>NC_091282.1:329116485-329739402 GCF_032444005.1 Ranitomeya imitator | reverse complement strand
GGCGTTCATTGTCAGCTGGTAATGAGGGTAGTGGTAGTGGTGGAGAATCAGGTGGTCGTGGGAAAAAAAATATTGCACCTAAGTCTGGAGCTGTGGAGCCAGGTTCGTCGTCTGGCTACACAAGGCCTCGAACGCTCCCTTTTCTGGGAGTAGGAAAACCGCTTTTAAAGCCGGAGCAGCAAGAGCAAGTTTTGGCTTATCTTGCTGACTCAGGGTCTAGCTCTTTTGCCTCCTCTCGTGAAACTGGTAAAAGTAAAAGCAGCGCGTCGTTAATGGATGTTCACGGTCAGGGACAAGTCGCTTCCTTGTCCTCTTCAGCAAAAACAACAACAGAGAAGAATGCAGCAGGCGACACAACGGGTTACTCCATGGAGCTCTTTACACATACCGTCCCTGGCTTAGAAAGTGAAGCAGTTAACAGTCCATGCCCATTACAAGTTGAATCTGACATGGAGTGCACTGATGCACAGCCACAGCCAGACTACTATGCTGGTCCTTTGACTCAGACCACAACATTGCCCTCGCAGGGTGCTGATCAAGAATCAGACCCTGATGAGACTATGTTGCCCCATCACGAACGCTATACCACCGACCGACACGGTGACACAGACGAAGTTGCACACGAGCTACAAGAAGAGGTAATAGATGACCCAGTTCTTGACCCCGATTGGCAGCCATTGGGGGAACAGGGTGCAGGTGGCAGCAGTTCTGAAGCGGAGGAGGAGGGGCCGCAGCAGGCATCAACATCGCAACAGGTTCCATCTGCCGGGCCGGTATCTTGCCCAAAACGCGTGGCAAAGTCAAAACCTGTTGGAGGACAGCGTGGCCATCCGGTTAAAGCTCAGTCTGCAATGCCTGAAAAGGTATCCGATGCTAGAAAGAGTGCAGTCTGGCATTTTTTTAAACAACATCCAATTGATCAGCGCAAAGTCATCTGTCAAAAATGTTCAACTACCTTAAGCAGAGGGCAGAATCTGAAAAGTCTCAATACAAGTTGCATGCATAGACATTTAACCACCATGCATTTGCAAGCTTGGACTAACTACCAAACGTCCCTTAAGGTTGTAGCACCCTCGGCCAATGAAGCTAGTCATCAACGCAACATCCCTTCCGGCACTGTAGGGCCACCATTTTCTGCACCACCTGCAGTATCTGTGCAGGTTTCTTTGCCAGGCCAAAGCAGTCAGGGTCAGGGAATCACCAGTTTCGTAGTAGGAAACACTTCATCTAGGGCACCGGCGGCAACAATACCATCTCCCACCGTCTCTCAGTCTGCCATGTCCACCGGCACCCCCGCTAGTTCCACGATCTCCAGCTCTCCAGTCCAGCTCACCCTACATGAGACTATGGTTAGAAAAAGGAAGTACTTAGCCTCGCATCCGCGTACACAGGGTTTGAACGCCCACATAGCTAGACTAATCTCGTTAGAGATGATGCCCTACCGGTTAGTTGAAAGCGAAGCTTTCAAAGCCCTGATGGACTACGCTGTACCACGCTACGAGCTACCCAGTCGACACTTTTTTTCCAGAAAAGCCATCCCAGCCCTCCACCAGCATGTTAAAGAGCGCATCGTCCATGCACTCAGGCAATCTGTGAGCACAAAGGTGCACCTGACAACAGATGCATGGACCAGTAGGCATGGCCAGGGACGTTACGTGTCCATCACGGCACACTGGGTAAATGTGGTGGATGCAGGGTCCACAGGGGACAGCAAGTTTGGGACAGTTCTGCCTAGCCCACGGTCTAGGAAACAGTTGGCTGTAGCCGTTCGCACCCCCTCCTCCTCCTCCTCGTCCTCCTGCAGAAGCGAGACCTCGTCCACAGACCGCAGTCGCACAACCACTCCATCCGCAGCTGCCACTGTTGCACACCAGGTCTCCCATTATGGGGCAGCTACTGGCAAACGTCAGCAGGCTGTATTGGCTATGAAGTGTTTGGGCGACAACAGACACACCGCTGAAGTTCTGTCCGAGTTCTTGCAGAAAGAAACGCAGTCGTGGCTGGGCACTGTAGATCTTGAGGCAGGCAAGGTAGTGAGTGATAACGGAAGGAATTTCATGGCTGCCATCTCCCTTTCCCAACTGAAACACATTCCTTGCCTGGCTCACACCTTAAACCTGGTGGTGCAGTGCTTCCTGAAAAGTTATCCGGGGTTATCCGACCTGCTCCTCAAAGTGCGTGGACTTTGCTCACATATCCGCCGTTCGCCCGTACACTCCAGCCGTATGCAGTCCTATCAGCGTTCTTTGAACCTTCCCCAGCATCGCCTAATCATAGACGTTGCAACAAGGTGGAACTCAACACTGCACATGCTTCAGAGAATGTGTTAACAGAGGCGAGCTGTTATGTTTTTGTGGGAGGATACACATACACGGGCAGGCAGTAGGATGGCAGACATGGAGTTGTCAGGTGTGCAGTGGTCGAAGATTCAAGACATGTGTCAAGTCCTTCAGTGTTTTGAGGAATGCACACGGCTGGTTAGTGCAGACAACGCCATAATAAGCATGAGCATCCCCCTAATGCGTCTGCTGATGCAAAGTTTGACGCACATAAAGGATCAGGCGTCTGCAGCTGAGGAAGAGGAAAGCCTTGATGACAGTCAGCCATTGTCTGGCCAGGGCAGTGTACAGGATGAGGTAGCGGGCGAACAGGAGGAGGAGGACGAGGAGGATGATGGGGATGATTATATTTTTAATGAGGAAGCTTTTCCGGGGCCAGTGGAAATTGTTGGCGCGGCAAGGCCGGGTTCTGGTTTTTGGAGGGACACAAGTGACGTGGATTTGCCTGAAACTGCCCCTCAACCAAGCACAACCACAGATTTGAGAACTGGAACTTTGGGCCACATGGCGGATTATGCCTTACGTATCCTCAAAAGGGACACACGCATAACAAAAATGATGAACGATGACGATTACTGGTTGGCCTGCCTCCTTGATCCTCGCTATAAAGGCAAATTGCAAAATATAATGCCACATGAGAACTTGGAACTAATATTAGCAACCAAACAATCAACTCTTGTTGACCGTTTGCTTCTGGCATTCCCTGCACACAGCGCCCGTGATCGTTCTAACACGAGCTGCAGGGGCCAGCAGACCAGAGGTGTTAGAGGGGCAGAAATCAGAAGTGGCGTTGGCCAGAGGGGTTTTCTGACCAGGTTGTGGAGTGATTTTGCTATGACCGCAGACAGGACTGGTACTGCAGCATCAATTCAAAGTGACAGGAGACAACATTTGTCCAGTATGGTTACTAACTATTTTTCATCCCTTATCGACGTTCTCCCTCAACCGTCATTCCCATTTGATTACTGGGCATCAAAATTAGACACCTGGCCAGAATTGGCAGAATATGCATTGCAGGAGCTTGCTTGCCCGGCAGCTAGTGTCCTATCAGAAAGAGTATTCAGTGCTGCAGGTTCAATACTAACAGAAAAAAGGACTCGTCTGGCTACCCAAAATGTAGATCATCTGACCTTCATTAAAATGAACCACAACTGGATTTCGAAATCTTTTGCCCCACCTTGCCCGGCTGACACCTAGCTTTCCTATGTAAAGGTCTTGCCTGTGGACTATTCTGAACGACTTTTCCAATCTCGTAATTTGCAGCACCTGATTGTCCAGCATCCGACATGTTAACACCTCCCTAAATGGCCAAAGTCCCCACACGGGGCCGTGGTATCGCCACTTGGCGCCAGCACCCGTGAGAGTACTGTTTGTCTGAGGAGGTGGGTGTGCCCGCTTTTGGTCGACGGCACTGCCACTAGGTCCCTCATAGTACAATAAAGTGTCTGGCGGTGGTGGTGCGCACCCAACGTCAGACACACCGTTGTAATATGAGGGGCCCTGGGCCTGTACCGCCGGCCACAAGACAGTCCCCCCCCAGCTCAAACAGTGCTCCACCACAAAATTTTCTCTCACAGCTCCACCAATGTTTAGTCTATGCGCTGACATCCTTCAATGCCTGGCACTGTCAATACCATTGTATTGACATTTTTCTTATGTTAGGCCTTCGAAGCCTGTCTGCGGTCACTCCTTCCACTAGGCCTCCACTGACCTGTCTACTGCTGCCTGTGTTCCCCTGGAACCAATTTTAAATTGCCTACAGCCAGCCCAATTTATTATGTTAGGGCTTTGAAGCCTGTCTGCGGTCCCTCCTTCCACTAGGCCTCCACTGACCTGTTTACTGCTGCCCGTGTTCCCCTGGAACCAATTTTAAATTGCCTACAGCCCAATTTTTGTTATGTTAGGCCTTCGAAGCCTGTCTGCGGCCCGTTCTTTCCACTACTACTACACTGACCTGGCTACTGCCGCCCGTGTTCCCCTGGAACCAATTTAAAATTGCCGACAGCAAGCCCAATTTATTATGTTAGGGCTTCGAAGCCTGTCTGCGGTCACTCCTTCCACTAGGCCTCCACTGACCTGTCTACTGCTGCCCGTGTTCCCCTAGAACCAATTTTAAATTGCCTACAGCCAGCCCAATTTATTATGTTAGGCCTTCGAAGCCTGTCTGCGGTCCCTCTTTCCACTAGGCCTCCACTGACCTGTCTACTGCTGCCCGTGTTCCCCTGGAACCAATTTTAAATTGCCTACAGCCAGCCCAATTTATTATGTTAGGGCTTCGAAGCCTGTCTGCGGTCCCTCCTTCCACCAGGCCTCCACTGACCTGTCTACTGCTGCCCGTGTTCCCCTGGAACCAATTTTAAATTGCCTACAGCCCAATTTTTGTAATGTTAGGCCTTCGAAGCCTGTCTGCAGCCTGTTCATTCCACTACTACTACACTGACCAGGCCACTGCTGCCCGTGTTCCCCTGGAACCAATTTTAAATTGCCTACAGCCAGCCCAATTTATTATGTTATGCCTTCGAAGCCTGTCTGCGGTCCCTCCTTCCACTAGGCCTCCACTGACCTGTCTACTGCTGCCCGTGTTCCCCTGGAACCAATTTTAAATTGCCTACAGCCAGCCCAATTTATTATGTTAGGGCTTCGAAGCCTGTCTGCGGTCCCTCCTTCCACTAGGCCTCCACTGACCTGTCTACTGCTGCCCGTGTTCCCCTGGAACCAATTTTAAATTGCCTACAGCCCAATTTTTGTTATGTTAGGCCTTCGAAGCCTGTCTGCGGCCCGTTCTTTCCACTACTACTACATTGACCTGGCTACTGCCGCCCGTGTTCCCCTGGAACCAATTTAAAATTGCCGACAGCAAGCCCAATTTATTATGTTAGGGCTTCGAAGCCTGCCTGCGGTCCCTCCTTCCACTAGGCCTCCACTGACCTGTCTACTGCTGCCCGTGTTCCCCTGGAACCAATTTTAAATTGCCTACAGCCAGCCCAATTTATTATGTTAGGGCTTCGAAGCCTGTCTGCGGTCCCTCCTTCCACTAGGCCTCCACTGACCTGTCTACTGCTGCCCGTGTTCCCCTGGAACCAATTTTAAATTGCCTACAGCCCAATTTTTGTTATGTTAGGCCTTCGAAGCCTGTCTGCGGCCCGTTCTTTCCACTACTACTACACTGACCTGGCTACTGCCGCCCGTGTTCCCCTGGAACCAATTTAAAATTGCCGACAGCAAGCCCAATTTATTATGTTAGGGCTTCGAAGCCTGTCTGTGGTCCCTCCTTCCACTAGGCCTCCACTGACCTGTCTACTGCTGCCCGTGTTACCCTGGAACCAATTTTAAATTGCCTACAGCCCAATTTTTGTTATGTTAGGCCTTCGAAGCCTGTCTGCGGCCCGTTCTTTCCACTACTACTACACTGACCTGGCTACTGCCGCCCGTGTTCCCCTGGAACCAATTTTAAATTGCCTACAGCCAGCCCAATTTATTATGTTAGGCCTTCGAAGCCTGTCTGCGGTCCCTCCTTCCACTAGGCCTCCACTGACCTGTCTACTGCTGCCCGTGTACCCCTTGAACCAACATCAGAAAATATAAAAATAAGTATTTTGCTTATAAAAAAGAAAATACTGGAGAGATATCAAATGCAGACATTTTAACATTAAAAACAAACACATACAACAAAAATCTGGTACAGTACTAAAAATGGCCACCAGCTACAATAACTTTCTCCTGCAAGTAGTTAACTGAAAGTTTTTTTCAATTTAAAACACAGATATGGCATCCACCGAGTGTTGTCCTTTCGTGTCTTCTTTATATTATTGCCAAGAAGATGCAAAACAATGAAAATAATAAAATCATTATTTACCAAAAAAATAGAGTAAGTCAAAACCACATTGCAAATAAACATTCATTACAAATAAAGAAGCAGGGCGCGTCCGAGGGTGAGTATATACCTAATAAGAATATAATCACCCTCGGACTCGCCCTGCTTCTTTCTGACAGCCTTCCTTCCTAAGAATCAGCCCTTCCGTGGTGTACAGAGAGGGTGTGTTACACTCCAAGGTGTTCCCCAGGTTGCCTTTCCTGAGCATCGATCTTCATGCTCTCGTTTAGTAGTTGTCGGAAAGTAGGCTGCATTAGGCCTACAAATTGGGTATGGGGTGGAAAGAGATGGTGTGTTACACTCCAAGGTGTTCCCCAGGTTTCCTTGCCATTGCTTCGGTCTTCCGACTCTCGTTTAGTAGTTGTAGAAAACTACACTGCATTAGGCCTACAAAATGGGTATCGGGTGGAGAGAGATGGTGTGTTACACTCCAAGGTGTTCCCCAGGTTTCCTTGCCATTGCTTCGGTCTTCCGACTCTTGTTTAGTAGTTGTAGAAAACTACACTGCATTAGGCCTACAAAATGGGTATCGGGTGGAGAGAGATGGTGTGTTACACTCCAAGGTGTTCCCCAGGTTTCCTTGCCATTGCTTCGGTCTTCCGACTCTCGTTTAGTAGTTGTAGAAAACTACACTGCATTAGGCCTACAAAATGGGTATCGGGTGGAGAGAGATGGTGTGTTACACTCCAAGGTGTTCCCCAGGTTTCCTTGCCATTGCTTCGGTCTTCCGACTCTCGTTTAGTAGTTGTAGAAAACTACACTGCATTAGGCCTACAAAATGGGTATCGGGTGGAGAGAGATGGTGTGTTACACTCCAAGGTGTTCCCCAGGTTTCCTTGCCATTGCTTCGGTCTTCAGACTCTCGTTTAGTAGTTGTAGAAAACTACACTGCATTAGGCCTACAAAATGGGTATCAGGTGGAGAGAGATGGTGTGTTACACTCCAAGGTGTTCCCCAGGTTTCCTTGCCATTGCTTCGGTCTTCTGACTCTCGTTTAGTAGTTGTAGAAAACTACACTGCATTAGGCCTACAAAATGGGTATCGGGTGGAGAGAGATGGTGTGTTACACTCCAAGGTGTTCCCCAGGTTTCCTTGCCATTGCTTCGGTCTTCCGACTCTCGTTTAGTAGTTGTAGAAAACTACACTGCATTAGGCCTACAAAATGGGTATCGGGTGGAGAGAGATGGTGTGTTACACTCCAAGGTGTTCCCCAGGTTTCCTTGCCATTGCTTCGGTCTTCCGACTCTCGTTTAGTAGTTGTAGAAAACTACACTGCATTAGGCCTACAAAATGGGTATCGGGTGGAGAGAGATGGTGTGTTACACTCCAAGGTGTTCCCCAGGTTTCCTTGCCATTGCTTCGGTCTTCAGACTCTCGTTTACTAGTTGTAGAAAACTACACTGCATTAGGCCTACAAAATGGGTATCGGGTGGAGAGAGATGGTGTGTTACACTCCAAGGTGTTCCCCAGGTTTCCTTGCCATTGCTTCGGTCTTCCGACTCTCGTATAGTAGTTGTAGAAAACTACACTGCATTAGGCCTACAAAATGGGTATCGGGTGGAGAGAGATGGTGTGTTACATTCCAAGGTGTTCCCCAGGTTTCCTTGCCATTGCTTCGGTCTTCCGACTCTCGTTTAGTAGTTGTAGAAAACTACACTGCATTAGGCCTACAAAATGGGTATCGGGTGGAGAGAGATGGTGTGTTACACTCCAAGGTGTTTCCCAGGTTTCCTTGCCATTGCTTCGGTCTTCAGACTCTCGTTTAGTAGTTGTAGAAAACTACACTGCATTAGGCCTACAAAATGGGTATCGGGTGGAGAGAGATGGTGTGTTACACTCCAAGGTGTTCCCCAGGCTTCCTTGCCATTGCTTCGGTCTTCCGACTCTCGTTTAGTAGTTGTAGAAAACTACACTGCATTAGGCCTACAAAATGGGTATCGGGTGGAGAGAGATGGTGTGTTACACTCCAAGGTGTTCCCCAGGTTTCCTTGCCATTGCTTCGGTCTTCCGACTCTCGTTTAGTAGTTGTAGAAAACTACACTGCATTAGGCCTACAAAATGGGTATCGGGTGGAGAGAGATGGTGTGTTACACTCCAAGGTGTTCCCCAGGTTTCCTTGCCATTGCTTCGGTCTTCAGACTCTCGTTTAGTAGTTGTAGAAAACTACACTGCATTAGGCCTACAAAATGGGTATCGGGTGGAGAGAGATGGTGTGTTACACTCCAAGGTGTTCCCCAGGTTTCCTTGCCATTGCTTCGGTCTTCCGACTCTCGTTTAGTAGTTGTACAAAACTACACTGCATTAGGCCTACAAAATGGGTATCGGGTGGAGAGAGATGGTGTGTTACACTCCAAGGTGTTCCCCAGGTTTCCTTGCCATTGCTTCGGTCTTCCGACTCTCGTTTAGTAGTTGTAGAAAACTACACTGCATTAGGCCTACAAAATGGGTATCGGGTGGAGAGAGATGGTGTGTTACACTCCAAGGTGTTCCCCAGGTTTCCTTGCCATTGCTTCGGTCTTCCGACTCTCGTTTAGTAGTTGTAGAAAACTACACTGCATTAGGCCTACAAAATGGGTATCGGGTGGAGAGAGATGGTGTGTTACACTCCAAGGTGTTCCCCAGGTTTCCTTGCCATTGCTTCGGTCTTCCGACTCTCGTTTAGTAGTTGTAGAAAACTACACTGCATTAGGCCTACAAAATGGGTATCGGGTGGAGAGAGATGGTGTGTTACACTCCAAGGTGTTCCCCAGGTTTCCTTGCCATTGCTTCGGTCTTCCGACTCTCGTTTAGTAGTTGTACAAAACTACACTGCATTAGGCCTACAAAATGGGTATCGGGTGGAGAGAGATGGTGTGTTACACTCCAAGGTGTTCCCCAGGTTTCCTTGCCATTGCTTCGGTCTTCCGACTCTCGTTTAGTAGTTGTAGAAAACTACACTGCATTAGGCCTACAAAATGGGTATCGAGTGGAGAGAGATGGTGTGTTACACTCCAAGGTGTTCCCCAGGTTTCCTTGCCATTGCTTCGGTCTTCCGACTCTCGTTTAGTAGTTGTAGAAAACTACACTGCATTAGGCCTACAAAATGGGTATTGGGTGGAGAGAGATGGTGTGTTACACTCCAAGGTGTTCCCCAGGTTTCCTTGCCATTGCTTCGGTCTTCCGACTCTCGTTTAGTAGTTGTAGAAAACTACACTGCATTAGGCCTACAAAATGGGTATGGGGTGTAGAGAGATGGTGTGTTCCACTCCAAGGTGTTCTCCAGGTTGCCTTTCCTGAGCTTCTATCTTCAGGCTCTCGTTATATTGTGGTTAAATGGAACAACTGCATTTGGCGTACTAGTTGGTTTGGGGCCTACTAACAGTGTCTGCCGCTCCTTGCTGTTCTCCTGGTTTCCTGTCCTGAAATTCCGTTTTCAGGCGCTCGTTAAGTAGTTGTTAATGTTAGACTGCATTTGGCCTACTAGTTGGGTTGGGGCCTACTATCGGTGTCTGCCACTCCTTGCTGTTCTCCTCCACTGAACAAAGCTGTGCCGCCTGTTTACTACGGTTGCCAATTGTGAACTGCATTTCGACTAATTACTGATTTGGGCCTACTCTCTGTGTCAGCCTCTCATTCCAGTTGTCCTCCACTGCAATGCCCCCTGGTTAGTCCTGTGTTACCAATTTTGAACTGCATTTAGCCAACTTTATTCTTTGGGCCTATATCTGTGTTTCCTCCTCATCCTGCCCATTGCCCAGCCAGTGATAGATGAGTCTGCTGGTACATTGACCCATAACGCAACATTCCCCGTGCACGCTACACAACAACATTGTGACCCTGCTGAAAGTCAGGTTGCTCTTCCCGCATACCATACCACCTTACACGGGGACAAAGAGGAAGGTGCAGATGAAAGTGCAGGTTCCTTCATCAGGTGGGGGGAGGAATACTAGTTGGCGACGTCACTGGCACAGGGCCTCTCATAGTACGCAAAAGTGTTGCTGCCGGTGGGAGGCGCCCCCGCCGTGCAAACACACCGCTGTACTTTGAGGGGCCCTGTGCCAGTGCCAAAGCCAACGAGTGGGCCCCCCCTGCTTGCTCAGGTTCACAGCACTTGCAAAGTTGAAATACTTACCTCTCCCTGCTCCACTGCCGTGACATGGTCCAGATTTCCTGGGCCCACTAATTACTTGAACCAGCCCTACCCACCACAACTTTAGCCAAATGACCCCCAATTTCAAATGCCTTCCAATTATTATAAGGTAAATTATGCTTGACAAGCTTCATTAAGAAGAATGGATGGTTTTGACATTAAAATGGGCACTCTAGGTGTTTTCCTGGCCCCCACTCACTGCCGACTATGCTGCCCCATTGACTTGCATTGGGTTTCGTGTTTCGGTCGATCCCGACTTTACGTCATAATCGGCCGATTTCACTCGACCCGACTTTTGAGATAGTCAGGTTTCGCGAAACCCGGCTCGACTCTAAAAAGGTCAAGGTCGCTCAACTCTATTGGCTGTATATAATATCCGAGGAGAAAGTCCCACAAGAAATTTAATATTCAGTTTCTCATGGGACTTTCTCCTCAGATATTATATACAGCAATTGCTAAGTGTGAATTTTTCCCTGGATTCATGTTTTAAAGAATTAAATAAAACTTGTTATTTTATTTGAAGTGCTCGATCCATCTCTTCCCTACTCTTCAAATTTACCTTTACGGCTCAAGTGTCATCTCTCTCCTGTCCAGAACTCCAGAATGTCTACTGGATATTTCTTCCTTCTCATCACACATACTTAAAGTGTAACCATAATTGTACTGTAATTTGTAATACATAAATTAATAGCACACATGAAAATAAGGAACTTTGTAATACATCTTAGCAGAGAAATCTACTTCTTTCTCCACCAGGACTGATAATTTGATAATTTTCTAAATTCACAATTCATGGGTAAAATCTGTATTCAGTGAAGACAGAATGTTACATTACTGAGGTAGGAGATGGCAGCTGCTGCTGAAAAGATTATATATGGGGGGAGGAAGAAGGCATTTGGAACAGACCTCCTCCCTCCTAATCCCTCTCTGATCTACAGAGAATCTCATCAGTACCAGCTGCTATCTCCTATCTCAGTGATAGGAAAGTCTGTCTTTACCGAATGCAGATTTTACCTGTGAATTGAGAATTTTGAAAATTATTAATCATTCCTAATGTAGAAAAAAGCAGATTTCTATTTGTTTTTAAAAAAAAATAAAAATAAAAGGATGGTTCCGCTTTAATATAAACAATGAAAGTAATAAATTTATTATCTTTCCACCACCTTGCTCAATTTCTCCAGTTTCCCAAGTCTTATGCATTGAGGTAACCTTTCACAAATAATAATAATGAATGTCCTCATCTTCTCGTGGCTACACTAAGGCAATATCCTACTATGTGGACTTCCATGTTACACTTGTGCACCCCTCCAATTTATCACTGTTGCACTAATAATACACCTCTTCCCTCATTGCTCTTCTGCTTCTCCACTCTATCAATCACTTCAATGGCTACCAATTATTGGGAGAAATCAGTTCACAATGCTAACAATCTAATATATAAAGCTGAATGTGTGTGTGTGTGTGTATGTGTGTATGTCCGGGAATGGCATCTGCACCGTCGCAGCTACAGCCAAAAAATTTTGCACAGTCACACGTCTGGACCCTGAGAGCGTCATAGGCTATGTTGTGAGGTGAAATTTTAACCCCGCGCTTTCCAATTCACCAAACAATTTTGCCCCTATCTACATAATGGGGAAAAAAGTGAAAGGAAAAGTGTTGGAGGCGTTGCAGCTACAGCAACAAAATTTTGCACAGTCACACGTCTGGACCCTGAGAGCGTCATAGGCTACGTTGTGAGGTGAAATTTTAACCCCGCGCTTTCCAATTCACCAAACAATTTTGCCCCTATCTACATAATGGGGAAAAAAGTGAAAGGAAAAGTGTTGGAGGCGTCGCAGCTACAGAAACAAAATTTTGCATAGTCACACATCTGGACCCTGAGAGCGTCATAGGCTACGTAGGTGAGGTGAAATTTTAACCCCGCGCTTTCCAATTCACCAAACAATTTTGCCCCTATCTACATAATGGGGAAAAAGTGAAATGAAAAGTGTTGGAGGCGTCGCAGCTACAGCCACAAAATTTTGCACAGTCACACGTCTGGACCCTGAGAGCGTCATAGACTATGTTGTGAGGTGAAATTTTAACTCCGCGCTTTCCAATTCACCAAACTATTTTTCCCCTATCTACATAATGGGGAAAAGTGAAAGGAAAAGTGTTGGAGGCAAATTGACAGCTGCCAGATGTGAACAAGGGGGACTTAAAGAGTGAGAGCGATGGCGCCAAAGAGTATATACCGATCAGTTGCTAAGGTGGGGCCCTGACATGAGATACTCACCACACATGGGGATATGAACACACACACAAAATGCGCCACACACTACCACGTGCTTGAACACATATACCACCCTCAGCACACATTTCACCACACATACACCAACCTCGCCACATAAAAGTCGAAACACAAAAGTCGCCGCTCAAAACTCGCCACGCGCAAAACTCACCACATGCAAAAACTAGGCTCACGCAAAACTCGCCACAAGTGCAAAACTCACCTCATGGAAAACTCGCCACACGCAAAACTTGCACACGCGGAAAAATTGCCACATGCACAAAATTTGCAACACATGCAAAAGTTGCCTCACACAAAACTTGCACATACTCAAAAGGCACCAGACATAAAACTCACCACGCGCAAAACTCGCCATGCGCAAAACTTGCTGCACACAACTTGCTACACTAACCTGTCACATGCAACTCGACACACAAAAAGTTGCTACACGCATGTTGCCACACAAAACTCATCTCACAAAAGTCGCTACATGCATGTCGCCACACACAACTCAACACACACAACTTGACACATGAAACTCGCCCTAAAACACACACAAGTCTGGTATTATCCTTCAAAAATAAAAATCTGATTAATAAGCAGACAAACTACAAGAGCAACAAATGTACCATATAGGAAATATGGCAGCTGTCAGTCACATGACCTATCTATTATGTGTATGTGTGAGCTAATATATACTGCCAGGGGGAGGGCTTCCTGTTGGCTGGGGATTTATCAGGCTGCCAATTTAACTTACAAATACTGAGGTAAAAATACTGACCAAATAACGTGTGAACGAGGTCTAATACAGGAGGAGATGACACACAGGTATATACTATATACAGGAGGAGATGACACACAGGTATATACTATATACAGGAGGAGATGACACACAGGTATATACTATATACAGGAGGAGATGACACACGTATATACTATATACAGGAGGAGATGACACACAGGTATATACTATATACAGGAGGAGATGACACAGATATATACTATATACAGGAGAGATGACACAGGTATATACTATATAGAGGAGGAGATGACATACAGGTACATACTATATACAGGAGGAGCTGACATACAGGTATAAACTATATACAGGAGGAGATGACACACAGGTATATACTATATACAGGAGCAGATGACCTACAAGTATGTACTATATACAGGAGGAGATGACATACAGGTATATGCTATATATAGAAGATGACATACAGGTATATACTATATACAGGAGGAGATGACACAGATATATACTATATACAGGGGAGATGACATACAGGTATATACTATATACAGGAGATGACATACAGGTGCATACTATATATAAGGGAGATGCAAACATGTATATACTGAGGTGAAAATGAGGGGTGTGAGGTGAAAATGAAAAGGTGTGAGTGCAAAATGAGAGGAGCGAGGGAAAATAGTGGAGTGATCGGAAAATGACAGATGTGAGGTCGAAATGACAAGTGTTAGGGGGAAATGAGAGGAGTGAGGGAGAAAATGAGAGGTGTGAGGGGGAAAATGAAAGATGGGATTGGGAAAATGAGAGGTGTGATGGGAAAATAAGAGAAGTGAGGTGCTATAACTAACCACATATATTTACTATGCCCAGGCAACGCCGTGCTCTTCAGCTAGTGACTTATATAGCTGTCCACCGTATACATTTTTAACCAAATCTTTAGCTACCTTCCGACATGTGATCTCTAGTCATTTGGTTCTTAGCTCTCTTCTTATTTAGCACTCACAGCGCTATCTCCAAAATTTCTTCTGTGCTTCCCTTGTTCTGTAGAATTTATTACCACAACCAATCAAACTCTCCTACATTTGAAACTTTTAAATGTAACTTGAAAATGCATCTTTTCGAGAAAGACTGTAGCCTGCAATAATTTCCGTGTCTGAAAACTCTTCTACCACATCCGCCCCTGTTGCTGGGCAGTGCTGCGCTAACACTGCGATTACTGTGGTGTAACACAAGCGTGATCCTGTTAAACACTAGTATTGACAGCCCTTCCAGCCATATTGTTCTTTTCTGGCGCCATGGGTAGGGATCCTCCCTAATTAAACCTCCAGCAGTCCGTCCTTGTCAGTTATAGTTTTGGTTCTCGTTTTTCAGCTCTTGTTCAGCATGTTTGATTCTGGTTGTTTGACCTCTGACCATATTTTGCCCACTTTTTTGCCTGACTATTCTATTCCCGTCCTTGGCCTCATTGTTCTGACTCAGCAACTGACTTTCATGCCAGCCTGCTCGACCAGCCAGCAACTACTATGAGAATTCAACCAAGGGTCCCTGCCTAAGTTCAGATACCTTTCCTAAGATTATAAGGTGAAGATCAAGGCTTCCCTGAGACTTAGTAGCTGGAGTTGCTACCACAAATTCTGTCCATGGAAGCCTTATTTAGAGATAACAGGATTGTAACTTCATCTACTGTATCCTTCCCACACCATTGTGAATTGAAGACCTTTACAGTCAAAGTCCTCTTTCCCATTAAGCCTGTATGTCACTTAAGTAGTAATTTTTTAGTTCTTTGTTATGTACAGAAATTCATATTTTTATATGTACAGTACAGTCCTGAAATTAAAGGTGCTAAAAAATAAATAATGATGGAAATTGAATATTGTCAAATTGATCAGTGAAATACCCTAAATAATTAAAGTAGTAGGAGGGTACATGAGGAGACATGGGGGATCGGCGGGCGCCCCGGGTCCGCTAGCCAGAACCGCATGGACCAGGGATCGTCCCACCTAACGCCCGTTCTCATGTTAATGTGGGCATAATGCTAATCAGACAACACAGGGTGAGGGTAAAACAGTGTGGCAATGCTTTATTGAACCACAAAACAGGCAGATAACATATAGAGCAGTCCCAGCAAACTTCCACAAAATGGTGCACAATACAGAGTCTCACCCTTCCGCTGACCTCCTGGGATAATGGCAGATGTTACATCAGAGCTCCCAGGATCGGCTTCCCCACCTGTGGTACACACACAGAGAGGAGGTAACAACAGTATAAAAAGATGACAGTCCATTGAGTCCATACGAGGTACCAGGCCAGTTGACACGAGATTAACAACCTGGCTTATCCAAACATCTCCATGGAGCCAGGCGACCAGCGGGTTCCAATCCTCGCTTTCTCCAATCGTATCCATGGTCCAACGATGGTCAATGGAGCAGATCTGTATTCTCCCAGCTGGAGCCAAAAAACCCTAGGTTGTTTCCTGTAGAATGATAGATCTGTGTCCCTTGTGATGGTGCCATGATGAATTGGCTGTTTTCCTGTCTCTGGTCCTTTGGATGTCTGACAGAGTCTCTGGCTGTCTCACTCCCCATCTCTCTGTCTCTCAGTCTCTTTATACAGAGGCATGTAACTTATTTTTAGATTTACCCAGTGTCCTTCAGTACAGCATCAAGATAAAGGCAACAATGGTGATGAGAACAAATAGCATTACTTGATTATTTAATCTATTTGCATAGTTTTTCCCCTCTCTAGTCGACTTGTGAAGGCATAAATGCAAATCTCACACCTGCCCATTTTCTGAGAATTCTGAAAGCGCTCTCTCTGAGGATTCGCAATTTTACAGTCACATAGAGTGACTTCAGACTTGAACTCCAAGCCTGCTCAACCTATTTAAACCTATTTTCTGAAAGTCACTATTAACTATCAGTATTAAATCAATCTGTTAGGTATAGAAACCTTATTACCTGAAGATGTAGCTGGCTTACTGGTACAACAGCTACATGGAGAAAATGAAGTTAGAGTATATTCTCCCTGCAGCCAATGACTTCTGGTCATTGAGATAGTGCACAGAACAGATACAGTTCCTGCTCAATACACTGAGGTTTCTGTAATCATTTACATGCACTTTAATTGCCTTAGAATGATTAAAGCTCAGCTTAATGTACAGCACTGCCCCAATGACTGGAAGTGTGTGGTTTCAGTGAGAATATAACTTCATTTTCTTCCTATAGCTGCTACTCATATAACTCTCTACAGAGGACTTAAATGCTATTTACCTGCAGATTAACCTTATATATCCAGGAAAGTAATGTTTCTGGACATTACAGGTTCCCTTTCAGCTACTTATTTTACATTTTGGAGACAGGCATTTATCATGAGACCTGCATTTCTCATTTCAAGTAGACTATAAAAAATGGTCAATTGCCAACCTATTTGTTTATAGGTAGAAGAGCTGTTCCTAGGTCAGCTAAATACAGTGGTGTGAAAAATTATTTGCATCCTTCCCGATTTCTTATTCATTTGCATGTTTGTCACACCTAAATGTTTCAGATCACTTAACAAATTTAAATATTAGACAAAGATAACACAAGTAAACACAAAATCCAGTTTTTAAAAAGAAATCCAAACCTACAGGTCTGTGTGTGAAAAAGTGATTGCCCCCTAAACCTAATAACTGCTTGGGCCACCTTTATCAGCAACAACTGCAATCAAGCATTTGCGATAACTGTCAATGAGTCTTTTACAACACTCTGAAGGAATTCTGGCCCACTCTACTTTGTATAATTGTTGCAATTCAGGCACATTGTAGGGTTTGAAAGTATGAACCACCTTTTTAGGGTTATGCTACAGTATCTCAATCTGATTAAGGTCAGGACTTTGACTAGGCCACTCTATGGTCTTAATTTAGTTTTTCTTAAGCCATTCAGAGGTGGAATTGCTGGCATGTTTTGGATCCTGATGGATAACTGAAGTGCGCTTCAGCTTGAGGTCACGAACAGATGGCATTCTCCATCAGGATTTTTTGGTAGACAGCAGAATTTATGGTTCTATTTACCATGGCAAGTCTTCCAAATCCTGAAGCAGAAAACAGCCCCAGACCATTATACTACCACCACCATATTTTACTGTTGGTATGATATTCCTTTTCTCAAATGCAGTATTAATTCTACGCCAGATGAAATGTGACATACACCTTCCAAAAAGTTCAACTTTTGTCTCATCAGTCCACAGAGTATTCTTCCAAAAGTCAAGGGGATCGTCAAGATGTTTTCTGGCAAAACTGAGATGAGCCTTTATATTCTTATTGCTCAACAGTGGTTTTCGTCTTGGAACTCTACCACGCATGCTATTTTTGGCCAGTCTCTTTCTGATGCTGTAGTTATGAACATTTATCTTAGCTGAGGAAAATGAGGCCTGCAGTGTTAGGAGTCGAGTTTCCTCTGCTGCACAGGGGGAATCTCGATCCGTGTCTGCTGCGGTCTCCCATTCGGTATCGGCCGCAGTGGGCTCTGCTCAGCGGAGACGTCGCTCCCAGCGTCTCGCTGGGGCTGATTCGGTGCATAGGGTCACTACTGCCTTTTCTGGCTTTCCTATGGTACCCTGCACTGATCTGCGGCGAGCGAGCCTCTCTGGGACTAAGTCCTTGTTTACTCACACTGAGCATGCCCAGGGCAGGGTCTCCCATTGGAGGTCGAGGGCCACATGTTCGGTCACATGCTCAGGTGCTGCAGTACATTCCATTGGTCCTTCTGGAAGGTCCTGAAAGGGCAAAACATGCTCAGGTACTGCAGCACTTTCCATTGGTCCTTCTGGAAGGTCCTGAAAGGGCAAAAACTTCAGTAGCAGCTTCCTGTGCTGCAACTATATAAACTGCGCATGACCGCACGGCCATGCGCTAGTATCGTCTTTTGCTATATGCTTTGCGCCAATGTGGTCATGTGTTTGTATGTGTTCAGGGACCCGGCTGAAATAAGCCCCTAGAATGCTGGCACCTCCGGCGAGGAAATTGTGTATAAATGTGTTCAGGGACCCGGCTGAAATAAGCCCCTAGAATGCTGGCTCCTCCGGCGAGGAGATTGAGTATGCATGCATGACCACTCACTGCTCACATCTGGGTAGTTGGCCTGTGCCTCTGTGAAAGTCTAACAGGGCACAGAGCTCACCTCTCGCGGTTACTCTGTGAAGCTAACAGAGTTAGTATATACCGCCATATAGAGCCGCCATTATTTAGCAGCAGGTACTTTCCTGCACGGTGGATCCCGGGTTGCGAACGCACCAATTCCTTTTAATAAACAATATATTTGGTGCGTTCCGCCAACCCTAACAGTGTACTAGCGCCAGGATCTGGCTAAGTAATGGCGGATGAACAGCGATTGCAGGGGTACATCCAGCTGCTGGAGGGCCGGCTAGCGTCTCTTGAGCGTGCAACCTCGGCGGTGGATGTTACCGCAATAGCTGTTCAGGCTGCTAGCGTGGCTGCAGCAGCTTTACCCACTGCCACCTCTGTTCCGACCCTATCTCACCTTCCTTTGCCTGAGAGATACTCTGGGGACAGTAAGTCCTGTAGGGGTTTCGTGAGCCAATGTGGTATACACCTCGAGCTTCTGGCTGCACGTTTCCCTACTGAGCGGGCAAAGGTGGGATTCATAATCTCTCTCCTGTCGGACAGAGCGTTGGAGTGGGCTACGCCGCTGTGGGAGCGCAATGATCATGTGGTGCGGAGTGTTCCTAGGTTTCTGGACACTCTGAAACAGGTCTTTTTAGGACCTCAAGTCACCCATGATACAGCGCTCCAACTGCTGGCTTTGACTCAGGGTTCAACCATGGTCAGCCATTTTGCTGTTCACTTCCGGACATTAGCGTCTGAGTTGGAATGGCCAGATAAAACCCTCATTCCCGTATTTTGGAGGGGGCTGGCTGACCATGTGAAGGACGCTTTGGCCACTAGGGAGATTCCCGCCACACTGGAGGAGCTCATAGCCGTATCTACTCGTATTGACCTCCGTTTTAACGAGCGGAGGTTGGAGCGAGCCCAGTGTAGGCAGAGGTTTCGGCTGGCTCCCACCTTCGCCAAACCTTTGGAATCTCCAGTCCAGGCATCCGAGTCACATGAGGCCTTAGAGGTGACATGAGCGGGATCCAAGTCTCAGTCTGCCCGTGCACATAAGGTCCGTCATGTTTGCCAGCAGTCAGGACACCTTGCCTCCAAGGGTCCTCAGCGGTCGGGGAAACGTCAGCGTCTAGTGGCAGTTGGAGGAGGTACACTAGACACGGCGACGTTTGCCTCTAAGTTGTCCTTCAAGGGGACAATTACCATAGGCCCATCCACTCTTATGGTCGAGCTATGCGTGGATTCTGGGGCAGAGGGTAACTTTATGTCTTCCGCTTTTGCCCAGCGTCACGCAATACCCTTGGTGATGCTCGCCAAGCCGGTAACCGTTCGAGTGGTAAATGGGTCAACACTACCTTCACAGATTACCCACCAAACCATTCCTTTCACGCTATCTGTGTCTCCATCACATCAGGAGATAATCTCCCTATTAGTCATTCCTGAGGGAATTGATGAGGTCCTGTTGGGGATACCATGGCTTCGCTACCATTCTCCTCATATTGAGTGGTCCTCTGGGAGAATTTTGGGTTGGAGTAAATCTTGCGAGGGTAGATGTCTGAGGGAGTGCGTTCAGGTTGCTACTACACAGGTACCCGCAGATCTTTCCTCTCTCCCCAAGCACTATTGGCCCTATGCAGACGTGTTCTCCAAAAGAGCTGCGGAGACCCTTCCGCCTCACCGCCCCTATGACTGTCCTATTGACCTCTTACCTGATGCTGAGCCTCCCCGGGGTCGAGTCTATCCGTTATCTCTCCCGGAGACGGAGGCAATGTCCCAGTACATCCAGGAGAATCTGGCAAGAGGATTCATTAGGAAGTCAGTGTCACCGGCAGGGGCAGGGTTCTTCTTCGTACAGAAGAAGACTGGAGACTTACGTCCATGCATAGACTACAGGGGTCTTAATGCCATCACCGTTAAGAACAAGTACCCACTACCCCTGATATCTGAGCTGTTTGATAGGCTACGGGGAGCGAGGGTATTTACAAAGTTAGATCTGCGGGGTGCTTACAACCTGATTCGCATGCGTGAGGGGGATGAATGGAAGACGGCTTTTAACACCAGGGATGGGCACTATGAATATCTGGTGATGCCCTTCGGGCTCTGTAATGCCCCAGCCGTTTTCCAAGACTTTGTGAATTACATCTTCCGGGATATGCTCACCACCTCGGTCATAGTCTATCTGGATGATATTCTCATCTTCTCTCCAGATATTGACTCCCATCGGAGAGATGTTCGCAAAGTCTTCGACCTCTTACGGGCAAACTCCCTCTACGCCAAGTTGGAGAAGTGTGTGTTTGAGCAGGAGTCCTTGCCTTTCCTTGGTTATATCATCTCTACCCAGGGTTTGGCTATGGATCCTGCCAAGCTACAGGCTGTAATGGACTGGCAGGAACCCCATTCTCTTAAAGCGGTGCAGCGCTTTATGGGGTTCATTAATTACTATCGCCAGTTCACTCCACACTTCTCAACTTTGGTAGCTCCCTTGGTTGCCCTCACCAAGAAGGGAGCAAATCCCAAGTTGTGGTCAGAGGAGGTCTCCAAAGCCTTTCTCTCGATCAAGTCACACTTCGCTAGCGCTCCCATCCTACATCGCCCCGATGTTGATAAGCCATTTATCTTGGAGGTGGATGCCTCATCCGTTGGTGCTGGAGCAGTCCTTTTCCAAAAGGATGCTCAAGGTCGGAAGCATCCTTGCTTCTTCTTCTCCAAGACCTTCACACCAGCGAAGAGGAATTATTCCATCGGGGACAGGGAGTTGCTGGCCATGAAGTTGGCTTTTTCGGAGTGGAGACATCTCTTGGAGGGAGCTCACTTTCCCTTCCAAGTCTTCACTGACCACAAGAACTTGGTGTATCTGCAAACGGCCCAGCGGCTGAATTCTCGCCAGGCTAGATGGTCCCTGTTCTTCTCCCGGTTCCATTTTACTCTCCATTTCCTCTCCGGGGAGAAGAACGTTCGTGCTGACGCTCTCTCCCGCTCCGTGGTGTCATCGGAGGAGGAGGAGGAGGAGCCTCGTCTTATTGTCCCTTCTGAGAGCCTGAGAACTGTAGCTCCGGTTTCGCTAGAGTCTGTGCCCCCGGGCAAGACTTTCGTACCAGCTAACTTGCGACCGGAGGTTCTCTCTTGGGCTCACTCCTCCAGAGTGGGTGGGCATTTTGGGACCAAGAGGACATCTGAGCTTCTGGCGAGAACATACTGGTGGCCGCATAAGTAGTGTATAAGCGGGTGGTTTCGTCAAACTCAATCTGACAGGTGCCCCGCCCCTATCAAAGTGTATCAAAGTGTGTAACCCCTCCCCTCCCCTTGTTTGACGGCTGGTATCCAGCTGTCCCTCCTTGTTTGATTTCCCCTTTTGATATAGTTTAATATAGTTTAATTTGTTGTAGTTTTGATATTATTCCCGTATTTTGTGGAATAACACATGTTTATAATTATAGCCTAGTCGTGTATTTATTTTACACGTGGTTTATAACACCTTTCTCATTTGTTTTATAATAGATTTTATACGTAGCCCCGAGTTTGATTCTGTAAGCTTTTGTTTTATTCACAGTGTATCCATATAGTGAATAGGGCTGATGTTTCTGTATGCAAGCCTACATCCTGTTATGTGAAAAGTATTCTCAAACACTAACTAAATGGTGAACATTACCTAAATTAGGTTAACTGTGGGTCAGAGGTTTATAGCACCTAGGTCAAGCAATTGTTGTTGTATTTGCGTACCCCATAAATGTTTATTCTCACAAACAGAAAAGTTATTGTGTCCTGAAGATGGCATCTGAGGTTATTTGTTTTTTTGTATTAGCTTTCTCAGAAAACAGCTGTGTTATCTGAGGGTCAGATATTTTTGTACAAACTCATGCTGTTTGGTGATCTTTGTGAAGCAGAACTTTGTTTATAACACATTTGTACCTGTATTGTACCTGAATTGATATTTGCTTTCTCTTTTTTGTGTCCTGAAGATGGCATCTGCAAAGTTATTTGTTATCTACTGAGGCCATTGCAAGTTGTGTTTATTCACATTGTAGCAGGTTTTATCCTTGTGGCTGCCTTATATACACAGAAGAGATATGCACCAATGTCACAACACAAGTTATAATATGACCCAATGTTACAACACAAGTAAGAAGCGGCGTGTTTTATACGAATAAAAACCAAAGACACGATATTGTAAAAAAAAAAAAAAAAAAATTTAAAAGATTTATTTCTCACAATAAAACAGCATCTCAAAGACATTTCATTACTATAAAAATTCATACAGAATATAAAAAGTAAAAACATTAAAATAGTACAATGAACATTCATCATTACACTTCTTACAAAATAATTAATATAGAGTTACAAGGCGAGTACAGCATTTTAGCCAGTACATTCTTTACATCGTGAGCCACATGGTTTGCAGCATCGGTAGAGACCTTTTTTAGGTAGCAGAGTTCCACGTGTGGTACCTAATGACGGGGAATGTAAAGATTGAATTGTACGGGGAACCGCCGCTAACTTCAGCGGTGTAGATACAGAGCGTGTCTCACTGTTGGTAATTTTTAATTCATCTAAAAGCTTCCTAGTAGCGGTGTTACCCACAACTGTAGACGGCATATTTAGTTCGGCCATAGCTTGCATAAATGAATCCCAACCCGGTGGTAAATTTCTACTGTTCAGAGCATGGCTCTGCGTTGTACTACGTACCAAATCCAGTAAGTTAGACCCTGGTATTACGGATCCTTTGAAAATAAATTCAGCATTATTATTCCATGCTGTGACATTTTTATTCTGCAGCATCCTGTTTAGTAAAAATTCAGCATTCTTTTTATATCTCTGGTTTATATGGCTGACAATTTCAGCGATCTCATGATTTTATCAGAGCCGGTATGATTTTTATCAGAGTCGGTATTTGGCAATTGATATATATATATATATAATATGACCCAATGTTACAACACAAGCAAGTAAGAAGCGGTATGTTTTATACGAATAAAAAAACCAAAGACACGATATTGTAAAAATAGAAAAAGATTTATTTCTCACAATAAAACAACAGCTCAAATTTTAACATGAAATAGACATTTAGGACTTATTTATGTTATTATCTTTATGCACGTTGCCTGTGCTGCCTATAATTTGACTCTATCCTTGTTTTGTTGAAAATAACTGGACATACATAAGAAACCGGGCAATATATCTTTATAGAAATAACACTTCTGCACTCTTTGTGCATTTCTATCAGTTTTATTCATGCATTTATAACACACCATGTTTGATATTGGTAATTTGATTCTGGGAACACATTTTAAGTTACATCTGCACATGCATTTTTTTTTTTTTTTTAGGCCATATAAATAGAAAATTATGTAGAAACCCAAAGTTTTGATAAGTGTATGAAAATACACCAATATTAACTATTTGTGCTATTTTAGGCGTAAATTTGTCCTATATGTATAGCAGTCAGGAGTTGGGGCGATGAAATATGTGTTACAAGCGTAGTGAATTGCAGATATATTCTACAGTGTATGTCATTTTGAGAAATGTGTGGCATAACCAATGTATACAGTAACAGGCGGAATGACTGAGTGTAATATTGCACTCAATACTGTGCAAAGGGTCTGAATACTTATGACCGTGTGATATTTCAGTTTTCTTTTTAATAAATTCGCAAAAAATCTACATTTCTGTTTTGTTCAGGCATGATGGCGTGCAGAGTGTACATTAATATATATATCTCAGAATGCAACTGAATAGTATTGCTAATTAGGCCATATAAATAGAAAATTATGTAGAAACCCAAAGTTTTGATAAGTGTATGAAAATACACCAATATTAACTATTTGTGCTATTTTAGGCGTAAATTTGTCCTATATGTATAGCAGTCAGGAGTTGGGGCGATGAAATATGTGTTACAAGCGTAGTGAATTGCAGATATATTCTACAGTGTATGTCATTTTGAGAAATGTGTGACATAACTAATTACCTATTACGGCCACATTTCTATGCAGTGTATTTTAGAACCAGTGTTTCTGGATGCAGACTGTAATGTGTAAGGTATTCTCATTTTTATATATTGTATTTTATAACACACCATGCCATTTATATAATAATCACAGTTGTGTCTCTACAGGACAACGCGGCTTACAAAGACATTTCATTAATATAAGTGTGAAACTGACAGACAAGCACACCTGTGTCTCTACAGGACATGCTGGTCACTAGACAGCCAGAGTTTCTGTGGGGGAGATATACTAACAGAGGTTCTGTTGACCCAATAAACCGGTGTAGAACGTACACAGAGAGCAACTTACAATATTTACTAAGGTAGCGGAAATGGGTTTACTGCAGTTATCAGAGCATTGTATTTTATTTGACAGCCACAAGTCACACAGGTCATGATGATAGTGTATCTGCAGCATGTTATTTGGAAATAAAGAAGCCTTTTTTGTATTCGCCCGCATTTTATATAAAATCTGCATAAAAAAATCTTCTTGGCTACACCAAAACACGTAAGAAACAAATGTATAACTTTTAGATCTACCGCATCCACAGATATTATTCCAGCGTTCTTTAATTCTACATTATTTTAGCACATATTAATTTCACAACTTTTATATGATATTTATAACACTCATTTTATATGAGTTTTCTAACACATTCTCACGGGAATATTACATATATATATTTTGTGTTTTGCGCAATTATTTGACACTGTAATTCGCATTTTATATAAAATATGCATAAAAAATCTTCACATTCTCACGGGAATATTATATATATATTTTGTGCTCTGCATCATTATTTGACACTGTAATTCGCATTTTATATAAAATCTGCATAAAAAATCTTCTTGGCTGCACCAAAACACGTAAGAAACAAATGTATAACTTTTAGCGCTGTCGCATCCGCAGATATTATTCCAGCGTTCTTTAATTCTATATTATTTTATCACATATTAATTTCACAACTTTTATATGATATTTATAACACATTCTCATTTATAAGGGATTTATAACACAATATTGTAAAATCATTTATTGGTTCGCGGCCTTACTAATATCCTTTGAAAATAAATTCAGCATTATTATTCTATGCTGTAACATTTCTATTCTGCAGCCTCCTGTTTAGTAAAAATTCAGCATTCTTTTTATATCTTTGGTTTATATTATATTAGCTTTTTGATAATCCCGGGAGTGCCATCTATCTAGCCCTAGTATTTTTGTTATCTCAAAAGGGTGTGACACAGTCCCATATATTATTCCAGCATTCTTTAATTCTACATTATTTTAGCACATATTAATTTCACAACTTTTATATGATATTTATAACACTCATTTTATATGAGTTTTCTAACACATTCTCACGGGGATATTATATATATATATATATATACTGTATATATTTTGTGTTATGCACCATTATTTGACACTGTAATTCGCATTTTATATGCCGCTGCTTTTTCTTGTTTTTGTGTAAAAATCTCTGGCAGACAGGCACAGCTGTATCTCTACAAGACATGCGGGACACACCAGAGACATTGGAAATTGGGGGTTATAATGTCGAATTCAGAAAATAACCATTTTATATTGAATGACTAATGATTTCTATAGGCCTACTTTACTATGAAATTATGCATAAAAAATCTTCTTGGTTAACCCAAAACCGTAAGAAACAAACGCATAACTTTTAGCTCGAACACATCAGCATATATTATTACAGTTTTTTTGCTGAATTAAAAATTATACAGTTATTTCATATTTTTGGGGCTTCATGACAGGAGAAATTATTGATAGAAACCCAGAGTTTTGATACGTGTATGAAAATACACCAATATTAACTATTTGTGCTATTTTAGGCACAAATTTGGTCTATATGCATAACAGGCAGGAGTTGGGGCGAAGAAATATGTGTTACATGCGTAGTGAATTGCAAATATATTCTGAAGTGTATGGCATTTTGAGAAATGTGTAGCATAACCAATTACCTATCACGGTCACTAGATGGCAGAATATCATATTAATTATACATTGGGGTTTACTTTTGGAAGCTTATAAAGGCGGTGTGTATGTGCACAGGATGACTTATTTTGTTTTTATAGTCACTAATATCCATATTAAATGACTCTTTAGCTTTATGAGTAAGAGACAACATACAAATAGAATCCTTTTCCCTAGTAGTTTTATATTCTATGTCTGATATATTTCTACACAAAGCTACAAAACTATTTTGTAGTTTATAATGTATCACAGTAGTTTCATGTGAAGTTACATCTTAGGTTCTGTTCAGACTATTGTAATATCTATAGCTTAAAATAGAGCCAAATAGCTACTTTCAAACACGGACATACACCATTGATTTTCGTCACAAATGGATCCAATATATCTCGTGTCACGGTTTATTTTTACCGCGTTGCGGTTTAAAGTTATAAGCATTTAAATAATAATTTTCTCATTAGATATGTGACTCGCGATATTTATTTGCTTAGGTTAGATCATTTTCAGTTTAACAATACATTTTATCACACAAATGACCTTATCTGGGGCCCTAGAAACAACATAGCAGCATTAGTAAGCCCCTTTCTTTTTACATTATCAAGAATCCTTGGGTTAAGATAACGTAAGTTTATATGCATAAAGCATTTAATATAGTGCACCAAACATGATATGGTTTTTGATTTCTATGAACTGTCGCGAACAAATCATATAAGGTTAAAAATATGAATATTATTGAATATAATGTGTATGTGTTCTGTGTGTGTGTGTGTGTTCTGTATGTTGTGTATGTATGTTTGTTGTATGTGTTGTGTGTGTGTGTTTTGTATGTTATGTGTGTTTGTGGTGTGTGGGTTCTGTGTTGTGTGTGTGTGTGTGTTCTGTATGTTGTGTATGTATGTTTGTTGTATGTGTTGTGTGTTTTCTGTATGTTATGTGTGTTTGTTGTGTGTGTGTGTTTGCCTGCAGCCATCTCCTTTCTGTAATTCTCCTCTCTCTTTACAGCGCCATAAATCTATAATGGCCAATTCATTTACCCATATTTATATAGAAAAGGTAAAAATCACAACTGAGGAAGAAACCAGTAGTACATGAACAAAAGTAACACCCGGAAAATAAAATACTGTAAACAATAGTAAAACATTATATTCAATAATATTCATATTTTTAACCTTATATGATTTGTTCGCGACAGTTCATAGAAATCAAAAACCATATCATGTTTGGTGCACTATATTAAATGCTTTATGCATATAAACTTACGTTATCTTAACCCAAGGATTCTTGATAATGTAAAAAGAAAGGGGCTTACTAATGCTGCTATGTTGTTTCTAGGGCCCCAGATAAGGTCATTTTTGTGATAAAATGTATTGTTAAACTGAAAATGATCTAACCTAAGCAAATAAATATCGCGAGTCACATATCTAATGAGAAAATTATTATTTAAATGCTTATAACTTTAAACCGCAACGCGGTAAAAATAAACCGTGACACGAGATATATTGGATCCATTTGTGACGAAAATCAATGGTGTATGTCCGTGTTTGAAAGTAGCTATTTGGCTCTATTTTAAGCTATAGATATTACAATAGTCTGAACAGAACCTAAGATGTAACTTCACATGAAACTACTGTGATACATTATAAACTACAAAATAGTTTTGTAGCTTTGTGTAGAAATATATCAGACATAGAATATAAAACTACTAGGGAAAAGGATTCTATTTGTATGTTGTCTCTTACTCATAAAGCTAAAGAGTCATTTAATATGGATATTAGTGACTATAAAAACAAAATAAGTCATCCTGTGCACATACACACCGCCTTTATAAGCTTCCAAAAGTAAACCCCAATGTATAATTAATATGATATTCTGCCATCTAGTGACCGTGATAGGTAATTGGTTATGCTACACATTTCTCAAAATGCCATACACTTCAGAATATATTTGCAATTCACTACGCATGTAACACATATTTCTTCGCCCCAACTCCTGCCTGTTATGCATATAGACCAAATTTGTGCCTAAAATAGCACAAATAGTTAATATTGGTGTATTTTCATACACGTATCAAAACTCTGGGTTTCTATCAATAATTTCTCCTGTCATGAAGCCCCAAAAATATGAAATAACTGTATAATTTTTAATTCAGCAAAAAACTGTAATAATATATGCTGATGTGTTCGAGCTAAAAGTTATGCGTTTGTTTCTTACGGTTTTGGGTTAACCAAGAAGATTTTTTATGCATAATTTCATAGTAAAGTAGGCCTATAGAAATCATTAGTCATTCAATATAAAATGGTTATTTTCTGAATTCGACATTATAACCCCCAATTTGCAATGTCTCTGGTGTGTCCCGCATGTCTTGTAGAGATACAGCTGTGCCTGTCTGCCAGAGATTTTTACACAAAAACAAGAAAAAGCAGCGGCATATAAAATGCGAATTACAGTGTCAAATAATGGTGCATAACACAAAATATATACAGTATATATATATATATATAATATCCCCGTGAGAATGTGTTAGAAAACTCATATAAAATGAGTGTTATAAATATCATATAAAAGTTGTGAAATTAATATGTGCTAAAATAATGTAGAATTAAAGAATGCTGGAATAATATATGGGACTGTGTCACACCCTTTTGAGATAACAAAAATACTAGGGCTAGATAGATGGCACTCCCGGGATTATCAAAAAGCTAATATAATATAAACCAAAGATATAAAAAGAATGCTGAATTTTTACTAAACAGGAGGCTGCAGAATAGAAATGTTACAGCATAGAATAATAATGCTGAATTTATTTTCAAAGGATATTAGTAAGGCCGCGAACCAATAAATGATTTTACAATATTGTGTTATAAATCCCTTATAAATGAGAATGTGTTATAAATATCATATAAAAGTTGTGAAATTAATATGTGATAAAATAATATAGAATTAAAGAACGCTGGAATAATATCTGCGGATGCGACAGCGCTAAAAGTTATACATTTGTTTCTTACGTGTTTTGGTGCAGCCAAGAAGATTTTTTATGCAGATTTTATATAAAATGCGAATTACAGTGTCAAATAATGATGCAGAGCACAAAATATATATATAATATTCCCGTGAGAATGTGAAGATTTTTTATGCATATTTTATATAAAATGCGAATTACAGTGTCAAATAATTGCGCAAAACACAAAATATATATATGTAATATTCCCGTGAGAATGTGTTAGAAAACTCATATAAAATGAGTGTTATAAATATCATATAAAAGTTGTGAAATTAATATGTGCTAAAATAATGTAGAATTAAAGAACGCTGGAATAATATCTGTGGATGCGGTAGATCTAAAAGTTATACATTTGTTTCTTACGTGTTTTGGTGTAGCCAAGAAGATTTTTTTATGCAGATTTTATATAAAATGCGGGCGAATACAAAAAAGGCTTCTTTATTTCCAAATAACATGCTGCAGATACACTATCATCATGACCTGTGTGACTTGTGGCTGTCAAATAAAATACAATGCTCTGATAACTGCAGTAAACCCATTTCCGCTACCTTAGTAAATATTGTAAGTTGCTCTCTGTGTACGTTCTACACCGGTTTATTGGGTCAACAGAACCTCTGTTAGTATATCTCCCCCACAGAAACTCTGGCTGTCTAGTGACCAGCATGTCCTGTAGAGACACAGGTGTGCTTGTCTGTCAGTTTCACACTTATATTAATGAAATGTCTTTGTAAGCCGCGTTGTCCTGTAGAGACACAACTGTGATTATTATATAAATGGCATGGTGTGTTATAAAATACAATATATAAAAATGAGAATACCTTACACATTACAGTCTGCATCCAGAAACACTGGTTCTAAAATACACTGCATAGAAATGTGGCCGTAATAGGTAATTAGTTATGTCACACATTTCTCAAAATGACATACACTGTAGAATATATCTGCAATTCACTACGCTTGTAACACCTATTTCATCGCCCCAACTCCTGACTGCTATACATATAGGACAAATTTACGCCTAAAATAGCACAAATAGTTAATATTGGTGTATTTTCATACACTTATCAAAACTTTGGGTTTCTACATAATTTTCTATTTATATGGCCTAATTAGCAATACTATTCAGTTGCATTCTGAGATATATATATTAATGTACACTCTGCACGCCATCATGCCTGAACAAAACAGAAATGTAGATTTTTTGCGAATTTATTAAAAAGAAAACTGAAATATCACACGGTCATAAGTATTCAGACCCTTTGCACAGTATTGAGTGCAATATTACACTCAGTCATTCCGCCTGTTACTGTATACATTGGTTATGCCACACATTTCTCAAAATGACATACACTGTAGAATATATCTGCAATTCACTACGCTTGTAACACATATTTCATCGCCCCAACTCCTGACTGCTATACATATAGGACAAATTTACGCCTAAAATAGCACAAATAGTTAATATTGGTGTATTTTCATACACTTATCAAAACTTTGGGTTTCTACATAATTTTCTATTTATATGGCCTAAAAAAAAAAAACAGTAATACATGTGCAGATGTAACTTAAAATGTGTTCCCAGAATCAAATTACCAATATCAAACATGGTGTGTTATAAATGCATGAATAAAACTGATAGAAATGCACAAAGAGTGCAGAAGTGTTATTTCTATAAAGATATATTGCCCGGTTTCTTATGTATGTCCAGTTATTTTCAACAAAACAAGGATAGAGTCAAATTATAGGCAGCACAGGCAACGTGCATAAAGATAATAACATAAATAAGTCCTAAATGTCTTTCATGTTAAAATTTGAGCTGTTGTTTTATTGTGAGAAATAAATCTTTTTCTATTTTTACAATATCGTGTCTTTGGTTTTTTTATTCGTATAAAACATACCGCTTCTTACTTGCTTGTGTTGTAACATTGGGTCATATTATATATATATATATATCAATTGCCAAATACCGACTCTGATAAAAATCATACCGGCTCTGATAAAATCATGAGATCGCTGAAATTGTCAGCCATATAAACCAGAGATATAAAAAGAATGCTGAATTTTTACTAAACAGGATGCTGCAGAATAAAAATGTCACAGCATGGAATAATAATGCTGAATTTATTTTCAAAGGATCCGTAATACCAGGGTCTAACTTACTGGATTTGGTACGTAGTACAACGCAGAGCCATGCTCTGAACAGTAGAAATTTACCACCGGGTTGGGATTCATTTATGCAAGCTATGGCCGAACTAAATATGCCGTCTACAGTTGTGGGTAACACCGCTACTAGGAAGCTTTTAGATGAATTAAAAATTACCAACAGTGAGACACGCTCTGTATCTACACCGCTGAAGTTAGCGGCGGTTCCCCGTACAATTCAATCTTTACATTCCCCGTCATTAGGTACCACACGTGGAACTCTGCTACCTAAAAAAGGTCTCTACCGATGCTGCAAACCATGTGGCTCACGATGTAAAGAATGTACTGGCTAAAATGCTGTACTCGCCTTGTAACTCTATATTAATTATTTTGTAAGAAGTGTAATGATGAATGTTCATTGTACTATTTTAATGTTTTTACTTTTTATATTCTGTATGAATTTTTATAGTAATGAAATGTCTTTGAGATGCTGTTTTATTGTGAGAAATAAATCTTTTAAATTTTTTTTTTTTTTTTTTTTTTACAATATCGTGTCTTTGGTTTTTATTCGTATAAAACACGCCGCTTCTTACTTGTGTTGTAACATTGGGTCATATTATAACTTGTGTTGTGACATTGGTGCATATCTCTTCTGTGTATATAAGGCAGCCACAAGGATAAAACCTGCTACAATGTGAATAAACACAACTTGCAATGGCCTCAGTAGATAACAAATAACTTTGCAGATGCCATCTTCAGGACACAAAAAAGAGAAAGCAAATATCAATTCAGGTACAATACAGGTACAAATGTGTTATAAACAAAGTTCTGCTTCACAAAGATCACCAAACAGCATGAGTTTGTACAAAAATATCTGACCCTCAGATAACACAGCTGTTTTCTGAGAAAGCTAATACAAAAAAACAAATAACCTCAGATGCCATCTTCAGGACACAATAACTTTTCTGTTTGTGAGAATAAACATTTATGGGGTACGCAAATACAACAACAATTGCTTGACCTAGGTGCTATAAACCTCTGACCCACAGTTAACCTAATTTAGGTAATGTTCACCATTTAGTTAGTGTTTGAGAATACTTTTCACATAACAGGATGTAGGCTTGCATACAGAAACATCAGCCCTATTCACTATATGGATACACTGTGAATAAAACAAAAGCTTACAGAATCAAACTCGGGGCTACGTATAAAATCTATTATAAAACAAATGAGAAAGGTGTTATAAACCACGTGTAAAATAAATACACGACTAGGCTATAATTATAAACATGTGTTATTCCACAAAATACGGGAATAATATCAAAACTACAACAAATTAAACTATATTAAACTATATCAAAAGGGGAAATCAAACAAGGAGGGACAGCTGGATACCAGCCGTCAAACAAGGGGAGGGGAGGGGTTACACACTTTGATACACTTTGATAGGGGCGGGGCACCTGTCAGATTGAGTTTGACGAAACCACCCGCTTATACACTACTCGCATATGGCCCGAGATGTCAAGGACTACAGGTCCTTCTCAAAAAATTAGCATATAGTGTTAAATTTCATTATTTACCATAATGTAATGATTACAATTAAACTTTCATATATTATAGATTCATTATCCACCAACTGAAATTTGTCAGGTCTTTTATTGTTTTAATACTGATGATTTTGGCATACAACTCCTGATAACCCAAAAAACCTGTCTCAATAAATTAGCATATTTCACCCATCCAATCAAATAAAAGTGTTTTTTAATAACAAACAAAAAAAACATCAAATAATAATGTTCAGTTATGCACTCAATACTTGGTCAGGAATCCTTTGGCAGAAATGACTGCTTCAATGCGGCGTGGCATGGAGGCAATCAGCCTGTGACACTGCTGAGATGTTATGGAGGCCCAGGATGCTTCAATAGCGGCCTTAAGCTCATCCAGAGTGTTGGGTCTTGCGTCTCTCAACTTTCTCTTCACAATATCCCACAGATTCTCTATGGGGTTCAGGTCAGGAGAGTTGGCAGGCCAATTGAGCACAGTAATACCATGGTCAGTAAACCATTTACCAGTGGTTTTGGCACTGTGAGCAGGTGCCAGGTCGTGCTGAAAAATGAAATCTTCATCTCCATAAAGCATTTCAGCCGATGGAAGCATGAAGTGCTCCAAAATCTCCTGATAGCTAGCTGCATTGACCCTGCCCTTGATGAAACACAGTGGACCAACACCAGCAGCTGACATGGCACCCCACACCATCACTGACTGTGGGTACTTGACACTGGACTTCAGGCATTTTGGCATTTCCTTCTCCCCAGTCTTCCTCCAGACTCTGGCACCTTGATTTCCGAATGACATGCAAAATTTGCTTTCATCAGAAAAAAGTACTTGGGACCACTTAGCAACAGTCCAGTGCTGCTTCTCTGTAGCCCATTTCGGCACCTGTAGCCCATTTCCTGCACACGCCTGTGCACGGTGGCTCTGGATGTTTCCACACCAGACTCAGTCCACTGCTTCCTCAGGTTCCCCAAGGTCTGGAATCGGTCCTTCTCCATAATCTTCCTCAGGGTCCGGTCTCCTCTTCTCGTTGTACAGCGTTTTCTGCCACATTGTTTCCTTCCAACAGACTTACCATTGAGGTGCCTTGATACAGCACTCTGGGAACAGCCTATTTGTTGAGAAATTTCTTTCTGGGTCTTACCCTCTTGCTTGAGGGTGTCAATGATGGCCTTCTTGACATCTGTCAGGTCGCTAGTCTTACCCATGATGGGGGTTTTGAGTAATGAACCAGGCAGGGAGTTTATAAAAGCCTCAGGTATCTTTTGCATGTGTTTAGAGTTAATTAGTTGATTCAGAAGATTAGGGTAATAGGTCGTTTAGAGAACCTTTTCTTGATATGCTAATTTATTGAGACAGGTTTTTTGGGTTATCAGGAGTTGTATGCCAAAATCATCAGTATTAAAACAATAAAAGACGTGACAAATTTCAGTTGGTGGATAATGAATCTATAATATATGAAAGTTTAATTGTAATCATTACATTATGGTAAATAATGAAATTTAACACTATATGCTAATTTTTTGAGAAGGACCTGTATATTCAGGCATGCGTTTCTTGCGCCCAGAATCGGTCTCCTCGGCAACGGCCTGCTGGGTTGCTTTACCCTCTACCGGTGGAAGACAGGCCCTGGGAGATGGTCGGGATGGACTTTGTGGTGGGTCTACCCAAGTCGCGTGGCTGCTCCATTATTTGGGTTGTCACCGACCACTTCTCCAAGATGGTGCATTTGGTGCCGCTTCCTCGGTTACCCTCAGCACGGGCCTTGGCGGTGTTGTTCATTAAACACGTTTTCCGTTTGCATGGTATGCCTGATAAGATTGTCAGCGATCGGGGTCCCCAGTTCGCATCTCGGTTTTGGAAAGAGCTCTGTCGTTTACTCAGCATAGAGTTAAACCTCTCCTCTGCATACCATCCCGAGACGAATGGGTTGGTGGAGAGAACCAACCAGACTCTGGTGACATATTTGCGACATTTCGTCTCTGCTAGGCAGGATGACTGGGCATCTTTGCTACCTTGGGCGGAATTTGCCCTGAACAACGCCGTATCCGATTCCACTGGTCAAACTCCTTTTCTCCTTAATTACGGCCAGCATCCGCGTGTCCCTGTGCCCATGCCCGTGTCATCCACCGATTCTAGGGTGGCAGACTGGGCGGTGGAGGCACGTGACATCTGGGACCACACACAGGATGCCATCCGGGCCTCCAAGGAGAGAATGAGAGTTTCGGCTGATACACACCGGCGCCCCGCTCCGGTCTTTGCTCCTGGCGACTTAGTGTGGCTCTCCGCCCGTAACATCAGGCTGCGAGTTGAGTCCACTAAGTTTGCTCCTCGCTACATTGGCCCGTTTAAGGTTCTGGAACAGGTCAACCCTGTGGTCTACCGTTTGGCTATTCCTCCACGCCTTGGTATCACCGATACTTTCCACGTTTCCCTCTTAAAGCCCGTTCATTTGTCCCAGTTTTCCGAGTCATCTGCTGGGACATCGGGTTCATCCACGGATGAGTTTGAGGTGAATGCTATTGTGGGGTGCAAGGTGGTACGTGGCAAGAAATTTTATCTGGTGGACTGGAAGGGTCACGGCCCAGAGGATAGAACCTGGGAGCCTGTGGAGCACATTCGGGCTCCGCTGCTTATCGCAGCTTTTGAGCGTAGTGAGGCTCAAGGAGGGGGGGGCCCTAGGAGGGGGGGTAATGTTAGGAGTCGAGTTTCCTCTGAAGCACAGGGGGAATCTCGATCCGTGTCTGCTGCGGTCTCCCATTCGGTATCGGCCGCAGTGGGCTCTGCTCAGCGGAGACGTCGCTCCCAGCGTCTCGCTGGGGCTGATTCGGTGCATAGGGTCACTACTGCCTTTTCTGGCTTTCCTATGGTACCCTGCACTGATCTGCGGCGAGCGAGCCTCTCTGGGACTAAGTCCTTGTTTACTCACACTGAGCATGCCCAGGGCAGGGTCTCCCATTGGAGGTCGAGGGCCACATGTTCGGTCACATGCTCAGGTGCTGCAGTACATTCCATTGGTCCTTCTGGAAGGTCCTGAAAGGGCAAAACATGCTCAGGTACTGCATCACTTTCCATTGGTCCTTCTGGAAGGTCCTGAAAGGGCAAAAACTTCAGTAGCAGCTTCCTGTGCTGCAACTATATAAACTGCACATGACCGCACGGCCATGCGCTAGTATCGTCTTTTGCTATATGCTTTGCGCCAATGTGGTCATGTGTTTGTATGTGTTCAGGGACCCGGCTGAAATAAGCCCCTAGAATGCTGGCACCTCCGGCGAGGAAATTGTGTATAAATGTGTTCAGGGACCCGGCTGAAATAAGCCCCTAGAATGCTGGCTCCTCCGGTGAGGAGATTGAGTATGCATGCATGACCACTCACTGCTCACATCTGGGTAGTTGGCCTGTGCCTCTGTGAAAGTCTAACAGGGCACAGAGCTCACCTCTCGCGGTTACTCTGTGAAGCTAACAGAGTTAGCATATACCGCCATATAGAGCCGCCATTATTTAGCAGCAGGTACTTTCCTGCACGGTGGATCCCGGGTTGCGAACGCACCAATTCCTTTTAATAAACAATATATTTGGTGCGTTCCGCCAACCCTAACATGCAGTTCTTTGGATGTTGTTTTGGGGTGTTTTGTGACCTCTTGGATGAGTCATTGCAGCCCTCTTGGGGTAATTTTGGTCAGTCCTGGGACGGTTTTTCACTATTCCATGTTTTGCCATTTGTGGATAATGGTTCTCACTGTGGTTTGCTGGAGTCCCAACGCTTTAGAAATTACTTTAGAACTTTTTCAAAACTGAAAACTTCTCAACTACTTTGTTTCTCATTTGTTGCAGAATTTCTTTGGATCGCAGTATTATGTCTAGCTTTTGAGGATCTTTTGGCCTACTTCACTTTGTCAGGCAGGTCCTAATTGAGTGATTTACTGATTGTCAATAGGAGTGGCAGTAATCAGGCCTGTGTGTAGCAAGGGAAATTGAACTCTGCTTCCCAAAGATGAGATATACCACAGTTAATTTATGTTTTAAGGAGGGGCAATCACTTTTTCCTACAGGGCCATGTAGGTTTGGATTTCTGTTTCCCTTAATAATAAGAACCTTCATTTAAAAACTGCATTTTTTAATTACGTGTTATCTTTGTCTAATGTTTAAATTTGTTTTTGTGATTTGTCATTTAAGTGTGACAAACATGCAAAAGAATAAGAAACCATGAAAGGGGCAAACACTTTTTCACACCACTGAATACCCAGTGCACATCATTCCCCCTCTCCTGAGGATTTGCTACAATGTTTGAGGTAAATATTGCCTAGACTGAATACTAAACTTTTAGTGGTTGACTCGAAAGTATTGATTTTGACAAGCTTGTGAGTTTCTGAACATAAATTATTATTATTATTATTATTTATTTATATAGCACCATTGATTCCATGGTGCTGTACATGAGATGGGGTTACATACAAGTTACAAATATCACATACAGTAAACAAACTAACAATGACGGACTGATACAGAGGGGCGAGGACCCTGCCCTTGCGGGCTTACATTCTACAGGATTATGGGGAAGGAGACAGTAGGTTGAGGGTTGCAGGAGCTCCGGTGTTGGTGAGGCGGTAGCTCCGGGGTTGGTGAGGCGGTAGCTCCGGTGTTGGTGAGGCGGTAGCTTCGATAGTGATGAGGCAGCAGCGATGTCAGTGCAGGCTGTAGGCTTTCCTGAAGAGATGAGTTTTCAGGTTCCGTCTGAAGGATCCGACTGTGGTTGATAGTCGGACGTGTTGGGGCAGAGAGTTCCAGAGGATGGGGGATATTCGGGAGAAGTCTTGAATGAAAGCAAAAGTGAAAAAAATAGTATGGCATGGATGTAAAACAAAAATATACTACATTTTAGATATTGTTGTATATTATGTATTGATCGCACTTAATTTACTTAAAATGTAATGCTTCCATGTGGGTTTATCTGAAATTATTATGTAGAGATGTAGCAAAGCACAAACTGAAACCATAGCATCCTTTGTATTTCAATATTGTAGGGCACCCACACTGCCTCTTGCTGCAATTTGAATTTGTATAAGAGATTTCTAAGAAAAACATGTAATCTGTCATTTGTTAAGATATCACTTGCTTCATCTGTAACTCTATAATACTTAAAGGATTTGTTCCATGTACAACATATACTGAATAACTTACCTACAGGGTGACTACAATATTGTTACTGGGGATCCAATCATTAGAGCCCCCTTCATTATGAAAATTGGGGTCAAACAGTCCATGGAGTGAATGGAACAGTAATGAGCATGTTCGACCACCGCTTCATTGAATATCTAATGGGAGTAATTGTTGCACATGCTCTGTAGCACTTCAATAATGCAGGGAACTTTGGTCCTTGTTCTTAGAATTGTTGTGATCCCAAGCAATCAGACCTTTATCATCTTTGCTGTGGATAAGTGACAAATGTTGTTTACAGGACAACACCTTTATTGAAGCATAATTTTTATTATCAACCTATTTCTGAAAAATAAAAAAAAATGTCATCCCATATTATCCTTGCTTGTACTAATTTCAAATAATATTATTCCATCTCTACAGGCTGTAGAAGAACTCTTCTACCTACTAGATCTGGAAAAGAAAAGCATTGTGATGGGTCGTAGCCAGGCAAGTACTTGAGTATTTTCGAAAGATAATCTACTAAATAATTGTCTAAGGGTCACTTCCATCTGTCCTTCTGTCTGTCTGTCTGTCGTTCTGTCACGGTTATTCATTCGCTGATTGGTCTCGCCAGCTGCCTGTCATGGCTGCTGCGACCAATCAGCGATGGGCACAGTCCGGAAGAAAATGGCCGCTCCTTACTCCCCGCAGTCACTGCCTGTCACCCGCATACTCCCCTCCGGTCACCGTGAACACAGGGTTAACGCTGGTGGTAACGGACCGTGCTATGCCGCGGGTAATGAACTCTGTTACCGCCGCTATTAACCCTGTGTGTCCCCAACTTTTTACTATTGACGCTGCCTATGCGGCATCAATAGTAAAAAATGTAATGTTAAAAATAAAAAATAAAAAAAACCTGCTATACTCACCCTCCATAGTTGCTCGCGCTGGCCGCCATCTTCCGTTGCAGGTTCCGCTGGCAAAGATGGTATGGGAGAAGGACCTGCCATGACGTCACGGTCATGTGACAGCGACGTCATCACAGGCCCTGCGCGCCTGTGCGAGAAGGACCTGCCATGACGTCACGGTCATGTGCCCACGACGTCATCACAGGCACTGCACGCCTGCGCTAGAAAGACCTGCCATGACGTCACGGTCATGTGACCGCGACGTCATCACAGGTCCTGCGCTCATAACAACCCTGGCACCGGAAGCTGCTATGGACTACAACGGGCCCTCGGAAAGTTGAGTATATGTTTATTTTTTAACCTGTGACAAACCTGGCTGGGCAATATACTACGTAGCTGGGCAATATACTACATGACTGGCCAATATACTACGTGGCTCTGTGCTGTATACTACTTCGCTGTGCAATATACTACGTGGCTCTGTGCTGTATACTACGTCACTGGCCAATATACTACGTCACTGGCCAATATACTACGTGGCTCTGTGCTGTATACTACGTCGCTGTGCAATATACTACGTGGCTGGGCAATATACTACGTGGCTGGGCAATACACTATGTGGCTGTGCAATATACTACGTGGCTGCGCAATACACTACGTCACTAGGCAATATACTTCGTAACTGCTCAATATACTACGTGGCTGCGCAATATACTACGTCACTAGGCAATATACTATGTAACTGGGCAATATACTACGTGGCTGGGCAATATACTACGTCACGGGTCAATATACTACGTAACTTCACAATATACTACGTGGCTGGGCAATATACTACGTCACTGGGCAATATACTACGTGGCTGGGCAATATACTACGTGACCGGGCAATATACTATGTGGTTGGACAATATACTACGTGTCTGGGCAATATACTACGTGTCTGGGCAATATACTACGTGTCTGGGCAATATACTATATGGCTGGACAATATACTACGTGACTGTGCAATATACTACGTGGCTGGGTAATATACTACGTGGCTGGGCAGTATACTACGTGGCTGGGCAATATACTACGTGTCTGGGCAATATACTACGTGGCTGGGCAATATACTACGTGACTGGGCAATATACTACGTGGCTGGGCAATATACTACGTGGCTGGGCAATATACTACGTGGCTGGGCAAAATACTACGTGACTGGGCAATATATTACGTGCCTGGGCAATATACTACGTGGCTGGGCAATATACTACGTGGGTTGTGCAATATACTACATGGACATGCATATTCTAGAACACCCGATGCGTTAGAATCGGGCCACCATCTAGTAGAGAAATAATGGACTACATATTTGTAGCCTAACATTCTTGTGAAGAAATCATATAGTTAAGCAAACTTCTCAGTAGAACGTACTTCTATATTTCACCAGCGGCACAGTATCACCCTCCTATAAAGATTTATATTCATGCCCTTTTGAATCCAAAAAGTCCCTGGAATTTTGGAAAAAACTTAGTAGCACCACATAACTGACAGTTCAACAAATGCTTGATCTCTACCCTCAGCTTTTACATTATGGTCATTTAGTTGAGTCTCCTACTCTTTGGGCACAAACAGAGAAATATAAAGTCATTAGTATTTCCAATGGCTTCACCTTCCCACTGAATACCCGAGGAGAGTACAGATCATGCAAACAAATTAGGAGAGGAGATCAGGCACTTATTAATTACTTTGGATTCTTCTTGTATGTCCCTGCATGAGGTGCTTCCTCTTTGACTAGTCAAGATACTTTACATATTATGAATGACAATATGATACTACAGTATGTGTTTTTTCAATATTGTTGGGGTGCTTTGCCATAATAAGCCTATGATAAACATCCTTTGTAGAAGGCTGATAATGTGCTGGTGTTGGATTACAGGAGTTTAATCCTGCTGGCAGTTTTCCTATGACCCCTTCCAGATATATGATGCATATTTGCATAATATGTCAGGCCCTCTTCTTTGATGCTCAGGAAGCGATCTTGCATCGTTGCTGGCAGATGTTTGCTGGGCTATTCAGCCAGTATCTGACTCTAAAAGCTTTGCTCGCAATTGTTAACACATTTAATGTGTGTGGTCCAGGAGACTCACATCATGGCACACATTGTGGAGTGCAAATGGGTTGATATCTGTGGCATAACTTGATGGGCCCTGGTGCAAAGTATAAACCTGAGCCCCCAGCTGAATGTTCGTCTGGTGTATGGGCCCTTGTAGCATTTTAGAGCCTATAAAGAGATATGTGTTCGTTCCCCATATAATAATCTCACTCGTTCTGGCTCCCCCTTGTAATTATCTCCCACATCCTGGGCCTCTTCCAGTAATAATTTCTCCATCCTGGACCTCATGCTATAACATTTTCCCTTATTCTGAACTCCTTTCTGATATAATGTTTCCCATCCTGGTATAATGTCACTCATCCTGGGGTAATGCCCCCCATCCTGGTATAATGTCCCTCATCTTGGTATAATGTCTTTATCCTGGTATAATGTCCCCCAGTTCCTCATCCTGGTACAATGCCCCATTCTGATATAATGTCCCACATCCTAGTATAATACAGTGGGGCAAAAAAGTATTTAGTCAGTCAGCAATAGTGCAAGTTCCACCACTTAAAAAGATGAGAGGCGTCTGTAATTTACATCATAGGTAGACCTCAACTATGGGAGACAAACTGAGAAAAAAAAATCCAGAAAATCACATTGTCTGTTTTTTTATCATTTTATTTGCATATTATGGTGGAAAATAAGTATTTGGTCAGAAACAAAATTTCATCTCAATACTTTGTAATATATCCTTTGTTGGCAATGACAGAGGTCAAACGTTTTCTGTAAGTCTTCACAAGGTTGCCACACACTGTTGTTGGTATGTTGGCCCATTCCTCCATGCAGACCTCCTCTAGAGCAGTGATGTTTTTGGCTTTTCGCTTGGCAACACGGACTTTCAACTCCCTCCAAAGGTTTTCTATAGGGTTGAGATCTGGAGACTGGCTAGGCCACTCCAGGACCTTGAAATGCTTCTTACGAAGCCACTCCTTCGTTGCCCTGGCGGTGTGCTTTGGATCATTGTCATGTTGAAAGACCCAGCCATGTTTCATCTTCAATGCCCTTGCTGATGGAAGGAGGTTTGCACTCAAAATCTCACGATACATGGCCCCATTCATTCTTTCATGTATCCGGATCAGTCGTCCTGGTCCCTTTGCGGAGAAACAGCCCCAAAGCATGATGTTTCCACCACCATGCTTTACAGTAGGTATGGTGTTTGATGGATGCAACTCAGTATTCTTTTTCCTCCAAACACGACAAGTTGTGTTTCTACCAAACAGTTCCAGTTTGGTTTCATCAGACCATAGGACATTCTCCCAAAACTCCTCTGGATGATCCAAATGCTCTCTAGCAAACTTCAGACGGGCCCGGACATGTACTGGCTTAAGCAGTGGGACACGTCTGGCACTGCAGGATCTGAGTCCATGGTGGCGTAGTGTGTTACTTATGGTAGGCCTTGTTACATTGGTCCCAGCTCTCTGCAGTTCATTCACTAGGTCCCCCCGCGTGGTTCTGGGATTTTTGCTCACCGTTCTTGTGATCATTCTGACCCCACGGGGTGGGATTTTGCGTGGAGCCCCAGATCGAGGGAGATTATCAGTGGTCTTGTATGTCTTCCATTTTCTAATTATTGCTCCCACTGTTGATTTCTTCACTCCAAGCTGGTTGGCTATTGCAGATTCAGTCTTCCCAGCCTGGTGCAGGGCTACAATTTTGTTTCTGGTGTCCTTTGACAGCTCTTTGGTCTTCACCATAGTGGAGTTTGGAGTCAGACTGTTTGAGGGTGTGCACAGGTGTCTTTTTATACTGATAACAAGTTTATACAGGTGCCATTACTACAGGTAATGAGTGGAGGAAAGAGGAGACTCTTAAAGAAGAAGTTACAGGTCTGTGAGAGCCAGAAATCTTGATTGTTTGTTTCTGACCAAATACTTATTTTCCAGCATAATATGCAAAAAAAATGATAAAAAAACAGACAATGTGATTTTCTGGATTTTTTTTTTCTCAGTTTGTCTCCCATAGTTGAGGTCTACCTATGATGTAAATTACAGACGCCTCTCATCTTTTTAAGTGGTGGAACTTGCACTATTGCTGACTGACTAAATACTTTTTTGCCCCACTGTATCCACGATAATGATAAAATGTCCCTATTTTGGTATAATGTCCCCCATAATTAATGATATAACATCCCCCGTAATTATGTATTGCTCCCCATCCTGGTATAATGTTACCATTCTGGTAGAATGTAACCCATCATTGTATAATGCGCCCATCCTTGAATAATGTCCCCCTTCTGCCATAATGCCCCCCATTCTGGTATAATGACTCCATTCTGGTATAATACAGTGAAGAACAACCGTAAGCAGATTGTAGGAAACTTCTGTAGCAATAAAGAACAGAGAAAATGGAAGTCTAAGAATAATAATAATAATAATAGTTTGGGGGAGCTGTAGGAGAGGTGCAGGAGCTGCAGAGCCAGTGTGACTGTGAGTGATTTAGCAGCAAATTTCAGTAGACTATGTAAATTTGAATAGACCATTTTTTTTTCATTCTTGAAGCACTACAAAAAAGGATGTCAGTTTAAATCCCCTGCCTTATTTTTATTATTGAAGAAATATTCTGAAACCAAAACGTGTCTCTCTGAGAAAGTGTGATCCCAGGCCTGTGAGACTGACAAGAAATAATTAATGTCTCTTTCCATTTTTTTTGTTTAGTTTAAATTTTTTGTACAAAAGACAAAAGAAAATTGCCATATTTTGACATGTACAATAAATACAACTATCCACCTGTCAAAGTGTGTATCTTACACATATCGTAATTTTTTTCCATTCTTGTTTTAATAGTCCAGTTTTGCACCAATGAAGTGCAAGATTATAGGTGCTGGCTTTTGGCACATGAACCAACTGAGCATTTCTTGTCACATTCTTTCTGGAAAAGGATAGTTGACTGTATTTAAAAAAAAAAAATCTTTAAAAAACAAGTACACGTTTTACATACCTGTATTACCAGTAAACTTCAACAACTATATGTGCCACTGCAATATTGGGAGCTGTTGCCACATTTTCCTTTTTGGGCGGCTACTTACCAAGCAATGTAGCGTTATTGGTTTTATCTTTTTGTCCTGGAGGAAAGAAGGGTGGGAAAATAGTGTTTTAAAAAATTTAAATAATACATAGGTTTTACTTTTTTGCACACATGCTTTACCAGTCCATTTTAGCAACCGTACACCAATAACAATATTGCAGGCTGCTGCTGCATTTTTCTTTCCAGGTGTGTACCTACCTACCACTGTGGCATTCTTAGTTACAGCTTTTTTCTCAGGCTGAGAATACTCTTTAAAATAAAAGATAAATGTAAAAAAATACTCACATTTACCTTTTTGCACACCTATTTTACATAGTTCAATTTGCCAACTGTAAATTTCACAACTATACTTTGGGCCGTTGTCAGTTAGTTTCCTGAACATGGCGTATACCGTATTTTTCGCTTTGTAAGACGCTCCGGATTATAAGACGCACCCCAAATTTTGAGGAGAAAAATAGGAAAAAACTATTTTTTAATAAATTGGTGGGGCGTCTTATAATCCATGCGTCTTATTACTTACCAGGGGTTGTGGTTGTGGTGGATCAGGGTCCCAGGCTCGTTGCCGGAGGCAGGAGTGGAGCATTGCTGCAGGCTGGGATGAGGGGGTCTGCAGGGGGCTCCTGTGCTGCAGGGGGGCTCCTGTGCTGCAGCCTGGGATGAGGGGTCTGCAGGGGGCTCCTTTGCTGCAGGCTGGGATGAGGGGTCTGCAGGGGGCTCCTTTGCTGCAGGCTGGGATGAGGGGTCTGCAGGGGGCTCCTGTGCTGTAGGGCTGTCTCCGGTGCTGCGGGGGGCTCTGGCGACATTTTGTGAAAGACCAGAGCCCCCCGGCAGTTCTTCCATGCGTTCCAGTATGACTAATTCCGGGAAAATGGCCGCCGGAATCTCGAGAGATGAGATCTCAGCGCTGAAATCTCATCTCCCGAGATTCCGGCGGCCATTTTCCCGGAGTCAGTCATACTGGAACTAACTCCGGGAAAATGGCCGCCGGAATCTCGAGAGATGAGATCTCAGCGCTGAAATCTCATCTCCCGAGATTCCGGCGGCCATTTTCCCGGAATTAGTCATACTGGAACGCATGGAAGAACTGCCGGGGGGCTCTGGTCTTTCACAATATGTCGCCAGAGCCCCCCGCAGCACCGGAGCCTTCAGCATCACCCGGGGCAGCAGCGGACAACCCCGGCAGTGGCGGCGGACGACAGCGGTGGCAGGCGGTAGCGGCGGCGGACACCCCCTCCTCCCAGCCTGTAATGGTAAGCGGTATATCCGCTTTGTTAGACGCACCCACATTTCCCCCCCAAATTTGGGGGAAATAAAGTGCGTCTTACAAAGCGGAAAATACGGTACTTCCCTGGCATTTGTTATGTCATCTTTTTTTGGGCTTGGTTATCCCAAAACATAGATAATTTTTGGACAGCTTGTGAGAACGCTATCACTTCCTCATTTAAAAAAGAGCAAACTTATTGATATTGCCTGTGGAGACACAGCATTGTATCTCAGTTAGTCAGACGACTATTTTTAACAAGCCAGAAAGAATAGACTGTTATCTATATGTTAACTTTTGAATGTATGTGTTCATTTCTGGTTGGTCAACAAAACACACTTTTGCTTGTGTAATATTGAAATATTGACTTGTAAGTTGACCTTTGATGTAACATTGTGCTTTCATCCTTGATGACTAGTGATGTTTACTGATATGCTAATTATGCATTGTCTAGTCCAGATAATTTGTTGGCATTCCAAACGAGGAGGAAAATCTATGCAAATAGATTACGTAATCAAACAATGCGACTTGGTGGTCACCATTCTTCCCCTTATTTGTGATTTTGTGATGCTGGATTGAAGGACAGTTGTTAAACATAAAAAGAGGTGATATGCCTCTCTGAGAGTGAGTGTGACAGAGATTCTGCCGAGACATCCAAACATCCAATGGACTAGAGACAGGACAGCAGCTAATACATCATGGCTCCATCATGAGGGTCACAGATTTATTATTCTACAGGATGCCAATTTAGGGGACCTCATCCCTGGTTGGAAGAATACAGATCTGCTCCAAGGACCATCGCTGAACTATGTATACGTTTGTGAAACCCAGGTTGGCAACATCCGGTCACCTCCAACCCATGGATTTATTTGGAGAAACCAGGTTGGGACCATCTGGTCATCTGGCACCTATGGATAGGTTTGGAGAAACCAGGTTGGAACCATCCGGTCAATTGGCACTTATGGATACATTTGGAGAAACCAGTTTGGGGCCATCCAGTCAACTGGCCCTTGTATCTGAATGGACTGTCATCTTCCTACACTTGTTGTTACCTCCTCTATGTGTGTGTACCACAGGTGGGGTAGTTGACACTGGAAGCTCTGAAGTAACAGCTGGTCTTATCCCGGTGTGTCAGAGGAAGGGTGAGACTCTGCAATGTGCACCATCTTAGGGTATTTTGCTGGGACTGTTCTATATGTTATCTGTTGTGAATTCTGTGGCAGAGTTCACTCCTGTGGTCACAAGTGGTACTTCGGCTGATTCTCTCTGGGATCTTCCGTTTGTGGAGGAAAGTGGTACTGCAGCTTCTGAGTTTCCTCCCTCAGGTGATCTGGTGAGCTCGTTAGCTTCTTCTCTACTTAACTCCACCTGATGCTTTGATCTATGCTTCCTGTCAATGTTTCAGTGTGGGACTTGTTTTTTCCCTGGATCATTCCTGTGGCCTGCTGCTCTGCAAAGCTAAGTTTTGCTTATGTTATTTTGTTGCTATTTTTCTGTCCAGCTTGCTTTATTGGTTTTTCTCGCCTGCTGGAAGCTCTGAGATGCAGAGGGACCACCTCCGTACCGTTAGTCGGTGCGGAGGGTCTGTTTGTCCCCTCTGCGTGGTTTTTTATAGGTTTTTGTGCTGACCGCAAAGTTATCTTCCCTATCCTCGTTCTGTTCAGCTAGTCGGGCCTCACTTTGCTAAATCTGTTTCATCTCTATGTTTGTGTTTTCATCTTACTCACAGTCATTATATGTGGGGGGCTGCCTTTTCCTTTGGGGAATTTCTCTGAGGCAAGGTAGGCTTATTTTTCTATCTTCAGGATTAGCTAGTTTCTCAGGCTGTGACGAGGCGCCTAGGTTCTGGTCAGGAGCGCTCCACGGCTACCTTTAGTGTGGTTTGATAGGCTTAGGGATTGCGGTCTGCAGAGTTCCCACGTCTCAGAGCTCGTTCTATTATTTTGGGTTATTGTCAGTTCACTGTATGTGCTCTGACCTCCATGTCCATTGTGATTCTGAATTGCCTTTCATAACAGTTATCTGCCTGTTTTGTGGTTCAATAAAGTATTGCCACACTGTTTTACCCTCAAGCTATGTTGTCTGAGTACTGTAGTATTTTGCCCACATTAAAAGGAGAGCGGGCGTTTGGTGGGGCGATTGCTTGTCCATGCGGTTTCAGCTAGCGGACCTGGGCACCTGCCAATACCCAATGTCTCCACACTGCCCAAACAAGAATAATTTTTCCACTACATCTTGTGAAAAATCTACAGCATCCTCCATGTGCATTTATATAAACACCAGTAAAGCAGGCATCTTGTCATGCTCACGTCCTGATTGATGGGTGTGAGCCAAGGGGGATTGTGGCCCCACTGTGCCACGAACCAGACTACCCTGGAAGGGGCGTGACTATGACAGCTGCCTTGGTTTTCACTGGAGCCTCTGATGGTGAGGTCCGGCTTGTGCGGCAGGCAGCTGCCACGTGCTACTCCAGGGTGTTGTCTGGCTGTGGCTGCTGATCCCACTTAGAGAACAGGAACACTAGGACAGGTGTGGGCATAAGGCAGGACTAGCAGATGAGCACGGATGAAACTCAGACGAATAGGCTGGCACGGCTGAGACAGAAGGCTGGCAGAGACACAGGGCTGGCAGGAGCGGCAGAGACACAGGGCTGGCAGGAACGGCAGAGACACAGGGCTGGTAGGAACAGGAGACATACAGGGCTGGCAGGAATGGCAGAGACACAGGGCTGGCAGGAACGGCAGAGACACAGGGCTGGCAGGAACGGCAGAGACACAGGGCTTGCAGGAATGGCAGAGACACAGGGCTTGCAGGAATGGCAGAGACACAGGGCAGGTTGGTGTGGTGTATGAAGGAACAGGTAGGGACCTGTTCACACAGGAGGTGCAGGTACGGATATGTAGGATGAAGGAACAGGTAGGGACCTGTTTACACAGGAGGTGCAGGTAAGGAAACAAGCAGGAAGGAATGAAGTATGAAGGAACAGGTTGGGACCTGTTCACACTTGAGTTGCAGGTATGGAAACAAGCCAGAAGGGAAAGAGAATGAAGGAACAGGTATAGCAGCAAGATATAGTGCAGCAACAAAAGCTAAGCAGAGCAGAACCGCAAGGAATGTGGAGAGGAGCTGCAGCAAGAGATTTCTACAGCAGCACGAGCAGAGCAGAGTGGAATGGAGCAGAACCACAGGAGTGTGGAGCAGGGGCAAGGCCGCAGAGAGACAAGGGTAGAACCACAAAGTGCAGAGCCAAGAGCAGAGTGAAGGCAGAGTGCAGAGCCAAGAGCTGAGTGAAGGCACAGAGTGCAGAGCCAAAAGCAGAGTGAAGGCACAGAGTGCAGAGCCAAGAGCCAAGAGCAAAGGCACAGAGTGCAGAGTAAGAAGCATAGCAAGGTCGCAGAGTGCGGTGCCGAGAGCAGAGTAGAGAGGCACTGCAGGGAAAGAGACCACAGACAAGGCGAAGGAGGTAGGACAAAGTTCAGACAAAGTAATGGAACAAGACAAGGTATAAGAACAAAGACACAGGGACCAGGATATATAGCCTCCTGGAGGGCAGACAAACAAGATACAAGGCAAAGCAAAGAGAGCAGCGTTCAGAGAAGGCAAGACACAGAGCAAGGCCTGGCAGCTCAGAAGAAAAACATAAACTGAGTTAACACATTGCACAGGCCCAGTCCACAGGGTGGAGCTGTCCTAAATACTGGAGGCGTCTTGGTAATTGGTCAGGAACAGATTAGTCAGATGCGCCCTGATTCTATAAGAACCAGAGAGTTCTGGCGCCGCCCCCTTATGCACACAGCCAGGAAGCATGCAGAGAGCAGAGGCACAGAATATGGAGCTGGCAACAAACAGAAACCACAACATGACCTGGAGCAGTGGGTAAGATAGTGTGAGAGATGAGAGGCCATGCCGTGATGCCAGCAGAGTTGTTACACATCTACTCATAAAAAGTATACATTTTGCAATATTTTTGCAAATGAATAATGAATAAGAAGTCTGTTAGTTCAGAATGTTATTAAACAGACTGCTGGTTACATCATTTTACCAGCAATTTGCCCATAGCCAGATATGTTAATGTCAATTAGACTTTACTATGTTTGCAATAAAGAGAATGAATGGGACTAGATAAAATACTATGAGATGTCAGAGTGTTATATGCATCTTTTCAGTACAATTAGAAATTTTACAGTATTGCTGATCAAAAAAGTTGATGAAGATGATGAAGTTAAACTTCAAAATATTTAAACCATCGCGAGTCAAAATATATATAAAAATGTATGGTAATTTAAATGGCCACGCTAAGCAATTAAATGTACCCTTTTAATACTTTAAAGGGAAGGTGCCACATTTTATTTTTTGCATTAAGAATGATTGCTTATATAAACAATTATTTTTAATACAAATTAAAACATTTTAACTTTAACATTTTTTTTATTATTAATTATTTTTTCAGCCACTGGGGGCCACCATTTTGCTTTGCAGGAGTGTAAGTGTAGCTGCACGACACTTACACTCTGCAAATATGGCTGTTCTGGGCATAGGAGACTGCGGTTGGTGTCCGATCCTATACTTTACATTGAGCTGCTCCCTGCTGTGATCTGGCCACGCCCCCTGAGCCGTCCACATCACAGCAGAGGGAGGAGATCGGCGCCATCTTTCTGTGTGTCTGTGAGCTCCAGTTTCCCAGTATAACCGCAGGAGCCCTGCAGTTATAGGAGGAGGAGACCAAGGACGCCACAGGAGGGAGAAAAGAGAAGCGCCGGCAGCAGTGAAGTAATATCGGCGGGCGGAGGGGGAGAGGTAATCTAATCCTATCCTTTGTGATGCTGACTCTGAGCAGTGTTTCTCCTCCCATGTGTGTTACTCTGCTGAGATGTGGATCTATTCCTCTCCTGTGTGATGCTGTCTGCTGAGCCATGTATCTAATCCTATCCTGTGTGATACTGACTGAGCTGTGTATCTAATCCTCTCCTGTGTGATACTGTGCTGAGACGTGTATCTAATCCTACCCTATGTGATACTGACTGAGCTGTGTATCTAATCCTACCCTGTGTGATACTGTGCTGAGACATGTATCTAATCCTATCCCGTGTGATACTGACTGAGCCGTGTATCTAATCCTCTCCTGTGTGATGCTGCCTGCTGAGCCATGTATCTAATCCTACCCTGTGTGATACTGTGCTGAGACATGTATCTAATCCTATCCCGTGTGATACTGACTGAGCCGTGTATCTAATGCTCTCCTGTGTGATGCTGTCTGCTGAGCCATGTATCTAATCCTACCCTGTGTGATACTGTGCTGAGACATGTATCTAATCCTCTCCTGTGTGATACTGTGCTGAGACGTGTATCTAATCCTACCCTATGTGATACTGACTGAGCTGTGTATCTAATCCTCTCCTGTGTGATGCTGCCTGCTGAGCCATGTATCTAATCCTACCCTGTGTGATACTGTGCTGAGACATGTATCTAATCCTATCCCGTGTGATACTGACTGAGCCGTGTATCTAATGCTCTCCTGTGTGATGCTGTCTGCTGAGCCATGTATCTAATCCTACCCTGTGTGATACTGTGCTGAGACATGTATCTAATCCTACCCTGTGTGATACTGTGCTGAGACGTGTATCTAATCCTATCCTGTGTGATACTGACTGAGCTGTGTATCTAATACTGTCCTGTGTGATACTGACTGCTGAGCTGTGTATCTAATCCTCCTATGTGTGATACTGACTGCTGGGCCGTGTATCTAATCCTCTCCTATGCATTTCTCTTCCCCATGTTATGTGTGATCTATATGACGGTATTATGTGAGAAGTATATGGCGATATTATGTGAGAAATATATGGCGGTATTATGTGAGAACACTATGGCGTTGTTATTTGCGATCTATGTGATGGTATGTGAGAACTATAGAACAGTATTATGTTTGATCTGTATGGCGATATTATGTGAGAACACTATGGCAGTATTATCTTCAGAAAGGGGACCCATTCTAGGTCGGTTCTGGCTGAGCACCTGCACACGGGTCTGGGGTAATAGAGGGGGCAGCATGACCTCCAGGTGCAGTCAGGATAAGGCTGGTGAGGCAGCTGAAGAGAGGCTTCTCATTTTTATTGTTACTATATGGTTACATTTCCTTCCCAGCATCACCCCGGACTGCGCCTGTCACCTCGCTTTCACACATATCCAGGACAGGATGGAGAAGACAGGATCTGAGGAGGGGAATGGGGTCTTTGCATGCAAAGTCTGGATCCGAACAGGCCATCAATCCGCAGAAATGTTTCCAGGATTTCTGTGGAGCAGACAAGCAGACGGCCCATCCATGTGTATAAAAGACAGCGCTCTATGTACAATCCCTGGCTGCTCCGCTCACTGAACATGGTGCCTCCATACACCAGCACACTGCTCTCCTGAAATACTCTGTGCTGCTGTCACCCTGATCCCTCCACCAAATACTGTATCTCCCAGAATCCTTTCTGCCTGCCATCCTCTGTGACTGTCTACTTGTCAGCAGTGTTGAGCCACCTCCCTAGTGTTCGAGTTCGGTTCGTCGAACTGGGACGTGTTTGACAAATGTTCGTTGAACGTTCAATGAACACTTTTGAACCCCACTGAAATCAATGGCAGGCAAACACAAACACATACAAACACATAGAAAACACCTTAAAAGGTGTCCAAAAGCTGACAAACTGCTCAGAAGACACAACAAACACATGGAAAAGTCACAACTACGTATAGTCATGCGAAAAGAAAAGAGGTGGAGGAGTAAAAGGAGAAGGAGACACAGATATACAGTTAGGTCCATATATATTTGGACAGAGACAAAATTTTTCTAATTTTGGTTACAGACATTACCACTATGAATTTAAAACAAAACAATTCAGATGCAGTTGAAGTTCAGACTTTCAGCTTTCATTTGAAGGTATCCACATTAAAATTGGATGAAGGGTTTAGGAGTTTCAGCTCCTTAACATGTGCCACCCTGTTTTTAAAGGGATCAAAAGTAATTGGACAATTGACTCCAAGGCTATTTCATGGACAGGTGTGGGCAATCCCTTCATTGTGTCATTCTCAATTAAGCAGATAAAAGGCCTGGAGTTGATTTGAGGTGTGGTGCTTACTTTTAGAAGGTTTTGCTGTGAAGTAAACATGCGGTCAAATGAGCTCTCCATGCAGGTGAAACAAGCCATCCTTAAGCTGCTAAAACAGAAAAAACCCATCCGAGAAATTGCTACTATATTAGGAGTGACAAAATCTACAGTTTGGTACATCCTGAGAAAGAAAGAAAGCACTGGTGAACTCATCAATGCAAAAAGACCTGGGTGCCCACGGAAGACAACAGTGGTGGATGATCGTAGAATAATCTCCATGGTGAAGAGAAACCCCTTCACAACAGCCAACCAAGTGAACAACACTCTCCAGGAGGTAGGCGTATCAATATCCAGATCAACCATAAAGAGAAGACTGCATGAAATTAAATACAGAGGGTTCACTGCACGGTGCAAGCCATTCATAAGCATCAAGAATAAAAAGGCTAGACTGGACTTTGCGAAAAAACATCTAAAAAAGCCAGCACAGTTCTGGAAGAATATTCTTTGGACAAATGAAACAAAGATCAACCTCTACCAGAATGATGGAAAGAGAAAAGTATGGTGAAGTCTTGATACAGCTCATGATCCAAAGCATACCACATCATCTGTAAAACACGGCGGAGGCAATGTGATGGCTTGGGCATCCATGGCTGCCAGTGGCACTGGGTCACTAGTGTTTATTGATGATGTGACACAGGACAGAAGCAGACAAATGAATTCTGAGGTATTCAGAGACATACTGTGTGCTCAGATCCAGCCAAATGCAGCCAAACTGATTGGTCGTCGTTTCATACTACAGATGGAAAATGACCCAAAACATAAAGCCAAAGCAACCCAGGAGTTTATTAAAGCAAAGAAGTGGAATATTCTTGAATGGCCAAGTCAGTCACCTGATCTCAACTCAATTGAGCATGCATTTCACTTGTTAAAGACTAACCTTCAGACAGAAAGGCCCACAAACAAACAGCAACTGAAAACCACTGCAGTGAAGGCCTGGCAGAGCATCAAAAAGGAGGAAACACAGCATCTGGTGATGTCCATGAGTTCAAGACTTCAGACAGTCATTGCCAACAAAGGGTTTTCAACCAAGTACTAAAAATGAACATTTTATTTAAAATTATTGAATCTGTCCAATTACTTTTGTTCCCTATAAAAACAGGGTGGCACATGTTAAGGAGCTGAAACTCCTAAACCCTTCATCCAATTTTAATGTGGATACCCTTAAATGAAAGCTGAAAGTCTGAACTTCAACTGCATCTGAATTGTTTTGTTTAAAATTCATTGTGGTAATGTCTATTACCAAAATTTGAAAAATGTTGTCTCTGTCCAAATATATATGGACCTAACTGTAGGCATGTCATGCCCTTCTAAAATCAAGAAAGGCTGGAGTAAAAATCTAAAATCAGCCTACCAACACCCAGACATTGTGACAAAAAAAAATAAAAAAAATAAAAAAAATATATCTTTAGGTAGAATGGTGGCGGGTCCATTCAGAACATTTTCCTTAGAAGATGTAGTGGTACCACCGTTGGGAGTTGTGCCAAAAAAGGAACCCAATACACTCAGACTAATCTACCATTTGTCATATCCAAGGGGCAGGTTAGTAAACAACAACATCGACGCAGAACCAAGTACTGTATCTCCTTTGACAAGGCAATCAGGCGGGTCAAGAAGTTGGGAAGGGGCACCCTAATGGCCAAAACAGACATTGAGGGGGGCATTCCCGTTACTCCCTGTCAGTAAAACTTTGCAGTTGCCAACAAAATGGCTTCTCACTGTGTTCCTGAATCTTCTCTTATCTCTTAGGCTGGTTTCACACGTCAGTGGCTCCGATGCGTGAGGTGACAGTTTCCTCATGTACCGGAGCCACTGACACACGTAGACACATTCAAATCAATGCATCTGTGCAGATGTCATTGATTTTTTGCAAACCGTGTCTCCGTGTGCCAAACACGGAGACATGTCAGTGTTCGTGGGAGCGCACGGATTACACGGACCCATTAAAGTCAATGGGTCCATGTAAAACACGTACCGCACACGGACGTTGTCCGTGTGCAGTGCAGGAGACAGCGCTACAGTAAGCGCTGTCCCCCCACTAGTGCTGAAGCCGCGATTCATATCTTCTATGCAGCAGCGTTTGCTGTAAAGAAGATATGAATAATCCTTTTTTTTTGTTTCTCATGTTTAAAATAAAGGTCCATGTCCCCACCCCCCTCCTACCCCCTGTGCGCCCGCCCGCTGTTCTTAAAATACTCACCCGGCTCCCTCGCTGGCTGGCGCTGCTTCCTGTCCTGGCCGCACCTTCTACTGTATGAGTGGTCACGTGGGGCCGCTCATTTACAGTGATGAATATGCGGCTCCACCCCTATGGGAGGTGGAGCCGCATATTCATGACTGTAATCGGCGGCCCCACGTGACCGCTCATACAGTAGAAGGTGCGGCCAGGACAGGAAGCAGCGCCAGCCAGCGAGGGAACCACACTGATGTGCCACAGAAACGCACGGGCACACGGACACGGATAATTCCGGTACCGATTTTTCCGGTACCGGAATTATCTGGACATGTGGGACTGCCCTTAGCAAACACCCAGGAGAGGAGAGGAGACATCACACGTCAGCAGACTCCGCCCATAATTACTGCAGTGTAGTAATGTGAGCAAGTTGTACACTAGGTTTTTGTCAAATTTCATTAGCTGCTCCCCCTAGTGTTTAAAAGTTGAAACGCCAAACCTTTTAAAATTATTTTTCATATTTTACTAAATTATAAACAAATTATAATATTTTTTAAGAAAATGTTAACATTAATTCTTTACATTTTTTCAATCGCTGGGAAAAATTTTTTTATGGCACCTTCCCTTTAAGACTTCATTTAGATATAATAGTAATACAGTGGTGGCACTAAAACTCGTTTTGAGTTGAATATAGATTGTTATTATGGAAAATACAGCCCTAAGAGAAAACAAGGATAGTTTCTTTCCTGAGGCATTTCTCTCTAGTTTATGGCACTGTGCTACCAAGCCTGTTTAATAATGGGCTTGGCACAGGCTCCGACTGCAGAGAGGTAAATCCATTAATATGAACACTGATTTTGCAGCAGCTTTAAAGAACTCATTGAGGCTGTGCAGTTAATGCAGTCATTATTGAAGCAATCAAACCCTTAATGAGGCATTACTCCATCTCCGCTAATTCTCACTCTATTGTTGCTGGGAACATTTATGTCAATGCAATGGGAAAGGAAATTGACTAAGAAAAGAGAAATTTGTCTGCACAGGATTTTTAGTGAATGTTAATGTTAACAAGCTCCCCTAACCCTTAACATGATAAAATCTACAGTCTCTTTTGTTATTGAATATTGCTTTTGAACAATCTACTTGCAGGTCAGATATGCTGTACTGTAATATTATTGAATGTGTTCCAAGCTCAGCATTCAAAATTTTATACTACTTTTCAATGGATTATTGTACTTTAATGTTTTACTCTGTTAGTCTTTTGCCATTTTTGAAGGTTATTTGCAAAATCTTACATTTTTACTATAGATGAACATATTTTTAATGTTTTACACTTTTACAGTAGACAAACATATTTCTAAACATTTCTAAAAGGTAAACTTTTACCTTTGACCATAGTTTTAATGTTTTTACATTTTTGCAATTAAATTAACGTATTTCTAATGTTTTACAGTTTTGCCTTTATTGAATATTCTTTTAATGTTTTACACTTTTTCTAATGTTGAACATAGTTGTAATGTGTTGTGCAGTTTTTTATAATTGTCTATGGGGCTTTGTGAGAAAGCAACTTATAGAACTGTTGGAATATGACATTTATTTTTATTATAAACTTGGTTTCAGATAGTAATGATTGAGCAATAAAGTGCTCTGTGCTCGAATCGAGCAGGGCAGATGCTCGGTCAGCTTGACCCGAGTAATGAGTATATTGGAAGCTAATGGGAAACTAAAGCATTTTAATGAAGGACGATACTTGGATGGCTGGGGGGCAGTAAAATCGCTGAAATTGATAGAAAAAGCACTGAAATGAAATGGGAACAGCATGGGGAAGCTGCTTCTCTGACGTCCAGGTCACTGATGGGAACAATGTTATTCCTCCCTGTCCCTATCTTCCTCCCTATTGTTGGTTAGTGCTTTTGTATGATAGAGGTTTTCTGTTATCCCTGTTTTGTCTTTGTGTATGGTTTACTTTTCATTTCTGTCCCATGCCGTATGGGGGGCTGAGGGACAGATTAAGGTTTTTATGGGAGCATAGTAAGATTGGAGACCCCAGATCTCTCCCTTTAACCCCTTAACCACCCGGAGAATTTTTCATTTTTCGCTCCCCTTCTTCCCAGAGCCATAACTTTTTTATTTTTCCATCAATATGTCCATGTGAGGGCTTGTTTTTTGCGAGACAAGTTGTAATTTTGAACGACACCATTCATTTTACCATGTCATGTACTAGAAAATGGGAAAAAAATCCAAATGCGGTGAAATTTCAAAAAAGCGCAATCCCACACTGGTTTTTTGTTTGGCTTTTTAACTAGGTTCACTAAATGCTAAAACTGACCTACCATTATGATTCTCCAGGTCATTATGAGTTCATAGACACCAAACATATCTAGGTTCTTTTTTATCTAAGTGGTGAAAAACATTTCCAAACTTTGTATAAAAAAAAGAAAAATTGTGCCATTTTCCAATACACGTAGCGTCTCCATTTTTCTTGATCTCGGCTTGGGTGACGGCTCATTTTTTGAGTGCTGAGCAGACATTTTTATTGATATCATTTTGTGCAGATACGATCTTTTGATCGCCTGGTATTGCATTTTAATGCAATGTCAAGGCGACCAAAAAAATGTAATTCTGGGGTTTTGACTTTTTTCTTGCTACACCGTTTAGCGATCAGGTTAATTCTTTTTATTATTGCTAGATCGGGCGATTCTGAATGCAGCAATACCAAACATGTGTATGTTTGATTTTATTTTTATTGTTTTATTTTGAATGGGATGAAAGGCAGTTGCTTTGAACTTTTATATATTTTTTTTAATTTTTTTTAAATTTTTGGCATGCTTCAATAGTGTCCATGGGAGACTAAAAGCTGCCACAATCCCATCAGCAGTGCTACATAGAGATGGTCAGATTGCCTCTATACAGTATAGCAGATTTACTCGCTTGCACTGAGTGGCACTCACAGCAAGCCGGCACAGACAACTCTAGAGGTCTCCAGGAGACATCCAGTTGTCATGCCAACAAATCGGTGACCCACGATCACATGATGACGGTCAACTGTGTGCGTATTTCTGACGCGATTGCCGGAATTGCAATTTAAATGCCAATGTCAGCCTTTCACAGCGGCATTTAAGGGGTTAATAGCCACGGTGGATCGCAATTGCATCCGTGGCTATTCGGGGCAAATGTCAGCTGTTGAAAACAGCTGATATGTGCCAGGAAAGATGTGGGCTCTCTGCCGGAGCTCACATCAAGTGGAGGGAGTCCGACTTCAGCAAAAAATTTGCGCCCGATGTCAGAAAGGGGTTACAATTACCCCCAGAATAAGGATAGTTAGGACCCAGCTCTAGGGATAGTTTCAGGTCTCTTTTCCTTACTGCAAACCTTCACAGTGTGACATAGCCTGTAGAAAGATTAAAAACTTGGGGATAAAACAACTCTTTAGTGGTAAAAATTGAATCCAATGGTATAGAATTCTGTGAGGCACATCTGGTGTAAATATGATCACTGCACCCCTAGATTAATTCATTGGGGGTGCAGTTTGTAAAATGATGTAATTTATGGGGGTTTCTGCTGTTCTGGCACTTCAGGGGCTTTGCCATTGTGACATGGCACCCTTATTCCAGCAAAATCAGAACTCCAATATGGCACTTCTTCCATTTTGAGCTTTGCACTGTGCCTCAAAAGTAGTTTTCAACCACGTATGGGGTATCGATGTGCTCAGAAACAATTGCACAACAAATTTTGGGGTCCATGTTGTCCTGCTAGCCTTGGGAAAATGAAAAAAATTGGGGCTAAGCAAACATTTTTGTGGGGATTTTTTTTCATTTTCACCGATCAACGCTGTCAAATTCTCTGAGGCACCTGGAGGTTCAAGTTGCTCACCACATGTCTAGATACATTCCTTGAGAGGTCTAGTTTCAAAAATGGGATCACTGTAAAGGCACATCTGGGGCTCTACAAATGCGACATGACATTCGGAAATCATTCTATCAAAGCCTTTGTTCAAAAACATCACTCTTTTCTTTCTAAGCCCTGTTCTGCACCTAAATGGTAGTTTTCTCTCACATATGAGGTATCTGCATACTCAGGAGAAATTGCACAACAAATTTTGGGTTCCATTTTCTCCTGTTATCCTTATCAGAATAAAAAAATTGGGGGGAAAAATAACATTTTTGTAAATTTTTTATTTTCACTGCTCAACGTTATAAACTTCCATGAAGCACCTGGGGGTTCAAGGTGCTTACTGCACATCTAGATACATTCCTTAACAGGTCCAATTTCCAATATGGTGTCACTTGTGGGGAGTTTCCACTATTTAGGTACATCAAGGGGTCTACAAATGGAGCATTGCATCCACTAATGATTCCAGCTAATTTTTGGGTTGAAAAAAATCAAATGGCGCTCCTTCCCTTTTGAGCCTTGCCATGTGCCCAAAAAGTAGTTCTCCCCACATGTGGGGTATTGGCGTATTACGGAGAAATTGCACAACAAATTGTATGGTGCAATTTCTCCTGGTACCCTTATAAATCTAAAAAAAATGGAGCTAAAGTAACATTCTTGCAGGATTGTTTTACATTTTTTTTATTTTCACACCTCAATGTTATAAACTTCTGTGAAGCACCTGGGGTTTCAAGGTATCCACCTCACATATAGTTACATTCCTTGATGGGTCTGGTTTCCAAAATGTGGTGACTTGTTGTGTGTTTCTACTGTTTAGGCACATCAAGGGTTCTCCAAATGTGACATGGTGTCCGCTAATGATCCCAGCCAATTTTGCGCTCAAAAAGTGAAACATTGATCCTTCCCTTCCGAGCCCTGCAGTGCGCCCAAACAGTAATTTTCCCTCATGTGGGGTATCTATGTACTCAGGAGAAATTGCACAACAATTTTTGGTGTCCATTTTCTCCTGTTACCCAAGTGGAAATAAAAAATTGGGGCTATAAGAACATTTGGAAAAAAATAGATATTTTGTTTTCACCGCTCAACTTTATAAATTTCTGTGAAACATCTTGGGTTCAAGGTGCTTACCACACATCTAGATAAATTCCTTGAGGGGTCTGCTTTCTAAAATTGGGTCACTTGTGGAGAGTTTTCACTGTTTGGGCATGTCAAGGGCCTTCTAAACTCGAAATGATGTCCACTCTTGATTCCACTCAATTTTACGTAAAAAAATAATCATCTCTTCCAAGCCTTGCTGTGCGCCCAAACAGTAGATTTCTCCCACATATGGGGTATTGATTGTTGAATGTGGTTTTGAACACCTTGATGCAGTTTTTAGAATGGTGTTAATCGTGGGTATTTTCTGGTCATAACTATAAAATTTGACCTGGTCATGAAGGTGAAAACAGGCTGTTAGGGCTAGCGGAACGCACCAAATAATAAGACAGATAGAGTATGGTGCGTTCGCAGCCCGGGGTCCACCGTGCAGAGATGGAACCTGCTGCCAAGTAATGACGGACTATATGGCGGTACTCATAAGTATACACACGTGGGTTAAACTTCACCCAGCGTGAAGGAAGCGATCCTGTTGCGTCACAGGACCGCGGTAGCGCACATAGAACGCGAGCAAGTAGTCAGCGAACTCAACCCCAACTAGGATTGAAGTCCGATTAGACCCTTGCTGGCACAACACCGCAACTGGGTGTGTAAGGAAACTAAATAACAATTTTAAGGCACAAGAGTGCATGCGGTGCCGCACTGACGAACGCCACTAACCACCCAGGCTTGGGTAAGGAAAGCACAGAGGAAGTGCACGGCGCCGTACTGGCGGTCACAGCAACTGGACGCTGTAATGTGTGATTCGTGCTGTAGGATAAGTCGGGCGCTAGATAGCAACCATACACCTTCCGCGAACAGACATTCAATAGGGAAGGGGTATCCAAGGACGACTTGCACTCACAACATACACACATTAACAATTGTACACTAGCGCATGGCCGTGCGGTCATGCGCAGTTTATATAGTTGCAGCACAGGAAGTGGCCACAGAAACTTTGCCCTTCCAAGACCTGCCAAGAGGACCAATGCAATGTGCTGCAGAGCCTGAGCATATGACCCTCGATCTCCAACGGGAGATCTTGCCCTGGGCATGCTCAGTGTGTGCAGACAAGGACTTAGTCCCAGAGAAGTCCGCTCGCTGCTGACCAGCACTGGCTTTAATGGCAGAAGCTGAAGAAGCAGCAGTAACTCTCTGTACAGAGTGAGACTGAGCAAGACGCTGGGACCGACGTCCCTGCTGAGCAGACTCCACTGCGGCTGGATAAGAATGGGAGACCGCAGCGGAGATGGCTCGAGATTCCCCCTGTGCAGAAGTGGGAACTCGAGACCTAACATTACCCCCCCTCCTAGGGCCCCCCCTCCTTGGGCCTCGCTACACTCGAAGGCAGCAATGAGCTGTGGGGCCCGAATGTTTTCAGCAGGCTCCCATGACCTGTCCTCTGGGCCATAACCCTTCCAATCCACCAGATAGAACTTTTTGCCGCGTACCACCTTGCACCCCAAAATAGCGTTCACCTCGTAATCGTCCGTAGACGAACCCGATGTCCCGGCAGATGACTCGGAAAACCGGGACATGTATACGGGTTTCAAGAGGGACACATGAAAGGTGTCGGTGATACCCAAGCGTGGAGGAAGAGCCAAACGGTAGACCACAGCATTAACCTGTTCGAGAACCTTGAAGGGACCCAAGTAGCGAGGAGCAAACTTAGTGGACTCAACTCGCAGCCTGATGTTACAGGCGGAGAGCCACACCAAGTCGCCAGGAGCAAAGGTCGGAGCGGGGCGCCGATGAACATCGGCGGAGGACCTCATTCTCTCCTTGGAGCCCCGAATGGCATCCTGCGTGCGGTCCCAAATGTCCCGTGCCTCCACAGCCCAGTCTGCCACCCTGTAGTCAGCAGAAGACACAGGCATGGGCACAGGAACACGCGGATGCTGGCCGTAATTTAGGAGGAATGGAGTCTGACCGGTGGAGTCGGCTACGGCATTGTTAAGTGCAAACTCTGCCCACGGTAGCAAGGATGCCCAGTCATCCTGCCTGGCAGAAACAAAATGTCGTAAATATGTGACCAAGGTCTGGTTGGCCCTCTCTACCAACCCATTCGTCTCGGGATGATATGCCGAAGAGAGATTCAACTCAATACTGAGTAGACGACAAAGCTCTCTCCAGAATCGAGACGCAAACTGGGGACCCCGGTCACTAACAATTTTGTCTGGCATACCGTGTAGGCGAAAGATATGTTTGACGAACAAGACAGCCAACGCCCGTGCAGAAGGTAGCCGTGGAAGAGGCACCAAGTGCACCATTTTGGAAAAATGGTCGGTGATCACCCAGATAATGGTGCAGTTACGAGACTTGGGTAAGCCCACCACAAAGTCCATCCCGACCATCTCCCAGGGCCTGTCCGCCACCGGCAGAGGATAAAGCAAACCAGCTGGCCGTTGCCGAGGAGTCTTGTTCTTGGCGCAAGAGACACACGCCCGAACATACTCTGCGACATCACGAGCCATATGCGGCCACCAGTATGTCCTCGCCAGTAACTCAGATGTCCTTTTGGTACCAAAATGTCCACCCACCCTGGACGAGTGTGCCCAAGAGAGAACCTCCGGTCGCAAACTGGATGGAACAAAAGTCTTGCCCGGGGGCACAGACTCTAGCGAAACCAGGGCCACAGTTCTCAAGCTCTCGGTGGGGACAATAAGCCGAGGCTCCTCCTCTTCCTCCGCAGATGACACTACGGAGCGAGAGAGAGCGTCGGCCCGAATGTTCTTCTCCCCAGAAAGAAAATGGAGGGTGAAATGAAACCGGGAGAAGAATAAGGACCATCTGGCCTGGTGAGAATTCAACCGCTGGGCTGTCTGCAGGTACACCAAATTTTTATTGTCTGTGAAGACTTGGAAGGGAAAACGTGCTCCCTCCAAGAGATGTCTCCACTCCGAGAAAGCCAACTTCATGGCTAGCAACTCCCTGTCCCCGATGGAATAATTCCTCTCTGCTGGTGAGAAGGTCTTGGAGAAAAAGAAGCAAGGATGCTTCCGACCTTGAGCATCCTTTTGGAAGAGGACTGCTCCAGCACCAACAGAAGAGGCATCCACCTCCATGATAAATGGCTTATCAACATCGGGGCGATGTAGGATGGGAGCGCTAGCGAAGTGTGACTTTATAGAGTTAAAGGCCTTGGAGACCTCCTCAGACCACAATTTGGTGAGGGCAACCAAGGGAGCTACCAAAGTTGAGAAGTGCGGAATGAACTGGCGATAATTATTAATGAACCCCATAAAGCGCTGCACCGCTTTAAGAGAATGGGGTTCCTGCCAGTCCATCACAGCCTGCAGTTTGGCAGGATCCATAGCCAATCCCTGGGCAGAGATGATGTAGCCTAGGAAAGGTAAGGACTCCTGCTCAAACATACACTTCTCCAACTTGGCATAGAGGGAGTTTGCCCGTAGGAGGTCGAAGACTCTGCAAACATCTCTCCGGTGGGAGTCAATATCTGGAGAGTAGATGAGAATATCATCCAGATAGACTACGACCGAGGTGGAAAGCATATCCCGGAAGATATCGTTCACAAAGTCTTGGAAAACGGCTGGGGCATTACAGAGCCCGAAGGGCATCACCAGATATTCATAGTGCCCATCCCTGGTGTTAAAAGCCGTCTTCCATTCGTCCCCCCTCACGGATGCGAATCAGGTTGTAAGCACCACGCAGATCTAGTTTAGTAAATACCCTTGCTCCCCGAAGCCTATCGAAGAGCTCAGATATCAAGGGCAAAGGATACTTATTTTTAACGGTGATGGCATTAAGACCCCTGTAGTCTATGCATGGACGCAATTCCCCATTCTTCTTCTGCACGAAGAAGAACCCTGCCCCAGCAGATGACACTGACTTCCTAATGAGTCCTCTTGCCAGATTCTCCTGGATGTACTGTGACATTGCCTCCGTCTCCGGGAGAGATAGCGGATAGACTCGACCCCGGGGAGGCTCAGCACCAGGCAAGAGATTAATAGGACAGTCACAGGGGCGATGGGGCGGAAGGATCTCCGCCGCCTTTTTGGAGAACACGTCTGCATAAGACCAATACTGCTTGGGGAGAGAGGAAAGATCTGCGGGTACCTCTGTAGTAGCAACCTGAACGCACTCCCTCTGACACCTACCCCCACAAGATTTGCCCCATCCCAGGATTCTGCCAGAGGACCACTCGATATGAGGAGAGTGGTACCGTAGCCAAGGTATTCCCAACAGGACCTCATCAATTCCCTCAGGAATGACGAGCAGAGATATAATCTCCTGATAAGATGGCGACATGGACAGAGTAAAAGGGATGGTCTGGTGTGTTATCTGTGAGGGCAGTGTCGACCCATTCACCACTCGTACCGTTACTGGTTGAGCTAGCATAACCAAGGGTATTGCGTGACGTTGGGCGAAGGCAGAAGACATAAAATTGCCCTCCGCCCCAGAATCCACACAGAGCTCTACCGAGTGGGAGAATGAGCCTATAGTAATTGTCCCCTTAAAGGACAATTTAGAGGCAAACGTCGCCGTGTCTAGTGTACCTCCACCTACTACCACTAGACGCTGACGTTTCCTCGACCGCTGAGAACATCTGGTGGCTAGATGTCCTGACTGCTGGCAAACATGACAGACCTTGAGTGCACAAGCGGTCCGGGACTTAGATCCCGCTTGTGACACTTCCCTGGCCTCATGTGACTCAGGAACCTGGACCGGAGATTCCAGAGGTTTGGCGAAGGTAGGAGCCAGCCGAAACCTCTGCCTACACTGGGCTCGCTCTAACCTCCGCTCGTTAAAACGGAGGTCAATTCGAGTGGAGACAGCTATTAACTCCTCCAGTGTGGCAGGAATCTCCCTAGTGGCCAGAGCGTCCTTAACGTGGTCAGCCAGGCCCCTCCAAAATATGGGGATAAGACCTTTATCCGACCAATCCAGCTCAGAAGCTAAAGTGCGGAATTGGATGGCAAAATGACTGACCAAGGACTCACCCTGAGTTAATTCCAGCAGTTGGAGCGCAGTATCATGGGTGACTTGAGGTCCTAAAAAGACCTGTTTCACAGTGCTCAGAAACAGCGGAGCACTCTGCACCACATGATCACTACGCTCCCACAGCGGCGTAGCCCATTCCAACGCCCTGTCCGACAAGAGAGACACTATAAATCCCACCTTAGCCCGCTCTGTGGGAAAACGTGCAGCCAGGAGCTCGAGGTGAATAGAGCACTGACTCACAAATCCCCTACAAAATTTGCTATCACCAGAAAATTTTTCTGGCACCGGGAGGCGAGAAAATGTCGGAGCAGGGGTGGCAATGGACAGGGTTGCTGCAGCCACGCTAGCAGCCTGTACAGCAACTGCGGTAACATCCACAGCTGAGGTTGCGCTCTCAAGAGCCGCCAACCTACCCTCCAGCTGCTGGATATACCGCAAGGATTGCTGTTTGTCCGTCATTACTAGCCAGACCCTGGCGCTAGTGTAATGTTAGGGCTAGCGGATCGCACCAAATAATAAGACAGATAGAGTATGGTGTGTTCGCAGCCCGGGGTCCACCGTGCAGAGATGGAACCTGCTGCCAAGTAATGACGGACTATATGGCGGTACTCATAAGTATACACACGTGGGTTAAACTTCACCCAGCGTGAAGGAAGCGATCCTGTTGCGTCACAGGACCGCGGTACCGCACATAAAGCGCGAGCAAGTAGTCAGCGAACTCAACCCCAACTAGGATTGAAGTCCGATTAGACCCTTGCTGGCACAACACCGCAACTGGGTGTGTAAGGAAACTAAATAACAATTTTAAGGCACAAGAGTGCATGCGGTGCCGCACTGACGAACGCCACTAACCACCCAGGCTTGGGTAAGGAAAGCACAGAGGAAGTGCACGGCGCCGTACTGGCGGTCACAGCAACTGGACGCTGTAATGTGTGATTCGTGCTGTAGGATAAGTCGGGCGCTAGATAGCAACCATACACCTTCCGCGAACAGACATTCAATAGGGAAGGGGTATCCAAGGACGACTTGCACTCACAACATACACACATTAACAATTGTACACTAGCGCATGGCCGTGCGGTCATGCACAGTTTATATAGTTGCAGCACAGGAAGTGGCCACAGAAACTTTGCCCTTCCAAGACCTGCCAAGAGGACCAATGGAATGTGCTGCAGAGCCTGAGCACATGACCCTCAATCTCCAACGGGAGATCTTGCCCTGGGCATGCTCAGTGTGTGCAGACAAGGACTTAGTCCCAGAGAAGTCCGCTCGCTGCTGACCAGCACTGGCTTTAATGGCAGAAGCTGAAGAAGCAGCAGTAACTCTCTGTACAGAGTGAGACTGAGCAAGACGCTGGGACCGACGTCCCTGCTGAGCAGACTCCACTGCGGCTGGATAAGAATGGGAGACCGCAGCGGAGATGGCTCGAGATTCCCCCTGTGCAGAAGCGGGAACTCGAGACCTAACACAGGCTTGCGTGTTAAAGGGGTTCATTTATGAAGGAAGGACTCTGAAACTCGCAGAGCCTATGCGGGCTATGCAAGAACTGCCAAAAACTTAGAAGGAAGAGGGACTCTAATACACCCTCTGTAAGACATAAAGGAGGGCCTCATACACATTATGTTAAAATTGTTTGGTAGTGGGACTCATAGACTCATAAAGCCTATGCACTAAGTGCAAGGGCTGCCAAAAACTAGAAGGAGGGACTGTAATACACACTAGAAGACAAAAATTTTGCCGATAGATGACCCTCTAAAAATTTGGAGAGAGTGACTATGATGACCCTCTAATGCCTTGAAGAGAGTGATGCATAATGGACCTCTAAAGATTTGTATAATGGCCTAAAATTTTTTAGAGATTAAGATATAGAGATAAAGATTTGGATAACTTTACTATAATGACCCTCTAGAGATTTGTGGAACGTGATGCATAAAGGCCCTCTACAGATTTGGAGAGTAACTATAATGACTATCATGAAGATAACTTGACAGAGAAGGGCCTGAAGATTGCAGCATCTGGTCACTTGAAATCCTGTACTGATTAGAACTGCTTTACCTTCCTATTTAACTGTGCATTTTTTTCCTTTTTCTGTCATTGCAAGAATTAATCAGTCCTGAATTGAGTCAGCTTTTCTGTGTTAGCCACTCCCCTCTGGTATATATGCTCGCCGCCACTGGCACTTGGGAATTTCCAGTGATAATTTACTTCACGGTTAGCTGTTGTAGGAGTAATTTAGTGTTTAGAATAGGCGGTTGGAGAGTTGTTCAGAAGATTTCTGCTTGGAGTTGGCTTGTTTGCTTTTCCTCATGCTCTCCTATTTGGTTTCTCCTACCTAGCTCTGTTCAACTCTGATGTTTTGTGAGTATATTTGTGATATTGTAGTTTTCTTTCATCTCTGTCTGTCTACCCTTGTCTGTATGGTTTGTGTAATCCTATACACTTCAGCCTCACACCTCCCTGGGTGGGGCAGGGAAGAGATAAGGTTTAAAATAGGAGCACAGCAAGGTACATAAGCCCGGCGTCTGCACTTTCCGGGGTAATCCATGGAACAGGGATAGAGTAAAATTCCCCCTAGTTTGAGGGATCAGGCCGGAGCTCAATGTCTCTAGTCATTATGTGACAATGACCTTCTAAATATTTTGGGGAGAGTGACTCATAACGACCTTCTAAAGATTTGGAGAGTGGCTATAATGACCTTTGGAGAATTTGGAGAGAGTGATGCATAATGGCCCATCAAAGATTTGTAAAGAATAATTATAATGACCCTTTTTCAGACCAAAAACAATCCGGGGTCATGGCCTCGGGGTCGGGACGGTCCCACAAGCCACGCTGTCCCCATAAGCATTGCAACTCTGAATAACCTCAGGTCGATCACACAATGCCGTGACAGCGACGATCCATTTGGGTGTCTGTCCTTTTACTAGGCACTGCTCCTAATAGCCAGATTCCTACTCCACACTGATGAGGGGCAAAAACCCCGAAACAGCTGTCTGTGGATGGATACCATGCTTGGCATAGGTGGCTTTCCTTCTTAGGATGCTGCCCTTCCCGTGGTTGTTCCTTCCCGGGGAAAGGCCTGGCTATTCATTGCTTGCGTCGAGAAACACGTGATGGTGTCTCCGCAGCTTCTTTACTTGCATTTGCATATTTCCCATAAGGGATGGGGGCAGTGTTCTGGAATCACTGCGTTGAGAAACACGTGATGGTGTCTCCGCAGTGTTGGATGTTTTGGTCTCCCCGAGGCCAATCATCTGTGCCTTTATAGCCTTTTTACTAGGCACTGCTCCTAATAGCCAGATTCCTACTCCACACTGATGAGGGGCAAAAACCCCGAAACAGCTGTCTGTGGATGGATACCATGCTTGGCATAGGTGGCTTTCCTTCTTAGGATGCTGCCCTTCCCGTGGTTGTTCCTTCCTGGGGAAAGGCCTGGCTATTCATTGCTTGCGTCGAGAAACACGTGATGGTGTCTCCGCAGCTTCTTTACTTGCATTTGCATATTTCCCATAAGGGATGGGGGCAGTGTTCTGGAATCACTGCGTTGAGAAACACGTGATGGTGTCTCCGCAGTGTTGGATGTTTTGGTCTCCCCGAGGCCAATCATCTGTGCCTTTATAGCCTTTTTACTAGGCACTGCTCCTAATAGCCAGATTCCTACTCCACACTGATGAGGGGCAAAAACCCCGAAACAGCTGTCTGTGGATGGATACCATGCTTGGCATAGGTGGCTTTCCTTCTTAGGATGCTGCCCTTCCCGTGGTTGTTCCTTCCCGGGGAAAGGCCTGGCTATTCATTGCTTGCGTCGAGAAACACGTGATGGTGTCTCCGCAGCTTCTTTACTTGCATTTGCATATTTCCCATAAGGGATGGGGGCAGTGTTCTGGAATCACTGCGTTGAGAAACACGTGATGGTGTCTCCGCAGTGTTGGATGTTTTGGTCTCCCCGAGGCCAATCATCTGTGCCTTTATAGCCTTTTTACTAGGCACTGCTCCTAATAGCCAGATTCCTACTCCACACTGATGAGGGGCAAAAACCCCGAAACAGCTGTCTGTGGATGGATACCATGCTTGGCATAGGTGGCTTTCCTTCTTAGGATGCTGCCCTTCCCGTGGTTGTTCCTTCCCGGGGAAAGGCCTGGCTATTCATTGCTTGCGTCGAGAAACACGTGATGGTGTCTCCGCAGCTTCTTTACTTGCATTTGCATATTTCCCATAAGGGATGGGGGCAGTGTTCTGGAATCACTGCGTTGAGAAACACGTGATGGTGTCTCCGCAGTGTTGGATGTTTTGGTCTCCCCGAGGCCAATCATCTGTGCCTTTATAGCCTTTTTACTAGGCACTGCTCCTAATAGCCAGATTCCTACTCCACACTGATGAGGGGCAAAAACCCCGAAACAGCTGTCTGTGGATGGATACCATGCTTGGCATAGGTGGCTTTCCTTCTTAGGATGCTGCCCTTCCCGTGGTTGTTCCTTCCCGGGGAAAGGCCTGGCTATTCATTGCTTGCGTCGAGAAACACGTGATGGTGTCTCCGCAGCTTCTTTACTTGCATTTGCATATTTCCCATAAGGGATGGGGGCAGTGTTCTGGAATCACTGCGTTGAGAAACACGTGATGGTGTCTCCGCAGTGTTGGATGTTTTGGTCTCCCCGAGGCCAATCATCTGTGCCTTTATAGCCTTTTTACTAGGCACTGCTCCTAATAGCCAGATTCCTACTCCACACTGATGAGGGGCAAAAACCCCGAAACAGCTGTCTGTGGATGGATACCATGCTTGGCATAGGTGGCTTTCCTTCTTAGGATGCTGCCCTTCCCGTGGTTGTTCCTTCCCGGGGAAAGGCCTGGCTATTCATTGCTTGCGTCAAGAAACACGTGATGGTGTCTCCGCAGCTTCTTTACTTGCATTTGCATATTTCCCATAAGGGATGGGGGCAGTGTTCTGGAATCACTGCGTTGAGAAACACGTGATGGTGTCTCCGCAGTGTTGGATGTTTTGGTCTCCCCGAGGCCAATCATCTGTGCCTTTATAGCCTTTTTACTAGGCACTGCTCCTAATAGCCAGATTCCTACTCCACACTGATGAGGGGCAAAAACCCCGAAACAGCTGTCTGTGGATGGATACCATGCTTGGCATAGGTGGCTTTCCTTCTTAGGATGCTGCCCTTCCCGTGGTTGTTCCTTCCCGGGGAAAGGCCTGGCTATTCATTGCTTGCGTCGAGAAACACGTGATGGTGTCTCCGCAGCTTCTTTACTTGCATTTGCATATTTCCCATAAGGGATGGGGGCAGTGTTCTGGAATCACTGCGTTGAGAAACACGTGATGGTGTCTCCGCAGTGTTGGATGTTTTGGTCTCCCCGAGGCCAATCATCTGTGCCTTTATAGCCTTTTTACTAGGCACTGCTCCTAATAGCCAGATTCCTACTCCACACTGATGAGGGGCAAAAACCCCGAAACAGCTGTCTGTGGATGGATACCATGCTTGGCATAGGTGGCTTTCCTTCTTAGGATGCTGCCCTTCCCGTGGTTGTTCCTTCCCGGGGAAAGGCCTGGCTATTCATTGCTTGCGTCGAGAAACACGTGATGGTGTCTCCGCAGCTTCTTTACTTGCATTTGCATATTTCCCATAAGGGATGGGGGCAGTGTTCTGGAATCACTGCGTTGAGAAACACGTGATGGTGTCTCCGCAGTGTTGGATGTTTTGGTCTCCCCGAGGCCAATCATCTGTGCCTTTATAGATCACACAATGCCGTGACAGCGACGATCCATTTGGGTGTCTGTCCTATCAACTTTTGATGGTACTTTCTGTGCCTACCATGGTGACCATGGTGACTCAATGCAGGTAACAGCAGGAAGGAAAGGAAAATATTTTTGCCCCAACAAGGACTGCTGTTTTAACGGTGCAGTAGCAGTATACAAGTACTGTAATAGCAATATTAAACCATGCCTATATGCCTCCAATTCAAAACTATCTGTCCACTCAAAGCAAATAACAAGGAAAAGTGTGAAGGCTGCCTAATAACCCTAAAAAGATTTTGGGTGAGGCTGGGCTGGGTATCATCCTGTGTACTTTATTCCTCCATATCCACTTGGTCAACATGCAAAGCTTTTTTCCTTAATTGTGAGCAACAAACATTTGGGTAGACACCTAATTGGCATGGTTACCCTGATTATGGTCTCATCGCCACTCACCATTTTGGTTGATTCCTCAAAGTTTTGCAGAACTTCACAGATGTCAGACATCCATGTCCACTCATCGGTTGTTATGTTCGGATGTTGACCGAAATGCCGAGGAGCATGTTGTAGCTGGTATGGAACTATGGCCCTCTGCTGCTCACAAAACCTTAGCAACATATTTAATGTGGAGATCTGACACATGATTACATCGCACATAAGTTGATGAGCTGGCACTTGCAAGTTCTGCTGAGTATATTTCCTTTTGCGTTCCAAGGCTTGGGGTAGGGACAGCAGAACGCTATGCTGGGACAAGGAATTGGACATCGTTGCTTGCGAATGCACAATGACAGGTGGATGGCTGGAGGCAACTGCACCTGCATCTTGGGCAGGGGATTGGACCACATATAGCACAGGGAGAGAGGCAGTAGTGTCACTCGCAGGCACTGATTGTGGACCCAGGCATTAACACACCTACGGTGCTTTGATGACATGTGCCTGATCATGCTGGTTGTACTCAGGCTGGTAGTGGACAGGCCCCCACTGACCTTGATATGACACAGGTTGAAAATGACCATTTGTTCATCCGCACTTTTTTTTTTTAAAAAAGCACCAGCCTGGGAATCACCTAACCCTTGGCCTGGGAACTTCACATGCGTGGGTGGTCTGGGGAGCAGTTGCTCACCTTCTCCCTCTAGCCCACCCACTGCCTCACCATGCCTGTTGCCATGCAGCGGATGCCTGCCCCTCTGCATTGCTGGCTTCGCACTACATAGCACCTTCCCAGGTTGGGTCAGTCACTTCATCGTCAATCACCTCGTCTTCCACTTCTGCACCTTGGTCCTCCCATTTTGTTGACTTAACAACATTACTTGTTAGAAAATGTGTCTCACCATCATCTACCTCTAGAAACACTAATTATCATTCGCCACTGTTGTCTTCTTCTGATCATGGCTGCTGAAATATTTGGGCAACACTACATACGAGATCCTCATGTCCCTCTTGAAATGTGGAGGGAGACAGACCAGAATCAATGAATGGAAATGTAAAGAGCTCCTCGGAGTGTCCAAGTGTGATATCACTTGTCTCTTGGGACTCACCAAGCTGGGAAAAAGGAGGATCGGGGTCAGTATTATGACTCTTGGCTAGTGAAACTGGATCATGTAGAAGACAGAGGGGTACTGGGAAACAGACTGGAAGCATTATCTTCTATCCAACCAAATACCTGTTCGCACTGTTTTGGCTTTAAGAGTAGTATCCTGGGTCCCTTTGCGAAGTGGGACAGGGAGCCAGGTCTCATGGATGAGCATATTTGTTGTGGTCTCACAGCAGCACAGTTTCACTGGGCCTATGGCCTCGGTCTCTGCCTCTGCATGCACCATCAGCAGCGTGTCCACTTCCCTGATTGTTCCCGAACGCCTTGCACATTTTAAATTAGGTATATATGCCTGCATACTTTATGGCATTAAATATATTTAGCCTTGACAAGTTGTTTTAACAGATGAGCAGCAGTGGTATACTAGTACTGCATTAATTTGAAAAATAATCCCGAAGACATTCTTCCTTCAAAAATACCATGCATGAAGTAGCATTAATGCTAAATTGCATATTATAAAGGGCAGAGCGACTCAAATATATGTAATAATGCAGGAGAAAAAACGAGTCAGAAGCTCATAATATACAAACGTACACAAAACTTTTATTAAATATCCATATACATAAAACTAGAACTGTTAGTGTGCAAGTGCATATAGTTCTTGGAGCAATCAGTAATGTTTATAACAATATGAGGTACATGACAAAAATTCCAAATAAGTGAGTGCCGGTAGGTCCCGCCTGCACAATTGGGCCAGCACAATATAGTAAACATACCAAATCAAAGTGCCATGGTAACTTTATAAAAATATCACAGCAGTAGCAATAAGTTTAAAGCATATCTGTATGCTGGTAGCACAAAGGGTTAAATTTGGAAGCACATTATACATCCCTGTGAATGCCAACCACTCCCATTAGCTCCTAATAGAGCCTGCATAGCATGCCAGAAAAGCTGAGAGCAATAGAGGAGTTAAAGGATACCATATGTCCCTGTGGACTCCAAACACTCCCACTTACTCCCAGATAGTTCGGCATGTGCACATACCAGACTTGTCAAATCATGCCAGCTACTGATGCAAGAAACATGAATAAAAAAATGGCACTGCAGTTAAACATAGTATTTACCCATAGCGTGTTAGGCAGGTGTCCCGGGACTCACTCCCCAACGCACGTGTCGGTGCGAGTCCACCTTCTTCAGGGGGCATCAATCCTGATTGTTCCCGCATGCCTTGCACATTTTAAATTAGGTATATATGCCTGCATACTTTATGGCATTAAATATATTTAGCCTTGACAAGTTGTTTTAACAGATGAGCAGCAGTGGTATACTAGTACTGCATTAGTAATTTTAAACCCTGCCTAGACAACTCTAATCCTAAGCTTTCCCTCCTCTGAATGCAGGTTAGGCTGGTTTCACACTTGCGTAGGGCAGAGCTGCGGAGGGCTGTGTAGTCCTCGCCCAATACTGCACCTTTTCAATTCAGCTCCTCCTACATCGGCATGCGTCCTGCTTACCTATCTTTAACATTGGGTATGCAGGCCATGTGAATGTTTTGATGCTGCGTTGAACTGCCTCGAACGCAACAAGTTGCATTTTGTTGTGGTCGGCGCAGTGTCAAAACGACGCATGCAGAGGCATCCGCATACATTCACATGACCTGCATACCCAATATTAAAGGTAACCTGTCACCTGAATTTGGCGGGACCAGTTTTTGGTCATATGGGCGGAGTTTTCGGGTGTTTGATTCACCCTTTCCTTACCCGCTGGCTGCATGCTGGCCGCAATATTGGATTGAAGTTCATTCTATGTCCTCCGTAGTACACGCCTGCGCAAGGACATAGAATGAACTTCAATCCAATATTGCGGCCAGCATGCAGCCAGCGGGTAAGGAAAGGGTGAATCAAACACCCGAAAACTCCACCCATATGACCAAAAACTGGTCCCGCCAAATTCAGGTGACAGGTTCCCTTTAAAGATAGGTAAGCAGGACACATGCCGACGTAGGCGCAGCTGAATGGAAGAGGTGGAACAGTGGGCGGGGCTTAACGGAGGAACTACTCAGCCCTCCGCAGCTCTGCCCTGCGCAAGTGTGAAACCAGCCTAACAGCAGTTTTACAACAGAAAGAACTGTTGTTTTAACGGAGCAGAAGCCAGGGTATATTAGTACTGCAATAGTAATATTAAACCCTGCCTAGATGCCTCTAATCCTAAACTTTCCCTCCATTGATTGCAGGTAACAGATTTTTTACAACAGAAAGGAAAATGTTTAGCGCTGAAAAGGACTAACAAAGAATATTTTAATCAATAGATCTTGGAATAGTAATAGATTGCTATGTACTGTGTAATGACCGTGTCTGACCATATAGGAACATGGTCTGATCATACCACATATCCTGGGCAGGGGAGGAAGCAAAAAAAAGTATACAGACATTACAGCACAGGACTGCAAATAATTATTTCTTTCTTTGATGTAAGACACTTTTTTCAAACAAGCAGGGAAATGCTTTACCTCACAGAAAGAATCATCTGTGATCCCATGCTGTCCTGTCTGTATCCGCACTTTTGCTTCCTCCCCTGACCAGGAGATGTGTTGTGATCAGACCATGTTCCTGTATTGTCAGGCACAGCCATTACACAGTACACAGCAAGGGCACATTAATAAGATTACCTCAGCACAGGAGCATTTTTTAAAAACATCCAATTGTGAAAATATTGTTATTCCAAGATGTATTGGTTGAAATAATCTTAAAAATTAACTTTGTTTGTGGGAAAACCCCTTTAATGCTGCAGAAGCAATATACAAGTACACATAGCAATGTTATTAAAACCTGACTACTGTATATACCTGCTCTAAACTACACTCTTCCTTCTATAATAACTCTCCCTGAACTGTTTCCTGAACACACTGTGACGAGCATCACGTCATGGGGTCTTGTATAAAGCCGTCCACCAATTATGGTAATGCCAGTAGCCAACATGCTATGGCATTGAAGTGCATGGCGGGCAATCCCAGTGTTCATTGGCTGTTTACCACGTGCCACACATGTGGATCGGGGACTCAAGCATGGTGCTCAAGCACCCGGGTTAATCCATCGAGTATTGAGCAGGGGCGAGCATGCTTGCCCATCACTAGTTTCAGATAATACCTTTAAATTCTTTCCCATGTAGATATATACATGATTTAAAATTCTGTCTTTACATTTCTTAAATGTAGGTATTTCTAAGATCATAGACTGCAACCTTGCAGCCTACCAGCCATTACTAGGAAACTTTCCTTTTTTGAAAAATGTCACAATCACACTGAGGTCTCTTGTTTCCCTATATACAGACTCATTTACTATAGTGGCTGAGTTTCATAGGCTATGCTTTCTACAATGAGATTTTGATGAAGTTTTGAAACTGCTGAATTTCTGCACCTACAGTATTATGTAAATTAGGTTTTTTTCTGTTTCTTTTTGGTATCTCATGTTTTAAATAAAGCTGCTTTATTTTTTGATATTCATGGGATTTAGCTTTGATAAAGTTTTATTGATACAGTCATATGCGGATTATATGTGTTTTTAGTGCACTTCCGCAGTGGAAATGCACTAAAAACGCATGTGCCTTTTTACCTGCAGATTTTCTATATCTATTGCAAGTCTATGGGGAAAATCTGCAAAGAAAACTCAATGTACCCCCAAGAGAAATTGACATGTTGCAAATTTGAAACACGCACCACAGGTCAGTTTACGCTGAGTAAAAAAAAAAAAAGCAGAGTGGTTATGAGAATTCTATAAATTCATCCACTTTGCTGGAACTGAAAGATATTGCATTTTTGACACAGTGAAAATACTAAACGGTGTCAAAACCTGTTAGGGCTGGCAGAACGCACCGAATAAATAGAGAGATGTTTTTTGGTGCGTTTCGCAGCCCGGGGTCCACCGTGCAGGAGAGAACCTGCTGCTGGCAAATGGCGGCCCTATATGGCGGTAGAAGCGAACTCTGTTACTTCACAGATTCGCCTAAAGAAAGCACTGTGTCCTATTAACCTCACATGAGTACACAGCGACTGCCAAGCAGATAGCAGTTGGTGGTTACGCAAGCATACAATCTCCTTACCGGAGGAGCCGGTATTCTAGGGGCTTATTTCAGCCGGGGCCCTGAATCCATACACACAATCTCCTCACTGGAGGTGCCGGTATTCTAGGGGCTTATTTCAGCCGCGTCCCTGAACACATACAAACGTAACCACACTGGCGCAAAGCACATAACTTAGATTTGATACTAGCGCATGGCCGTGCAGCCATGCAAACCTTTTATAGCTGCAGCAAGTACAGGACCTTCCTAGAAGGACCAATGAGAGGCTGCCACAGAGCCTGAGGAACTTCAGGACCTTCCTGGAGAACCAATGGGTTTTGCTGCAGTATCTAAGCATGTGACCCTCGATCTCCAATGAGAGATCTTACCCTGGGCATGCTCAGAAGGCAAAAAGCAGGACTTAGTCCCAAAAGCATCTGCTCGCCCCTGCCCAGCACTGGCTTCAATGGCAGAAGCTGGAAAAGCAGCAGTAACCCTTTGCACAGAGTCAGACTGGGCGAGACGCTGGGACCGACATCTCCGCTGAGCAGGCTCCACTGCGGCAGGAGAAGAATGGGAGACTGCGGCGGAGATGTCCTGAGATTCCCCCTGTGCAGAGGCGGGAACTCGACTCCTAACAAAAACCACCCCAAAAACTCATTGCGGGCACACAGCATTAGAAAAGAAAAGCAGAAGTCCAAAACATACAGTACATTTTTCATGAAAAGAAGGTTCATACCAATTTTTGATTGCCTATACTAAGGATATACCATAATTACATAATTTTATAGTTGATACAGTTAAAAACTGCCAAACATCTATCCATTCAAGCAAGGGATTGGAAAGGACAAAGGGAAAGGTCATGGGCATACGCACAACCACAACGCATGATCAAGTTGTCCTCGAAAGATCTAATGTTGATCCTAATTGTTGTTCCACTGGACCAAACTTACAGAAAAGAACTTTACAGATTTTCAAAAGCATTTATGTTATTTTCTTTTGAAAAAAACATCCAAACCTTGTTTGAAACCACACAGGTTCCCGCAGTGAGCAACTTCTGAGATAGACTATTCCACAGATTAATTGTTCATGGTAAAAATGTTTATCAATGTTAAAATCTCAGAAAATCCCTTTAAAACAATGTTTCAGATAAAATGGTAACAAAGCTTAAAATTTTGTATTTTCCATTGACTTGAAACTACCTTATACAGTTGTACTTACTTGCTGTCACTCTAGCGCCAGCTCTTCACTGCTGCCTCTGGGGTGTGTTTATATGGCTGCAGTGGTAAAGTCATAACAACATCTTATGACTGCTGCAGCCATCACCACTGAGCCCTGTGATTGGCTGTGGTCTTGTGATGTTGATGTGATGACACCTCCACAACCATACCAATAAAGAGACAACAGCTGAGATCTAAGGTAAGTATTCCTGTATTTGTTATTTTTATGTGCAAGTAGTCAATGGAATACAATTATTTCAACCGGTCAACCTCTGTAATTTATATAACAGTTATTGGTTGTAATAAATGTACATCATTTTAAGTTAAGCAAGTAATGTAGTAAAGAGGATGTACTTATATTGGAGTTCCAGGCTGTAGTCAGTGCCTGAGTAGTGAAGGTCAAACTCCTGGAGCCTCGCTCCATTCACCTGTAAGGCATATAGTGGCAGTGGCTTGGCAAGGTATCAAGTAGGACAGAACTGTTCTGAGCTATAATATTAGGGGCATAACCAATAGCAATTGTATCCTGCTGTGCCTAGTAACCAATGGAGATGGCATGGAGGCTCTTTCTGATTGACAGAGGTGCTGGGGTTGGAGCCCAACTTGCCTGACATTGGTGAGGGTCCATCAATATGGCACATATGGAAAAAACTCTTTAAAATATTGTATATTAATTAATGCAAGCCCAACAAAGTATATGTTATGTGATTTTTCACTTTTCTGAATGTTTAAGCAGACAATAATTCATTTAAAGATAAAACCTGTTTACCACTGCTATCAAGAAAAAGTTTTATCTGTGAAGTTTCTTCTTCACATACCAAAGATGTTCTTAGAAATGCATATAGATAGAGGACATATTATACCATTTCTTGCATTAGGCTACGTTCACCTTTGCGTTATTACAGAAATCATGATTTATTGTTGCTTCTGCTGTATGATGGACACCGCTTGTGAATTTGACCAGAAAAATAGTGCAGGATTCCATGCCGTTATTCTTCTCAAGTCTGATGGGAAATGCCAAAAGGCAATACACAGCAATGCAGGGAGCCTCAAAGACATCCTCACTACCTGTCTCTATCCTACATGTAATATACATTTGATCAGCAAGTTGGTCTTTCTACATCTTAATACAAGATTTTCCACTCTAATGAAAAGACTGGCAGTTTTCCTGTAGGAGCATTGGAAGATGAGTTCTGCATTGATGTTAAGAGATGCAACCAAATATTTCAGATTTCAATTCATCCCAAACATTTTATGGAATTGTGGTCTTGTCTTTGTCAGAAAACTCAACACCAGAGTCAGCAAACTCTTTTTTATGGTTTTGATTTGTATGTCAGACATTAACAAGTTATAGGGGTCATGCAACTAGCAATGATGCAGAGGTTATGCCCTTTGTCTTGAATCTGTTACCATGCTTTGCACTGCTTTGTGGTGACTCCAGGAGGCCCTTATCTTAGAAGCATTTTTTCTGTTATTAGTCTTCTAAAAGAAATACTACTTGTACTTACTTTTCAATTCACAGTAACTCTATTGGCCCATAGCAAATTATGGGCACTGTGTTCAGTAACTGCATAAAATTAGGTCAAAACTGCAAAATCTACAAAGTTAGAAGCACACAAGAGTGTCATTGCATGCTGTAGCGTGAAGATTTTTCCAATTATATTATTATGTAGCGTGAAGAATCCAAATTATATTATTAAAAGCAGCCCCAGACGATTATTCCTTCTCTATTTAACCTAAACTATAGCCGCACATTTTAATGTTTCATCTTGGCATTGCTTTTTGTTTCCTTAAATTTTTAATCATCATTTCTATGGATTCTTTTTTCTGCTGTTGTTTTTTAAGATGTTAAACATACTACTATCAGAGCTCATGTTAGCACAGTGTGATGCAGTATTGATTGCTTCTGAAGCATACTGTAACTATATATTATTCCTCGTAGGTGTTCATGAAATCTGGTGTTCTCCCCAGGCTAGAAAAACAGCGGGAAAAGATGATTTCCCAAAATATGATCCTTTTTCAAGCAGCATGTAGAGGTTTTCTTTGTCGACAAAAGTTCAAGAAAATAAAGGCAAGGATTGATTGAATATACTCTTCAAGTCACCTGCTGCCACCATCCCTGTCCTGTTGCATGAATGTATGAAAGATCATAAACTAATTTTGTAAACTGTGCTAGGTGTATCATGTTTACTCCGAGTCCTCATACTTAACAAGTTAAACTATGAAAACATGAAAAACCTCCTAAAATTAAGGATATTGAGTCACATGCATCAATCAATTTACCCCAGTTTTATTGAAGGGGTTTTCTAGGTTCATAATGTTGATATCCTATCCTATCCATGAGGTAGGCGATCGTTATTTGAACAGAAGGAGTCTGACTTCTGGAAACCAAGCTGATGAGTTATTAGATGGAGCCATGAAGCTTGGGGAGCATTTTATTCCTTTCTGTTTACCCACATACTGTTTATAAAATAGCGGCTGTACTAGATATTGCAGCTTTGGACTAATAAAGTGATTGTCTGAAAGCTAATAGTCAATATCTATCTATCTAGTTTGAACAATTAACCACTTTTCTCATTTACATCAATAGAAAATTCTCTACCATTTCCTCTCTATGCCTACTTGCTGTTCCACAATTTGTTTTTCACCTCCAATGACATGTCATTTGATGCTTCCTACACTGGGGAGACTGAAAGGGAACATTTTTTCAAGGTACTGCTGTCACTCCCCCTGCTTCTTTTACTGCCCTAAAATTGGACCTTATCAGGGGCAGGAGTTGCAGTCACTCCCCATAACTGTTTTACTGCCCTGACATGAGACATTTAAAGAGCTGAGCTGGTCTCTAGTCTAATAATAATAATAATCTTTATTTTTATATAGCGCTAACATATTCCGCAGCGCTTTACAGTTTGCACACATTATCATCACTGTCCCCGATTGGGCTCACAATCTAAATTCCCTATCAGTATGTCTTTGGAATGTGGGAGGAAACCGGAACCCACGCAAACACGGAGAGAACATACAAACTCTTTGCAGATGTTGTCCAAGGTGGGATTAGAACCCAGGACTCCAGCGCTGCAAGGCTGCTGTGCTAACCACTGCGCCACCGTGCTGCCCTGAGAATGATCCATATGTCAATTACACTGCATATCTAGTATACACTCCCTGCTCGGTGTGCCCTCTCCCTTTCAATATACACTGTCAGTGCACTCCCTGGCTCATCATTTCTCATTACTTGGCATGCGTCAGTTGTCAATCCTGATGCATGCTCAGTGAGTGTCTTAACCGCAATCACTGTATTTTGATAGGCAGTATGCTCCATCGTTCCTTCCTGTCTATCAGTCTTAATTTGATGAACTGGTGAAGGTTTGGACTGCCAATGCAAATTGAAAGGGAGAAAGTGCAGTGAGCCAGGAGACCATACTGATCATGAGTCGTAAGTGACAACTAGCTCATGCTCAGTAGAACAGAGACCAGCCCAGCAAAGCACTTGAAATGGACATCACTGATAATGTCACATTTCATTAATGTAAAAGCAGCAGTATGGAGTGACCACAGCCCTAGCCCATTGATGATGTTGCATTTGAGACTTCACACTTCATTTTTGGAGGCTAAAACGGAACATCATTAGAAGTTAAAAAAAATTGTAACACGAAGTTTATGTAGAAAGGGAATAGTAGATACAATATACAGCAGTACTAGGCAGTAGAAATATAAATACAGCTCTGGGTGAGGTAAAATACTTTTCATAAAGCTGAGTATGATCTTTCTGTGTCTACCTCTACCTGTATTCTTACTCTGCTCTTCGCTCCTCCCCCTTTCCTAAACATAAAGTAAAGGTTTGTAACCTGATATATGGCTGTGTTTGCAGTCTCTTTGTCTTGACAAAGATATACTGTAGTTGAGCTGCTTTTTTAGAGTGGAAGTTGGGTTCAGGAGGCAGTGGGGTGTGGAGGAAGTAGCGCATAAGTGGCAAAAGAAGCAGAATTCTCTCATAACATATATTTGAAAATATTTTATATCAGCATGTGCTGTTCATTTCTGTAACGTTTGTTGAAAGAACAATTACCGTTTAATGGTGCAACCATTTATGCTAATAGCCTTGATTTTTTTTAAATAAATGAACTGCATTTTAATGAGAGGATACTGGCCATTTCATTAGTAAACCCATAATATATTCATGTTTGTAATTTTATTTTTCCACTTAATCATTTTAGATTCAGATGGTTGCTCTCAAGTGTATCCAAAAAAATATCAGGAAATTCTACTGTATCCGAGATTGGCTGTGGTGGCAACTGATGTGTCATATTCGACCCTCACTGTCTATCCATGTTGATGAGGCTAGTTTCCTTAAAAAAGAGGTTTGTGACTACTTACGTAAAAGTAGTGTAAACTTTTCACTACTTACACCGTATGCATGTTGTAAGTTACAATATGATGTGATAATAATGATGTGTTCTTTAGGAGGAGATCCTTGTTTTATCAGCAAAACTTACGAAGTCAGAGAAGTCAAGAAATGATCTTAGACAAAATGTGGATCTATTGGAAAGCAAGGTAAAGCGAGCACAATCTGATTTCTATTAGAAACCCTAGTAGACTGTAATTGGAACGGATTATATTGACATCTACTCTAGGGTGTGGAGCTACATAGCAGTATGATCTTATATTTTATTGACTAAACTGTGGATTTCATTTTGTATACACTGTAAGGGTAAAATCTGCAGAGAAAATATTAGTCTTTTCAAAATATAATGATCATCCTGTGATTTAGATACTTTGCAGCATGCTGATATTTCTGTAAATTTTTTCTCTCTATTTGTGGATAGAGTTTTGAAACTTTTATCTACATGTATTGCACTGAAGTGATTTGTCTTGCAAAATTCTTGTTGTAATATTGTAGCATGTCAGCAATACCTGAACATGGCCTATAATTAGAGATGGGCGAAATCGAACAGTAAAGTTCGGGATCTGTACTAAACACCTACTGTTCGGTCAAGGACCCGGGACACAGACTTCTCCAGGAAGTCTGCGTTACTGTTCGGGTTTGTCACTCCAAACATCAGGTGTTTCCCACCCTGTCATCTGTATGACAGCATGAGAAAAATCGGCAGCTGTGATCGGCGGTAAGATCATTACTGCCGTTAAGAGAGATGTGGTTCCCACGCTGCGAGATGACAGCGTGAGCCACCAGCTGTGACTGAATGTAAAAAGTTTACCTCCAAACACAGGCACCAGCTGATTTGAGAGTACTACTGTTATCAGTCTACACCTGCTGTTGCTGATAACAGAAAGAGCAAGCGCCGCTGATGGGAGTGTTCATCAGATGGCACCTGTGCTATAAATAAATAAAAAATGGCATGGGGTAGCTTCTATTTTTGATAACCAGCATGACAAAACTGGTTATCAAACCGTCAGCTGTCAGCTTTATCATTGCTGTTTATCAAGAATAGAGCTGTTTTTCTTATTATTTAAGTAAATAATAAAAAAAACAGCCTGAGTCCTCAATATTTTTGACAAGCAGCCAAGCTAAAGCAGACCGCCGGGATTCTCAGATTGGTATGGGGCCATGGATATTGGCCCCCCTCAGCCTACAAATAGCAACCCGCAGCCACCCCAGAAAAGGGGTATCTATTAGATGTTGAAACTCTGGTGCTTTGCCCGGCTCTTCCCACTTGCCCTGTAGTGGTGGCAAGTGGAGTTAATATTTGTGGGGTTGATGTCAGCTGTTTTATGGCTGCTGACATCAAATCCACAAATTGGTAATGGAGAGGCGTCTATTAGACGCCTCTCCATTACAAACCACCATAAACAGATTGTAAATATACACACAACAAGAATAAAGTCCTTTATTTGAAGTAAAAATGCACACCATTTATTTAAAAAAAAAAACAAAAACTTATAGTCACCCTAAGCACCCAAGTTATAGTCATCCAAAAACAGCTTGGGGACACCCTCTATTTTTGATTACCAGTTTGATACCTAGTAGACCTAATTGGTCTACTTGGTGCTGCAGATAGAATAAGGAGGGTGGAAAATTAACTACTCAGGATATACAATACTCAGGACATGCTTATGTACTTTAAATATAATGTTGTGCAAAATATGCAACTTTGAAATCCTGCGTGGCATAGCCACAATTTCTTTAGTGTGCCCTGCAACATACTGTACATTATAGTATTAGCCACCCATGACCACCAACTGACAGTTCTCACGAATGGCACTGCCCTGGAATGCTGCTGCCTGTTGGTCAAGTCATGCGACAGAGGGATTGGCCCTTATACCCCTATAAGCCCAATATGCCCATATGCCAATAAGTTTCATTCACATACTGAGACAAAAACTGCAACTGCACCCCATCCTTTACATCCAAACTGCAACTGTACCCCATCCTTTACATCCATCCTTGCGAGTAACTATTAAAAATCATACACATTTTTGGTGACTGAAGAAGCTGTTGAGATTATAGAGAGTCTTCAGTCAAGGAAAATTAAGTTACTTGGTGCTTGAAAGTGAAAAATATGGCACTATTCCACTAAACAAAATATTTCCATGTGCTTTTGATTTTATAAAAATATAGAATAGGTGGATTTTAAACCTATCAACAAAAAAATATGAAGGATGGTTCTCCTTTATACTGTGCCTGTAGTAGCAAGTTTAATATGTAATATATTCTCGTACTTTTCCACGATTCTTATCATGGCTTTCTACTTTAATTAACAATCCTGTTTAGTTACCAGGAATAATCCCCGTCCAAAGATGTGCTGATAGAATTAAGCCTTGCTATTATGTATGTATTAATAAATCTATTCTAAACTGTTATCACTCAGCAGAAAAGCACGCAAATATTAACTGTGAGTCTGTCCAAGATCAAGACATGTAAAGTAGAAATTGGAAATTGTTACTAGATTCTGACAAGTTATACAAAGTTTAAAGGCAGACTTTGCATTTTATGTATGGCAAATTATAATTTCTAATAGCGATGTAATGATGTTTTTAGAACATATGCAATCAGGACATAAAAGTGTACAGTGATTACACAGAGGAACTAAAATTAATGGAGGTGGTGAGTGTTTTCAGAATGTTCCCTGTATCATGCTATAAAATTGTCACCTTATGGATTTTTGCTTTCCTGAATAATAATTATGCCATTGAAAGGATCTAGAGTCAATGAGGACCAGAAATTATGCCATTGAAAGGATCTAGAGTCAATGAGGACCAGAAATTCACTCCTTCTTCACTTTACTGGTGCCACCCAGAAAAGTGCACAGACATTAGGCAACGTAAAGCCTGGAAAGTGCCAGCATGAATGGCACTCAGAGAATCCATTCCATTAACTATTATAAAGTAGCAATTTGGTACCTGATCAGAAGCCACAGAATGGCCAAGTTGTACATTTGGTTAAAGGAAACTTAAGCAAGTGGATATGCCGTAGCTAGTAGCTAGTAATAATTTCACTCTTTTAATCGAAATTTTGATGAATAAATATAATTTACCCACACTATCCTGGATGAGACGCATCAATGTGTTCAAAGCCTATATAATGCCTGTCATATTACACACGATGAACATGGTCCCGATACAGATACCCCAGACCTTTTTCTGATCATTAAAATCATTAATAGGTAAATTTATCTGGAAATCAAAACTCGCTAGATTGCAATACAGGCTCCTTTCCTACCCTTTCTCCTCTGGGGGGATTGGGGGTCCCAGACCCCCTTCTATATTTCAAAGCTATACACCTCAGCAGATGGTTGAAGGTCGTGTCTTGTTCTGAGGGTAGAGAGGGGGACAGTATTGACTTGGTTTTATTGGGCTCGGGAGATTTGCCTTATGTCTGGACTAAAGCTAAATCACCAGTCACGCTTAGGCTAGATGAGATAACTTCAACTACCTTGCATATTAAAAGGTTAATGATTGGGGAACTCCCGGTGGACACTTTTCCCTCTACACTGACACCGATATGCTCGATACCATTTCTGATGGACTTAGATTTTCAGGATCCATATAATTTATGGTCTACCTTACCTAGAGAAACGTTGAACAGTTTTTATGGCAATAAAATATTGCAAAGGGGGGTTTGGCCACCAAATGCATTAACTCAACCAAAAAACTTCCTTCAAAGACACCACATGCGACACATAATCTTACAATTCAAACAAAAATTTCCGACTAAGTCCAACTGGTCCTGGTTAGACATCATGACCAAACTTCCACTCCCACGGCTAAAAATTTTATCCCGCATCTACTCTCATCTTATCACCCCAAGCGCACAATATAAACCCTCATTTATCTACTCCTGGGAACTGGAGCTTAATACTACATTTAGAGAGGACCAAATATCTAGAATGTTGTCCAATATATAGAAAAATAAGGCTAAAAAAGCCACAGCCAGCTCACCGACAGACCGAAGGAGCATGCTTTCTCTGTCCTCATGACTGCATCCACCTTTGAGCAAGGATTTTAATCGAGCTACAGTTATATGAAAAAGTTTGGGCACCCCTACTAATGTTAAGCTTAATGTTTTATAAAAATTGTTTTTTTTGCAACAGCTATTTCAGTTTCATATATCTAATAACTGTTGGACACAGTAATGTTTCTGCCTTGAAATGAGGTTTATTGTACTAACAGAAAATGTGCAATCTGCATTCAAACAAAATTTGACAGGTGCATAAGTATGGGCACCCCACCAGAAAAGTGACATTAATATTTAGTAGATCCTCCTTTTGCAAAAATAACAGCCTCTAGTCGCTTCCTGTAGCTTTTAATGAGTTCCTGGATCCTGGATGAAGGTATTTTTGACCATTCCTCTTTACAAAACAATTCCAGTTCAGTTAAGTTTGATGGTCGCCGAGCATGGACAGCCCTCTTCAAATGATCCCACAGATATTCAATGATATTCAGGTCTGGGGACTGGGATGGCCATTCCAGAACAGTGTAATTGTTCCTCTGCAAGAATCCCTGAGTAGATTTGGAGCGGTGTTTTGGATCATTGTCTTGCTGAAAGATCCATCCCCTGCGTAACTTCAACTTTGTCACTGATTCATGAACATTATTGTCAAGAATCTGCTGATACTGAAAGGAATCCATGCGTCCCTCAACTTTAACAAGGTTCCCGGTGCCGGCATTGGCCACACAGCCCCAAAGCATGATGGAACCTCCACCAAATTTTACTGTGGGTAGCAAGTGTTTTTCTTGGAATGCTGTGTTTTTTGGCTGCCATGCATATCGCCTTTTTATATGACCAAACAACTCAATCTTGGTTTCATCAGTCCACAGGACCTTCTTCCAAAAAGAAATTGGCTTCTCCAAATGTGCTTTTGCATACCTCAGCCGAGTCTGTTTGTGACGTGCTTGCAGAAACGGCTTCTTTCGCATCACTCTCCCATACAGCTTCTCCTTGTGCAAAGTGCGTTGTATAGTTGACCGATGCACAGTGACACCATCTGCAGCAAGTTGATGCTGCAGCTCTCTGGAGGTGGTCTGAGGATTGTCCTTGACTGATCTCACCATTCTTCTTCTCTGCCTTTCTGATGTTTTTCTTGGCCTGCCACTTCTGGCCTTAACAAGAACTGTACCTGTGTTCTTCCATTTCCTTACTATGTTCCTCACAGTGGAAATTGACAGGTTAAATCTCTGAGACAGCTTTTTGTATCCTTCCCCTGAACAACTATGTTGAATAATCTTTGTTTTCAGATCATTAGACAGTTGTTTTGAGGAGCCCATGATGCCACTCTTCAGAGGAGAATCAAACAGGAGAACAACTTGCAAGTGGCCACTTTAAGTAGCTTTTCTCATGATTGCATACACCTGGCTATGAAGTTCAAAGCTAAATGAGGTTAGAAAGTCAGTAAAAAGTAGGTAGGAGTATTTAAAACAAGAAAATGATAAGGGTGCCCATACTTATGCACCTGTCAAATTTTGTTTGAATGCAGATTGCACATTTTCTGTTAGTACAATAAACCTCATTTCAAGGCAGAAACATTACTGTGTCCAACAGTTTTTAGATATATGAAACTGAAATAGTTGTTGCAAAAAAAACAATTTTTATAAAACATTAAGCTTAAGATTAATAGGGGTGCCCAAACTTTTTCATATAACTGTATCTACTGAAGGTATACTGCATACTTGTGTTGCATGTGTCTTATGTACAGTGGCATATCTTGTGTTTCTTATGTGTAGTGGTGCCTGTGAGGCTTGTGCCCAGTGTATGTGTGGTGTGATGTGTCTTATATGTAAGTGGCACATTAGCAGCTTGTGCAAAGAATATATCCTACATTTACTATTAGTGGAGGCCCCATTATCAATTTTATGAGGAGCACCCCAGGAACCCAATGTGACACTGAATTCTACCATAAACTGTTGTTGTTTATTTTTATAATGATTTTAAACAATTCCTTTCACATAATTTGATAAGTACACATATATTGCAAAACTCAGAGCGAACAGATTGTACTATATTTTTAGATTTTAGAGCTGCAAATATTTCCAGTAACACATAAGCAGCCATCCATGGATCATTACCTTGACAATGGCTATAATTCTGGACTTCTGGACTGTTCATCCTGTTATTATTAAGGCTTCCAAGAAGACACTGTCAGTTCCCGGAGCTGACAGATCTCTCAAATTTGATGCTTAATGGCTTTTATGCTAAATGACACTGAAAGGAAACTACTGTAGCGTTCATTGCAAAGTCAGGTGCAGGCGAAAATGCTGGTTACGTAGCCTTCTGATCTTCCCTATGTTGTGAGAAAATATATGTTATAAATGGGAGGTGAGTAAACTTATTTATTAAGATAATCTCTTGTGTAATTAAAACAAAATAAAGATAATAAAATATGCATTAAAATACACCATCATTTTAACCTAAAAATATCATGCACCTACAGTATATCCATGTCATTAGAGTAAAATGTTTATGCTCTTTACTTGGGAATTATGTGTCTATGCACATAATTGTTTCATGGCTCTCTACATGAGAAGCCTATTGCACTTAGTGTTGAGTAAAAGAATAAATTCTAATCAGATATAGGTTAAATTTCAAATTAAGAAAGTTTGGGTTGAATTCATATTGATCAACTTCATACTAATATGTAAGGACTCCATAACATTTTAGTGTTTCTAAAACCTCTGATGGTTATTGTTATCAGATAAGGAAGAAAATATGAAGCTTGTAAATCTTCAAATTTGTACAATATTGTCTACATGGTAATTTTCCTGAATTATTAAATTGAATAATAGGTCATAAACATTTGGCAGAGACCACACCTGTTACAGAGCAGGCTGGAGCAAGCCGCCCCACCCCCTCCTACGGGCGATGTACGAGGAAGCCGTCATGACAGGGGGTTTGGAGCCAGGAATAGGTGAAGCAGGGGTTAATTCAGTAAGGGGGAGGGAATTACTGGAGGAAGGGGGCTATAGTGGTGGTAGGGGGTGGAGCCTGTCACTTACCGCTCAGGAGGCAGTTGAGCAGTCTCGCCCACCCGCCCTCCTTTTCTGTTGTTGTTCAAAAGTCAGGTTTATTCAATGCTTTGGGTCATAGTGGCCGTAGGCGGTGGGAGGGGTCTTTGGAGTTGGTGCTAAATTGGCGTGGGGGATCCGTCGGGATATGGATTCTTCAGTTGGTATAAGTTTTGGTTTCGGGTCTGGTGATTTGGGGGAATCTTGGCAACGGTGGGCCAGATTCCTAAGTTGGAAGTGGACAATGGTAACCCTCCGGGGTATTTTTGGTGCTCTCGAGCCAGTTGGGTAACGGCTGAGAGTAAACTATGGTTGGTTTTCTGTCCACTAGTTTATCCTATGGTTAGCACCAGATTTTTAGCTTCAAGGATCCTGTCATGCCATTCTGTCTGTTTCTGGTTTTTGGCATGACAATGCATATGTTTGCATTAACCCTTTACTCTTTTCCCCCTAATTTGATCTGGGATACTGCTGGCTGTTACCTTAATGGAGCCTTCTCAGTTCCCTGCTCTGCTGCGCAGTCATACATGGGCATTTAGGTATTTGCCCTGCTGCATACCTTCCTCATGTGCAGTCCCTGGTTGCTGCTGTGAAGCTGTCCGCGGGTTGTGAGGTCATTTGCGGCTGGTGCATGACTTTCCACATGGCTCAGTGCATGCAGTCTCAGCCAGGTGCCCTGAGCCTTAGATCCTGCCCTGTGTGTGCTGTAATGGTTTCTGTGTGTGCTTAGGGTGTGCGCGGCCACACCTCCTTTGCTTTTATCAGGGTTAGGGTGTGTACTTCAAATGCTGTCCCCAGCCAATTGCTGAGGGGCAGCTCATATATAAAGCTTCCCTGCCCTATGGGCGGGGCCTGAGCTACACTCACAAAGCTCTTGAACTTTGCTATGCGTGTTTGTGTTCCTGCACTTCTCCCGTCTATGTTTTGGTACCAATGTCCTTGCCTTGAATCATGTTTTGTCCTGTTCTGGCGCCTGTCCTGGAGGCGGTATATCCAGGCCCGAATCCTTGATCCTGTACCTGTCCTGTACATGAACCTGTCCGAACTGTGTCTGCTGTGATTATGTTCCTGGAATCCCTCTGCATCTGGAGCCTCACTCCCAGTGACTTTTATTCTCTTGAAACCGGTATTTCTGCTGAGCATCTACTATGTGCTCTGACTACCATGTGGTGTTAACCCCATCTGGCTCATGTCCAGTACGGAGGTGTCTGCACCATCATGCTTGAGTTCCTTCCTAGGTCCTATGCCCGGAGCCTGACGACTGCAGTCTGGAACCTGATGACCGCTGTCTGGAGCTTGGAGCCTGATGTCTCTTGTGGTGCCTGTAGGTCATGTCGGATGTCCGGAACCGAACGACTCCTGTCTGATGTCTGCCGGTGACCCTGGGTCCAGATGTCCTGATGTCCTGTCTGTACCCTGTTGTCCTGCATGTGTCTTGATGACCTCATGGACCCTGATGTCCTGATATCCTGTCTGTTCACTGATGTAACCTGATTACCTGGGCTGCCACGCCACTGTCCCAGCTGATGACCGGGGCTGCCACGCCAGTGTCCCAGATGTCTGTCCACTATTCCTGTGTTCTGATGCCCTGCCTGTGTCCTGATGTCCTGAGGTCTTTCCTGAGTCCAGATGTCCTGTTTGTATCCTGATGTCTTGCCTGTACCCTGATGTCCTCATGTACCCTGATGTCCTGCCTGGGTCCTGATATCTTGCCTGTGCCCTGATGTCCTTGTGTACCCTGATGTCCTGCCTGGGTCCTGATGTCCCACCTATCTGTGCCTCGGTTATCCGTTGGTGCCTTGGGTTCTACTGTGTGGTACCCTTCTGAGGTGTGGAATCGGGAGCCTGATATCGTCATGTTTTGTTTATGATCTGTGTGAGTTTACTCTAGTAAACTTTACTTTCTCTATACCTGAAGTATCGGTGTAATCATGTCCTACGTGTCTCTTTCCTTGTCCACATGCTCAGCTGCCACAGAACCCCGGTCGCTGTCCTCCCCTAGTTCGGGTAGGCCGGGTCCCCCTCTGCAGTTTAAAGGGTCCGTATTTCATCCCCGGGGGATGCATGCCCCACGACTTCTGAGGTTGCTTGGCTTGGGGGCGTCTATGGGCTGGGCCGCATCTGCGGCCGCAGCTGATCGTGACAGACCCCTTCCCAGCTTATTATACTGTTATATGTTTTGTTTGTTTATAACAAAAGGCCGCTGTGGCCAATTATATCCAATTTGGGAGTCATGTCGTTATTTTGGGTTGGGGGAGACGGTCAGAGACACATGGGAGGGTGCTTATTACCTGGGTATCGACAATACCAATGTCAAGAGTATGTAGTACTGCATATCAATGTGCGAGAATCAGTTCCAAGTGCTTACTTAGAAATATGTTCTTGCTCTTGTTTTAGTGGCCAGTAGGATAGATATTAGTTCTATTTTGTAGTGTCCCGCAAAGGAAGAACCCTGCAGATATTAATAGTGACAAAGTCTTTTATCAAGTGGGGATCCAATTTACATGAAACATGTGAGTCATGGGTTTTCCTCGACAGAGAGATGCCAGAAGACCACAGCGTCTGAGTTCTCCTACTACTGCGCTGAATAGAAGCACTTCACCTTCTTATTAAACTGTGTAAATTTCTTTGAGCATTGCAGGGGTTAATCTGATCTGTTGAGAGCTCTAAGAGCAAAGGCCCTCAGCTGTACACTGCTAGCCACTCCCATCACCTATACAATCTGTGTCCTGACTAAAATAGCTTATGCTGCATGGCTAGGAGGATAGGTGTCAGTGGTTATTTGAGTAGTCTGTTGGTGGATTTATCAATGGCTGTTGCTTGGATTTTGGGAGTGTGATAATTCCCTTTCTTCTACTTTGGATTTACCCCATCCTTCTCTCCCTGATGCACACCTCTGTTATATGTGAGTGTATATATGTATTTTTGGTATTTTCCATTACCTCTGTTCGTATTACCTTTTTAGTCTGGTTGGTGTACTACGGTGCACTAATGTTCCCCTCTCCCCTGGGTGGAGGAAGTGTACAGACTGAGGGCGGATTCAGGAGCAAAGGCAAGGTATGTGGCTCTGGCATCTTCACCTTCAGAAGTAACCTGGGGAACAGGGCAAGCTAGGGCCCCCCCTATTGCTAGGGACAAGGAAAGAGCCCATTGTATCGGGACACACGATAGCAGATTTGTTACAATATAACTTTAAGTCCATATACCTTTTTAAAAACAACATTTAGAAAACCTCCTTGAGCTGAAAAGTAAACCCACTGTCTCACAACTGTGCTACCAAAGAAAAGTTAGAAAAAGATGTTATTTCCACAGCAGAAAGATAATTATTATAAGGAAAACTAATATTACTAATATGGGTTTACATGTTTGAGTAAAACAAAAGCATGTGTACAACCTTTTTTTAACACCACAATTGCCTGGGTGCGCATTTCTTTACTTGGCACTTATTTCTGGAAGTTCACAAAGATTACTGGAATATTAATTTCTTCATACTTACCAAGAGAATATCAGCTTACACTTTTGCTCTTGTTAAGTGGATTCACTACCTTCCTCGAGGGGAAGATTAACATGTTACAGTTCAACCTGGGGCAATAAAGCTTTACCCAGAACTTTGAAGCTGATTAATGCAGTATAAGGTCTTTCTAGAAGGTTGCATCTACTATGTAAAAAAAATTCAAGTTTTTCTCAGATTCTGGAAAACTTATTTTTTGTCACCTCCTCCTCCACTTTTTTAAAGCAGGGAGAGTTTAAAAAAGTCACTTGATATGGCGCAAATATGATGAGCACTGTAATTTAAGACTTTTAAGGCTACAATAAGGGAATAAATTGAATAAAACATTCCCTGATTGTTTTAAATGATGTATATTATGCCATAATTAAAAATATCCCTTGACAAATTCTTGATTTTACTATTTGGACTATAAGGAAGGACTCAGACAGAAGAGAGCTGTTTTGCAATACTGTATTAGTGACTGGAAAAGGAAAAGTAATTTTTTGACCACCCCTCTCCTTCATTCCTTATATCTGTGTATTCATGTTATTGATGATTAAAATAAAAGCCGATTATCAATAATCTTTATAAGTATAATTATTTCTTTTAATTATTTGATAAAAATCTAGTATATTATGATTGTGCTGCAGATAACATAATATGTTTCCTCTGTGTTGAAGGACATTGTTTTTCGATATCACTTGTCTGTCGCTGCCATGGTAACTGTACAGACCATACTGACTATTGGGCATAGCTTTTAACCTTGCAGGCTCTTCATCCTTCATCTTTTCATATCACTTAAATGAAGTATTACACAAAGAAACAACATTTACAGACTACATAAAGATGTTTTCTTCATGAGCAGTAAATATGTAGAAAAATAGTAGAGTTTGCCATAAAAGATGAACAATACATTTGTCTGATTGGTTACTATGCATTGAGAAGTCTTACTTAATTTATTAACAACTTTATGTTTCCGGTGAATTGCTCCTTAGGAAATGTAACAGTAATACAACTGAAACCATCGCAATTGGTTTAAAAGTGACCCTGAGAATGGAAAAATGGTCTATGAGACACACGAGTCATCTAATAGCAATACAAATCTCATAATCCATCATAAACCTTGCTCTATAAACCATAATGCAGAAACCAATAATAAAAAAGCAGAATATATACATACAGGTGCATCAGCAAACTTTGACCAATGAATACATGAACTCCAATATTATTGTAAACGTTAAAAATGTAAGGCACTTAGTGTTTTTTGATGAGAAAGCATAAAAGGTATCCAACGTTGTCAAGGTGTACCATTAATATGTATGGTCACTAAACACTAATGACCTAGATCTCCATGTGGCAAACTAAGTATCATCTGAATGGGGAGTGAAAAGCAAACCAGGCGTAGCTCATTATTAAAATCTTGTATTGGAAAGATTGGTGGATAATGGCGTGGAGCCGTGGAGGGGTCCACACTGCCCAATATGTACTACATACAAAAAAATAAAAAAAAGGTCTGCATACCTTTAGTATCAAATTAATGTACAGATGCACAAATATGCTGTGTGGCCAATGTACTAACATCCACACATTTTTTTTTAATAATGACCACATAGCACATGTGTGCAACTGCACATTAATTTAACAAAAACTGTGCGGGCCATAAGAGAACAGAAGTTACGGCAATCCCCGAGCTGCATAAAAATCTTATCCTTTATTTCCAAATTAAGTACATATCACAGGATAGAGACTGAGATACATGGTGTGGGAGTGGGTAACAACCATTTTGCATTCACTTCTGCTTCATCTGACCCAGGTGTTATTTTTGCAAATATACGGTCATGGTCGAAAATGTTGGCACCCTTGAAATTGTTCCATAAAATGAAGTATTTATCCCAGAAAATTAGTGCAAATACACATGTTTTGTTTTACACGTGTTTATTTCCTTTGTGTGTATTGGAACAATGCAAAAAAAAAAAAACAGAAGAAAAAAGGTAAATTTGGCATCATTTCAGATGAAACGTCAAAAATGGTCCAGACAAAAGTGTTGGTACCTTTACAAAATTGTGGGTAAACAACTTTGTTTTGTATCAAGCATACTCACATTTGGCATGCAACAGGTGTGAGCAATATAAAAATCACAGATAAAAAGGGGAGAAGTTTACTCAATCTTGGCATTGTGTGTCTGTGTGTGACACAATAAGCACAGACAACAGAAAGAAGAGAAGAGAACTGTCTGATGACATGACAACTAAAATTGTTGAAAAATGTCAACAACCTCAATGTTACAAGTCCATCTCCAGAGACCTTGATGTTCCTTTGTCCACAGTGAACAACATAATCGTGAAGTTTAAAACCCATGGCACTGAAGGTAATTTCCCTGGACATGGATGGCAGAGAAAAATTGATGAAAGGCTCATGGTGCATCAGTTTCAGCGCGAACTATCCACCGACATTTGGATCGATATCCCCTTGAACATCTGTGGAAAGATCTGTTAGGAGGATGCACACTTCAAATATGAGAGACCTGGAGCAGTTTATGAAAGAAGAGTGGCCCAAAATTTCAGTTGAAAGGTATTGGCACCAAAAATTTTGTTCAGGCCATTTTTTGAGGTTTCGTGTGAAATTATGTCCAATTTCCTTTTCTCTCAGTTTTTTGTGTTGTTCCATAAACATATGTATAACAAATCATGTGTAATTGCAATTGAAATACTTTATTTTCTGGAACAATTTCAAGAGTGCAAACACTTTTAGCCATGTCTGTAAATAGCTATTCTTCTCACTTAATGGCTCATCATAAATCAATATAGTCAGTCTGAAACATAATTAGCAGTAAATAAAAGGGTTGATCAACTTCTTCAAAATTGTGCTAATGTCAGATTCCGTTGTAAAAGGTAGAAATGGGGCTTACTCGTGACACCCAGAGAACAGATAGCTGAATACATTTGCAAGGGTTGGATCCTTCTTGCTGTCACGTGAGGGTTCATGGCTGTGCCCAGTGTCTGGCGCTCTAGTTCAGTGAAAATGGGGTACACCCCTATGGTGTGCATGGTTAACACTGGTTTCATACTGCTCCCTCTGTAATAGTGGTGGTTGGTGGCGATCCCCATAGTGTTGGTGCGGAGGGAAGCAATTGAGTCAGGATATGGTTCAACAGTGAAACAAATGAATTTGCTGGATCTGCAGCCAAAAAGGTTCACAGCCATAAATGGTGTAACATGTTCACATAACAAAGTTCCAAAGAGAGGCCCATGGCACACTGCACATTCAATGCCTGATGTACAGTGAGTACTGTCAATAGCCTATCCTGCTGTCCAGGCTGACACAACAAAGTTTTCCTCTAACCCACTGAAGTGGTGTTCCTCAGCTGACCTTGCTTCCTCTAACCTTCATGGTGTTGTAGAATTTCTGTATTCCCATCTTCTTGATGGGGGCCACCCCAAAATTCTCGTACTCCTCTTGTGTCCACAGTGTTTTGTTTCTATTACGCTAAGGGTGCTGTACAGACCAGGGAATTCCATCTGCCTCTTAGGTGCTAGTTCTTAAGCTGCCCTACGGGTTTTTTCAGGTCAGTGATTTTCGATTCGGCCCACTGGAATGGAAGGAAATAATTCCCTCACATGCTTTCTTATTGCCCTTTAGCTGTTTTTTAATTATACTATGACTAGACTCTCAGACTCTAAATAAAAACTATTGTTTCTGCACTTTTAGAGCCCCCAACTCCACCCACCAAGCTGTTCTTCTGATGCAATAGGCGTTGACTCACAATGACCCACATAACCATAGTACAAATTCCCACAGGAAATAGTGCAAAACTTCAGTATTGTAAAAACTAATATACAAAATTTTAGTAATACCCAACTTTGGGGTATTACATACTCATGTGCTTTAACTCCTAGAATGCAAAACTGGCCACGTTGGTGGTCAATGCCAAGACAGAAAATGAGAATTTTGCATTCTCCATTTACCTTTAGGGCTCTTTCAGATGTATGTCTTTATTGGTTTTGATCTCAGATAGTGATACACGGACTGGTCGCGTGTTTCTTGAACCGAGCGTGACTGCATCATAAGAAGTATTTGAAGATGTCACGCTGAGGTTGGAAGTCGCTTGGCCAGTTTTGCAGTCTGTGATCTGACTTATTATCATGGATGTCTGAAAGAGCCCTAATGCTGTGACCTTTGATTGGACCAGTCAGGTGGCTGAAATAATTGGATGTACCTAAGATAGCATTCCATTACAGTTACCTTACCACAGCAGCCAAGACCTCAGTGGACACGTCGCTTAAGAACAGGATATCTTCACTTCCTGTTCTGGCACAGGCCACTGGAGATGCTAGCGCTAGGGATTAGAGTCCATGTGTATTCTTTATTTTATTATTTTAAAACATTTATATTGTTTTATGAAATAACGTGATCAATTTTCTATTAAATGCTGAGAAATACACTTTAAAGAGAGGTTATTGTGTTCATGTAGAAAATTTCTATTTTTGTTATTATTCCTCCCCCTCAGTGTGTCGTGGGCACAGTGAGTGATAGATCAGTCAGTCAATGGGGTGCAGGGACGTGTTGAATTGACAGTGTGTTGAATGACGGCTTAGTCATCCAATCAGGTACAGGGGTACTGATCTGTCAGTGTGTTGATATAGAGCTCAGTAGTCCAATCTAGTGCTAGAATCTGCTGAACTGTCGATACTTTGATTGACAGCTCTGCCATCCAATCAGGGACTTGGAGGTGCTGAGCTTCTTGCAGGTGCTCTCTGTTTCTAATTAATTCCTTGCTACTTAGCTCAACTCCCAACTCCCAGATCTCTGCCAATCATAGCATTCGCTCGGTTGTACTGTTTGCCTGGTTTTCTGTGCTCTGTTCATTAATCTATTACTGCCAGACTTTGGTTCTAGTTCTGACTATCCACTTGCTGAACCCCTGGGCTCTGATTCGCTATTCTCCTGGTATTCTGACTTTGGACCATGACCTGACTTTTCCTTTATCTTTTTCCCTTTTGCCTATTATGTGCTCTTTTAGTATCTGACCTTGGAACTTTTGCCTATCCCACTTCACGGCTTGTCCGTGAACAGTGACTAGAGTTCCAATTTTCTTACACTCCAGGCTTTTGTATCTGTGTAGCTTTATTACACATGTTTATATTTTGCACTCAATAACAACACTGATTTGTTTATTAGGATGCATATTATGTGGTTTGTGACAATGCAGCAAAATTGCTTTTTGTAATTTTGTTGCTGTGCAATTCCCAGGTTGGTTGTTGCTGTTGTTTTTGCTAGTAGTCAACACAATATTGAAAAAACATTCTTTGTGCGATTCTGCTTTATTTAACTTGGATATAACAAGTTTTAAAACTTTTCAATTAGATTTAGAAGGAAAATATTAATTCCCTTAATTTCTTTTACAGCCCTTCCTTTACAAACAAATTAACATCAGAAGCACAGCTACAAGAATTGCAGGTTATTTTATGGAGATAGCAGAGATGAGCAAATCGTTTGATATTCAAATTCACCAGCTTTGTAGAATATAACATAAAATTTAAATTACTGATAAGTCTCCAAATGCCCTGATAAGATATGTATGACTTTGAGATCTCAATGGACTGTATCCAACTCCTTTCAAGCTATTTAATTGGCCTTCTTCCCTGACGGCTGATGCCATTGGTGCTGGTGCTGCTGCTTTTTGTGTCTCTCACGTTATTATTGCCACTACAAGTAACTCTTGTGTTTTGAACAACAACTTTCCCATTCTCAAAATTAATTGCCCAATAAATGGTCGGTATGCAACCATAAATCAGTGGCAACAGGCAGCAGAATTTGTGTAGTGTTTGACGCACATCAAATTTGACCAACAAAACAAATGTGGAAAAGCTTAGCAGTTTGTGACACACACTTTGTGAGGATGACAGTAACAGAGTTCAATGTTTTCACTGATTTTCTATTCTTTTATTAACACAATTCCCTCTTCCAAAAAAAGATCAACCAATAAATGCCACGTAACCGCCCCAAGGCAGCAAAAGTAGGCCACAGTCTTTGTGTAGCATGTTCTTAGATCAAATTCGGCTAATAAAATGAGTGTGTAAAATCAATAGTTTGTGACACAATTAATTTGTCAAGAAGACAATCACAAAGTCAAATGACTACATTTTTTTTACTTCTCTTACATATTTTTTTAACAAAACTCCTCACTTCACACACAAAAAAAACAAGCTAAGAAATGCTAGGTACGCACACAAAAAACAATTGGCTAGAGGCTGCAATATTGTAGTGGCATTGCATTCATCAAATTTGACTAAATGGTTCTGCAAAAAAACTGTATTTTGTCAGGAAGTCACAAAGTTAAATGCTTTTTTTTTTAAATCAGTGAGCACATGGTGGCCATAAGACTATGGGGCTGCGTTATACTCTATGGGTGGCCTGCATTATACTCTGGGGAGTGGCTGGATGAAACTATGAGGACTGCTTTATACTCAATTGAGGACTATGGGGTATACTATACTATATGTACTATATGAGGGCTGCATTATACTATATGCGGACTGCATTATGCTCTATGAATGACTATGGGGAATGCATTATACTATATGTACTATATGAGAGATGTATTATACTGTATTGAGGACTATGGTGAATGCATTATACTATATGAAGGACTTCAGGGTGCATTATACTATGGGGAGTGGATTGTACTATATCTAGGAATATGGAGGCTGCATTATACAATTTGAAGGACTATGAGATGCATTATACTATATTGAGGACAATGGGGAGTGCACTATACTATTGGGAGGACATGGGCTGTGCATTATACTATATGTAGGACTATGGGGTGCATTATACTGTATGGAGGAGTATGGGGTACGTATTTAACTATATGTAGGACTATGGAGACTATATTATACTATATGTTAACCCCTTCATGACCGGGGGATTTTTCGTTTTTCCGTGTTCGTTTTTCGCTCCCCTCCTTCCCAGAGCCATAACTTTTTTATTTTTCCATCAATTTGGCCATGTGAGGGCTTATTTTTTGCGGGACGAGTTGTACTTTTGAACAACATCATTGGTTTTAGCATGTCGTGTACTAGAAAATGGAAAGAAAATTCCAAGTGCGGTGAAATTGCAAAAAAAGTGCAATCCCACATTGGTTTTTTGTTTGGCTTTTTTGCTAGGTTCACTAAATGCTAAAAATGACCTGATATTATGATTCTCCAGGTCATTACAAGTTCATAGACACCAAACATGACTAGGTTATTTTTTATCTAAGTGGTGAAAAAAAATTCCAAACTTTGCTAAAAAAAAAAAAAAAAAAAAAAAATTGAATATCATCAAAAAGTTAATTTATTTCAGTTCTTCGGTGCAAAAAGTGAAACTCATATATTATGTAGAGTGATTACAAACAGTGTGATCTATGTCAAGTGTTTAATTCTGTTAATGTTGATGATTATGGCTTAGAGCCAATGAAAACCCAGAAGTCATTATCTCAGTAAATTAGAATAATTAACAAAAAACACCCGCCAAGGCTTCCTAAGTGTTTAAAAAAGGTCCCTTAGTCTGTTTCAGTAGGCTTTACAATCATGGGGAAGACTGCTGACTTGACAGATGTCCAGAAAGCAGTCATTGACACACTCCACAAAGAGGGTAAGCCACAAAAAGTCATTGCTCAATAAGCTGGCTGTTCACAGAGTGCTGTATCCAAGCATATTAATGGAAAGTTGAGTGGACGGAAAAAGTGTGGTAGAAAAAGGTGAACAAGCAACTGGGATAATCGTAGCCTTGAAAGGATTGATAAGAAAAGGCCATTCAAACATTTGGGGGAGATTCACAAGGAGAATACTGCTGCTGGAGTCATTGCTTCAAGAGCCATCACACATGGGCGCATCCAGGACATGGGCTGCAAGTGTCGTATTCCTTGTGTCAAGCCACTCATGACCAATAAAAAATGCCAGAAGCATCTTACCTGGGCCAAGTAGAAAAAGAACTGGTGGTCCAAGGTGTTGTTTTTAGATGAAAGTAAATTTTGCATTTAATTTGGAAATAAAGGTCCCTGAGTCTGGAGGAAGAGTGTAGAGGCACACAATCCAATTATGAAGTTTCCACAATCAGTGATGGTTTGGGGAGCCATGTCATCTGCTGGTGTAGGTCCACTGTACTTTATCAAGCCCAAAGTCAGCACAGCCGTCTGCTAGGAAATTTTAGAGCACTTTATGCTTCCTGTTGTGAATTCTGTGGCCAAGCTCCCTCCTGTGGTCGTGAGTGGTACTGTGGCTAGTTCTGTCTATAAGCTTCCTTTGGTGGATGAGAGTGGTACTGCGGCTTCTGAGTTTCCTTCCTCAGGTGATGAGGTTAAGTCGTTAGGTGCTGCTCTATTTAACTCCACCTGGTGCTTTGATCCTGGCCTCCAGTCAATGTTCTAGTATTGGTCTTGCTTCCTCCTGGATCGTTCCTTTGGCCTGTCTATCCTGCATAAGCTAAGTTCTGCTTATGTTATTTTTGTTTGCTATATTTTCTGTCCAGCTTGCTATATTGGTTTTTCTTGCTTGCTGGAAGCTCTGAGACGCAGAGGGAGCACCTCCGTACCGTTAGTCAGTGCGGAGGGTCTTTTTGCCCCTCTGCGTGGTTGTTTGTAGGTTTTTGTGTTGACCGCAAAGCTATCTTTCCTATCCTCGGTCTATTCAGTAAGTCGGGCCTCACTTTGCTAAATCTATTTCATCTCTGTGTTTGTATTTCATCTTTACTCACAGTCATTATATGTGGGGGGCTGCCTTTTCCTTTGGGGAATTTCTCTGAGGCAAGGTAGGCTTATTTTTCTATCTTCAGGGCTAGTTAGTTTCTCAGGCTGTGCCGAGTTGCATAGGGAGCGTTAGGCGCAATCCACGGCTACCTCTAGTGTGGTGTGATAGGATTAGGGATTGCGGTCAGCAGAGTTTCCACGTCTCAGAGCTCGTCATATGTTTTTGGTAAATGTCAGGTCACTTTGTGTGCTCTGAACTTCAAGGTCCATTGTGGTTCTGAATTACCTGTTCATAACAGTACTGGAGGCCCAAAGTACTAATGCTTCTCAATAGAGGGAAAAGAGAAGTTCTGAGACCATTTTTTTTTCTTAGCACTGTGTTCTGTCTTTCTTTTCCCCTTTACATCAGGGTGGTTCAGAACACAGGTGTGGACATGGACATTCAGGGTCTGTCCTCTTTGATGGATAATCTCACTATAAGAGTACAGAACATTCAAGATTTAGTGGTTCAGAATCCTATGTTAGAACCTAAAATTCCTAATCCTGAGTTATTTTCTGGAGATAGAGCTAAGTTTTTGAATTTTAAAAATAATTGTAAACTATTTCTGGCTTTGAAACCCCGCTCCTCTGTTGACCCAGTTCAACAAGTTAAAATCATTATTTCTTTTTTACGTGGCGACCCTCAAGACTGGGCATTTTCCCTTGCGCCAGGAGATCCTGCATTATGTAATATTGATGCATTTTTGCTGTACGACGAACCTAATTCAGTGGATCAGGCAGAGAAAAATTTGCTGGCTCTGTGTCAGGGTCAGGATGAGATAGAGAAGTTTAGAAAGTGGTCCGTGCTCACTCAATGGAATGAATGTGCGCTGGCAGCTATTTTCAGAAAGGGTCTCTCTGAAGCCCTTAAGGATGTCATGGTGGGATTTCCTATGCCTGCTGGTCTGAATGAGTCTATGTCTTTGGCCATTCAGATCGGTCGACGCTTGCGTGAGCGTAAATCTGTGCACCATTTGGCGGTATTATCTGAGCATAAACCTGAGCCTATGCAGTGCGATAGGACTTTGACCAGAGCTGAAAGGCAAGAACACAGACGCCAGAATGGGCTGTGTTTCTACTGTGGTGATTCCACTCATGCTATCTGCGATTGTCCTAAGCGCACTAAGCGGTTCGCTAGGTCCGCCACCATTAGTACGGTACAGTCGAAATTTCTTTTGTCCGTTACTTTGATCTGCTCTTTGTCTTCCTATTCTGTCATGGCATTTGTGGATTCAGGCGCTGTCCTGAATTTGATGGACTTGGAGTTAGCTAGGCGCTGTGGGTTTGTCTTGGAACCCTTGCAGTGTCTTATTCCATTGAGAGGAATTGATGCTACGCCTTTGGCCAAGAATAAGCCTCAGTATTGGACCCAGCTGACCATGTGCATGGCTCCTGCGCACCAGGAGGATATTCGCTTTCTGGTGTTGCATAATCTGCATGATGTGGTCGTGTTGGGGTTGCCATGGCTACAAGTCCATAACCCAGTATTAGATTGGAAATCAATGTCTGTGTCCAGCTGGGGTTGTCAGGGGGTACATGGTGATGTTCCATTTCTGTCTATCTCATCATCCACCCCTTCTGAGGTCCCAGAGTTCTTGTCTGATTACCGGGATGTATTCGATGAGCCCAAGTCCAATGCCCTACCTCCGCATAGGGATTGTGATTGTGCTATCGATTTGATTCCTGGTAGTAAGTTTCCTAAGGGTCGACTGTTTAATTTAGCTGTACCTGAGTACGCCGCTATGCGGAGTTACGTGAAGGAGTCTTTGGAGAAGGGTCATATTCGCCCGTCATCGTCGCCATTGGGAGCGGGGTTCTTTTTTGTGGCCAAGAAGGATGGTTCGCTGAGACCTTGTATTGATTACCGCCTTCTAAATAAAATTACGGTCAAATTTCAGTACCCCTTGCCACTGCTGTCTGATTTGTTTCCTCGGATTAAGGGGGCTAGTTGGTTCACCAAGATAGATCATCGTGGTGCGTATAATCTTGTGCGTATTAAACGGGGCGATGAATGGAAAACAGCATTTAATACGCCCGAAGGCCATTTTGAGTACCTGGTTATGCCATTCGGGCTTTCTAATGCTCCATCAGTGTTTCAGTCCTTTATGCATGACATCTTCCGAGAGTACCTGGATAAATTCCTGATTGTATACTTGGATGATATTTTGGTCTTCTCGGATGATTGGGAGTCTCATGTGAAGCAGGTCAGAATGGAGTTCCAGGTCCTGCGTGCTAATTCTTTGTTTGTGAAGGGGTCAAAGTGTCTCTTTGGTGTTCAGAAGGTTTCATTTTTGGGGTTCATGTTTTCTCCTTCTACTATCGAGATGGACCCTGTTAAAGTTCAGGCCATTTTTGATTGGACTCAGCCAACATCCCTGAAGAGTCTGCAGAAGTTCCTGGGCTTTGCTAATTTTTATCTTCGCTTCATTAATAATTTTTCTAGTATTGCTAAACCATTGACTGATTTAACCAAGAAGGGTGCTGATGTGGTCAATTGGTCTTCTGCTGCTGTGGAAGCTTTTCAGGAGTTGAAGCGTCGTTTTTCTTCTGCCCCTGTGTTGTGCCAACCAGATGTTTCGCTTCCATTCCAGGTCGAGGTTGATGCTTCTGAAATTGGAGCAGGGGCTGTTTTGTCGCAGAGAAGTTCTGATTGCTCGGTGATGAAACCATGCGCCTTCTTTTCCAGGAAATTTTCGCCTGCTGAGCGAAATTATGATGTTGGCAATCGAGAGTTGCTAGCCATGAAGTGGGCATTCGAGGAGTGGCGTCATTGGCTTGAAGGAGCTAAGCATCGCGTGGTGGTCTTGACTGATCACAAAAACTTGACTTATCTCGAGTCTGCCAAACGGTTGAATCCTAGACAGGCTCGTTGGTCGCTGTTTTTCTCCCATTTTGACTTTGTGGTTTCGTACCTTCCGGGCTCTAAAAATGTGAAGGCGGATGCCCTGTCTAGGAGTTTTGTGCCCGATTCTCCGGGTTTGTCTGAGCCGGCGGGTATTCTCAAAGAGGGGGTAATTTTGTCTGCCATCTCCCCTGATTTGCGGCGGGTGCTGCAAAAATTTCAGGCTAATAGACCTGACTGTTGCCCAGTGGAGAAACTGTTTGTCCCTGATAGGTGGACGAATAAAGTTATCTCTGAGGTTCATTGTTCGGTGTTGGCTGGTCATCCTGGAATCTTTGGTACCAGAGATTTGGTGGCTAGATCCTTTTGGTGGCCGTCTCTGTCGCAGGATGTGCGTTCTTTTGTGCAGTCCTGTGGGATTTGTGCTCGGGCTAAGCCCTGCTGTTCTCGTGCCAGTGGGTTGCTTTTGCCCTTGCCGGTCCTGAAGAGGCCTTGGACACATATCTCTATGGATTTTATTTTGGATCTCCCCGTCTCTCAAAGAATGTCGGTCATTTGGGTGGTTTGTGATCGCTTCTCTAAGATGGTCCATTTGGTGCCCTTGTCTAAATTGCCTTCCTCCTCTGATTTGGTGCCATTGTTTTTTCAGCATGTGGTTCGTTTACATGGCATTCCAGAGAACATCGTTTCTGACAGAGGTTCCCAGTTTGTTTCGAGGTTTTGGCGAGCCTTTTGTGCTAGGATGGGCATTGATTTGTCTTTTTCCTCGGCTTTCCATCCTCAGACAAATGGCCAGACTGAACGAACCAATCAGACCTTGGAAACATATCTGAGATGTTTTGTTTCTGCTGATCAGGATGATTGGGTGTCCTTTTTGCCTTTGGCCGAGTTCGCCCTTAATAATCGGGCCAGCTCGGCTACTTTGGTTTCGCCGTTTTTCTGCAATTCTGGGTTCCACCCTCGTTTCTCTTCAGGGCAGGTTGAGTCTTCGGACTGTCCTGGTGTGGATACTGTGGTGGATAGGTTGCAGCAGATTTGAACTCATGTAGTGGACAATTTGACCTTGTCCCAGGAGAAGGCTCAACGTTTCGCTAACCGCAGGCGCTGTGTGGGTCCCCGACTTCGTGTTGGGGATTTGGTTTGGTTGTCATCTCGTTATATTCCTATGAAGGTTTCCTCTCCTAAATTTAAGCCTCGTTTCATTGGTCCATATAGGATTTCTGTGGTTCTTAATCCTGTGTCTTTTCGTTTGACTCTTCCGGCTTCTTTTTCCATCCATAACGTGTTCCATAGGTCATTGTTGCGGAGATACGTGGCACCTGTGGTTCCATCTATTGATCCTCCTGCTCCAGTTTTGGTTGAAGGGGAATTGGAGTATATTGTGGATAAGATTTTGGACTCTCGTGTTTCGAGACGGAAACTCCAGTATTTGGTTAAGTGGAAGGGTTATGGTCAGGAAGATAATTCCTGGGTCTTTGCCTCTGATGTCCATGCTGCCGATCTGGTTCGTGCCTTTCATGTGGCTCATCCTGGTCGGTCTGGGGGCTCTGGTGAGGGTTCGGTGACCCCTCCTCAAGGGGGGGGGTACTGTTGTGAATTCTGTGGCCAAGCTCCCTCCTGTGGTCGTGAGTGGTACTGTGGCTAGTTCTGTCTATAAGCTTCCTTTGGTGGATGAGAGTGGTACTGCGGCTTCTGAGTTTCCTTCCTCAGGTGATGAGGTTAAGTCGTTAGGTGCTGCTCTATTTAACTCCACCTGGTGCTTTGATCCTGGCCTCCAGTCAATGTTCTAGTATTGGTCTTGCTTCCTCCTGGATCGTTCCTGTGGCCTGTCTATCCTGCATAAGCTAAGTTCTGCTTATGTTATTTTTGTTTGCTATATTTTCTGTCCAGCTTGCTATATTGGTTATTCTTGCTTGCTGGAAGCTCTGAGACGCAGAGGGAGCACCTCCGTACCGTTAGTCGGTGCGGAGGGTCTTTTTGCCCCTCTGCGTGGTTGTTTGTAGGTTTTTGTGTTGACCGCAAAGCTATCTTTCCTATCCTCGGTCTATTCAGTAAGTCGGGCCTCACTTTGCTAAATCTATTTCATCTCTGTGTTTGTATTTCATCTTTACTCACAGTCATTATATGTGGGGGGCTGCCTTTTCCTTTGGGGAATTTCTCTGAGGCAAGGTAGGCTTATTTTTCTATCTTCAGGACTAGTTAGTTTCTCAGGCTGTGCCGAGTTGCATAGGGAGCGTTAGGCGCAATCCACGGCTACCTCTAGTGTGGTGTGATAGGATTAGGGATTGCTGTCAGCAGAGTTTCCACGTCTCAGAGCTCGTCATATGTTTTTGGTAAATGTCAGGTCACTATGTGTGCTCTGAACTTCAAGGTCCATTGTGGTTCTGAATTACCTGTTCATAACAGCTTCCCTCTGCCGACAAGCTTTTTGGATATGGAAATTTCATTCTCCAGCAGGACTTGGCACCTATCTACACTGCCAAAAGTACCAATATCTGGTTTAAAAACAACAGTATCAGGTGTTTGATTGGCCAGCAAACTTGCCTGACCTTAACCCCATTGAGAATCTATGGGGTATTGTCAAGAGGAAGATGAGAGACACCAGACCCAACAATGCAGAAGAGCTGAAGGCTGCTATCAAAGCAACCTGGGCTCCCATAACACCTCAGCAGTGCCACAGGCTGAACGTCTCCATGCCACACGGCATTGATGCAGTAATTGATGCAAAAGGTGCCCTGACCAAGTATTGAATGCATTTACTGAACATACATTTCAGTAGGCCAACATTTTGTATTGTAAAATCATTTTTGAATGCTCATGTTTCTTTGACTCAGTGGATAGCTCAATAATAAGTGAACAGACTTTTAGACACAGTTTTGGTTTCAAGTCCCAGTAACCTGCAGATAACTATTTTTATTAGTCAGATATCAATGCAACATGTCAAAGTCAGACGTCAAAATGTTAGGGGTCGAGTTCCCACCTCTGCACAGGGGGAATCTCGGGCCATTTCCGCTGCGGTCTCCCATTCTTCTCCTGCCGCAGTGGAGCCTGCTCAGCAGAGACGTCAGTCCCAGCGTCTTGCTCAGTCCCACTCTGTACAAAGAGTTACTGCTGCTTTTCCTGCTTCTGCCATTGAAGCCAGTGCTGGGCAGTGGCGAGCAGACGTTTCTGGGACTAAGTCCTGCTTTTCTCGTTCTGAGCATGCCCAGAGTAAAATCTCTCAGTGGAAATCGAGGGTCACATGGTCAGATACTGCAGCTAAGTCCATTGGTCCTTTCAGGAAGGTCCTGTAGGTGCTCTGGCTTGGAGATTGTGTGTTCATATTCAGGGACCCGGCTGAAATAAGCCACTAGAATACCGGCTTCTCCGGTGAGGAGATTGTGTGTGTGTGCATAACCACTGACTGCTATCAATTCGGCAGCAAGCTTGTGCTCTTGTGAGGCTAACAGGGCGCAGTGCTTTCCTCTCACGGCTGCTCTGTGAGGTAACAGAGCTAGTCTATACCGCCAAACAGTGCCACCATTCACTAGCAGCAGGTTCTCCTGCACGGTGGACCCTGGGCTGCGATATTTATAATAAACATCTATTTTTACTCAGTGCCTTAACATAATACTAGCGCCAGGGTCTGGCTAGTAAATGGCGGACGATCAGCGTCTACAGTGGTACATCCAGCAGCAGGAGGGTAGGTTGGCGGCTCTAGAGCGTGCCACCTCAGCTGTGGACGTCACTGCTGTCGCTGTTCAGGCTGCAAGTATAGCTGCAGCCAGTTTGTCCGCTGCCACCCCTGCTCCGACTATATCCCATCTCCTGCTTCCAGACAAGTTTGCTGGTGACAGTAAGCTATGTCGGGGATTCGTGAGCCAGTGCACCATCTTGAGCTGCTGGCTGCACGTTTTCCTATGGAACGGGCGAAAGTAGGATTCATTTTATCTCTTTTGTCGGGTAGGGCGTTGGAGTGGGCAATGCCGCTTTGGGAGCGTGATGATCGTGTGGTACAGAGTGCTCATCTCTTCTTGGACGCTCTGAGGCAGGTCTTTTTGGGACCTCGTGTCACCCACGATACCGCGCTCCAATTGTTGGCAATTACTCAGGGTTCGTCCATGGTCAGCCAGTTCGCCATCCAATTCCGGACTCTAGCCGCTGAACTAGAATGGCCAGATAAAGTCCTTATTCCGGTGTTCTGGAAAGGACTGGCTGATCATGTAAAGGATGCCTTGGCCACCAGGGAGATTCCCGCCACACTGGAGGAGCTCATTACTATATCTACCCACATCGATCTCCATTTTAACGAGTGGAGGTTGGAGCGGACCCAGTGTAGGCAAAGGTTTCGGTTGGCTCCCACCTTTGCCTAACCTCTAGAATCTCCTGTTCTGGCGTCCGACTCCCATGAGGGCATGGAGGTCTCTCGAGCGGCACCTAGGTCTCAGACCGCTCGAGTACCTGTGGTGTGTAAAAATTGCCAACAACTGGGACATTACGCTAATAAATGTCCACGGCGGTCGGGAAACGATTGCGTCTAGTGACCATTGGAGGAGGTTCACTGGACACAGCGGCTTTTTTCTCCAAGTTGTCCTTTAAAGGTACAATGCTGTTAGGCTCATCCACTCATACAGTAGAGCTTTGTGTGGATTCAGGAGCAGAGGGAAATTTCATGTCTTCTGCTTTTGCTCTGCGCCACGCAATACCTCTGGTAATGCTTGCCAAACCAGTAACTGTTAGAGTGGTGAATGGGTCGACACTTCCATTACAAATCACACATCAGACTGTCCCTTTCACGTTAGCCATGTCCCCTTCCCACCAGGAGATCATTTCCCTTCTTGTCCTTCCCGAGGGAATGGATGAGATTCTGCTGGGAATACCCTGGCTCCATTTCCACTCCCCACATATTGAGTGGACCTCGGGAGGATATTAGGTTGGAGTGAATCCTGTAAGGGCAGATGTGTGAAAGAGTGCGTTCAGGTTTCCACCACTGAGATACCCGCAGATCTCTCTTCTCTTCCCAAATACTATTGGTCCTATGCAGACGTCTTCTCCAAAAAGGCTGCGGAGACCCTTCCGCCTCACTGTCCCTATGACTGTCCTAATGATCTCTTGCCTGGAGCAGAACCTCCTCGGGGACGTGTCTATCTCCTCTCTCTACTGGAAATGGAGGCCATGTCCCAATACATCCAGGAGAATTTGGCAAGAGGGTTCATTAGGAAGTCAGTGTCACCAGCAGGGGCAGGGTTCTTCTTCGTGCAGAAGAAGAATGGAGGATTACGTCCTTGCATAGATTACAGGGGTCTTAACGCCATCACCGTTAAGAATAAGTACCCGCTGCCCCTGATTTCTGAGCTTTTTGATAGGCTATGGGGAGCAAAGGTATTTACCAAATTAGATCTGCGGGGTGCTTATAACCTGATTCGCATCCGTGAGGGGGACGAATGGAAGACGGCGTTTAACACCAGAGATGGGCTCTATGAGTATCTGGTGATGCCCTTCAGGCTCTGTAATGCCCCAGCCGTTTTCCAAGACTTTGTCAATGACATCTTCCGAGATATGCTTTCCACCTTGGTCGTAGTCTATCTGGATGATATTCTCATCTTCTCTCCAGATATTGACTCCCACCGGAGAGATGTTGGCAGAGTCTTCGACCTCCTATGGGCAAACTCTCTTTATGCAAAGTTGGAGAAGTGTATGTTTAAGCAGGAGTCTTTACTAGGGTTGAGCGACTTTTAGTTTTTTAGGGTCGAGTCGGGTTTCATGAAATCCGACTTTCTCAAAAGTCGGGTCGAGTGAAATCGGCCGATCCTATTGAAAAGTCAGGGTCGGGGATCGGCCGAAACTCGAAACCCAATGAAAGTCTATGGGTTTTTTTTTTTTTTTATATTTCCTTCAGGGCGATATAGCAGAAATGCCGGTAATTCAATTACCGGCTTTTCATTTCTCCTGCCAAAACCCGACATGATATAAAACATGGTTTACATACAGTAAACCATGTCATATCCCCATTTTTTTTGCATATTCCACACTACTAATGATAGTAGTGTGTATATGCAAAATTTCGGCGCTCTAGCTCTTAAATTTAAGGGTTAAATCGCTGAAAAAAATTGGCGTGGGCTCCTGCACAATTTTCTCCGCCAGAGTAGTAAAGCCAGTGACTGAGAGCAGATATTAATAGCCTGGAGAGGGTCCACGGTTTTTGGCCCCCCACTGGCTAAAAACATCTGCCCCCAGCCACCCCAGAAAAGGCACATCTGTAAGATGCGCCTATTCTGGCACTTGGTCACTCTCTTCCCATTCCCGTGTAGCGGTGGGATATGGGGTAATGAAGGGTTAATGCCACCTTGCTATTGTAAGGTGACATTAAGCCAGATTAATAATGGAGAGGCGTCAATTATGACACCTATCCATTATTAATCCAATTGTATGAAAGAGTTAAAAAAAACACAAACTCATTATTAAAAAGTATTTTAATGAAATAAACACACCGTTTGTTTTAATATTTTATTGTATGCTCAATCCACTGGCTGAAGACCCTCGTTCTGTAACAAATAAAAAATAATAAACCAACAATATACATACCTTCCGTAGATCTATAACGTCCCACGTTGTAAATCCATCTGAAGGGGTTAAAATATTTTACAGCCAGGAGCTTTGCTAATGCAGCGCTGCTCGTGGCTGTAAACCCCAGCGAATGAAGGTAATGTAGGTCAATGACCTGTAGTTACCTTCATTCGCGGTGATGCGCCCCCTGCTGGATGTCCCTGGAGCGTGGGAAAAGTTCCCAGGCTCGAGGTCATATGAGGACATCCAGCAGGGGGCTATATTTGCTATATTTGCAAACAGCCCAGCGGCTAAATTCTCACCAGGCCAGATGGTCCTTGTTCTTCTCTCGGTTCCACTTCACCCTCCATTATCTCGCTGGGGAGAAGAACATTCATGCTGACACCCTTTCTCGCTCCGTTGTATCATCTGAGGAGGAGGAAGGAGAGCCTCAACTTATTGTCCCTTCTGAGAGCCTGAGAACCGTAGCTCCGGTGTCGCTAGAGTCTGTGCCTCCGGGCAAGACTTTTGTGCCCATAAATTTGTGACCGGAGGTTCTCTCTTGGGCTCATTCGTCCAGGGTGGGTGGACACTTTGGGACAAAGAGGACATCTGAGCTGCTGGCGAGGACGTACTGGTGGCCGCATATGCTCCGAGATGTCAGAGATTATGTTCTGGCGTGTGTCTCCTGCGCCAAAAATAAGTCTCCTCGACAATGGCCAGCTGGCTTGCTCTATCCCTTGCCAGTGGCAGACAGGCACTGGGAGATGGTCGGGATGGACTTTGTAGTGGGTTTGCCAAAGTCTCGTGGCTGTACCATCATTTGGGTTATTACCGATCATTTCTCGAAAATGGTGCATTTGGTGCCTCTTCCACGGTTACCTTCTGCACGGGCCTTGGCAGCGTTGTTTCTAAAACACATCTTCCACCTACATGGCATGCCGGACAAAATTGTCAGTGACCGGGGTCCCCAGTTTGCGTCTCGGTTCTGGAGAGAGCTTTGTCGTCTTCTCAGCATTGAGTTAAATCTCTCTTCCGCATATCATCCTGAGACGAATGGGTTGGTAGAGAGGGCCAATCAGACTCTGGTCACATATTTACGACATTTTGTTTCTGCCAGGCAGGATGACTGGGCATCCTTGTTACCGTGGGCAGAGTTTGCCCTTAACAACGCTGTAGCCGACTCCACTGGTCAGACTCCTTTCCTCCTTAATTACGGCCAGCATCTGCGGGTCCCTGTGCCTATGCCCGTGTCCTCTGCTGACTCCAGGGTGGCAGACTGGGCAGTGGAGGCACGGGACATTTGGGACCGCACTGAGGATGCCATCCAGGCCTCCAAGGAGAGAATGAGGTCCTCCACTGATGCACATCCGTGCCCTGCGCCGACCTTTGCTCCTGGCGATTTGGTGTTGCTCTCTGCCCATAACATCAGGCTGCGTGTAGAGTCCACTAAGTTTGCACCTCGCTACTTGGGTCCCTTCAAGGTCCTCGAACAGGTTAATCCTGTGGTCTACCGTCTAGCCCTTCCTCCATGCCTAGGTATCTCCGACACCTTTCATATGTCTCTCCTTAAGCCCGTATACATGTCCTGGTTTTCTGAGTCATCTGCCGGGACATCGGGTTCATCTATGGACGATTTCGAGGTGAACACTATTTTGGGATGCAAGGTGGTACATGGCAAAAAATTTTATTTGGTGGACTGGAAGGGTTACGGTCCTGAGGATAGGTCCTGGGAGCCTGTTGAGCACACTTGGGCTCCACAGCTCATTGCTGCCTTCAAGTGTAGCGAGGCCCAAGGAGGGGGGCCATGTTAGGGGTCGAGTTCCCGCCTCTGCACAGGGGGAATCTCGGGCCATCTCCGCTGCGGTCTCCAATTCTTCTCCTGCCGCATTGGAGCTTGCTCAGCGGAGACGTCAGTCCCAGCGTCTTGCTCAGTCCCACTCTGTACAAAGAGTTACTGCTGCTTTTCCTGCTTCTGCCATTGAAGCCAGTGCTGGGCAGTGGCGAGCAGATGCTTCTGGGACTAAGTCCTGCTTTTCTCGTTCTGAGCATGCCCAGAGTAAAATCTCTCAGTGGAAATCGAGGGTCACATGGTCAGATACTGCAGCTAAGTCCATTGGTCCTTTCAGGAAGGTCCTGTAGGTGCTCTGGCTTTATGGCAGCCTCTCATTGGTCCTTCTAGGAAGGTCTTGTACTTTCTGCAGCTATATAAGGCTCGCATGGCCGCACGGCCATGCGCTAGTATCAATTCAAATATGTGCTTTGCGCCAGTATGGTTATGCATGAATGTGTTCAGGGACCCGGCTGAAATAAGCCCCTAGAATACCGGCTTCTCCAGTGAGGAGATTGTGTGTTTGTATTCAGGGACCCGGCTGAAATAAGCCCCTAGAATACCGGCTTCTCCGGTGAGGAGATTGTGTGTGTGCATAACCACTGACTGCTATCTGTTCGGCAGCAAGCTTGTGCTCCTGTGAGGCTAAAGGTACCTTCACACATAATGATTTCGTTAACGATATTGTTGCAATGTCACGCTTTTTGTGATGTAGCAACGATCCTGCTAATGATCTCGTTATGTGTGACAACGACCAACGATCAGGCCCCTGCTGGGAGATCGTTGGTCGTTGGTGAATGATCAGGACCATTTTTTGGTAGCTGATCACCCGCTGTCATCGATGTGTTCACTTGTAACCAGGGTAAATATCGGGTTACTAAGCACAGGGCCGCGCTTAGTAACCCAATATTTACCCTGGTTACCATTGTAAAAGTTTTAAAAAAAAACAGTACATACTCACATTCCGATGTCTGTCACGTCCCTCGCCGTCATCTTCTGCTTTACGGCCGGCACTGACAGTCAGTGCAGGGAAGATGACGGCGGGGGACGTGACAGACATCGGAATGTGAGTATGTACTGTTTTTTTTTTTTTACTTTCACAATGGTAACCAGGGTAAATATCAGGTTACTAAGCGCGGCCCTGCACTTAGTAACCTGATGTTTACCCTGGTTACCCGGGGACTTCGGCATCGTTGAAGACAGTTTCAACAATGCCGAAGTCGTTCCCCTGATCGTTGGTCACTGTAGAGAGCTGTCTGTGTGACAGCTCCCCAGCGACCACACAACGACTTACCAACGATCATGGCCAAGTCGTATCGCTGGTCGTGATCGTTGGTAAGTTGTTTAGTGTAACGGTACCTTAACAGGGTGCAGTGCTTTCCTCTCACGGCTGCTCTGTGAGGTAACAGAGCTAGTCTATACCGCCAAACAGTGCCACCATTCACTAGCAGCAGGTTCTCCTGCACGGTGGACCCCGGGCTACGAACGCACCATTTATAATAAACATCTATTTTTACGGTGCGTTCCGCTAGCCTTAACACAAAGTTACTGTTCGATGTCAGTATCAGATGTCAAAGTCACATATCAGACTCACATATCAGAGCCAGTCGTCAAATTCACATATCAGATTAAGATGTCAAAGTCAGTTCTCAGCCAGGGTATTTTGGCCTGAAACTGACATCATTCTGATGTTTGACCTTGATATCTGATCATGTCCTAAAATGGACACTGTCCTGCAAGGCGTTATTGGGAAGCCTGCCCAGCAATTGCTGAGATTATGTGATCTGTCTTTGGCTGATGCAATCTTCTGCAATATATAGCATCTGTTTTAAGTGATTTGAACAAAGCAAATTGCTAATTGTTTGAATCCATCTGCCAAATGACCCTAACTTACATGTCAAGCGTCCCGATATTAAATTAGCAGTGTAAAGATATCTAACAGATAAATCATAGAGAAGTATTTCTACTGTATTTCTATGCACAGCAGCATCTAATCACCTTTCATGAATTTCAGATATTGTTACATTATATCTGATTTACTTGCTGTTGAAAACAACAAATCACATGGTTCATTTCAAATAACACTGAACACGGCTACACTGACAAGCGCAGTCTTGTTGCTACATCTAGGTGGATGCAGATGTATGTACTGTATAGATTTGTACAAGCCACAAATATAGATACTTTCTGGAAATAAAAAAAATATAATTTAGTCCCTACAGGTAGAAGCAATTTGTAGAGATTATGAGGCAGAGCATATGGATGAAACATAAATTAAAATTAAAAGAAGGAGGCCCGGCCTTTTAAAATGTGTGGAATGAGGCCAGGATTTAATTTTATGATAATGTATTCGTTCATAGACATGCAAAGCTTCAGTTCAAAGATGTGAATAAAAAATGCTTTTTCCCCAGTGTACAAGAAAAGCTACTGACGCTTTCCAGAGTATAAAATGTCAGTCCTAATGTTTCTTAAATACCTTGTTAGCATAAGTGTTTTGTCTTAAAACATTGACTTTTTTACATTTAGTTCCAGTTTTAAAGCATTTTACAGTTTTTTCCTTTATTAGTATAAAGAGGGATTTTGGTAAATTTGTATGTCGCAAATGTATTGGAAGGAGACAACTGTACATATTCAGCAGCATTGCACAACATTATTTGAAGACAGAGATGATTTGCCACAGTGTTTTTAGTTGTGTGCATTTATCCAAAGAACGAATGAAGGAAAAGTAAAGGCATAAAAAACTGCCGCCTCTATGTCAAGAATTTCCACAACTCTCACCACTGAGTATATTTAGAATTGAGAGTCCTCAGTGGTTGATACCTTTTAATGGCTAACTTCTACTTGTTAGCACAGTACCAAGATATATTTCTTTCCTGTACCACTGAGTATGGAACAAATGGTTTCATAAACGCTGTTAAAGGTTAGTGAATGAGCCAGAGTACCAAAATGCATATACTAGAAATGATCCTTTCAGACTAATGGTCAGACTGAACATCTAAACCAAAGTCTGGAGACATTCCTCAGCTGTTTTGCATCAGATAGCCAGGGGGATTGGTCATATTTTCTACCATTAGCAGAATTTGCCTTAAACAATCATCGCAGTGAGCCCACTGGTAAGTTGCCATTTTTTTTATGCACATGGCTTCCATCCTCAGTTCTAAACCTTCAATAAGGAGGTGTCTTCAGGGGTTCCTGGGGAGGAACGATTCTCTTCATTACTCTCATCTGTATGGCAAGTGGTTCAGAATAACTTAAAGTTCATGGGGGACAGCTACAAATGCAAGGCTGATAAGAAATGGTTGTCAGATCCGGACCTGGGTGTGAATAATTTAGTATGGATGTCTACCAGAAATATTAAAATTAAAATTCCTTCCTGGAAATTAGGTCCTAGCATGCAAACGCTGCAAGCAGACACCAGACACCAGTTCAACCACATCCTGATGCAACTCCAGCCACCAAAAACAACAAGAAAGGATGTTCACAGTTGCCTTACCTCCTGGATGACCAGCAAGTACAGAGTTATGATGTTCCCTAATTACTTTACAGCACAAATCAGATGGCTCAAATAACCTCCCCGAAGGGCAGGAGGCAGGGGCTTTTTCCTGAGTCTCCAACACCTCACCCTCCACGTCAGGGTATAAGCCCGAAATGACTATCCCCCAAAATTGGGGAAGGATCCTCATGGTCACCACCATCAGGGAAGCTCCAGGACAAAGCATCCGCCTTGGTGTTTTTAACTCCTGGATGGAGAGTGACCCCAAAATTGAATCTAGTAAAGAACAGTGATCACTTACCTTGTCTAAGGTTGAGATGTTTAGCTGATTGAAGATATGACAGGTTCTTGTAGTCCGTGATAACGGTAATACAATGTATGCCCCATCCAACCAATATCACCACTCCACAAACACCAAAAGATCCCTATTACCCACGTCATCATTTCTCTCAGCCGAGGATAATTTTTGGGAAAAGAAGGTGCACGGATTTACCTGGAAACGGTGCATGAGACAACACAGCCCTAACCCCCACTTACGACACATTAATTTCTATGATAAAATGTTGAGAAACATCAGGTTGACTGAGTATAAGTGCAGTGTTAAAACAACTCTTTAAAGAGAAAAAAGTGAGCAGCATCCAACCATTTAGAAAACTCAGACCCATGCCTTGTCATGTCAGTATAATAAACATCCGGTAAAAGTTAGATTATGCTTCACCAACCAGGGTAACTCCAGAGCAATTGGAGTGGGGAGACCCTCCAAGACATAACAAGGAATTACCTCATAATGAAAAGACTTATGTTATGAACAATCTGCATCAGTGCTCTCTGTGCAGGTGGCGCTGAGTTGATTGGTGTAATAGGCTTAGCTAAGGTAGAGCAAGCAAGCCGATGAGTTCTAGTAAACTCAGCATCAACTGTACTGACTCCAGATTCACTGTCTACAAACAAAGAAATTTTCTCATTCCTGATCTCTAACACCTCCTCAGCTGTCAGGACAAACTGAGAATTACAGGTTAAAGACTAACATACCCCCTTGATCATCAAACTCCAGGCTCCCAAGGGTTAGTTTAGACTCTTTATGTTTACGAATCAAAGGACAGGCCCCAATAAAATGTCCCTTCCTCTCACAAAAAAACACACGCCTTTTTCTTGCGAATGTCGGGAGAGACATACATCATTGGAAGCACCTCCTCACTGCATGGGTTCCTCTAACTCCACAAGTATAGGTTCACCACTGGACCATCTTCCCGACAGAGGGCATTGTCCTGGAAAGAGAGCTCAAGAGAAGGTGGTCCTACCCATTTATCTCTCAGGCGTCTATCCACCCGTTAAGTCACATGGCCGCCTCCAGTGACTCAGGAGTTTCATACTTTGCCAAAGCATCTTTTAACCTTTCAGTAAGGTTCAATAACCTTTCAGTAAGATTGGCTTCTAAGAGCGGGGTCATTCCATTTTGTATCGGTTGACCACCTGTGGAATTGAGAGCTATAAGTCTCAACTGAACGATTTCCTTGCTGAGGACAATGGAGCCTGGATTCAGGCAAGGATATATGGTCAGGATCTTCATGGATAAGGGCTAAAGCCCTGAAATTCTTCTACTGACTAGAGGCAAATAGAACCCTGTGGCAAAGAAAAAGGCCAGGATTGAAGATCCCCTTGCAACAGTGAAATCACAATACCCACTCGTTGCTCCTCAACCCCAGAGTTTAAAATACAGTTCACAAGCTTCTTTAAATACAAAAAAACTGTCCCTACCTTCTGAAAACCTGTCCTTGAGGGCAATTGTGGGTTCAAGCTGAACCGGCCTACCCGCAGAGTCCTCCACAGTAGGAGTCTGCTGCCACTGACGCTGCTGCTGAACCTCAGAACGAAGTTTGGTCACCTCCAGTGACAACTTCTGTAGCTGCTCTGCCAGCACAGAAATGGGATCCATTAAAAAAAAAATACACACTGCTAAAACACACAGACAAAAAAAGTGTCAGTTTTTTTTTCTTTTACAAAAATTTTATAGCTCGTGTTAATGCTATGCTGTGTGAGGGATAAATAAGTGCACAACCACGGGGAGAGGAAGGGGGAAGGCAAAACACTGGGGAAGTGGGGAGTGGAGACACCTAGGCAGATCTAAAAACACCCTGTCTGCTCTAAATTTCCCCATATAGGTTCTGCACCTATCACCGAGCAGGAGCCTAATCCCTGCCTGACCCTAGCAATAAGCCATGGTTAAGGAGGGGATGGGGTAAGCACTAGTCAGTCCTCACTATAACTAAAGACAGAGATGGTAGATGAACGAAGGGAACACTTAGCTTGAGAAGACAACTGAGATGTCATGCCAGCAATCCTCCAAGAGGCCTCTGAGAAGGAACTTACTGACTGTACTTCCAACTAGACAGAGACAAGTAAGAGCTAACACCAGCACCATGCTACAGTAATTGAATGTATTTAAACCTACAGCACAGGTGTATAATTAATAGCAGAAGGTGGAGGTAACTGTTGGGTCATAGAGGGAGAAGGATATCGCTCCATAACAAAGATGCAAAAATCATGATGGTGCTTGAGCTATTTGCAAAGACCTTCTACAGCTGTATCCAGGATGACTGTCTGTCATGCCTGGCACAGCTGTGACACCTTTACTGAAAAATATTATCACTCAATTTGTAGTATTTTTATGTCCCAAGATAAAATGTAAATAAATCCTTTTTATGATTCATAGCAATGTCAAAATGTAATGACTGATCGTTGCAAGTACTCCATTTAATATAGAGTGTAAAAAGCAGATTAAATTCTTAAAGGGAATGTCAGCAAGTTTCACTTCCATCACTTTTTATACTACATGTCCATGTAGCTCTGTCAAACACGAGTCTGGCAATACCTTTACATGGCGGTCTTTTCTTCCATTCCTCTTATTTAACTGACAGTTTCTATGCTGTGCGACTTCATGCAAAGGAGCAGTCAGTCAAGCAGGAGGGGGTGGCGCTAAACAGGCAATAGAGCTGGAGTGGCAAAGGCTTTAGATCTACAAATAGCTTTTCAGCCTCATTTCTATATCAATTCAAACACAGCAGAGGCGTAGCTAGGGTTTTGGTTCGGGAAGCAAAGCTTCTGAGTGGGCCCCTAACCAGTTAACCTTGATTACAATTCGGTGACGCGCTCTAATAGTGGAGGAGAACCAACATAGATATTACCACCATACGGTCAGTGGTAAATACAGTCCTACAGAACATATAAGAGATCACAGCACTGTTACAGATAATGTCTTACCGCTGACGTCCTTTCTGATGGAATTGTTCACTTTTCCCGTCTTTTCCATCTGGCCCAGACCGACATGACAACTTCTTCCAGCAAGGACTCGGCTGCAGAGAATACAACAAAGACACATTTCACATTTCACATTCCAGCCCCATCATCATCTATTCCCCACCTGCACAAACTCCTCATCCTGCTGATACCCCAATACTGAGCCACTGCTGCCGTATGTGTCCCTATTACTGCACCTGATACCCCAATACTGAGCCGCTGTTGCCATATGTGTCCCTATTACTGCACCTAATACCCCAATACTGAGCAGCTGCTGCCGTATGTGTCCCTGTTACTGCACCTGATACCCCAATACTGAGCCGCTGCTGCCGTATGTGTCCCTATTACTGCACCTGATACGCCAATACTGAGCCGATGTTGCCATATGTGTCCCTATTACTGCACCTGATACCCCAATACTGAGCCGCTGTTGCCGTATGTGTCCCTATAACCGCACCTGATACCCCAATACTGAGCCGCCGTTGCCGTATGTGTCCCTATTACTGCACCTGATACCCCAATACTAAGCCGCTGTTGCCGTATGTGTCCCTATAACCGCACCTGATACCCCAATACTGAGCTGCTGCTGCTGTATGTGTCCCTATTACTGCGGCTGATATCCCAATACTGAGCTGCTGCTGCCATATGTGTCCCTATTACTGCACCTGTTACCCCAATACCGAGCCGCTGCTGCCGTATGTGTCCCTATTACTGCACCTGATATCCCAATACTGAGCAGCTGCTGCCGTATGTGTCCCTATTACTGCATCTGATACCCCAATACTGAGCTGCTACTGCTGTATGTGCCCCTATTACTGCCCCTGATACCCCAATACTGAGCCACTGCTGCCGTATGTGTCCCTATTACTGCACCTGATACCCCAATACTGAGACGCTGCTGCCGTATGTGACCCTATTACTGCACCTGATACCCCAATACTGAGCCGCTGCTGCCATATGTGACCCTATTACTGCACCTGATACCCCAATACTGAGCCGCTGCTGCCATATGTGACCCTATTACTGCACCTGATACCCCAATACTGAGCCGCTGCTGCCGTATTTGTCCCTATTACTGCAGCTGATATGCCAATACTGAGCCGCTGCTGCCGTATGTGTCCCTATTACTGCCCCTGATACCCCAATACTGAGCCACTGCTGCCGTATGTGTCCCTATTACTGCACCTGATACCCCAATACTGAGATGCTGCTGCCGTATGTGACCCTATTACTGCACCTGATACCCTAATACTGAGCCGCTGCTGCCATATGTGACCCTATTACTGCACCTGATACCCCAATACTGAGCCGCTGCTGCCGTATTTGTCCCTATTACTGCAGCTGATATGCCAATACTGAGCCGTTGCTGCCGTATGTGACCCTATTACTGCACCTGATACCCCAATACTGAGCTTCTGCTGCTGCTGTATGTGTCCCTATTACTGCAGCTGATATCCCAATACTGAGCCGCTGCTGCCATATGTGTCTCTATTACTGCACCTGCTGTGTAAATTCTAAAGCACCCCCTCTATAATATAGTAATGCCAGGTGCAAGTGCCCTAGAAAACACTGCCTATATTTTGCCCCCTAGAAAGTAATAATGCCCTGTGTGCCCCTTTGATAGTCACAGTAACCCGAGTTCCCCTATAACAATAAGTGCCCACTTTACATGTAATAATGTCCTGAGTCTCCCCCTGTACAGCTCCCCTATACACAGTATAATGCTCCCTAACTGTATAATACCACCCACACAGTATACTGACCCCTTAGTAGACTCCAAACTGTTTGATGGCTCCAAGACTATATGATGGCCCCTTCACTGTAATCCCCACACTGTATGATGGCCCCATAGATAACCTCCATATAGTATAATGTGCCAAATAGTCCTCAATATAGTACAAGATAGTACCCCTATAGGCAGACCCTGCAATAAAAGGCAATACCCTTATAGGCAGACCCTGTGGTATAAGGCAGCACCCCCTATAGGCAGATCCTGTAGTGTATAAGGCAGCTCCCCCCATAGGCAGATCCTGTAGTGTATTAGGCAGCATCCCCATAGGCAGATCCTGTAGTGTATAAGGCAGCCCCCATAAAAAAAACAACACAATACTCACCTCTCTTCCTCCTTATTCCAGCGGTGCTCCCTGTTCCTGCTCTTGTCCTGACAGCGGGCGCAGGGCGGTGACGTCACCACGCCCACTGTCAGTGTCGCCATCTGCGCGTGATGTCAGATCCTGACAGGGGGATGATGGGGGAAGGAGCGCAGTGCTCCTTCCCTCATCAATGCGGTGAGATGTATCAGCTAGTTGCCGATACAGCTCACCATGCGATGACGGACGGGGATTCTCTCTGTTCTGCCGCAGAATGTAACTGTATCGGCACGCTGTGCGCGCCGATGCAGTTACAGTAGCCTAGCTCCGGGTGGGCCCCATCAGAGCGCTGGGCCAAGGGCGATGGCTCCCTCTGGCCCCGGTAGCTACGCTACTGAAACACAGATTTTTCAGTAAAGGAGGAACAGACTGGCCTTGTAAAAGTACTGCTGGATTTGTCTTTAAAAGAGCTATGTGCTCATATAAATAGTTTGGTGCAGAGGTGAGGGTAAAATCCTGCCAACAGATCACCTTTAAAGTATTGACTCATAAATAGTAAAGCTGGCTTGGTGATCAGATGAGTGCAATGAATCCAGCTTCATGAATTCCCAAGTATCAGCCAAGTATACATTGTACAATTTAGTTTAACAGCTAAGTGCAAAGAGATGCATGGTACAAAATAGGGAACAACCAAAATATAGCAAAAAAAAACATTTTTTATATGATAATAGCAACACATACAAATAGTCAGACTATTAAAAACATTTAATAACCAAACATGGTTAAATGACAAGGTATGCCTATAATATGGCGATAATAATCCTCCACTTGTTACTGTTGGCAAATGAATAAAACATGGCACTCATAAAATGGTCAAAACACCAAAAATTGCACAGAATACCAGTTGAAACATATGTATGCTACCCTACTCAAATAGAGTATCAATAAATCCGTTAATGCACAATATATAGGATTAAAGAATGAACCCCGATTCATAGCACCATGCTATAGCCTGACATCTTGCTAGATGGAAAAATAAGGTTTAGAACATACAAAAAACCATAAAGTGCATAAGTGCAACTGGTATGAACTGAGCAGCATTACTGAGTCAAATGATCTTATAAGAAGATGTCAGATCCACGATGAAGCATGTTAGCAAACAGAAAATGTTTCTTGAAATACTGCAAATTGCATCTGTGGGAAAGGGTCAGAAATCAAACCTGCTGATGTCAGCATGAGAGGTTTGCGATTGAGGCCATGTGAATGAGGAACAGACCCCATGTGTATCACCACAAAATAAATTCTTCATTTTAATCATGTATATGTGCCCATCACATGCAAATAGAAGCAGATGCTTCCATTGAAGAAGCCACAGATATCGGTGGCGATATGCGTAGGGTCTGCTCCTCCATTAGCTCTTTGTTGATTCACATGGCCGCAACCGCTAACCTAAAATAATCTGATTGCACTCGGCCCAGTGTTATTGATAGATGGGCAGTGCACACCTGTGATTATTTTCTTATGCCAATTTGCCATGCCAAAAAAATCGTAGCAAGCTGCGAGAATCGGATTGCCCTCACTTATACAATTAGATGGGTGTGTGTGAAACATCGCACTACACTAGGATGTCACCCAAGTGCAGTGTAATTCCCATCAATGCCGGCACCTGTGCTCGAATTCTTTCATGCCAGAGGATCGGAGCACATTAGCATGACAAACGGTTCATGCTTGCAGCAGAGCTGGAGCCAAGTGTCATTAGCATATCACATCTGATGTTTTCGCATCAGATGCTATTTGCTAGCAGGCCGCCTTACTTAAAATTTGCACACCTTGAATTGCTGAGTACACAACAAAGTAATCATTCAAACTATTCTATTGTTGAATACCACTGAAAATATTCATATTGAAGGTTAAGCCGACATATTTGACTTTTCGATTGCCATCCAGAAAAGTAGATGGATTCTTGTGAACCCAAAAGTGAGCATTTGCTTTCGGTTTTGGTCTGTCCAGAAGCTGTCTTGGAGGTGAGACTTCAAAATCCCCTTTTCACCAACAGAGATATTGGAATGTAAATTTTAATTCTAGTAAATCTAACAAATTACTAATACATTTCCATGTGATATTTTATGACATTCTCTGTATTCCATTTGCATATTCTTCTCTGTAGGCATAATATCTCACATTATCTGTCAAGCTCCCCCCAAAAACTCAAACACCCCCAGGCATATGACTACATTTTAATATTTAGTTTCTATTGATTCAAAACATGTAAATTAAAAATAGAACATGCAAATTAACTTTGAAGTGAGGGATGTAATAAGATCCATTTTATGTGTAACAGATCGTCAGGAGAAGTAAATATAAATTACCAGGCACATTACTCGTGTGATGAGTTGTACCACATTTAACTCGCGCTCATTTTACAGTATGCTCTTAATAACATTTGCATAATTTGAAATGCTGGTATTCTTAGGTGTTAGGAAGGGATTAATAATTACCACATTTAACTAAAGAACTATGTTTTTTTCCCATTTGCACAAATCCCCACTGTCCATTAGAGACAGACTTTGTTTTTAGCTGTAAGAAGCTATGATAATTTTTGCAAGCCGTGGGACATTGCAACATAATTAGGTTATTAATGGAGGAATTGCTAAACAGTCTTTTATGTAATAAACAAAGACGGTGCCAAATAGCATTTAGGATGTTATTGCAAGGCGAACAATTCCCTCTGCTGTGATTGAGCCTGATAACAGGCATGCAAGGCTATGTGCAATATCGCGAGGGCTGCTGGATCTGGCGAATTGTCCGTAAATTGTTTATTGCTCCAGAGACATTTAAAGAAAGCCTTCTGATGTAGGTTCATGAAGTTATTATAATCCGCTTATATTTGGGGCTTTCACAGGACACCTGGTGATTTAATAGACCCACAGTTCAGTGCTATCAAGCGGATATTTGATGTTTACAACCTATATGCTGTTCTGCTAAGCTGGTTTACCTTCCGGGGGCCTTATTTAAGCCATTTGAAGTGAAATACAAAGTGAAGGATTTTTTTTTATTACATTTATAATTTTAGGTTGACGTGGAAAGGACAAAACATATTTCTAGAAATGTAATATCAGCTCAGGTTTAGCTGAAGTGGAGGCATCAGTCTGGGAGTTCAAGTAGCGCTGCTCAGTTTATTGAACTACATCACTCTGTGCATACTATTCATACAGCATAAGGGGTACTGCTGGCGTAAAACATGCCACTGAGAGCATGCTCATGTGCTACCATGGCTCTATTTTCGAGAGTTGGCTACACACACAATGGGATTTACAAATAGTTTTCCTCTACAATGTATGACACAGTTTGACTAAATGATCTAATCTGCAGTTAGCTGTGGGTTATGCAGATTAGCTAGACTGACTGGCATGCATCGTCTAGTCCTACAACGATAAACCCTTGCTGATAAAACAATGATTGTATTGAAACTACAACAAGCTGCTGAGTAAGTGACACATCCCTGGAATCAGACTCTCTACCCCTACATTATTCTACTCTCAGTTAAAATAGCAAAAATTTGTTGACAGATTCCCTTTAAGGCTAACATCCTCAGTAGGGTTGAACAAATAGCTACAGCACTTCCCGAATGGCTGCCTCAGTAACCTGGATATCCGGAGCACTCCCGCTAATCAGCTGTTTGGTGCTAATGCTGCATGTGTCATGGCTGTGTGAAAGTCAAAACAAACAGGCTCTCCAGCTTAATTTGTTCATGTGTCCTCTGAATTGTGCAGGGTTTGGGAATTTGCGGGTTCTATACTATTCTTCTTCTTCTTCTTCTTCTTCTTCTTCTTCTTCTTCTTCTTCTTCTTCTTCTTCTTCTTCTTATTATTATTATTATTATTATTATTATTATTATTATCATCAGCAAACCTCTACTGTGTTGAGATTTTAGACTTTATCCAAATTTAAGAATCTTTTGTTCGTCAAGTTGGCAAGCCATTTGCGCCAAAATGGCTTGTAATTTCACATCAAAAACAAAAAAAAAGACCGGCACTATTTCGACCGCATACCTTATGCTGTGATCAGAGGAGATTTGTTGACAGCTGGCCTACGCCATGATTAACAGGTGCTCAGCTCGAGGGAAGCAAGTCCAGGATGCCTACAGTAGAAGAAAAGAGGATGGCACTCTGATTCACGTGGCTATCTCTGTGGAACTTTATTCCTAGGACACGCAATTTAAAACATGGAGGCGAGAGCGGGATTCTTGTTGGACTTCGTCCATTCTGTATCGAGGTAGAGAAATTGAAGCTTCTCCACTGATGTGAAACAGCTATCGTCCCACGGGAATCGCAATCCCCAACTCCATTCACATTCATAAAGTTCACCTAATATCCACGTGAATTGGAGTGCCACCCTCCTTTTTTCTACTGTCTGCATCCATGGCTTGTAATTTCCTTTTCATATTCCAAACACAGCTTCAGAAATTAGCTTGATGGCTGACACTTAGAAATAGAAAACTAAGTCAATCAATATCTTATTGAGTGATGAGCGATTCTGTGGATGTTCGGTAAAGCGGATTCAGCCAAACATCTAAAATAAGTTTGTTCAGATACCAGAACGTAATCTACACCTGAAGCAAGACCCCATTGAGATGAATGGGGGCCTCGAACATCCATTGTTTGCTACGCTGTCATGACAGCCATGTGCATGACAGTGCGTCAATCACAGGCTCTGTTTGGCATTAAGATTACTTCCACTGGTCAGAGAGCTGCTGTTCCCACGCTGTCAGATGACAGCGTAAGCTAGCTTCTGTGACAAGCAGTTAAAAGTTTACAGCAGGTCACAGGCATCAACTGATGAGAGACTATTACTCCCATCATCTTACGCCTGCTGTCATTCATAACAGCGAGACAAAAAATGATGTATCTTCTATTTTTGATAACCAGCACAGGCAAAACTGACAGTTGTGGTCGGCAACCCTGAATTGTCAGCTTCATAATAGCTGGTTATCAAGAATAGAGTGGTCCCCACACCATTTTTTAAAATTATTTACATAACAAAAAATGGTGTGGGGTACCTTCCATTTTTGACAACCAGCCAAGCTAAATCAGGCAGCTGGGGGCTGGTATTCTCGGGCTGGTAATTGGCCCTGGATATTGCCCACCCCTCCGCCTAAAGATAGCAGCTTGCAGCCGCTCCAGAAAAGACACATCTATTAGATGCACCATTTCTGGTTCTTTGCAAGGCTCTGCCACTTGCCTTAGTGCAATGGCAAGTTGGGTAATATTTGTGAGGGTTGATGTCAGCTGTTTTATGGCTGCTGACATCAAGCCCACTGGTTAGTAATGGAGAGGTGTCTATAAAACACCTATCTTTTACTAACCCCATAGTTAGATTGTAAAAAAGACACAGCCAGAAAAAAATAAGTATCAAATAAAGTAAAAAATCCTCTATTTGATATAAAAATAAAAACACTGTTATACTCACCTTATGCCCATTTCACTGAAGCCCTTGTCCCCTGAAAAAAACTGAAAATAATAAACAACCATGATGCTCACCTTACACCCATTCCATTAAAGCCCTTGTTCCCTGTAAAACAAGAAAAATAATAAACAACCATATCCCTCACTTGTCTGAAGTGAACATGTCCTGCGCCTTAATCCATGTGAACAATACATGGTTTACAACCTGATCTGTGGCATGAAATCAATGAGAGAATGAGGTGCTGCAAGTGCAGCTTCAGTGACTAGCGATGACATCAGTGAAGTTAATGCAGGTCACTGAGGTTGCTTTCCCACTGGCACTTCTCCGTGAGCAAGGACAATGAACTGCAGAGACCTCAATGAGATCACGGCGAGCCCCGTGAAATTCTATTCTTGATAACCAGCCATGATAAAGTTTACAGCTGAGGGTTGCAGCCCACAGCTGTTAGTTTAACCTGCCCTGGTTATCAAAAATAGAAGAGATCTCACGTCATTTTTTTCTTTAATTTATTTGTAGCAAAGGCGACGGCTGATGAATACTCCCATCAGTGGCACCTGCTCTTGCTGCTATCAGTGGCATCAGGTGTAGGTTGATGGGGTAGTACTCTCATCAGCCAATATCTGTGACCAGCAGTAACCTTTTTACTGCTGGTCACAGATGCTGGCTCACGTTCTCCTCTGACACCATGGGACCGCACTTCTATGACTGGCTGCTGATCTTACCGTTGATCAGAGCCACCTATGTTTCTCGTTCTGTCATGCAGATGACAGTGTGTGAAACACCCAATGTTTGGGGTGTCGAACCTGGACAGTAATACGAACTTCCTGGAGAAGTCCGTGCCTAAACACTAAGTGTTCGTTATGGACCCCGAACTTTACTGCTTGGGTTCACACATCTATATTTATTGACTTTAATGGGAAAGAGAAGTGGTGAATGGGCTCCGATGTATCTCTCACATATTGTCAACTGATGCTCTCTATGATGATAATGGCATGGCTCCTAACTTCAGAAAAGTGATTTCTATAGAAAAGAACGTATCATCTTATTTTGAGAGACTGGCTCTAAGTGTCAGTTTTGTTTATATCATATTTGAAAAATAGTCCGTGTTTTTTCAAGTGTGCTGGACTTCTTTGTTCCATGTGTTAGTTTTTACTATTCTTGTTGCATTCATGTTTCTCCTAAGAAAAAAAAAATCTCAGCTTTTTCTACCAACTAAATGCTATGGACATCTGTGTGCTATCCCTTTTTTCTACTGGGACATTGACAATCATTGGTGAGGTTGATCCGCTACATGGATCAAAGTTGAACAGGCCAAAAGGCATATTTATTGTAATGGGGCTGTGATCTATCCCCAAAAAGAATAATATACAGCATAGAACATGTTTCAACCGACTCTGTCTTGCCATGGCTTGATGAGGTTGACATGGTAGATGTGATATGATTTCCATATTCCTGGCTGATGGATCTTATAATTTACCTCAACAAGCTTCTCCACCACCTCATACTGCCCATGTCATTTTGCCAAGAACTTGATCTCCACAGTAGGAATTAGCACAAGAACTCAGTCTCCCGGATTGAACTGCTTCACTCTGCCTGACCAGTTGTAGCCACTGGCCTGAATTTCTTGTGCCTGGAGGAGATGTCCTTTTACGATGGGCATCACCTTCACGATCCTCTGTTGCATCAGTGCCATGTGCTCAATGATGCTTCAGTGGGGTGTGACTTTGGATTCCCAGGTTTCCTTGGCTATATCCTGGAGACCTTGCGGATGTCGTCCATACAAAAGTTCGAAGGACAAGAACCCTGTAGAGGCCTGTGGAACCTCACAGATGGAGAACAACAGATCCGGTAAGAGACAGTCTCAGTCTCTACCATCTTTTTCTATGACTTTCCTCAGCATGCTCTTCAGTGTTTTATTAAACCTTTTGACAAGGCCATCTGTGTGAGGATGGTACATTGAAGTCCTCAGCTGGGAGATTTGCAGGATCTTGCATACCTCCCTCATCACCTTACTCATAAAAGGTGTTGCCTGGTCGGTCAGGATCTCCTTCGGTAAACCTGTCCTGGAAAACACATGGACCAATTTGCAGGCTAATCTCTTTGCGGAGGAGTTTCTCAGGGGAATTGCCTTAGGATAGCATCTGGCAGTCCAGGATGACCAATATATACTGATACCCACTAGCAGATTTAACTAGGGGACCGACCAAGACCATAGCAATTCTCTCGAACAGCACTTCAATAATGGACAATAGCATGAGGGGCTTCGAAAATGAGAAGCGGGGGACATGAACTAACACGTGGGGCAGGACATGCAATAGTTTAATATTTCCCGGTGACACCTGGGCCAATAGAACCTCTGCATGATCCGTTCCTGCATTTTTTTCACTCCCAGATATCCCCCCAGGATGTGTGAATGGGTCATATCCAACACCTTCCGTCTCTTCCGTCTATAGGAGCCAGGCACTATTAACTGTTCCACCAGCTCCCCCCTCACTTTCGTGATGCAATACAACTCCCCACTCATCATAAAATAGGGAAACCTTGTCTCAGCCCCCAGCTCCTGTGCATCCCCATTTATGATAGTGACATATGATCTATGGTGGGCAGACCCTAAATTCACACTAGTCACACCTAACTCTGCAATGTCAGACTCAGGGGACACTTCCTCCTCATCCCCCACAAAGACACAAAAGGGAAAACCATCTGCCTCTGGGTGTGGTGATACCTTAGGGTTCACTAGTTCCCAATTCGCATCAGCGACCTCATAAGCCTTCCCCCACAGATCCCAAAATAAACAAATGTCTTGGCCTATAATAATAGAGTGCAACAAGTCCTGAAGAATTCTGACCTCATAGGACTCAGTACCCTGGGCCATTTCAATGTCCACTCTGGCCATAGGGTAGTCACCATGTGTACACTGAATGTCGACTTTTCCTCGAGGATCCGTTGGAGAGGAAAAGTGGCCTCCACAAGGGTCACTAGACTCCCGGAGTCTAACAGTGCCATTACACACTTGAAGCCCCTCATTGGGTGGAGAGTTCACACTGCAAGCTGTATATGCATAATATGACAACAGCATCCTATGCTGCAGTTTATCTGCTCAAGGGTCAGGGGACAATGGGAGGCTATATGTCCTGGGCTGTGGCACCTCCAGCAAATAACATCACCGGTAGGGACATTGGGCACCACCTCCCCCACCTCTTTGGACTTTGGATTCCCCACCCAGTTTTGGGCCTCCGCCCCCTGTTGGGACCCCCATTATGGAGTGGGTTGCCTTCCCAAGCAACCTTCAATCCCCTGGTATCTCTCGACCAGTCCGACCAGTTCATCGGCATTCCGGGGATCAGCCTGGGCAACCCAGTTCTGTATGGGCCTTGGCAGGGAGTGCACAAACCGGTCCATCACCACCCATTCTACCATCTGCCCAGGTGTAGAGGTCTCTGGCGGCAGCCACTTCTGGATCAGGTGCAACAGGTCAAACATTTGGGAGCGAGGTGGTTTGTCCCTGTGATACGCCCAGTGGTGAATCTGCTGTGCCTTGATAGTCATTGTCACCAACAAGCACGTGAGAATCTCAGTTTTTAACTTGAAATACTCTTTGGCGTCCTGCAAAGCTAAGTCATAGTATGCCTTCTGGGGTTCTTCCATCATGTATGGCGCCAGTACGTCTGCCCATTGCTCTGGCAGAAGTTTCTCCCTCTCGGCGACCTTTTCGAACACCATTAGGAAAGCTTCAACGTCATCCTCGGGGGTCATTTTCTCCAAAGCACGTCTACCACCTTCCGGATGTGGACGTCATCAGCCTGACTTGGGGTTGGGGCGCTCGTCCTGCCCTGGATGGCAGTTTCCAGAAGTTGCATCTGCTGCCATTGCTCCTGCTGGATCTGCTGTAAAAACAGCCTGTTGGTCTCTTGCTGTTGCTGCTGCGACTGGACTAGGTGTTTCAGCAGGTCCTCCATTTTGTCTGGCGATGCTTGCTGGCTTGTGACAGACTTAACCCAGGACATGCTGTCCTTCTTGTAGCAGTCGCATTACATATGCTGATAACAACACCCAGAGGTGAGGTATGTGGGTAGCCAGACCCGCCCATCTCTCATAGCTACCCACAACACGGTCCCATGTGCACCAAACGAACGTCTTAGTGCTTATGTGCACTAGAGAAAATACTATGGGTTACATCACAGAGAACAGCCATCTCTGTGACACTTACATCCCATCAAATACGCGGCCATTAGCATCCTTACACGGTATATAAGTTGAAAATCTTTCTATTGACTACATACATTATATGTCAATAATAATCTAACATATCCACTAAATTTGTAAGCACTGTATATCTTAAAAAATTACATTTCATCTTAATAAATAGGTTAATGTTTTATATAAAATGTATTAAATCACAATCACCCTATCTCAAGTTTTTCTATTTTATTTTCTATTAGATTTTTTATGTTTCCCTTCACGTAGAGATCAAAAACTGCATCTTCTATTTGTATTTATTTCTAAAAGTAACGATCTACCATGTGAATTAAATTGTATTTTGCAGATTACTGATTTAATGACTGAATTGTCTGATGAACGATTCAAATGTGAAGTTGCTTGTCAAGTTTTAGAAGGCGAGAAAGCAGAGAGACTAAGGGTAACACGAGAAATCAAGGAGATGCAGGTAAGTTGTTTAAGTATATAAATATATACCCAGTTACAGACAAAGATCTTAAATGTTATATACAATACAGTTAGGACCATATATATTTGGACAGAGACAGTATTTTTCTAATTTTGGTTATAGACATTACCACAATGAATTTTAAACAAAACAATTCAGATGCAGTTGAAGTTCAGACTTTCAGCTTTCATTTGAGGGTATCCACATTAAAATTGGATGAAGGGTTTAGGAGTTTCAGCTCCTTAACATGTGCCACCCTGTTTTTAAAGGGACCAAAAGTAATTGGACAATTGACTCCAAGGCTATTTCATGGACAGGTGTGGGCAATCCCTTCATTATGTCATTCTCAATTAAGCAGATAAAATGCCTGGAGTTGATTTGCGGTGTGGTGCTTGCATTTGGAAGGTTTTGCTGTGAAGTAAACATGTGGTCAATGCAGCTCTCCATGCAGGTGAAACAAGCCATCCTTAAGCTGTGAAAACAGAAAAAACCTATCCGAGAAATTGATACAACATTAGGAGTGGCAAAATCTACAGTTTGGTACATCCTGAGAAAAAAAGAAAGCACTGGCAAACTCATCAATGCAAAAAGACCTGGGCACCCACGGAAGACTACAGTGGTGGATGATCGCAGAATAATCTCCATGGTGAAGAGAAACCCCTTCACAACAGCCAACCAAGTGAGCAACACTCTCCAGGAGGTAGGCGTATCAATATCCAAATCTACCATAAAGAGAAGACTGCATGAAAGTAAATACAGAGGGTTCACTGCACGGTGCAAGCCACTCACAAGCGTCAAGAATAAAAAGGCTAGACTGGACTTTGCTAAAAAAAATCTAAAAAAGCCAGCACTGTTCTGGAAGAACATTCTTTGAACAGATGAAACCAAGATCAACCTCTACCAGAATGATGGAAAGAGAAAAGTATGGCGAAGGCGTGGTACAGCTCATGATCCAAAGCATACCACATCATCTGTAAAACACGGCGGAGGCAGTGTGATGGCTTGGGCATCCATGGCTGCCAGTGGCACTGGGTCACTAGTGTTTATTGATAATGTGACACAGGACAGAAGCAGCTGAATGAATTCTGAGGTATTCAGAGACATACTGTGTGCTCAGATCCAGCCAAATGCAGCCAAACTGATTGGTCGTCGTTTCATACTACAGATGGACAATGACCCAAAACATAAAGCCAAAGCAACCCAGGAGTTTATTAAAACAAAGAAGTGGAATATTCTTGAATGGCCAAGTCAGTCACCTGATCTCAACCCAATAGTGCATGCATTTCACTTGTTAAAGACTAAACTTCAGACAGAAAGGCCCACAAACAAACAGCAACTGAAAACCACCGCAGTGAAGGCCTGGCAGAGCATCAAAAAGGAGGAAACACAGCATCTGGTGATGTCCATGAGTTCAAGACTTCAGGCAGTCATTGCCAACAAAGGGTTTTCAACTAAGTACTAAAAATGAACATTTTATTTAAAATTATTGAATCTGTCCAACTACTTTTGGTCCCTTTAAATTCAGGGTGGCACATGTTAAGGAGCTGAAACTCCTAAACCCTTCATCCAATTTAATGTGGATACCCTCAAATGAAAGCTGAAAGTCTGAACTTCAACTGCATCTGAATTGTTTTGTTTAAAATTCATTGTGGTAATGTCTATAACCAAAATTAGAAAAATGTTGTCTCTGTCCAAATATATATGGACCTAACTGTATATATATATATATATATATATATATATATACATTTATATTATCAGGAGTTGAGAATTAAAGGGACTCTGTCACCTGAATTTGGAGGGAACAATTTTCAGCCATAGGGGCGGGGTTTTTGGGTGTTTGATTTACCCTTTCCTTACCCGCTGGCTGCATGCTGGCTGCAATATTGGATTGAAGTTCATTCTCTGACCTCCATAGTACACGCCTGCGCAAGGCAATCTTCCCTTGTGCAGGCATGGAGTTATATGGGTTAAATGCTGACCAGCGATTTCTCATTTTACAACAAAATTTGCAAAACCATTTTTTTTAGGGACCACCTCACACTTGAAGTGACTTTGAGGGGTCTATATGACAGAAAACGCCCAAAAGTGACACGATTCTAAAAACTGCACCCCTCAAGGTACTCAAAACCACATTCAAAAAGTTTATTAACCCTTCAGGTGCTTCACAGGAATTTTTGGAATGTTTAAAAAAAATTGAACATTTAACTTTTTTTCACAAAATTTTTACTGTTTTTACTGTTTTATTTTAACAAGGGTAACAGGAGAAATTGGACCACAAAAGTCGTTGTACAATTTGTCCTGAGTACGCAGATACCCCATATGTTGGGGTAAACCATTGTTTGGGCACATGGCAGAGCTCGGAAGGGAAGGAGCGCCATTTGACTTTTCAATGCAAAATTTGCTGGAATTGAGATCGGACATCATGTCGCGTTTGGAGAGCCCCTGATGTGCCTAAACAGTGGAAACCCCACACAAGTGACACCATTTTGGAAAGTAGACCCCCTAAGGAACTAATCTAGATGTGTGGTGAGCACTTTGAACCTCCAAGTGCTCCACAGAAGTTTATAATGTAGAGCCGTAAAAGAAAATCATATTTTTTTTTACAAAAAATAATCTTTTCGCCCCAAATTTTTTATTTTTCCAAGGGTAACACAACAAATTGGACCACAAAAGTTGTTGTGCAATTTGTCCTGAGTACGCTGATACCCCGTGTGTGGGAGTAAACCACTGTTTGGGCGCATGGCAGAGCTCGGAAGGGAAGAAGCACCGTTTGACTTTTCAATGCAAAATTTGCTGGAATTGAGATCGGACACCATGTCGCGTTTGGAGAGCCCCTGATGTGCCTAAACAGTGGAAACCCCCCACAAGTGACACCATTTTGGAAAGTAGACCCCCTAAGGAACTAATCTAGATGTGTGGTGAGCACTTTGAACCTCCAAGTGCTTCACAGAAGTTTATAATGTAGAGCCGTAAAAGAAAATCATTTTTTTTTCACAAGAAATGATCTTTTTGCCCCAATTTTTTTATTTTTCCAAGGGTAACAGGACAAATTGGAGCACAAAAGTTGTTGTGCAATTTGTCCTGAGTAGGACGATACCCCGTGTGTGGGGAGTAAACCACAGTTTGGGCGCATGGCAGAGCTTGGAAGGGAAGGAGCACCGTTTGACTTTTCAATGCAAAATATGCTGGAATTGAGATCGGAACCCATGTCGCGTTTGGAGAGCTCCTGATGTGCCTAAACAGTGGAAACTCCCCACAAGTGACCCCATATTAGAAACTAGACCCTCCTAGGAACTTATCTAGATGTGTTGTGAGAACTTTGAACCCCCAAGTGTTTCACTACAGTTTATAACGCAGAGCCGTGAAAATAAAAAATATTTTTTTTTCCACAAAAATGATATTTTAGCCCCCAATTTTTATTTTCCCAAGGGTAACAGGACAAATTGGACCCCAAAAGTTGTTGTCCACTTTGTCCTGAGTACGATGATACCCAATATCTGGGGGGGAACCACTGTTTGGGCGCATGGCAGAGCTCGGAAGGGAAGGAGCGCCGTTTGGAATGCAGACTTAGATGGATTGGTCTGCAGGCGTCACGTTGCATTTGCAGAGCCCCTGATGTACCTAAACAGTAGAAACCCCTCACAAGTGACCCTATATTGGAAACTAGACCCCCCGAGGAACATATCTAGATGTGTTGTGAGAACTTTGAACCCCCAAGTGTTTCACTACAGTTTATAACGCAGAGCCGTGAAAATAATTTTTTTTTTCCACAAAAATTATTTTTTAGCCCCCCATTTTGTATTTTCCCAAGGGTAACAGGAGAAATTGGACCCCAAAATTTGTTGACCAATTTGTCCTGAGTACGCTGATACTCCATATGTGGGGGTAAACCCCTGTTTGGGCGCACGGGAGAGCTCGGAAGGGAAGGAGCACTGTTTTAACTTTTAAACGCAGAATTGGCTGGAATTGAGATCGGACGCCATGTTGCGTTTGGAGAGCCCCTGATGTGCCTTAACAGTGGAAACCCCCCAATTCTAACTGAAACCCTAACCCAAACACACCCCTAACCCTAATCCCAACCATAACCCTAACCACACCCCTAACCCTAATCCCAACCATAACCCTAACCACACCCTTAACCCTAATTCCAACCGTAAATGTAATCCAAACCCTAACTTTAGCCCCAACCCTAACTTTAGACACAATCCTAACCATAACTTTAGCCCCAACCCTAACCCTAACCCAACCCTAACCCCAACCCTAGCCTTAACCCTAGCCCTAACCCCAACCCTAACCCTAGCCCTAACCCTAACCCTAGCCCTAACCCTAGCCCTAGCCCTAACCCCAGCCCTAGCCCTAACCCTTGCCCTAACCCTAGCCCTAACCCGAGCCCTAACCCAAACCCAAGCCCTAATGGGAAAAAGGAAATAAATACATTTTTTAAAATTTTTCCCTAACTAAGAGGGTGATGAAGGGGGGTTTGATTTACTTTTATATAATTTTTTAGCAGATTTTTATGATTGGCAGCCATCACACACTAAAAGACGCTTTTTATTGCAAAAAATAGTTTTTGCAACACCATATTTTGAGAGCTATAATTTATCCATATTTTGGCCCACAGAGTCAAGTGAGGTCTTGTTTTTTGCAGGGCGAGTTGACGTTTTCATTGTTACCATTTTCGAGCACATGACATTTTTTGATCGCTTTTTATTCCAATTTTTGGGAGGCAGAATGAACAAAAACCAGCAATTCCTGAATTTGTTTTAGGGGGGTCGTTTATACCGTTCCACGTGTGGTAAAATTGATAAAGCAGCTTTATTCTGCAGGTCAGTATGATTACAGCGATACCTCATTTATATCTTTTTTTAATGTTTTGGCACTTTTACACAATAAAAACTATTTTATATAAAAAATAATTGTTTTTGCATCGCTTTATTCTGAGAGCTATAACTTTTTTATTTTTCTGCTGATGTCGCTGTATGGTAGCTTGTTTTTGCGGGATAAGATCACATTTTCAGCGGTACCATGTTTATTTATATCCTTTTTTTTTATTGCGTGTTATTCCACTTTTTGTTCACCGGTATGATAATAAAGTGTTTTTGCCTCGTTTATTTTTTTTTGCGGTGTTCACTGAAGGGGTTAACTAGTGGGATATTTTTATAGAGTGGGTCGTTACGGACACGGCAATACCAAATATGTGTACTTTTATTTTTTTTTTATTTACATAAATAAATGGATTTATTGGGATTTTTTTTTTTTAATCTTTATTTGGGGATTTTTTTTAATATATACATTCAATTTTTTTTTTTTTACCTTTCTAGCATTGTCCCAGGATGGGACATCACTATATTTCATCAGATCGCTGATCTGACACTTTGCAAAGCACTGTGTCAGATCAGTGTTCTGACAGGCAGTGCAGGAATCTTTCCGGCGCCTGCTCTGAGCAGGCGCCGGCTAGCCACCTCACTTCGTGACCCGGAAGGAGTCCCACGGCCATCTTGGATCCAGGAACTCCTTCCGGATCACCGGAACAATGCGATTGCATCGCGTTGCTCCAGTGGGAGAGCGCAGGGAGCCCCCGTCCCTGCACGATCCCCCTCTATGCCGCTGTCACTACTGACAGCAGCATCAGAGGGGTTAATTGCCCGCGATCGGCGCTAGCGACGATTGTGGGCATTGCTACGGGGTGTCAGCTGTCATATACAGCTGACAACTGCACCCGATCACGGCGGCGCTCAGCGCAAGACCGCGGTGATCGGTGCGCCATACTAGTACTGCGGCTGGCACAATTGCAGTTGCTGCAGCGCCGTACTAGTTTGGCGCATGGCACAAAGGGGTTAAGGGACTGTTAGGCTGGGTATTCACATATGCAGATACAACTGCTGGATGTTCTGGAAGCACTGGGGACTTGACAGGTTCTCTTTAATGCATGATGGCATTATTCTGTCACTGTGGTGGTATTATGTAGTCATGTGTTAGTGGTATTATTGAATCTTATGTAGTGGTGTTATTGATAATGTTGGTCTTGTTGTAAATCTTTATTTCCTTTGTAATAGATAACTTCATCTGGAGAAAGGGAAAGGGGGCATGAGCCAGGGCTCAATTTCAGTCCCAGTTCTGCCCTGCCTCAGAATATTATAATTGTATAAAATTTTGCTGTGATACTCATATATGTCTCTGGGTTTGGGAAATCACTGTTCTGAAAACTTGCTCCTATTCTACATTATCAATTATAGGGCATATAATCATGTCTTTATCACATTAAAAGCTCCCTCTAAAGACAAATTTACACATCATTTTTCTTCTTGCTTGCAAAATAATGAGAGATAGTCATTAAAGTTGGATCCAATTTTCATCCGTTTTGGCTCGTGTGTCTGTTTTTATCATATGTGCATCATTTGTATTTCTTTTATGAAAAAAAAGTGAGTTTCCAAAGCTTCTCCTACCAACTACTCAAAGAAAACAGTCAACACATAGATGCAACACTGATAGCATTATTGTGCTATTTTTTTGCAAACCCATTGAATAGATGAGTTTGTTCCACATACCAAACCAGACTCAGATATGAGTTCACTTCTTTTTAGCATATCATAAGCCTGCAAAAAAACAGGCACTTTTTTATTTTTTAAAGGACAGCATAAAATAGTTAGAGAAACTCTGATTGCAGCACTATATTACTTATTTTGTTCTTTCTGCCATTGGCAAATAACCTCTCAATATCTGCTACAGTGCCCAGTGAATTTAGAAGTCTTCTTAATTTTGTGCATGTGTGGATGAGCCCTTGATATTCATGAACTAAGGTTCTATTTTTTCCGTGTTGGTGTAGTGCTTCTAATATAAAGTCCCTGCCAATAGTCAATTATATATCCGCCGCCGTCTTCACCTTTTATTGCTGCCACACCAATCCTGCGTTTCCATCTTGTGACCGCAACTTCTGACCGTAAGTCAGAGGTAATGGTCACAAGCTTTTAATGCAAGTTTATGAGAGCCAGAACCAAGTCACAAACTGCTGGAGACCGTTGGGAGTGACCTCAATAGAGGGTGAAGGCGGCAGCGAGTAGTATGAGAGTAGGAGCAGGGAACTTAAATTAGAAGCACCACTCCAGCACTGCAATAAAAATAAACTCTGGAGTGGTGCTTTAACTTGACTGACATTGTAACAAGGTAACAAGAGTTGGTAACATTAGTTAGTAACATGGGTTTTCATCAGGGCCGGCTCCAGGTTTTTGTGGGCCCCGGGCAAAAGAGTCTCAGTGGGCCCACATACCACGATTCATGATGCACACATACAGTGGAGAAATAAAGATATACTACATAGGGCCTAGCCTTCCCCCTCATCCTTCACATAGGCAGATATGCACACAAACACACACACACACACACTACACAGACATACACACACATCTACAGTACTCAGACATGCACACACACACACACAATACGCAGACATGCACACACACACACACACAATACGCAGACATACACATACAGTACGCAGACATGCACACACATACAGTACGCAGACATGCACACACATACAGTACACAGACATGCACACACATACAATACGCAGACATGCACACACATAAAATACGCAGACATGCACATATATATAATACGCAGACATGCACACACATACAATACGCAGACATGCACACACATACAATACGCAGACATGCACACACATACAGTACACAGACATGCACACACATACAATACGCAGACATGCACACACATACAATACGCAGACATGCACACACATACAATACGCAGACATGCACACACATACAATACGCAGACATGCACACACATACAATACGCAGACATGCACACACATACAATACGCAGACATGCACATATATACAATACGCAGACATGCACACACATACAATACGCAGACATGCACACACATACAATACGCAGACATGCACACACATACAATGCGCAAACATGCACTTATATACAATACGCAGACATGCACACACATACAATACGCAGACATGCACACACATACAATACGCAGACATGCACACACATACAATACGCAGACATGCACACACATAATATACGCAGACATGCACACACATACGGTACAATACGCAGACATGCACACACATATAATACGCAGATATTTACATACATATACAGTGGGGCAAAAAAGTATTTAGTCAGTCAGCAATAGTGCAAGTTCCACCACTTAAAAAGATGAGAGGCGTCTGTAATTTACATCATAGGTAGACCTCAACTATGGGAGACAAACTGAGAAAAAAAAATCCAGAAAATCACATTGTCTGTTTTTTTAACATTTTATTTGCATATTATGGTGGAAAATAAGTATTTGGTCAGAAACAAACAATCAAGGTTTCTGGCTCTCACAGACCTGTAACTTCTTCTTTAAGAGTCTCCTCTTTCCTCCACTCATTACCTGTAGTAATGGCACCTGTTTAAACTTGTTATCAGTATAAAAAGACACCTGTGCACACCCTCAAACAGTCTGACTCCAAACTCCACTATGGTGAAGACCAAAGAGCTGTCAAAGGACACCAGAAACAAAATTGTAGCCCTGCACCAGGCTGGGAAGACTGAATCTGCAATAGCCAAGCAGCTTGGAGTGAAGAAATCAACAGTGGGAGCAATAATTAGAAAATGGAAGACATACAAGACCACTGATAATCTCCCTCGATCTGGGGCTCCACGCAAAATCCCACCCCGTGGGGTCAGAATGATCACAAGAACGGTGAGAAAAAATCCCAGAACCACGCGGGGGGACCTAGTGAAAGAACTGCAGAGAGCTGGGACCAATGTAACAAGGCCTACCATAAGTAACACACTACGCCACCATGGACTCAGATCCTGCAGTGCCAGACGTGTCCCACTGCTTAAGCCAGTACATGTCCGGGCCCGTCTGAAGTTTGCTAAAGAGCATTTGGATGATCCAGAGGAGTTTTGGGAGAATGTCCTATGGTCTGATGAAACCAAACTGGAACTGTTTGGTAGAAACACAACTTGTCGTGTTTGGAGGAAAAAGAATACTGAGTTGCATCCATCAAACACCATACCTACTGTAAAGCATGGTGGTGGAAACATCATGCTTTGGGGCTATTTCTCTGCAAAGGGGCCAGGACGACTGATCCGGGTACATGAAAGAATGAATGGGGCCATGTATCGTGAGATTTTGAGTGCAAACCTCCTTCCATCAGCAAGGGCATTGAAGATGAAACGTGGCTGGGTCTTTCAACATGACAATGATCCAAAGCACACCGCCAGGGCAACGAAGGAGTGGCTTCGTAAGAAGCATTTCAAGGTCCTGGAGTGGCCTAGCCAGTCTCCAGATCTCAACCCTATAGAAAACCTTTGGAGGGAGTTGAAAGTCCGTGTTGCCAAGCGAAAAGCCAAAAACATCACTGCTCTAGAGGAGATCTGCATGGAGGAATTGGGCCAACATACCAACAACAGTGTGTGGCAACCTTGTGAAGACTTACAGAAAACGTTTGACCTCTGTCATTGCCAACAAAGGATATATTACAAAGTGTTGAGATGAAATTTTGTTTCTGACCAAATACTTATTTTCCACCATAATATGCAAATAAAATGTTAAAAAAACAGACAATGTGATTTTCTGGATTTTTTTTTCTCAGTTTGTCTCCCATAGTTGAGGTCTACCTATGATGTAAATTACAGACGCCTCTCATCTTTTTAAGTGGTGGAACTTGCACTATTGCTAACTGACTAAATACTTTTTTGCCCCACTGTATTTGAAGACAAATTCACAAAAATACAGAAATATGTATAGTCAAACACTGATGAACACAGATATGCACATCATACAGGCATACACAGACATACAGACAGACACAAGCCTCACTCACCCCCCCCCCAGGCTTGACACCCATCAGGCTCCTCTGGCATGTGGCTATGGAGGGAGCGCTGCTTGATCGATGGCCGTCACTTAAACAGACATGGCCACCCACAGTGCACGCTGCAGCTGTGTCTGCTGCTAATGATGCGGTCAGGCAGACACTGTGTCATTAACTATGCTTGTGTGTCTGCCCGGCCGTGTCATAACTAGCAGAGACATCGCTGCAGAGTGCACTGTGCGCGGCCATGTTTACTTAAGTGACGGCTGAGCTGAAGTAGTGCTGAAGCTGCTGCGGGAGCGGCCCGGCCCCCCTGGTATCCCTGCCACAAGTGGGCCCCCCATTTGTTCAGGGCCCCAGCACTTGCCCCGGTACGCCGGGTGCTGATGCCGGCCCTGGTTTTCATGACAATTGCGGCAAGTAAAAATATTGTAATACCTTGCTTGAATTAGGGTCTCTGTCACTACTCCATCCTGTTCTCATATAGAGTAGCATAAACTTAACAATAGATTCCCTTTAAATGCTTTAAAAAAGAATGAGGCGAATGATTTAGTACATTGCATCCTTGTATTTTGTATGCATGTCGTCTGTTTCTGCTTGTCCTTATGTTAGCTCTAGTCCATGCCAGGGAGCTGAGGCTGTGTGGTCCAAATCTTTCTTTTTATGACAACATATAGCTTAAAGAAAATATTTATTTGTATATTTTCTAAATTGATAAAGGTGGTCAATACCCAAATACTTTATCCAAATTTTACAAGTGTGCAGTTTTGTAAAAGGCAGTGACTTCAACACTGTAAAGATGAAAATTAAGGGATAATAAGTTACCGTAATTCCCGCTTCCATTATCTTGCCTACTTAAAAATACATACATGTTTTTTTTACTAAGGGAAAGTATGAACAAATGCAAAAAAGCCTTGAGTCTGTATCCAAGCAGCTAGAAGAAACTAATCAGCAAATCCAACTTCGAGAACTTGGAACAAGTAGTCCAGGAGGAGGTAAGAATAAACATTATTATCCTCTGTGACCCAGCAATTGATAAGTAAATTTTGTATTAAGGAATTCAGTGAACGCATTAATCATCTACATAATTATGTTTGAAAAAAAGGTTTAATCAATGTTAAACTTTGATTTGTATTTTGCAAAAGGATTTTGTATATCGGTCTCTTGTGCTGTATGCGAATCAGATACTGCATACTAATTATGATGTACCATAGTTACTGGACTGTGCAGCCAGCAGAAATCAGGAATGAGATTAGACATATAATCCTCTGACACATTTGCATGCTGTAGAAAGTAGTATATTTATAAGAGAGGTCTAGAATAATTAATATTATAACACTCATCAATGTGTTTCACGTATAAGCAAGAACATTGCTGCTGTTTTGCTTTAATAGCAAGGATGCCCCTTTACTGTTACAAAAAAATGGAAGACTGCAGCTGCCATTATACTGAATCATCACAGTAGAGAATTGTAAAAAAATCTGTATAAAAGTAGAATTTCACTTGAATATATTTGCTCTAGGGATGAGCGAACAGTAAAATGCACGGGTGGTCGTTACTCAAACTGAGCAATTCCTAATACTCACATGCTTGTTTCGAGTAACAACTATAATGGGCCTCAATGGGAAAGCCTACAAAGAGGTCTGGGGGCATTTAAATATAGGAGAATAAGGAGTATCAGGTTGATATAGTATAAAAATATATATTTTATAAAGGTATTAGTATAAAACTGTAATAGAATAAAGTGACAAAAGATGCATAAACAAACAGACAAACAGAGTCACACTTAATCAGCATATAAACCCATAATGAGTAGTTAATAATATATAGTAGCATGATTATATTTACCCTGGTCAAACATGTCTCAATGTGTTAATAATGTATAATAGCAAATAGTGAGACACGAGCAGCACATACAAACAAGGGACAAAGCTTACCAAGGAGTGAGATATGGGTGACCGTGAAATGGATGGCCAGACCCCAATGTGCATTTCGCAATGTGCATTTCGCGTGTTTAGCACACCACTTTCTCAAGGGGATGCTGTGGAGATGAGCAACAAGGACCTTCTTGTAAGCCTGGTAACCGGTCACGTGTTAAGTCGCATGGTCCGTGTGGACCAATGGACAAGGCTTGCATGGCACATGTGCACCGCATGCAGAGGGTCCCGATAGCTGCAGCCCAAGACGTCAACCATCACTGCTCACGCAGAGGAAGGATGATGTGGCACAGCCCCTGGGCGGGCGCAGGAGGCATACAGATGTCCGGCCGCATGCAAGATGCAGTGGATAGCGATGCGCATGTGTGCTGCCAATAATAACTCCTGTTTAGGACCAGAGAAGTAAAAGATAATACATCAGTCCCAGCATACAAGAGGCAACACAGCAAGAAGGCAATCATGCAATAACACATAAAACATCAATAAGCATATAATCATGTGTAGATGCAGTCTCTTTCAAAATCTGTAGTTTTGTAGAAGGACATCACTGAAAATTATAACAGCTTGAAGGGCAAATTAAAAGGTCATTGTTGACGTCACGGATCAATAATGGCTCTAGACGATGCAAAAAAAATTGTGGAGAACAAAAATAAAAGAAACCATGTAAAAAAGATAAAATCAAAACATCCGAACTAAAGGGATTACAATGGGGAACATGGGCTGGGTACCTAATATAGGGTGAAATATATACATTAATTCTATATGAAAGAAGCAAAGTTGAGAGTCTCGTTGAGGCCCTTAGGAGTCATAGTATCTAGTGTAACGATCCACTAAGTTTTCCACTGGTCCAGAAGTCTTCTATTGTTGCCCCCTCTGACCACCATTTGAACACTATTGATGCCCCTGACCATAAGTGATTTGCCATCACAATTATGGTAAGCCTTGAAAAGGTGGGGAATTGTTTTAATGTCAGAGGGGTCAGTCACTGTCTTCGATGCAGAAATTTCCTGCACATGCTCCTGCACCCGCACACGGAGCTCTCTGGATGTAAGGCTGACATATATCATTAGAACAGCCACACATAGCATAGTAGATTACATTAGTACTGCTGCATGATATACTTTGTTTGTTATGAAAATGTCTGAAGCCATCCGAAGAGTGAAATGTGGAGCAGCGCAGGACATTTGCGAAGGCAAGACTGTAGCTGCAAGAAAAGGACCCTGTGACAGCACCCCTTGTGCCAAATGGATTGGTGTTAGCAGGAATATAGTGACTCTTGACAAGGAGGTCATTGAGATTTTTTGACCTCCTTGAGGTTATGGAAGGAAAATTGACCAAAGAAGGTCCCAGGGAGGGTTTTTGCAGTGAGAATGGTCAAATGTTTAGTGAGAATTTCTCTCATGTTATCCCACATATGGTTATAGGTAGAAAGAAATCTAATTTTTCTGTCCCTGTTCACAGTGGTATTCTTCTTGGATGAATAAAAAAGGCTATTATGAGATGATTTCCTAGCCCTCTCTTCGCAATACTTGATACACCTGCGACTGTAGCCATGGAACTCAAAATGTGTCTTAAGATCCAAGGCTTGTGCCTCAAATCTATCATCAGAGGAGCAGATCCGCCTCATTCTTAGGAACTGTCCAATTGGGACAGCCCTCATGGTGGCGAGGTTGTGAGCTGATAAGCATGTATTATAGCATTGAGAGATGTAGACTTTCTGTAGACATTTAACCCTTAAAAAATATTCATAAGACCACCATTCATGATAAATAATGTTTTATTTAAACATAATAGTCACACAATTAATCACCATAAAAAATTCATAAAAAATTCATATAATATTAAAAACTTTACTGAAGCTGATAATTTTAAACAATTTCTTTTTATAAAATAATGTGCAAAAAATGCGGAGATCAATACATTTTTTCAGAAACTATGTATGCGCAAGGCAGGGCATACTGAAACTGATTGGCACCAAAATAAATTATAAATAATCTATACACCCGAAAATTATGTGAATAAATAATATTAGATAATGTGTAAAAAATAATTATTCATCCAATGAAATAATCAAAATACCGTAACCATAAAAGTGTAAGGTGCAAGGTGCTGAATAAATATGGCAATCCAACTATTTCATAAATCAATTAATAATGATGCATTCAATATATGTGCAATAACATATGGTGACAACAGAATAATCACACTTATAAATCAGTAAAAAACGGGTGCAAGGAAAAATAAATATAGTCACAATACGAATACCAACCAGTATCAGGATGCCACTGCCCCCGCACACACCACTCCAACGCACGTTTCGCTTTCCGCTTCGTCAGGGAGTGATGTGGGCAGGGTAGACATTAAATAGTTCATATACAGCTGCACTTAATCTAAATTTTGGAGACGCCATAGGTATATGGTGCCACGATCACCACGCAACCGCCGCCATCACTTAGATTGGTACCCGGAAGTACGCCTCCGAGTGCGTTCAATAGGACACAGTGGGCGGCGCATCTCCCAGGAACCCTAGCAAAGGACAGAGACAGCGCATGCGTGTCACAGCGCTCGGCATCACCGCAGCTATGTTAAATGAGGGAAAATATATCAATTAAAGGGGAAATATCTACTATATAAAGCTGAATGTGTGTATGTGTGTGTGTGTGTATGTGTGTGTGTATGTCCGGGATTGGCATCTGCACCGTCGCAGCTACAGCCACAAAATATTGCACAGTCACACGTCTGGACCCCGAGAGCGTCATAGGCTATATTGTGAGGCGAAATTTTAACCCCGCGCATTCCAATTCACCAAACAATTTTGCCCCTATCTACATAATGGGGAAAAAAGTGAAAGGAAAAGTGTTGGAAGCGTCGCAGCTACAGCAACAAAATTTTGCCCAGTCACACGTCTGGACCCTGAGAGCGTCATAGGCTACGTTGTGAGGTGAAATTTTAACCCCGCGCTGTCCAATTCACCAAACAATTTTGCCCCTATCTACATAATGGGGAAAAAAGTGAAAGGAAAAGTGTTGGAGGTGTTGCAGCTACAGAAACAAAATTTTGCACAGTCACACGTCTGGACCCTGAGAGCGTCATAGGCTACGTTGTGAGGTGAAATTTTAACCCCGCACTTTCCAATTCACCAAACAATTTTGCCCCTATCTACATAATGGGGAAAAAGTGAAATGAAAAGTTTTGGAGGCGTCGCAGCTACAGTCACAATATGTTGCACAGTCACACGTCTGGACCCCGAGAGCGTCATAGGCTATGTTGTGAGGTGAAATTTTAACTCCGCGCTTTCCAATTCACCAAACTATTTTTCCCCTATCTACATAATGGGGAAAAGTGAAAGGAAAAGTGTTGGAGGCAAATTGACAGCTGCCAGATGTGAACAAGGGGGACTTAAAGAATGAGAGCGATGGCGCCAAAGAGTATATACCGATCAGTTGCTAAGGTGGGGCTCCGACATGAGATACTCACCACACACAGGGATATGAACACACACACAAAATGCGCCACACACTACCACGTGCTTGAACACATATACCACCCTCAGCACACATTTCACCACACATACACCAACCTCGCCACATAAAATTCGAAACACAAAAGTCGCCGCTCAAAACTCACCACGCGCAAAACTCGCCACATGCAAAAACTAGGCTCACACAAAACTCGCCACAATTGCAAAACTCACCTAATGGAAAACTCGCCACACGCAAAACTTGCACACGCGGAAAAATTGCCACATGCACAAAATTTGCAACACATGCAAAAGTTGCCTCACACAAAACTTGCACATACTCAAAAGGCACCAGACATAAAACTCACCATGCGCAAAACTCGCCATGCGCAAAACTTGCTGCACACAACTTTCTACACTAACCTGTCACATGCAACTCGACACACAAAAAGTTGCTACACGCATGTTGCCACACAAAACTCATCTCACAAAAGTCGCTACATGCATTTCGCCACACACAACTCAACACACACAACTTGACAAACGAAACTCGCCCTAAAACACACACAAGTCTGGTAGTAGACTTCAAAAATAAAAATCTGATTAATAAGCAGACAAACTACAAGAGCAACAAATGTATCATATAGGAAATACAGCAGCTGTCAGTCACATGACCTGTCTATTATGTGTATGTGTGAGCTAATATATACTGCCAGGGGGAGGGCTTCCTGTTGGCTGGGGATTTATCAGGCTGCCAATTTATCTTACAAATACTGAGGTAAAAATACTGAGCAAATAACGTGTTAACGAGGTCTAATACAGGAGATCACACAGGTATATACTATATACAGGGGAGATGACACACAGATATATACTATATACAGGAGAGATGACACACAGGTATATACTATATAGAGGAGGAGATGACATACAGGTACATACTATATACAGGAGGAGATGACATGCAGGTATATACTATATACAGGAGGAGATGACACACAGGTATATACTATATACAGGAGCAGATGACCTACAGGTATATACTATATACAGGAGGAGATGACATACAGGTATATGCTATATATAGAAGATGACATGCAGGTATATACTATATATAGGGGAGATGACACACAGCAGGTATATACTATATACAGGGGAGATGACATTCAGGTATATACTATATATAGGGGAGATGACACACAGTAGGTATTTACTATATACAGGAGATGACATACAGATGTATACTATATATAAGGGAGATGACAAACATGTATATACTGAAGTGATGAGGTGAAAATGAGAGGTGTGAGGTTAAAATGAAAGGTGTGAGTGCAAAATGAGAGGAGTGAGGAAAAATAGTGGAGTGATCAGAAAATGACAGATGTGAGGTTGAAATGACAAGTGTTAGGGGGGAATGAGAGGAGTGAGGGAGAAAATGAGAGGCGTGATGGGAAAATAAGAGAAGTGAGGTGCTATAACTAACCACAGATATTTACTATGCCCAGGCAACGCCGGGCTCTTCAGCTAGTTAATTCATAAAAAGCAAACAAATATGCGCATTCCGATAATTAAAAACATATAAATAATTCAATCATATGAATATGTGTATCCTCCTGCATATATAATACTAATAAAAACCAAACATAATTACTACAGAAAAATTCACATATAATAATACTATATATCCTATCCCATATGTGCATACTCTGTGAAAAAAATATTTATGTATAATTATAAATAAGAATGGACCATAACCTACTGTGAATAAATAAATATGTGAAAAATAATAAATAATAAATTGCCCATATATTATATCCAAAATTCCATATTAAATATTCTAATACTCCTAATTAACCCATACCACTAAAAATGCTGATCCATCTAAATAGAAGAATTCTTGAAAAAATCCCACTATAAGAAACTAGAGAAACTCCATTGTTCATTCAAGCCTTTTGGGTTCATGCTTTGCAAAAATGTGATCCATTTATATTCTTTCTGTGCTAAAATATGACTAAAATCCCCTTTTTTATTGCCCAAATGTACACGATCAATACCCCTAACCTTTAATAAATGGGATTGATGAGGGTGGAATTGGCGAAAATGTCTTGCCAAAGGTTTTAATTTAGACAAAATCCCACTGTCATCAATCTAAATTTTATCAGCAGCTTTTATGTCCTTAATGTGCTCCAACACACGAACATTTAATTCACGAGTAGTCATTCCCACATATACAAGATTGCATGGACAAGACGCCTGATAAATCACCATAGCTGCCCGGCAATTTATAAAGTGCAGAATTTTATACTCAGACGTATTACTGGAATCGTAAAAGACGATAATTTTAATCATGTATTGACAAGCCTTACAAGTCCCACAACTGTAGGACCCTCATTTGGGACCTTTAGAGTCAAAAATAAATTGGGAAGCGGAGGTACATAGTGACTATGAACCAATGATTCTCGCAATCTTGCTTCGCTTTGCAGTTTCTGGCAGCAATTTAGATAAACTTGGGTCCTGTAAAAGAATAGGCCAAAATTTAGAAATAATATCTGTCATTTCACGCCATCTGGAATGATAATTGGTAATAAAATGTATATGTCCATCAGTTTTTTTATTCTTATTTCTAGCTGTCAACAAAGATTGCCGATCTGTATCTCTAGATCTTATATAGACCTTCTGAATGACATCTCTTCTATACCCACGCTTTAGTAATCTGTCCTTAAGATCTTTGGCCTGCTCTTCAAAGACATCATCACGGTCACAAACTTGTCTAGTTCTTAAAAATTCACCTACGATACGATACGATACACTTTATTGATCCCGTGGGAAATTATGGTATCACAGCAGCACGACTTAAATCATAAAAATCATAAAGGAATTACATAGTTGACATGACAGTGGAGTTGACAGAAGAACATTATACATTAGAATAGGACATACACAACGAGTGAACTGAAATGTAGAGAAATAAGTAGACATTCACCTTGGTGGTTTAACCCTAATGTTATTGTTGTACATTCCCATGGCAGTTGGCACAAACGATTTCCTATATTTTTCCTTCTTACACCTCAGAAGTATAAGCCGGTTGCTGAAGGTGCACTTCTGTCTCATGAATAGCTCATATAGTGGATGTGCATTATTGTTCATAATCGCCATACACTTTCTCAGAGTTCTTTTCTCCACTACCTCCCCAAAAGAGTCCAGCTTGCAGCCCACAGCAGAACTTGCCTTCTTAATAAGCTTATTCAGCTTATTAGCATCAGAGGCCCGCACACTACTACCCCAGCACGTGATTGCAAAAAAGATGGCACTTGCCACCACAGATTGGTAGAACATTTCTAACATTTTGCTACACACATTAAAAGACCTCAGTTTCCTTAGGAAATACAATCTGCTCATCCCCTTCTTGTAGACAAACTCTGAGTGGCATCTCCAGTCCAGTTTGCTATCCAAATGGACCCCCAAATATTTGTAACTCTCCACCTGTTCTACCTCCTGACCAGCAATAGTGATCGGTAAGCATTCCATCTTAATCCTGCTATAGTTGGCCACCAACTCCTTAGTTTTCTTAACATTTAGTTGTAGATAGTTACCATTGCACCAATCCACGAAATTCGACACCACCCTTCTATATTCCTCATCCCCCTGATCTCCCCTAATGCATCCCACAACCACAGAGTCATCCGAAAATTTTTGAAGGTGGCAAAGTTCAGATTTATACTGAAAGTCTGAAGTATACAGTGTGAATAGAAAGGGCGCAAGCACCGTTCCCTGGGGGGCACCTACACTGCTCAATAATCTGCTTGACACCACTGCTCCCATCTGTACAAACTGTGGCCGATCTGATAGGTAGTCAGTTATCCAATTTCTCATCCCCTCCTCAACCTTCATATCAGTCATCTTTTTGTGTAGTAAAAGTGGCTGCAGGGAGTTAAATGCACTCAAGAAATCGAAGAACATCGCTCGCACCGTGGTTCCGTCAGTCTCCAGAAATGAATGTACCCTATGTAACAGAGAAAGGATAGCATCATCCACCCCCAATCTATGTCGGTAAGCAAACTGAAGGGGATCGATAAAAGCATTGACCCTCGGTCTTAAGTGAGCAAGCACTAATCTTTCCAAGGCCTTCATAGCGTGAGATGTTAAGGCTATAGGACGATAGTCATTTAGGGTTGCAGGAGAAGTCGTCTTGGGTACCGGCACCAGACAGGAAGTTTTCCATAACACTGGTACCCTCTGTGTTTGTAGACTTCCATTAAATAGGCGTGTAAAGACAGTACACAGCTGGTCTGCACAAACTTTAAGGACACGTGAGCTGAGTCCATCTGGTCCTGCAGCTTTACCAATGTTAAGTGACTTAAACTGCCTCCTCACATCATTTTCGGATACTCTAAAATTAGTCTGCTCATCCTCCAATATCGATGTTGCAGAATTTGCACCCAGTTCCCATCCACTATCAGTTGGCATTACACATGTACTGCTAAATCTATTGAAATACTCATTCATCTCATTAGCCTTGTCCATTGTTCCTGGATCATTTTCAGGCCTCACTTTAAGCCCAGTCAGTAATTTCATTCCTGACCAAACCTCTCTGGTATTATTGTGGGACAGTTTCTTTTCAAGTTTAATTCTGAAGGCTTCCTGGGCCTCCTTTATTTTATGCTTCAATTCATGCTGTATCATTTTAATTTCCTCTTTGTCACCCAGTTTAAATGCCTTTTTTTTCCTGTTGAGCAAATGCTTCAATTCCTTTGTTATCCATGGCTTGTTGTTTGCAAAACACCTAATCTTTTTAGTCGGCACCAACATATCAGTGCAGAAGTTAATGTAGTCAGTCACTCTACCAACCACTTCATTAACATTTGTAAACTCATCCATTGTCCCAAGCAGCACATCCCAGTCTGTAAGATGAAAGCAATCCTTTAAAGCCTGTTCATTTGTTGGACTCCACATTCGAACTGATTTAATCTTAGCAGGCTGTGTACTAACAACAGGTTGGTAGACTGGTGACAATAGTACAAGATTGTGATCAGACTTCCCCAAGGGCGGCAGGGTAGAGGATGAATAAGCATTCTTGACATTCGCATAGAGTAAGTCCAACGTAATTTTGTCACGTGTTGTACATTTAACAAATTGATAGAATTTAGGTAAGGCAGTAGACATTTTAGCCCGGTTAAAATCCCCAGAGATTACAGTAAGCGAGTTGGGGTGTTTCAGCTGGAGCCGAGCAATGACTCCTGACAGCACTTCACCTGCAGACTCATGGTTTGCAGTTGGTGGTATGTGCAACACTATTGCAGTAACAAGCGAGAATTCTCTAGGAATATAGTAAGGTCTGAGGCCAACAGCTAGCAATTCAATGTTCGGACAACAATGGTGCTCCCTTACAGTCACATGCCCCTGATTGCACCAACCATTGTTTATGTAGAGTATAACTCCACCGCCCTTTTTTTTGCCACTCTTCATAGTGTCTCTATCCGCCCGGACCATGTGAAATCCTGGTACTGAGACACTTGAGTCTGGGATCTCGCCACGTAACCATGTTTCAGTAAAACACAGCAAACTGCATTCCTTGTATTCCCTCTGGGTCCGTATTAATGCCAGCAGTTCATCCGACTTATTACCCAGTGATTGAACATTCCCATGATGATGGACGGAACTACAGGTTTAAACCGTCTTCGCCTTGCCTTAAGTTTTTTGCCCGCTCTGCAGCCTCTGTAGGGTCGCCTTACCTCACACGGGACATGTGGTCTACCCACTGCAGGAGAAGGCATTAGCCTGCGCAGCTCCAGAAGTCGGCCCCTTGAGTAAGCAACACGTTTATGAACAGACTTAGGGACATCAATCAAAACCTTTCCCATGTTAGTCGCACTAAGCCTGTCCGCGTAGGGAGGTATACAGTGCACTCCTCTAGACATAGCTGTGCCAATTCCCAGACAGGTAGTGGCCGCCTGGCAGTAGGTGCGTATAATACCAGTCCTAGGTGGCAAGGTGATCACAAATGCACTGTAAATCCAGATAGCTGCGGGTAGCAGCAAACATCCAAGGGAGACCTTCCAGGGGAGCCAAGGATCAGAAGCATACATCCAGAAAGCTGTAGGTAGCAGTATGCATCCAGGGGAAACAAATGAGAGGATCCCAGGTTCAGAAACAACCAGCCAAGGGGAAATCCAAGGGTTCAGCATAAATCCAAGGGTTCAGCATAAATCCAAGGGAAGCATTCCAGCGGATCCAAGTTCAGAAGGAGAAGGTACTGGGGAAAAGAAAATTCCTTAGGAGTACCAAAAAAGCTGAGGTTCAGAAAGAAAAAGGTTCACACATAACAAAAATAATTCCAAAATAAAATAAAGTAAAGTAAAAACAAAACAAAATAAAACAAAACAAAAATACCTGTTGGTATTGCCCGAATAACATGGGCTAGGTGCGATGACTTGGCATGTAACAAAGCATTCATACTTGTCTCCTTCCGATAAATAGATGTATGGAGTTGTCCTGAGTTATCAATCGTTATTCCAAGATCCAAAAAGTTTATAGAATCCTACTTGATGGTATAGGTTAGTTTTATTTATTCACACTGAAGGCACCAAAACTATGAATTAACACATGTGGAATTATATACTTAACAAAAAAGTATGAAACAACTGAAATTATGTCTTATATTCTAGGTTCTTCAAAGTAGCCACCTTTTGCTTTGATGACTGCTTTGCACACTCTTGGCATTCTCTTGTTGAGCTACAAGAGGTATTCACCAGGAATGGTCTTCCAACAATCTGGAAGGAGTTCCCAGAGATGCTTAGCACTTGCTGGCCCTTTTGCGTTCACTCTGTGGTCCTGCTCATCCCAAACCATCTCGATTGGGTTCAGGTCTGGTGACTGTGGAGGCCAGGTCATCCGGTGTAGCACCCCATCACTCTCCTTCTTGGTCAAATAGCCCTTACACAGCCTGGAGGAGTGTTTGGGGTCATTGTCCGGTTGAAAAATAAATGATGGTCCAACTAAACGCAAACCGGATGGAATAGCATGCCGCTGCAAGATGCTGTGGTAGCCATGTTGGTTCAGTATGCCTTCAATTTTGAATAAATCCCTAACAGTGTCACCAGTAAAGCACCCCCACACCATCACACCTCCTCCTCCATGCTTCACGGTGGGAACCAGGCATGTAGAGTCCATCCGTTCACCTTTTCTGCATCACACAAACACGCGGTGGTTGGAACCAAAGATCTCAAATTTGGACCCATCAGACCAAAGCACAGATTTCCACTGATCTAATGTCCATTCCTTGTATTCTATAGCCCAGACAAGTCTCTTCTGCTTGTTGCCAGTTGCACAAAGTCTCCTCCTAACCGTTGTTGTAGAGATGTGTCTGCTGCTAGAACTCTGTGTGGCATTGACCTGGTCTCTAATCTGAGCTGCTGTTAACTTGCGATTTCTGAGGCTGGTGACTCGGATAAACTTATCCTCAGAAGCAGAGGTGACTCTTGGTCTTCCTTTCCTGGGGCGGCCCTCATGTGAGCCAGTTTCCTTGTAGCGCTTGATGGTTTTGCCACTGCACTTGGGGACACTTTCAAAGTTTTCCCAATTTTTCCGACTGACTGACCTTCATTTGTTAAAGTTTTTCTGTACTTAGTTGCTTTTTTCTTGCCATAATAAAAATTCTAACAGTCTATTTAGTAGGACTATCAGCTGTGTATCCACCAGACTTCTGCACAACACAACTGATGGTCCCAACCCTATTTTTAAGGCAAGAAATCCCACTTATTAAACCTGACAGGGCACACCTTGGAAGTGAAAACTATTCCCGGTGACTACCTCTTGAAGCTCCAGAGTCAAAACAAAAGAAAGTCAAAACCGCACCCTTTTCTTTATAGATTGAAGGTCTCAGCGGACAAGGGCGCACGTCCAAAACCAGGAAGCCCATCCCGGACAGTACCAAGACCACAAAGAACAAAAAGACAGCGCCACTATGGATGGTGAAAAAATAAGAGTTTACATTTATTCTGCCTCCTGTAGCGACGTTTCGGTCAAGCTTGATAAGTAGTGTTGAGCATTCCGATACCGCAAGTATCGGGTATCGGCCGATACTTGCGGTATCGGAATTCCGATACCGAGATCCGATATTTTTGTGATATCGGGTATCGGTATCGGAAGTGTAAAATAAAGAATTAAAATAAAAAATATTGTTATATTCACCTCTCCGGCGGCCCCTGGACATCTGCGCGAGGAACCGGCGTCCGGCACGGCTTCTTTCTTCAAAATGCGCGCCTTTAGGACCTGTGGTATGACGTCCCGGCTTCTGATTGGTCGCGTGCCGCCCATGTGACCGCCACGCGACCAATCAGAAGCCGCGACGTCATTCCTCAGCTAAAGTCCTAGAATGAGCGCCTTTTAGGACCTGAGGAATGACGTCGCGGCTTCTGATTGGTCGCGTGGCGGTCACATGGGCGGCACGCGACCAATCAGAAGCCGGGACGTCATTCCACAGGTCCTAAAGGCGCGCATTTTGAAGAAAGAAGCCGTGCCGGACGCCGGATCCTCCCGCTGATGTCCAGGGGCCGCCGGAGAGGTGAATATAACAATATTTTTTATTTTAATTCTTTATTTTACACTTTAATATGGATCCCAGGGCCTGAAGGAGAGTTTCCTCTCCTTCAGGCCCTGGGATCCATGAGGATACATTCCGATACTTGATGTCCCATTGACTTGTATTGGTATCGGATATCGGTATCGGCGATATCCGATATTTTTCGGGTATCGGCCGATACTATCCGATACCGATACTTTCAAGTATCGGACGGTATCGCTCAACACTATTGATAAGGGTATGTTGACCGAAACGTCGCTACAGGAGGCAGAATAAATGTAAGCTCTTATTTTTTCACCATCCATTGTGGCGCCGTCTTTTTGTTCTTTGTACCTCTTGAAGCTCATCAAGAGAATACCAAGAGTGTGCAAAGCAGTCATCAAAGCAAAAGGTGGCTGCTTTGAAGAACCTAGGATATAAGACATAATTTCAGTTGTTTCACACTTTTTTGTTAAGTATATAATTCCACATGTGTTAATACATAGTTTTGATGCCTTCAGTGTGAATGTACAATTTTCAAAGTCATGAAAATACAAAAAAACTTTAAATGAGAAGCTGTGTCCAAACTTTTGGTCAGTATTGTAACTTGTATGGTTATGTATAATTATTCACAGTATTGTGTTATAATAATTAGAGATGTTTTTAATTATAGGAATGCGCATATTTGTTTGTTTTTTATGAATTAATATTGCCCCTTTATTTGATATATTTTCCTTCATTTAACATGGCTGCGGTGATGCCGAGCGCTGTGACACGCATGCGCTGTCTCTGTCCTTTGCTAGGGTTTCTGGGAGATGCGCCGCCGACTGTGTCCTATGGGACGCACTCGGTGACGTACTTCCGGGTCCCGATCTAAGAGATGGTGGCGGTTCCGTGGTGATCGTGGCGCCATATACCTATGGCGTCTCCTAAATTTAGATTACCGTAAGTGCAGCTGTGTGTGAGCTATTTAATGCCTCTGCACCCTGCCCACATCACTCCCTGACGAAGCGGAAAGCGAAACGTGCGTTGGAATGGTGTGTGCGGGGGCAGTGGCATCCTGATACTGGTTGGTATTCGTATTGTGACTATATTTATTTTTCCTTGCACCCGTTTTTTACTGATTCATAAGCGTGATTATTCTGTTGTCACCATATGTTATTGCACATATATTGAATGCACCATTATTAATTGATTTATGAAATAGTTGGATTGCCATATTTATTCAGCACCTTGCAATTTACACTTTTATGGTTATTTTGATTATTTCATTGGATGAATAATTATTTTTTACACATTATCTAATATTATTTATTCACATAATTTTCGGGTGTATAGATTATTTATAATTTATTTTGGTGCCAATCAGTTTCAGTATGCCCTGCCCTGTGCATACATAGTTTCTGAAATAATTTATTGATTACCGCATTTTTTGCACATTATTTTATAAAAAGAAATTGTTTAAAATTATCAGCTTCAATAAAGTTTTTAATATTATATGAATTTGTTATGAATTTTTTATGGTGATTAATTGTGTGACTATTATGTTTAAATAAAACATTATTTATCATGAATGGTAGTCTTATGAATATTTTTAAGGGTTATATATTTTGGCGGTATTCATTGGATCTATAGATGTGTATATTTATATATATATATATATATATATATATATATATATATATATATATACGCATATATATAATTTTATTTTTTTTGTTTCCAAATAAAAAAATGTTTCTGGAATTTCTTTTCTGTATAGGAAGTTGTTTTCCTGTAGACATTTGTCTTGGTACGCAAATTAGCGTCTATCTCCAGAGAGATGTCCAGGAAAACTATTTTGGTAAAATCCTAGTTGTATGTCAATCTAATATTGTGTGAATTTGAATTCACTTGTTCCATAAATTTGTCGAGCTGCTGCATCGTCCCATCCCACAATATTAGGATGTCATCAATATATGTGAGCCAGCACAGCACATGGGAAGCTGCCGGCGAGCCCCCACCACCAAAAAGGAATCTCTCCCATGAACCAAGGAAGAGATAATAGTAATAATAATAATCTTTATTTTTATATAGCGCTAACATATTCCACAGCGCTTTACAGTTTTGCACACATTATCATCACTGTCCCCAATGGGGCTCACAATCTAAATTTCCTATCAGTACGTCTTTGGACATTAGCATATATGCATATATATTAGCATTTATAGCGTCTGTCTTTTGGAGATTAGCATATAAGGGTGCACAGGCCGCGCCCATAGCCGTGCCGCACTTCTGCAAGTAAAAAGTGTCCTTAAAGACAAAGTAATGGGTAAGGACTAAGTGTAGCAGCTCGAAGATGAGCTCCCAGAAAGGGCCATCCAGGGCCGAGGTCCCCAAGAAGAGGCAGTCTGCATCAAAGCTATGTGAATGGCTGATGCAGGTATACAATGTTTCGAAATCTGCAGTAACAAGTAGGGTATTTTTGTCCCCAAAGATGCTATCAACCCATGCCAGGATGTTCGTCGTGTCGCGGACATACGATGGTAATTGCTGTGAATTCTGTGGCTGAATTCACTCCTGTGGTCACAAGTGGTACTGCAGCTTCTGAGCTTCCTCCCTCAGGTGTTCTGGTGAGCTCGTTAACTTCTTCATTACTTAACTCCGCCTGATGCTGCTATCCTTGCTCCTTGTCAACGTTTCAGTGTTGGATCTGAGCTTCTCCTGATTGTTCCTGTGACCTGCTGCTCTGTATAGCTAAGTGCTTTTTGCTTTTTTGTTGCTTTTTTTCTGTCCAGCTTGTCTTTTGTTTTGCTGGAAGCTCTGAGACGCAAAGGGTGTACCGCCGTGCCGTTAGTTCGGCACGGTGGGTTTTTTTTTGCCCCCTTTGCGTGGTTTTGCTTTAGGGTTTTTTGTAGACTGCAAAGTTCGCTTTACTGTCCTCGCTCTGTCCTAGAATATCGGGCCCCACTTTGCTGAATCTATTTCATCCCTACGTTTTGTCTTTTCATCTTACTCACAGTCATTATATGTGGGGGGCTGCCTTTTCCTTTGGGGAATTTCTCTGGGGCAAGTCAGGCCTATTTTTCTATCTTCAGGCTAGCTAGTTTCTTAGGCTGTGCCGAGTTGCCTAGGTAGTTGTTAGGCGCAATCCACAGCCGCTTTTAGTTGTGTTTAGGATAGGATCAGGTGTGCAGTCTACAGAGTTTCCACGTCTCAGAGCTCGTTCTTGTATTTTTGGGTATCTGTCAGATCACTGTGTGCGCTCTGATCGCTAAGCACACTGTGTTTCTGGATTGCCTTCATAACACCTGTCATTAGCAAACATAACAGTACAAGGAGCCTAAACTAATGATTCTCAATAGAGGGAAAGAAAAAGTTCTGACATCATTTTTTTTTTTTTTCTGCTCTGTGTTCACTTTTTTTTTTTTCCCCTAGACATTTGGGTGATTCTGGACACAGGTGTGGACATGGATATTCAGGGTCTGTGCTCTTCAATGGATAATCTCGTTATAAATGTACAAAAAATTCAAGATACTATTGATCAGAAATCTATGTTAGAACCAAGAATTCCTATTCCTGATTTGTTTTTTGGAGATAGAACTAAGTTTCTAAGTTTCAAAAATAATTGTAAGCTATTTCTGGCCTTGAAACCTCATTCTTCTGGTAATCTTATTCAACAGGTTTTGATTATTATTTCTTTTTTGCACGGCGACCCTCAAGACTGGGCATTTTCTCTTGCGCCAGGAGACCCTGCATTGAGTAGTGTCGATGCGTTTTTCCTGGCGCTCGGATTGCTGTACGATGAGCCTAATTCAGTGGATCAGGCTGAGAAAAATTTGCAGGCTTTGTGCCAGGGTCAGGATGATATAGAAGTATATTGTCAGAAATTTAGGAAATGGTCAGTACTCACTCAGTGGAATGAATCTGCGCTGGCAGCTTTGTTCAGAAAGGGTCTCTCTGAGGCTCTTAAGGATGTCATGGTGGGATTTCCTATGCCTGCTGGTTTGAATGAGTCTTTGTCTTTGGCCATTCAGATCGGTCGACGCTTGCGCGAGCGTAAATCTGTGCACCATTTGGCGGTACTGCCTGAGGTTAAACCTGAGCCTATGCAGTGCGATAGGACTATGACTAGAGTTGAACGGCAGGAATACAGACGTCTGAATGGTCTGTGTTTCTACTGTGGTGATTCCACTCATGCTATTTCTGATTGTCCTAAGCGCACTAAGTGGTCCGCTAGGTCTGCCGTCATTGGTACTGTACAGTCCAAATTCCTTCTGTCCATTACCTTGATATGCTCTTTGTCGTCGTTTTCTGTCATGGCGTTTGTGGATTCGGGCGCTGCCCTGAATCTGATGGATTTGGATTATGCTAAACGTTGTGGGTTTTTCTTGGAGCCTTTGCGGTGTCCTATTCCATTGAGAGGAATTGATGCTACACCTTTGGCCAAGAATAAACCTCAATACTGGGCCCAGCTGACCATGTGCATGGCTCCTGCACATCAGGAAGTTATTCGCTTTCTGGTGTTGCATAATCTGCATGATGTGGTCGTATTGGGGTTGCCATGGCTACAAACCCATAATCCAGTATTGGATTGGAATTCCATGTCGGTATCCAGCTGGGGTTGTCAGGGGGTACATGGTGATGTTCCATTTTTGTCGATTTCGTCATCCACCCCTTCTGAGGTCCCAGAGTTCTTGTCTGATTATCAGGATGTATTTGAAGAGCCCAAGTCCGATGCTCTACCTCCGCATAGGGATTGTGATTGTGCTATCAATTTGATTCCTGGTAGTAAATTCCCTAAAGGTCGATTATTTAATTTATCCGTGCCCGAACACGCCGCTATGCGCAGTTATGTGAAGGAATCCCTGGAGAAGGGACATATTCGCCCATCGTCATCACCACTGGGAGCAGGGTTCTTCTTTGTAGCCAAGAAGGATGGTTCGCTGAGACCGTGTATTGATTACCGCCTTCTTAATAAGATCACTGTTAAATTTCAGTATCCCTTGCCATTGTTATCTGACTTGTTTGCTCGGATTAAGGGGGCTAGTTGGTTCACTAAGATAGATCTTCGTGGTGCGTATAATCTGGTGAGAATCAGGCAAGGAGATGAATGGAAAACTGCATTCAATACGCCCGAGGGTCATTTTGAGTATCTAGTGATGCCGTTCGGACTTGCCAATGCTCCATCTGTGTTTCAGTCTTTTATGCATGACATCTTCCGTGAGTATCTGGATAAATTCCTGATTGTTTACTTGGATGACATTTTGATCTTCTCAGATGATTGGGAGTCTCATGTGAAGCAGGTCAGAATGGTTTTTCAGGTCCTGCGTGCTAACTCTTTGTTTGTGAAGGGATCAATGTTGTGAATTCTGTGGCTGAGTTCACTTCTGTGGTCACAAGTGGTATTGCAGTCTCTGGGCTTCCTCCCTCAGGTGTTTTGGTGAGCTCGTTGGCTGCCTTGCTATTTAGCTCCACCTGAGTCTGTCTTCCTTGCTCCTTGTCAATGTTCCAGTGTTGGATCTGAGCTACTGCATCTTTCCTTGGGCCTGCTGCTCTGCTAGATAAGTGCTTCTAGTTTGTTTTCTGTTTTTTCTGTCCAGCTTGCTATTATCTTTTGCTGGAAGCTCTGAGAAGCAAAGGGGTGCACCGCCGTGCTGTTAGTTCGGCACGGTGGGTCTTTTTGCCCCTTTGCGTGGTTTTCGTTTTAGGGTTTTTTGTAGACTGCATAGTTCTCTTTGCTATCCTCGCTCTGTCTAGAATATCGGGCCTCACTTTGCTGAATCTATTTCATTCCTACGTTTGTCTTTTCATCTTGCTAACAGTCATTATATGTGGGGGGCTGCCTATTCCTTTGGGGTATTTCTCTGAGGTAAGTAAGGCTTGTATTTCTATCTTCAGGCTAGTCAGCTCCTCAGGCAGTGCCGAGTTGCATAGGTAGTGATAGGCGCAATCCACTGCTGCTTATAGTTGTGTGAGGATAGATCAGGTACTGCAGTCTACAGAGATTCCACGTCTCAGAGCTCGTCCTATTGTTTTTGGTTATTGCCAGATCTCTGTATGTGCGCTGATTACTGCACACTGTGTTGCCTGATTGCCGGCCATAACAGATCAAAGTGTCTCTTCGGTGTGCAGAAAGTTTCATTTTTGGGGTTCATCTTTACCCCTTCTACTATCGAGATGGATCCAGTTAAGGTCCAAGCCATCCAGGATTGGATTCAGCCGACATCTCTGAAAAGTCTGCAAAAGTTCCTGGGCTTTGCTAATTTTTATCGTCGCTTCATCTGTAATTTTTCTAGCATTGCCAAACCATTGACCGATTTGACCAAGAAGGGTGCTGATTTGGTTAATTGGTCTTCTGCTGCTGTGGAAGCTTTTCAGGAGTTGAAGCATCGTTTTTGTTCTGCCCCTGTGTTGTGTCAGCCAGATGTTTCTCTTCCGTTCCAGGTCGAGGTTGATGCTTCTGAGATTGGAGCAGGGGCGGTTTTGTCACAGAGAGGTTCTGATTGCTCAGTGATGAAACCATGTGCTTTCTTTTCCAGGAAGTTTTCGCCCGCTGAGCGTAATTATGATGTGGGCAATCGAGAGTTGCTGGCCATGAAGTGGGCATTCGAGGAGTGGCGTCATTGGCTTGAAGGAGCTAAGCATCGCGTGGTGGTATTGACTGATCATAAGAACTTGACTTATCTCGAGTCTGCCAAGCGCTTGAATCCTAGACAGGCCCGTTGGTCGTTATTTTTTGCCCGCTTCGACTTTGTGATTTCGTACCTTCCGGGCTCTAAAAATGTGAAGGCGGATGCTCTGTGTAGGAGTTTTGTGCCCGACTCTCCGGGTTTATCTGAGCTAGCGGGTATCCTCAAGGAAGGAGTCATTGTGTCTGCAATCTCCCCTGATTTGCGGCGGGTGCTGCAAAAATTTCAGGCGAATAAACCTGATCGTTGTCCAGCAGAGAAACTGTTCGTCCCTGATAGGTGGACTAATAAACTTATCTCTGAACTTCATTGTTCGGTGTTGGCTGGTCATCCTGGAATCTTTGGTACCAGAGAGTTAGTGGCTAGATCCTTCTGGTGGCCATCTCTGTCACGGGATGTACGTACTTTTGTGCAGTCCTGTGGGATTTGTGCTAGGGCTAAGCCCTGCTGTTCTCGTGCCAGTGGGTTGCTTTTGCCCTTGCCGGTCCCAAAGAGGCCTTGGACACATATTTCGATGGATTTCATTTCTGACCTTCCCGTTTCTCAAAAGATGTCAGTCATTTGGGTGGTCTGTGATCGCTTTTCTAAAATGGTCCATCTGGTGCCCTTGGCTAAATTGCCTTCCTCCTCTGATTTGGTACCTTTGTTCTTTCAGCATGTGGTTCGGTTGCATGGCATTCCTGAGAATATTGTTTCTGACAGAGGTTCCCAGTTTGTTTCAAGGTTTTGGCGAGCCTTTTGTGGTAGGATGGGCATTGACCTATCCTTTTCCTCGGCTTTCCATCCTCAGACTAATGGCCAGACCAAACGAACCAATCAGACCTTGGAAACATATCTGAGATGTTTTGTTTCTGCAGACCAGGATGATTGGGTGTCCTTTTTGCCGTTGGCTGAGTTCGCCCTTAATAATCGGGCCAGCTCGGCTACCTTGGTTTCTCCATTTTTTTGCAATTCTGGGTTCCATCCTCGTTTCTCTTCAGGACAGGTTGAGTCTTCGGACTGTCCTGGTGTGGATTCTGTGGTGGATAGGTTGCAGCAGATCTGGACTCAGGTAGTGGACAATTTGATCTTGTCCCAGGAGAAAGCTCAACTTTTCGCTAATCGCAGACGCCGTGTGGGTCCCCGACTTCGTGTTGGGGATCTGGTTTGGTTATCTTCTCGTCATATTCCTATGAAGGTTTCCTCTCCTAAATTTAAACCTCGTTTTATTGGTCCGTATAGGATTTCTGAGGTTCTCAATCCTGTGTCTTTTCGTTTGACCCTCCCAGACTCCTTTTCCATACATAATGTATTCCATAGGTCGTTGTTGCGGAGATACGTGGCACCTATGGTTCCATCTGTTGAGCCTCCTGCCCCGGTTTTGGTGGAGGGGGAATTGGAGTATATTGTGGAGAAGATTTTGGATTCTCGTGTTTCTAGACGGAAACTCCAGTATCTGGTTAAATGGAAGGGTTATGCTCAGGAAGATAATTCCTGGGTTTTTGCCTCTGATGTTCATGCTTCCGATCTTGTTCGTGCCTTTCATGCGGCTCATCCTGGTCGGCCTGGGGGCTCTAGTGAGGGTTCGGTGACCCCTCCTCAAGGGGGGGGTACTGTTGTGAATTCTGTGGCTGAATTCACTCCTGTGGTCACAAGTGGTACTGCAGCTTCTGAGCTTCCTCCCTCAGGTGTTCTGGTGAGCTCGTTAACTGCTTCATTACTTAACTCCGCCTGATGCTGCTATCCTTGCTCCTTGTCAATGTTTCAGTGTTGGATCTGAGCTTCTCCTGATTGTTCCTGTGACCTGCTGCTCTGTATAGCTAAGTGCTTTTTGCTTTTTTGTTGCTTTTTTTCTGTCCAGCTTGTCTTTTGTTTTGCTGGAAGCTCTGAGACACAAAGGGTGTACCGCCGTGCCGTTAGTTCGGCACGGTGGGTTTTTTTTGCCCCCTTTGCGTGGTTTTGCTTTAGGGTTTTTTGTAGACTGCAAAGTTCGCTTTACTGTCCTCGCTCTGTCCTAGAATATCGGGCCCCACTTTGCTGAATCTATTTCATCCCTACGTTTTGTCTTTTCATCTTACTCACAGTCATTATATGTGGGGGGCTGCCTTTTCCTTTGGGGAATTTCTCTGGGGCAAGTCAGGCCTATTTTTCTATCTTCAGGCTAGCTAGTTTCTTAGGCTGTGCCGAGTTGCCTAGGTAGTTGTTAGGCGCAATCCACAGCCGCTTTTAGTTGTGTTTAGGATAGGATCAGGTGTGCAGTCTACAGAGTTTCCACGTCTCAGAGCTCGTTCTTGTATTTTTGGGTATTTGTCAGATCACTGTGTGCGCTCTGATCGCTAAGCACACTGTGTTTCTGGATTGCCTTCATAACACCTGTCATTAGCAAACATAACAGGTAATGTCTTAACAAGAGGCTTAAGATAAAAATCAATATATCTGCAAATAGGGTCACAGAGCCCCTCAATCCCCAAGACGATCGGACAGCCAGGAGGGATGAGGGAATCCTTGTGGACTTCAGGCAAGAAATAAATGTTATGGACTTTTGGAGACCTGACTGTGAGTCCCTACAATACGTTTTTGTTGATGGTACCATCCTCATAACCTCTGATAAGGATCTACTGGAGTTGAAGTGAGAAGGAGGACACGGGATTATATGAAATTTAAATATACGTGTTGGAGTCCCTGAGTTGGCGAAAAGCTTCTTGTTCATATTTGTCATTTGGCCAGACCATGATGTTTCCCCCCTTTGTCAGCCGGTTTAAAAACGAAGTCCGATAGAGATTGAAGTTGTGTAATGGCTTGACATTGTTTTAATGTTAAATTATCTAACCTGTGTCTCTAGGGACATTTCTTAAAATTCTCAGAAACAAGTCTAGTAGAAATTTAAATTGCCAGACTAAGCAACAAGGGGGGGGTAGGGATGGGGGGGGAACTCGCTAATCTGGGCAAAATGGAGGATGGAAACATACCTTGGTGTGAGGTAGATTGTTCACCAAGAAGGTCATCCAAATTTCATAATGCCTCCTCAGTTTCACTCAAAGACTCCTGGACTTATTTTTTACTATGTAATTTTCTCAAGATGAGCTAGCAGGAGAATAATTGCAAGTCCTTCAGAGCTGTAAAGTAATTAAAATAATTAGTAGAAGGGAAGGTCAGTCCCCTACCTAGAACTTACCAATTGTGCATTGGAAAGCGTATGAGTGGATAAATTCAATACCTGTAGCCCCCCAGGGAACCACCAGTAGTTGTTTTTCCCACAGGGCGTTTGTTCTTTGATAACAATCCTGTCTGATCACAATCCGTTTGATGGAGGAGTCCGATGTGGATTGACCTGCATGTTGGCTCATTTTGGGTGATGTGGCCTCATCACATGATATGTTGGATTTGATGGATGTTGATCTAGACCTGGAATATGAGGCAATCTCTTACATTTTTTTGATTTAGTGGTTTGCATTTCATTCACCCATTTTTGCAGCTCTGCATCAGTTTCCTCATTGAATTTTTTGAGGGCATCACCCATCATATCCCTTTGTATTATCTCTTTTCATGCATGTGGAATAGAAAAAGTCGAGAAATCCCCTCCCGGTGGAGACATGCAGCACCGTCCCCTCACCTGTGAGGAATTTTTAATTTATTACTTAGGGACAAGATTTCCTGATGGTCTCAACAAACACAATGAAATTATGTTCCATTATTAATGAGTTATTGATTATGTAATTTATATATATTTTCCCCCTTTCTATTTTAATTTGTTTTTAATTTTGATTCAATATTAGTTTCTATTTACATTGCCATAATTGAGCTTTTTTCAGAACCTGGCACATATCATGTGATTTGATATTTCCATATGATTGGTCGTTTTGGTTTAACCCCTTCATGACCCAGCCTATTTTGACCTTAAAGACCTTGCCGTTTTTTGCAATTCTGACCAGTGTCCTTTTATGAGGTAACTAGATGGCAGCCCGATTCTAAAGAAATCCATATATACTTTATTTATTCAAATGTAAGAATAATACAATTAATAAATAATAGTAAGAAAGAACAAAAATAATAGGCAGTATATGGAGAAAACACCAAACAAAAGTTCAAAATTGGTGTGAAAATGTCACTGAACCACTTCACAACTAAATATATATAGTTTTGGTAAATGGTATTATAATTTTTTTGACGAAATTCGGCAGGAGCTTGAAGAGCAATGTCACTGGGCCCGCCTCCACGCAGTAGAAACTTGCTGTGAGGTAAAAATTCAAAAATCACACCAAAATGGCGGGCGGAGTGTGTCACAGTACGGCACGTTTCTGATTGGTCGCTCGCAGCAGGCGGCAACCAATCAGACACTGGACACTGTTGACGTCACTTATCTCCGGACATTAGCTCCGGACATTAGCTCCGGACATTAGCTCCGGACATTAGCTCCGGACATTATCTCCGGACATTAGCTCCGGACAAAGCCATGGAAGTTGGCACAAATTTCAGGAAGTAGTATTCTAGGCAATTAATCTCCGGACATTAGCTCCGGACATTAGCTCTGGACATTAGCTCCGGACATTAGCTCCGGACAAAGCCACGGAAGTTGGCACAAATTGCAGGAAGTAGTATTCTAGGCAATTATATATTAGATAACTCAGGAACGCTTCAATGGATCCTAGCGGTTCTGAGATAGTTTTTTCGTGACATATTGGGCTTCGTGTTAGTGGTAAATTTAGGTCAATAAATTCTGTGTTTATTTGTGATAAAAACGGAAATTTGGCGAAAATTTAGAAAATTTTGCAATTTTCACATTTTGAATTTTTATTCTGTTAAACCAGAGCGTTTTGTGACACAAAATAGTTAATAAATAACATTTCCCACATGTATACTTTACATCAGCACAATTTTGGAAACAAAATTTTCTTTTGCTAGGAAGTTATAAGGGTTAAAATTTGACCAGCGATTTCTCATTTTTACAACGAAATTTACAAAACCATTTTTTTGAGGGACCACCTCACATTTGAAGTCAGTTTGAGGGGTCTATATGGCTGAAAATACCCAAAAGTGACACCATTCTAAAAACTGCACCCCTCAAGGTGCACAAAACCACATTCAAGAAGTTTATTAACCCTTCAGGAGCTTCACAGCAGCAGAAGCAACATGGAAGGAAAAAATGAACATTTAACTTTTTAGTCACAAAAATGATTTTTCAGCAACAATTTTTTTATTTTCCCAATGGTAAAAGGAGAAACTGAACAATGATAGTTGTTGTCCAATTTGTCCTGAGTACGCTGATACCGCATATGTGGGGGTAAACCACTGTTTGGGCGCACAGCAGGGCTTGGAAGGGAAGGAGCGCCATTTGACTTTTTGAATGAAAAATTGGCTGCACTCTTTAGCGGACACCATGTCACGTTTGGAGAGACCCTGTGTGCCTAAACATTTGAGCTCCCCCACAAGTGACCCCATTTTGGAAACTAGACACCCCAAGGAACTTATCCAGATGCATAGTGAGCCCTTTAAACCCCAAGGTGCTTCACAAATTGATCCGTAAAAATGAAAAAGTACTTTTTTTTCACAAAAAAAATATTTTAGCCTCAATTTTTTCATTTTCACATGGACAACAGGATAATATGGATCCTAAAGTTTGTTGGGCAATTTCTCCTGAGTACACCGATACCTCACATGTGGGGGTAAACCACTGTTTGGGCACATGGTAAGGCTCGGAAGGGAAGGAGCGCCATTTGACTTTTTGAATGAAAAATTATCTCCATCGTTAGCGGACACCATGTCGCGTTTAGAGAGACCCTGTGTGCCTAAACATTGGAGCTCCCCCAGAAGTGACCCCATTTTGGAAACTGGACCCCCCAAGGAACTTATCTAGATGCCTAGTGAGCCCTTTAAACCCCCAGGTGCTTCACAAATTGATCCGTAAAAATGAAAAAGTACTTTTTTTTTCACAAAAAAATTCTTTTCGCCTCAATTTTTTCATTTTCACATGGGCAATAGGATAAAATGGATCCTAAAATTTGTTGAGCAATTTCTCCCGAGTATGCCGATACCTCATATGTGGGGGTAAACCACTGTTTGGGCACACGGCAGGGCTCGGAAGGGAAGGCGCGCCTTTTGACTTTTTGAATGGAAAATTAGCTCCAATTGTTAGCGGACACCATGTCGCGTTTGGAGAGCCCCTGTGTGCCTAAACATTGGAGCTCCCCCACAAGTGACCCCATTTTGGAAACTAGACCCCCCAAGGATTTTATATAGATGCATACTGAGCACTTTAAACCCCCAAGTGCTTCACAGAAGTTTATAATGCAGAGCCATGAAAATCAAAAATAATTTTTCTTTTCTCAAAAATGATTTTTTAGCTTGGAATTTCCTATTTTGCCAATGGTAATAGGAGAAATTGGACCACAAATGTTGTTGTCCAGTTTGTCCTGAGTACGCAGATACCCCATATGTGGGGGTAAACCACTGTTTGGGCGCACGGCAGGGCTCAGAAGGGAAGGCACGCCATTTGGCTTTTTAAATGGAAAATTAGCTCCAATCATTAGCGGACACCATGTCGCGTTTGGAGAGCCCCTGTGTGCCTAAACATTGGAGATCCCCCACAAATGACCCCATTTTGGAAACTAGACCCCCAAAGGAACTAATCTAGATGTGTGGTGAGCACTTTCAACCCCCAAGTGCTTCACAGAAGTTTATAACGCAGAGCCGTGAAAATAATAAATACGTTTTCTTTCCTCAAAAATAATTTTTTAGCCCAGAATTTTTTATTTTCCCAAGGGTAACAGGACAAATTTGACCCCAAAAGTTGTTGTCCAGTTTCTCCTGAGTACGCTGATACCCCATATGTGGGGGTAAACCACTGTTTGGGCGCCCAAGGAACTTATCTAGATATGTGGTGAGCACTTTGAACCCCCAAGTGCTTCACAGACGTTTACAACGCAGAGCCGTGAAAATAAAAAATCATTTTTCTTTCCTCAAAAATGATGTTTTAGCAAGCAATTTTTTATTTTCTCAAGGGTAACAGGAGAAATTGGACCCCAATAATTGTTGCGCAGTTTGTCCTGAGTATGCTGGTACCCCATATGTGGGGGTAAACCACTGTTTGGGCGCACTTCGGGGCTCGGAAGTGAGGGAGCACCATTTGACCTTTTGAATACAAGATTGGCTGAAATCAATGGTGGCGCCATGTTGCGTTTGGAGACCCCCTGATGTGCCTAAACAGTGGAAACCCCTCAATTCTAACTCCAACACACCCCTAACCCTTATCCCAACTGTAGCCGTAACCCTAATCACAACCCTAACCCCAACACACCCCTAACCACAACCCCAACACACCCCTAACCCTAACCACAACCCTAATTCCAACCCTAACCCTAAGGCTATGTGCCAACGTTGCGGATTCGTATGAGATTTTTCAGCACCATTTTTGAAAAATCCGCGGGTAAAAGGCACTGCGTTTTACCTGCGGATTTACCACGGATTGCCAGTGTTTTTTGTGCGGATTTCACCTGCGGATTCCTTTTGAGGAACAGGTGTAAAACGCTGCGGAATCCGCACAAAGAATTGACATGCTGCGGAAAATACAACGCAGCGTTTCCGCGCGGTATTTTCCGCACCATGGGCACAGCGGATTTGGTTTCCATATTTTTACATGGTACTGTAAACCTGATGGAACACTGCTGCGGATCCGCAGCCAAATCCGCACCGTGTGCACATAGCCTAATTCTAATGGTATGTGCACACGCTGCGGAAAACGCTGCAGATCCGCAGCAGTTTCACATGAGTTTACAGTTCAATGTAAACCTATGGGAAACAAAAATCGCTGTACACATGCTGCAGAAAAACTGCACGGAAACGCAGCGGTTTACATTCCGCAGCATGTCACTTCTTTCTGCGGATTCCGCAGCGGTTTTACAACTGCTCCAATAGAAAATCGCAGTTGTAAAACCGCAGTGAAATGCGCAGAAAAACCGTGGTAAATCTGTGATAAATCCACAGCGGTTTAGCACTGCGGATTTATCAAATCCTCTGCGGAAAAATCCGCAGAGGACCAGAATATGTGTGCACATTCCTAACCCTACCCCTAACCCTAACCCTACCCCTACTCCTAACCCTACCCCTAACCGTAACCCTAACCCTACCCCTAACCCTAACCCTACCCCTAACCCTACCCCTAACACTAGTTCTTACCCCAACATTAGTGGAACAAAAAAAAATTCTTTATTTTTTTAATTGTCCCTACCTATGGGGGTGACAAAGGGGGGGGGGGGTCATTTACTATTTTTTTTATTTTGATCACTGAGATAGGTTATATCTCAATGATCAAAACTCACTTTGGAACGAATCTGCCGGCCGGCAGATTCGGCGGGCGCACTGCACATGCGCCCGCCATTTTGGAAGATGGCGGCACCCAGCAAAGAAGACGGACGGACCCCGGGAGGCTAGGTGAGTATAAGGGGGGGAGATCAGGGCACGGGGGGGGGCGTCGGAGCACGGGGGGGTGGATCGGAACACGGGGGGTGGATTGGAGCACGGGGGGGTGGATCAGAACACGGGGTGGGGGATCGCTGTGCGGGGGGAGTGGATCGGAGCACGGGGGGATCGCTGTGCGGGGGTGGGATCGGAGTGCGGGGGGGTTTGATTGGAGCACGGGGGGTGTGATTGGAGCATGGGGGGAGCGGACAGGAGGACGGGGGAGCGGAGCACAGGACGGAGGGGAGCGGACCACAGATCGGGGGGCTGGGGGGGCGATCGGTGGGGTGGGGTGGGGGCACATAAGTGTTTCCAGCCATGGCCGATGATATTGCAGCATCGGCCATGGCTGGATTGTAATATTTCACCAGTTTTTTAGGTGAAATATTACAAATCGCTCTGATTGGCAGTTTCACTTTCAACAGCCAATCAGAGCGATCGTAGCCACGGGGGGGTGAAGCCACCCCCCCTGGGCTAAACTACCACTCCCCCTGTCCCTGCAGGCCGGGTGAAATGGGAGTTAACCCTTTCACCCGATCTGCAGGGACGCGATCTTTCTGTGACACAGCATATGCGTCACAGGTCGGATTGGCACCGACTTTCATGACGCATACGCTGTGTCACAGGTCGGGAAGGGGTTAAAGCTTTGTGGGAATTTGTGCTTTATAAGCTACTAGCTGAAGAGCCCGGCGTTGACTGGGCATAGTAAATATCTGTGGTTAGTTATAGCACCTCACGTCTCTTATTTTCCCTTCATGCCTCTCATTTTCTCCCTTACACCTCTCGTTTTCCCCCTCACTCCTCTTATTTTCCTCCTCACTCCTCTCATTCCCCCCTAACACTTGTTATTTCGACCTCACATCTGTCATTTTCCTATTACTCCAATATTTTCCCTCACTCCTCTCATTTTGCACTCACACCTTTTCATTTTCACCACATACCCCTCATTTTCACCTCAGTATATACATGTTTGTCATTTCCCTTATATATAGTATACACCTGTATGTCTTCTCTTGTATATTGTATATACCTGTATGTCATCTCCCCTGTAAATAGTATATACCTGCTGTATGTCATCTCCTCCTGTATATTGTATATACCCATGTGTCATCTACTATATTATATACCTGTATGTCATCTCCTCCTATATATAGTATATACATGTATGTCATCTCCCCTGTATATAGTATATACCTGCTGTATGTCATCTCCTCTATATACCTATGTCATCTCCTCTTTTATATAGTATATACCTGTATGTCATCTCCTTCTGTATATAGTACATACATGCGTCATCTCCTCCTGTATATAGTATGTACCTGTAAGTCATCTCCTCCTGTATATAGTATATACCTGTGTATCATCTGCTCCTGTACATAGTATATACCTGTGTGTCATCTCCTCCAGTATATAGTATATACCTGTATGTCATCTCCTCCTGTATATAGTATATACAGTTAGGGCCAGAAATATTTGGACAGTGACACAAGTTTTGTTATTTTAGCTGTTTACAAAAACATGTTCAGAAATACAATTATATATATAATATGGGCTGAAAGTGCACACTCCCAGCTGCAATATGATAGTTTCCACATCCAAATCGGAGAAAGGGTTTAGGAATCATAGCTCTGTAATGCATAGCGTCCTCTTTTTCAAGGGACCAAAAGTAATTGGACAATGGACTCTAAGGGCTGCAATTAACTCTGAAGGCGTCTCCCTCGTTAACCTGTAATCAATGAAGTAGTTAAAAGGTCAGGGGTGGATTCCAGGTGTGTGGTTTTGCATTTGGAAGCTGTTGCTGTGAGCAGACAACATGCGGTCAAAGGAACTCTCAATTGAGGTGAAGCAGAACATCCTGAGGCTGAAAAAAAAGAAAAAATCCATCAGAGAGATAGCAGACATGCTTGGAGTAGCAAAATCAACAGTTGGGTACATTCTGAGAAAAAAGGAATTGACTGGTGAGCTTGGGAACTCAAAAAGGCCTGGGCGTCCACGGATGACAACAGTGGTGGATGATCGCCGCATACTTAATTTGGTGAAGAAGAACCTGTTCACAACATCAACTGAAGTCCAGAACACTCTCAGTGAAGTAGGTGTATCTGTCTCTAAGTCAACAGTAAAGAGAAGACTCCATGACAGTAAATACAAAGGGTTCACATCTAGATGCCAACCATTCATCAATAGCAAAAATAGACAGGCCAGAGTTAAATTTGCAGAAAAACACCTCAAGAAGCCAGCTCAGTTCTGGAAAAGTATTCTATGGACAGATGAGACAAAGATCAACCTGTACCAGAATGATGAGAAGAAAAAAGTTTGGAGAAGAAAGGGAACGGCACATGATCCAAGGCACACCACATCCTCTGTAAAACATGGTGGAGGCAACGTGATGGCATGGGCATGCATGGCTTTCAATAGCACTGGGTCACTTGTGTTTATTGATGACGTAAGAGCAGACAAGAGTAGCCGGATGAATTCTGAAGTGTACCAGGATATACTTTCAGCCCAGATTCAGCCAAATGCTGCAAAGTTGATTGGACGGCGCTTCATAGTACAGATGGACAATGACCCCAAGCATACAGCCAAAGCTACCCAGGAGTTCATGAGTGCCAAAAAGTGGAACATTCTGCAATGGCCAAGTCAATCTCCAGATCTAAACCCAATTGAGCATGCATTTCACTTGCTCAAATCCAGACTTAAGACGGAAAGACCCACAAACAAGCAAGACCTGAAGGCTGCGGCTGTAAAGGCCTGGCAAAGCATTAAGAAGGAGGAAACCCAGCGTTTGGTGATGTCCATGGGTTCCAGACTTAAGGCAGTGATTGCCTCCAAAGGATTTGCAACAAAATATTGAAAATAAAAATATTTTGGGTGGGTTATGTTTATTTGTCCAATTACTTTTGACCTCCTAAAATGTGGAGTGTTTGTAAAGAAATGTGTACAATTCCTACATTTTCTATCAGATATTTTTGTTCAACCCTTCAAATTAAACGTTACAATCTGCACTTGAATTCTGTTGTAGAGGTTTCATTTCAAATCCAATGTGGTGGCATGCAGAGCCCAACTCGCAAAAATTGTGTCACTGTCCAAATATTTCTGGCCCTAACTGTACCTGTGTATCATCTCCACTGTATATAGTATATATCTGTGTGTCATCGCCCCTGTATATAGTATGTACCTGTATGTCATCTCCCCTGTATATAGTATATACCAGGTTGTCATCTCCTCCTGTATATAGTATACACCTGTGTGTCATGTCCTCCTGTATATAGTATATACCTGTATGTCATCTCCTCCTGTATATAGTATATACCTGTGTCCTCTCCCCTGTATATAGTATATATGTGTGTGTCATCTCCTCCTGTATATAGTATATACCTGTATGTCATCTCCTCCTGTATATAGTATATACGTGTGTCATCTCCTCCTGTATATAGTATATACCTGTCAGTCATCTCCTCCTGTATATAGTATATACGTGTGTCATCTGCTCCCATATATTATATATACGTGTGTCATCTGCTCCCGTATATAGTATATACGTGTGTCATCTGCTCCCGTATATAGTATATATCTGTGTGTCATCTCCTCCTGTATATAGTATATACCTGTGTGTCATCTCTTCCTGTATATAGTATATACCTGTGTGTAATCTCCTCCTGTATATAGTATATATCTGTGCGTCATCTCTTCCTGTATTAGACCGCATTCACACATTATTTGGTCAGTATTTTTACCTAAAGTATTTGTAAGCTAAATTGGCAGCCTGATATATCCCCAGCCAACAGGAAGCCCTCCCCCTGGCAGTATATATTAGCTCACACATACACATAATAGACAGGTCATTTGTTGCTCTTCTAGTTTGTCTGCTTATTAATCAGATTTTTAGTTTTGAAGGATAATACCAGACTTGTGTATGTTTTAGGGCGAGTTTCATGTGTCAAGTTGTGTGTGTTGAGTTGCGTGTGGCGACATGCATGTACCGACTTTTGTGAGATGAGTTTTGTATGGCGACATGCATGTAGCAACTTTTTGTGTCGAGTTGCATGTGACAGGTTAGTGTAGCAAGTTGTGTGCAGCAAGTTTTGCGCATGGCGAGTTTTGCACGTGGCGAGTTTTATGTGTGGTGCGTTTTGAGTATGTGCAAGTTTTGTTTGAGGCAACTTTTGCATGTGTTGCAACTTTTGTGTATGTAGCAATTTTTCCGCGTGTGCAAGTTTTGCGTGTGGCGAGTTTTCCATGAGGTGAGTTTTGCATGTGTGGTGAGTTTTGCGTGAGCCTAGTTTTGCATGTGGGGAGTTTTGTGCATGGCGAGTTTTGAGCGGTGACTTGTGTTTCGATTTTTATGTGGTGAGTGTGGTGGTCAAAATGTGTGCTGAGGGTGGTATATGTGTTCAAGCACGTGGTAGTTTGTGGCGCCTTTTGTGTGTGTGTTCATATCCCCGTGTGTGGTGAGTATCCCATGTCGAGGCCCCACCTTAGCAACTGTACGGTATATACAGGTCCTTCTCAAAAAATTAGCATATAGTGTTAAATTTCATTATTTACCATAATGTAATGATTACAATTAAACTTTCATATATTACAGATTCATTATCCACCAACTGAAATTTGTCAGGTCTTTTATTGTTTTAATACTGATGATTTTGGCATACAACTCCTGATAACCCAAAAAACCTGTCTCAATAAATTAGCATATTTCACCCATCCAATCAAATAAAAGTGTTTTTTAATATCAAACAAAAAAACCAACAAATAATAATGTTCAGTTATGCACTCAATACTTGGTCGGGAATTCTTTGGCAGAAATGTGTTATGTTTGCTAATGACAGGTGTTATGAAGGCAATCCAGAAACACAGTGTGCTTAGCGATCAGAGCGCACACAGTGATCTGACAAATACCCAAAAATACAAGAACGAGCTCTGAGACGTGGAAACTCTGTAGACTGCACACCTGATCCTATCCTAAACACAACTAAAAGCGGCTGTGGATTGCGCCTAACAACTACCTAGGCAACTCGGCACAGCCTAAGAAACTAGCTAGCCTGAAGATAGAAAAATAGGCCTGACTTGCCCCAGAGAAATTCCCCAAAGGAAAAGGCAGCCCCCCACATATAATGACTGTGAGTAAGATGAAAAGACAAAACGTAGGGATGAAATAGATTCAGCAAAGTGGGGCCCGATATTCTAGGACAGAGCGAGGACAGTAAAGCGAACTTTGCAGTCTACAAAAAACCCTAAAGCAAAACCACGCAAAGGGGGCAAAAAAAACCCACCGTGCCGAACTAACGGCACGGCGGTACACCCTTTGTGTCTCAGAGCTTCCAGCAAAACAAAAGACAAGCTGGACAGAAAAAAAGCAACAAAAAAGCAAAAAGCACTTAGCTATACAGAGCAGCAGGTCACAGGAACAATCAGGAGAAGCTCAGATCCAACACTGAAACATTGACAAGGAGCAAGGATAGCAGCATCAGGCGGAGTTAAGTAATGAAGCAGTTAACGAACTCACCAGAACACCTGAGGGAGGAAGCTCAGAAGCTGCAGTACCACTTGTGACCACAGGAGTGAATTCAGCCACAGAATTCACAACAGTACCCCCCCCTTGAGGAGGGGTCACCGAACCCTCACTAGAGCCCCCAGGCCGACCAGGATGAGCCGCATGAAAGGCACGAACAAGATCGGAAGCATGAACATCAGAGGCAAAAACCCAGGAATTATCTTCCTGAGCATAACCCTTCCATTTAACCAGATACTGGAGTTTCCGTCTAGAAACACGAGAATCCAAAATCTTCTCCACAATATACTCCAATTCCCCCTCCACCAAAACCGGGGCAGGAGGCTCAACAGATGGAACCATAGGTGCCACGTATCTCCGCAACAACGACCTATGGAATACATTATGTATGGAAAAGGAGTCTGGGAGGGTCAAACGAAAAGACACAGGATTGAGAACCTCAGAAATCCTATACGGACCAATAAAACGAGGTTTAAATTTAGGAGAGGAAACCTTCATAGGAATATGACGAGAAGATAACCAAACCAGATCCCCAACACGAAGTCGGGGACCCACACGGCGTCTGCGATTAGCGAAAAGTTGAGCTTTCTCCTGGGACAAGATCAAATTGTCCACTACCTGAGTCCAGATCTGCTGCAACCTATCCACCACAGAATCCACACCAGGACAGTCCGAAGACTCAACCTGTCCTGAAGAGAAACGAGGATGGAACCCAGAATTGCAAAAAAATGGAGAAACCAAGGTAGCCGAGCTGGCCCGATTATTAAGGGCGAACTCAGCCAACGGCAAAAAGGACACCCAATCATCCTGGTCTGCAGAAACAAAACATCTCAGATATGTTTCCAAGGTCTGATTGGTTCGTTCGGTCTGGCCATTAGTCTGAGGATGGAAAGCCGAGGAAAAGGATAGGTCAATGCCCATCCTACCACAAAAGGCTCGCCAAAACCTTGAAACAAACTGGGAACCTCTGTCAGAAACAATATTCTCAGGAATGCCATGCAACCGAACCACATGCTGAAAGAACAAAGGTACCAAATCAGAGGAGGAAGGCAATTTAGCCAAGGGCACCAGATGGACCATTTTAGAAAAGCGATCACAGACCACCCAAATGACTGACATCTTTTGAGAAACGGGAAGGTCAGAAATGAAATCCATCGAAATATGTGTCCAAGGCCTCTTTGGGACCGGCAAGGGCAAAAGCAACCCACTGGCACGAGAACAGCAGGGCTTAGCCCTAGCACAAATCCCACAGGACTGCACAAAAGTACGTACATCCCGTGACAGAGATGGCCACCAGAAGGATCTAGCCACTAACTCTCTGGTACCAAAGATTCCAGGATGACCAGCCAACACCGAACAATGAAGTTCAGAGATAAGTTTATTAGTCCACCTATCAGGGACGAACAGTTTCTCTGCTGGACAACGATCAGGTTTATTCGCCTGAAATTTTTGCAGCACCTGCCGCAAATCAGGGGAGATGGCAGACACAATGACTCCTTCCTTGAGGATACCCGCTAGCTCAGATAAACCCGGAGAGTCGGGCACAAAACTCCTACACAGAGCATCCGCCTTCACATTTTTAGAGCCCGGAAGGTACGAAATCACAAAGTCGAAGCGGGCAAAAAATAACGACCAACGGGCCTGTCTAGGATTCAAGCGCTTGGCAGACTCGAGATAAGTCAAGTTCTTATGATCAGTCAATACCACCACGCGATGCTTAGCTCCTTCAAGCCAATGACGCCACTCCTCGAATGCCCACTTCATGGCCAGCAACTCTCGATTACCCACATCATAATTACGCTCAGCGGGCGAAAACTTCCTGGAAAAGAAAGCACATGGTTTCATCACTGAGCAATCAGAACCTCTCTGTGACAAAACCGCCCCTGCTCCAATCTCAGAAGCATCAACCTCGACCTGGAACGGAAGAGAAACATCTGGCTGACACAACACAGGGGCAGAACAAAAACGATGCTTCAACTCCTGAAAAGCTTCCACAGCAGCAGAAGACCAATTAACCAAATCAGCACCCTTCTTGGTCAAATCGGTCAATGGTTTGGCAATGCTAGAAAAATTACAGATGAAGCGACGATAAAAATTAGCAAAGCCCAGGAACTTTTGCAGACTTTTCAGAGATGTCGGCTGAATCCAATCCTGGATGGCTTGGACCTTAACTGGATCCATCTCGATAGTAGAAGGGGTAAAGATGAACCCCAAAAATGAAACTTTCTGCACACCGAAGAGACACTTTGATCCCTTCACAAACAAAGAGTTAGCACGCAGGACCTGAAAAACCATTCTGACCTGCTTCACATGAGACTCCCAATCATCTGAGAAGATCAAAATGTCATCCAAGTAAACAATCAGGAATTTATCCAGATACTCACGGAAGATGTCATGCATAAAAGACTGAAACACAGATGGAGCATTGGCAAGTCCGAACGGCATCACTAGATACCCAAAATGACCCTCGGGCGTATTGAATGCAGTTTTCCATTCATCTCCTTGCCTGATTCTCACCAGATTATACGCACCACGAAGATCTATCTTAGTGAACCAACTAGCCCCCTTAATCCGAGCAAACAAGTCAGATAACAATGGCAAGGGATACTGAAATTTAACAGTGATCTTATTAAGAAGGCGGTAATCAATACACGGTCTCAGCGAACCATCCTTCTTGGCTACAAAGAAGAACCCTGCTCCCAGTGGTGATGACGATGGGCGAATATGTCCCTTCTCCAGGGATTCCTTCACATAACTGCGCATAGCGGCGTGTTCGGGCACGGATAAATTAAATAATCGACCTTTAGGGAATTTACTACCAGGAATCAAATTGATAGCACAATCACAATCCCTATGCGGAGGTAGAGCATCGGACTTGGGCTCTTCAAATACATCCTGATAATCAGACAAGAACTCTGGGACCTCAGAAGGGGTGGATGACGAAATCGACAAAAATGGAACATCACCATGTACCCCCTGACAACCCCAGCTGGATACCGACATGGAATTCCAATCCAATACTGGATTATGGGTTTGTAGCCATGGCAACCCCAACACGACCACATCATGCAGATTATGCAACACCAGAAAGCGAATAACTTCCTGATGTGCAGGAGCCATGCACATGGTCAGCTGGGCCCAGTATTGAGGTTTATTCTTGGCCAAAGGTGTAGCATCAATTCCTCTCAATGGAATAGGACACCGCAAAGGCTCCAAGAAAAACCCACAACGTTAAGCATAATCCAAATCCATCAGATTCAGGGCAGCGCCCGAATCCACAAACGCCATGACAGAAAACGACGACAAAGAGCATATCAAGGTAATGGACAGAAGGAATTTGGACTGTACAGTACCAATGACGGCAGACCTAGCGGACCGCTTAGTGCGCTTAGGACAATCAGAAATAGCATGAGTGGAATCACCACAGTAGAAACACAGACCATTCAGACGTCTGTATTCCTGCCGTTCAACTCTAGTCATAGTCCTATCGCACTGCATAGGCTCAGGTTTAACCTCAGGCAGTACCGCCAAATGGTGCACAGATTTACGCTCGCGCAAGCGTCGACCGATCTGAATGGCCAAAGACAAAGACTCATTCAAACCAGCAGGCATAGGAAATCCCACCATGACATCCTTAAGAGCCTCAGAGAGACCCTTTCTGAACAAAGCTGCCAGCGCAGATTCATTCCACTGAGTGAGTACTGACCATTTCCTAAATTTCTGACAATATACTTCTATATCATCCTGACCCTGGCACAAAGCCAGCAAATTTTTCTCAGCCTGATCCACTGAATTAGGCTCATCGTACAGCAATCCGAGCGCCAGGAAAAACGCATCGACACTACTCAATGCAGGGTCTCCTGGCGCAAGAGAAAATGCCCAGTCTTGAGGGTCGCCGCGCAAAAAAGAAATAATAATCAAAACCTGTTGAATAGGATTACCAGAAGAATGAGGTTTCAAGGCCAGAAATAGCTTACAATTATTTTTGAAACTTAGAAACTTAGTTCTATCTCCAAAAAACAAATCAGGAATAGGAATTCTTGGTTCTAACATAGATTTCTGATCAATAGTATCTTGAATTTTTTGTACATTTATAACGAGATTATCCATTGAAGAGCACAGACCCTGAATATCCATGTCCACACCTGTGTCCAGAATCACCCAAATGTCTAGGGGAAAAAAAAAGTGAACACAGAGCAGAAAAAAAAAAAAAAAAAAAAAAATGATGTCAGAACTTTTTCTTTCCCTCTATTGAGAATCATTAGTTTAGGCTCCTTGTACTGTTATGTTTGCTAATGACAGGTGTTATGAAGGCAATCCAGAAACACAGTGTGCTTAGCGATCAGAGCGCACACAGTGATCTGACAAATACCCAAAAATACAAGAACGAGCTCTGAGACGTGGAAACTCTGTAGACTGCACACCTGATCCTATCCTAAACACAACTAAAAGCGGCTGTGGATTGCGCCTAACAACTACCTAGGCAACTCGGCACAGCCTAAGAAACTAGCTAGCCTGAAGATAGAAAAATAGGCCTGACTTGCCCCAGAGAAATACCCCAAAGGAAAAGGCAGCCCCCCACATATAATGACTGTGAGTAAGATGAAAAGACAAAACGTAGGGATGAAATAGATTCAGCAAAGTGGGGCCCGATATTCTAGGACAGAGCGAGGACAGTAAAGCGAACTTTGCAGTCTACAAAAAACCCTAAAGCAAAACCACGCAAAGGGGGCAAAAAAACCCCACCGTGCCGAACTAACGGCACGGCGGTACACCCTTTGCGTCTCAGAGCTTCCAGCAAAACAAAAGACAAGCTGGACAGAAAAAAAGCAACAAAAAAGCAAAAAGCACTTAGCTATACAGAGCAGCAGGTCACAGGAACAATCAGGAGAAGCTCAGATCCAACACTGAAACATTGACAAGGAGCAAGGATAGCAGCATCAGGCGGAGTTAAGTAATGAAGCAGTTAACGAGCTCACCAGAACACCTGAGGGAGGAAGCTCAGAAGCTGCAGTACCACTTGTGACCACAGGAGTGAATTCAGCCACAGAATTCACAACAGAAATGACTGCTTCAATGCGGCGTTGCATGGAGGCAATCAGCCTGTGACACTGCTGAGATGTTATGGAGGCCCAGGATGCTTCAATAGCGGCCTTAAGCTCATCCAGAGCGTTGGGTCTTGCGTCTCTCAACTTTCTCTTCACAATATCCCACAGATTCTCTATGGGGTTCAGGTCAGGAGAGTTGGCAGGCCAATTGAGCACAGTAATACCATGGTCAGTAAACCATTTACCAGTGGTTTTGGCACTGTGAGCAGGTGCCAGGTCGTGCTGAAAAATGAAATCTTCATCTCCATAAAGCATTTCAGCCGATGGAAGCATGAAGTGCTCCAAAATCTCCTGATAGCTAGCTGCATTGACCCTGCCCTTGATGAAACACAGTGGATCAACACCAGCAGCTGACATGGCACCCCACACCATCACAGACTGTGGGTACTTGACACTGGACTTCAGGCATTTTGGCATTTCCTTCTCCCCAGTCTTCCTCCAGACTCTGGCACCTTGATTTCCGAATGACATGCAAAATTTGCTTTCATCAGAAAAAAGTACTTGGGACCACTTAGCAACAGTCCAGTGCTGCTTCTCTGTAGCCCAGGTCAGGCGCCTCTGCCACTGTTTATGGTTCAAAAGTGGCTTTACCTGGGGAACGCGGCACCTGTAGCCCATTTCCTGCACACGCCTGTGCACAGTGGCTCTGGATGTTTCCACACCAGACTCAGTCCACTGATTCCTCAGGTTCCCCAAGGTCTGGAATCGGTCCTTCTCCACAATCTTCCTCAGGGTCCGGTCTCCTCTTCTCGTTGTACAGCGTTTTCTGCCACATTGTTTCCTTCCAACAGACTTACCATTGAGGTGCCTTGATACAGCACTCTGGGAACAGCCTATTTGTTGAGAAATTTCTTTCTGGGTCTTACCCTCTTGCTTGAGGATGTCAATGATGGCCTTCTTGACATCTGTCAGGTCGCTAGTCTTACCCATGATGGGGGTTTTGAGTAATGAACCAGGCAGGGAGTTTATAAAAGCCTCAGGTATCTTTTGCATGTGTTTAGAGTTAATTAGTTCATTCAGAAGATTAGGGTAATAGGTCGTTTAGAGAACCTTTTCTTGATATGCTAATTTATTGAGACAGGTTTTTTGGGTTATCAGGAGTTGTATGCCAAAATCATCAGTATTAAAACAATAAAAGACCTGACAAATTTCAGTTGGTGGATAATGAATCTATAATATATGAAAGTTTAATTGTAATCATTACATTATGGTAAATAATGAAATTTAACACTATATGCTAATTTTTTAAGAAGGACCTGTACTCTTTGGCGCCATCACTTTCACTCTTTAAGTCCCCCTTTTTCACATCTGGCAGCTGTCAATTTGCCTCCAACACTTTTCCTTTCACTTTTTCCCCATTATGTAGATAGGGGCAAAATTGTTTGGTGAATTGGAACGCGCGGGGTTAAAATTTCGCCTCACAACATAGCCTATGACGCTCTCGGGGTCCAGACGTGTGACTGTGCAAAATTTTGTGGCTGTAGCTGCGACGGTGCAGATGCCAATCCCGGACATACATACATACACACACACATTCAGCTTTATACAGGGTGGAGCGCGGTAATTTGCTTTTTTGCACTGCATGCTGTGGCGGCACTGTCGGTCGAAGAGAGGGGAGAGTGGGTGTGGCTTACAGTGGCTGATGGGAGATTTGTATTCCTCTGCCTTTCAGTTGCCATCATGCAGTGGACACGTGAGGAGAGGTCATTTTGTGTTGAAGCGTATTTTTCAAATGCCCACTCGATCATTGCAGTGCAGCGTGCTTTTCGTTTACAATTCGCTGTTCCTCCACGCGGACGTGTTCCTGGACGGCAATCAATTGTAAATTGGGTGAATGCATTCAGATCAGCAGGGAATGTGTCATGTGTACGAAGGGGACCTGAGAGAAGGATTACAACACCACAAAACATCGAGAGAGTTAGAGCAGCAGTACTGCATCTCCGAAACGCTCTGCTCGGAAGCAATCATTTGCTCTTGGCATTTCAAGACGTTCTCTCCACCGGATTCTTTATGATGAACTGAATTTTCACCCATATAAAATGTGCGTGGTCCAACATTTGTCAACATGGGACTATTTGACATGGCGGACCTCTTGTGAAGACATGTTAGCAACGATACCCCGTGACGCAATTGTGTTTTTTTCTGATGAGGCACATTTTCACCTCATTTTCACTGTGTGGTGCGCCATATCACGAGTAGGCATCATTGGTCCTTACTTTTTTCAGGATAATGGTCGTGCCATAACTGTGAACTCCGAACGGTACTTGTCTATGATACAGGATTATTTTCAGCCGGCTCTCGAGGCAATGGAACTAGAGGATACATGGTTCCAACAGGATGGTGCCACTGCACACACAGCGAGGGTTACCATGAATTGTTTGAGGCAAATGTTTCCTGGACGGCTTATCTCTTTGAGGGGAGATGTGAACTGGCCAGCACGCTCACCAGATTTAGCCCCATGCGATTTTTTCCTTTGGGGTTACCTGAAGTCTAAGGTGTATATCAACCGTCCCAACACCTTGGAAGACCTAAGGAACAATATTGAAGCTGAAATTGGCAGAATACCAGTGGACATGCTTGTTAGAGTTCATGAAAACTTCAGAAAACGTATGCAGCAGTGTGTGGATAGCGAAGGTCGACATTTGCCAGATACACTATTTAAAACCATGTAATTTAAAAATTCCATTACTGTTCAGTATAATTAAAATATAAAATAAATTTTTCTAATGATCATAATTTTTTTATTTCATTCCCAAATCAGCAAATTACCGCGCTCCACCCTGTATATTAGATGACAAGGATCACTGAAGTGATTTAAATGTGTCGCTTGATACCTCCTGTCTTCTCATTCTTCTCGGAGCATCCATGTTTTATACATTTCCAATAAAGGATTTAAATTTTTATTCAAGGAGCTGAAATATTGCTTTTTTACCTCATGCACTTTCTGTTCAAATTTTTATGTATTGGTACTCCTAGACTCATAAAGACTATACACTTTTGAGTTTTACATACCAAAGAAATATACTCCAGACCACAGAATACAGTAGTCTATGGATGAGCAATATAATACCGATAAGGGTATGTGCTACAGTGATTAAATTTCTGCATAATTTTTAATATGTATACCCCTTTTCACATGTAAAGTGACATGGCATAAATGGCGCTATAATAATTAATAATTTCTGCATCTCTTGGCAGGAAAAACAAAGCTGCAAAAACACACATTTTTTATGCATTTTTGCCAAGTTTTGGGTGTGTTTTTGCCCTGTGGTTTTGGTTTATTTTAGTGAAGTAAATGGTGAAAAACACAGGGCATAACAACACAGACAATTTTCTGCAGCAAATCTGCAAGTTAAAAATACTTAACGTGTGCTTGATGCGGGAAATATAGCATCCCTGGCCACAAGCGCTTGTCCTCATGTTAGTTGTTAAGTGGACAATGCCAGTAAGTGTATTGGTAAGGGCACTGGTGATGTTCCTGCACTCGTGCTGGTACAAGGCGGGGATGACACACCAGAAGAAAAAGTGGCGGTTGGGAACCAAGTATCGAGTGACAGCTGCCACCATGAGTTAGCGAAGATCCTCTGTGTCTACCAGATGAATGGCAACATTTCGATGGCAAACAGACTTGAAATGTGCTCATTAGCATTTGGGTTTGTGGGTGGCTGGGAACTTTTTTATTCCGTTCCAATGCCTGAGGTAGGGACATCAGAATGCTGGGGCAAGAGTTTGGAAGTGCCTGTTGATGATAAGTCATCCTTGTGCAGGCGTGTACTACGGAGGACAGAGAATGAACTTCAAGCCAAGATTGCGGCCAGCATGCAGCCAGCGGGTAAGGAAAGGGTGAATCAAATACCTGAAAACTCCGCCCATATGACCGAAAACCTGTCCCGCCAAATTCAGGTGACAGGTTCCCTTTAAACGTTATTAGCATGCACAGGAGACAGATCTAGCATGCCAAAAACACAGCAAAAAATGCACAAAAAAGCAAGAAAAAACAAGCAAAACCTGCTTTTTTTTCTTTAGCTTCTTTCCTGTCAAGACGCCAGGTTTTACTGCAGAAAAAAAATGCTGAAAAAACGTCTAGTGTGAACTTACCCTTAGACATCACAGAAATTTTCAAAGCAAAAGTAACACTGCTGAAACTTGATTTCAGCTCACCCAGTTGCTCTATGCTCATCCACCTGGGGCTCAGACACCGGCCTCGCCCTGGCCTCACATCAAGGGTATTAGAAAAAATTGGAGTCCAGCTCAAGAGGACTGGAATTTCGTTTTTTTTTTATTTTTCAAAAGAAAATTTGGTGCATACAAAATAAAAATGTACATGGTCGACATGACCCAGTCGATGCGTTTCGACTGCACTAGGCAGTCTTACTCATAAGTGAGACTGCCTAGTGCAGTCGAACTGCGTCGACTGGTCATGTTGACCATGTAAAGTTTTATTTTGTATGCACCATATTTTCTTTTGAAAGATAAAAAGAAAAGGAAAATCCAGTCTTGTTGAGCTGGACTCCAATTTTTTCTATTATCCTTAAAGTAACACTGTATGTCAAAAAAATGGAGGCCTGCAACATTTTTAAAAGCTTTTAGCAGTTTGACAGATCACAGAAATGTTCACAAACTACGTAACACTGCATGTCTGAGAAATCGAAGTCTATAAAATTTTTAAATCTTTTTTTTACTTTTAGACATCACAGAAATGATTACAGACCAAGTAGCTGTATATCTGAGAAATGGAGACTTTTTAAAAGCTTTTTAGTAGTTTGACAGATCACAGAAATGTTCACAGAGCACGTAAGACTGTATGTCTGATAAATGCAGGCCTACAAAAATTGTCAAAACTTTTTAGCAGGTTTACACATCACAGAAATGTTCACAGACCACGTAACACTGTATGTCTGAGAAATGAAGTCCTACAATTTTTTAATAGCTTTTTAGCAGTTTTAGCAATCAAGGAAATTTACTGCACACTACGGAATAGTGCATGGCTGAGAAATGTAGCCCAGGAAAATGTTTCAATGGTTTTTGGGTGTGTTATATAATGCAAAAAAGGACCTCAAAGCATGTAATACTTGATGGATCAAAATATATTACATTTTTTGAGCACCTACAAAAAAAATGCAGCTGTATATTTGCCAACGGACTGAACAGGCCCAATCCCTATCTACAGACTTTATTCTGGCACTATCACTGCTCCTGCGACTCTCTCTGCCTCCTTAGGCTAAATGCAGATTGTATGTGCTGCAAATGATTAGCCCTTAGAAGGGCTATTAGTATGATGTCTCAGCTTCAGCACCAGTATAAAAACTACAGGCCTCTGATTCATTGCACAATGTGTCACAGAGCTGTGAAATGGTGTCAGTGTGCCGAACAGGTCAACACACCTGTCCTTTTGTAACGCCTGATTATGTCACACAACCAGCCAATCACAGTAATGCCACAATCAAGATGGCTACAACATTACAGTGACTCTCAGACAATCCCCACATGCTTATTGGCCGCGTAACAGATGCCAATGATGCGGGAATAGGATTCGAATTTCAACTGGAACACTGCCCATTGCTCGCTGAGTAACGAACACATCCGAGCAACGTGATACTCAAGTGATAACTGAGTATCAACAAGCACATTCGCTCATCCCTAATTTTCTCATATCTACAGAATATAATTCAGAGCTTAAATTCTTCAGACCAAAACATATCGCTCCAAGAATGCTTACAGTTCAAAAAATCTAACCTGATTGGAAAAATTTAATACAATAAATGTCATATGAAACAAATCAGTCAATACTAGACATCTTAAACTGTGACTGCGAACAACCACCATGTTTGACCCCGATGCACTTTTCATTCCACTACTTGATTATAGTTACATATTGGGATTTAAAAGACTATGATATAAAATATATAAAATATATATTTTTTACCAAGTATCATATTTTTGGTTTAGGAGCAGATGAGTGGCAAGTGCGATTTGACTGTGCTCAAACTGAAATCAACTTTTTACGTAAGAGGCTTACACAGTTTGAAGAACGACTGGAATCTGAGAAAACATATAAGAAGGAACTGGAGCAAAAGGTAAAACAAAAAACTTTATGACTAAAATATATTTTTATTTTTTCCTTGTTTAAACTTGATGGAAATGTTCATTTTTTCATTCAAAGGGGTTGTTCACTACTAGGACAACCCGTTCTCCTTCTGAATGTTTGACTCCATTAAAATGAAAACACTTATACTCCCCTCCTGTGCTGGTGCCATTCCTGGTGTGTCATCACTCGTATTCCCGGGGCTCCTTTGAGGTTGGTACATAGTCTTATATTTCAGGCGAGCTCTGCGCCCAGACAGCACTGGTGTTGCAGTCCCTGCCTTCGGATATGTAAGCAATCAAGAAGAGTGGCCAGCCATGGCTCTCACTTCCTGTTGATTACTTATACATTTAGAGGCGGGGACAACAACACCGGGCTTATTTGGGCGAGGAACTTGTGACATTACATCCTCACATGAGCCCAGGGAACGCGAGTGCCAACACAACAGGAATGGCACTGACACAGGAGGAGAGTATAAGTGTTTTTATTTTAATGAGGGCAAACATTTAGAATCACAAAGGGATGACCTAGTAGTGAACAATCCCTTTAATTTAACAAACACACATGAAGAATATACATATATATATATATATATATATATATATATACACTGCTCAAAAAACTAAAGGGAACACTAAAATCCCACATCCTAGATATCACTGAATGAAAATTGTAAATCTTTATTCATTATACAGTGGAATGCGTTGAGAACAGTAAAACCTAAAAATGATCAATGTAAATCACAACTAATATCCCATGGAGGTCTGGAATTGGAATGATGTTCAAAATCAAAGTGGAAAATCAAACTGCAGGCTGATCCAACTTCAGTGGAAATGCCTCAAGCCAAGGAAATGATGCTCAGTAGTGTGTGTGGCCTCCACGTGCCTGTATGACCTTCCTACAATGCATGTGCATGCTCATGATGAGGTGGCGGATGGTATTCTGAGGGATCTCCTCCCAGACCTGGACTAAAGCATCCACCAACTCCTGGACAGTCTGTGGTGCAACGTGACCTTGGTGGATGGAGCGAGACATGATGTCCCAGATGTGTTAACTCGGATTCAGGTTTGGGAACGGGCGGGCCAGTCCATAGCTTCAATGCCTTAATCTTGCAGGAACTGCTGACATACTCCAGCCACATGAGGTCTGGCATTGTCCTGCATTAGGAGGAACCCAGGGCCAACTGCACCAGCATATGGTCTCACAAGGGGTCTGAAGATCTTATCTCGGTACCTAATGGCAGTCAGGCTACCTCTGGTGAGCACATGGAGGGCTGTGGGGCCCTCCAAAGAAATGCCACCCCACACCATTACTGACCCACTGACAAACTGGTCATGCTGAAGGATGTTGCAGGCAGATCTCTCACCACGGTGTCTCCAGACTCTGTCACGTCTGTCACATGTGCTCAGTTTGAACCTGCTTTCATCTGTGAAGAGCACAGGGCGCCAGTGGTGAATCTGCCAATCCTGGTGTACTGTGGCAAGTGCAAAGCATCCTGCACGGTGTTGGGCTGTGAACACAACCCCCATCTGCGGACATCGGGCACTCAGACCATCCTCATGGAGTGGGTTACTAACCATTTGTACAGACACATGCACATTTGTGGCCTGCTGGAGGTCATTTTGCAGGGCTCTGGCAGTGTTTCTCCTGTTCCCATTTGCACAAAGGCTGAGGTAGCGGTCCTGCTGCTGGGTTGTTCCCCTCCTACGGCCCCCTCCACGTCTCCTGGTGTACTGGTCTGTCTCCTGGTAGTACCTCCAGCCTCTGGACACTCTGCTGACAGACACAGCAAACCTTCTTGCCACAGCTCGCATTGATGTGCCATCCTGGATGAGCTGCACTACCTAAGCCACTTGTGTGGGTTGTAGAGTCCATCTCATGCTATCACGAGCGTGAAAGCACAACCAACATTCAAAATTGACCAAAACATCAGCAAGAAAGTATTGGTACTGAGATTTGGTCTGTGGTCCCCACCTGCAGAACCACTCCTTTATTGAGTGTGTCTTGATAATTGTCAATAATTTCCGTCTGCTGTTCATTCCATTTGCACAACAGCATGTGAAATTGATTGTCAATCAGTGTTGCTTCCTAAGTGGACAGTTTGATTTCACAGAAGTTTGATTTACTTGGAGTTATATTCTGTTGTTTAAGTGTTCCCTTTATTTTTTTGAGCAGTGTATATTTATTCATGTGTATTTGTTAAATTGTAACTGTTGCATTGTATGAATCATGAGTGGACTATTGGACAAAATGTAGCTGGGCATATTGTTAATTAATTTTATAGCTACATCTCATCTCATTTACTGCTGGACAGCTTCATATCCCCTGCAGTGTGCGGCTGGAGAACACAGAAAGCCAACAACACAGGGCACAAAATCAACATTCATCTGTTTATTACAAGATCCAGATATGACTGTTCTGTTATCTTCTATGCCATTCGTAGCATTTTTTATCACTATAATGCAATGCTCTATTGTGAAGCAGAAAATCTTTTGCTTATTAGGATTACAACTAGTTCCCTCAATAGAGAATATCGGATTGATTTGCCAAAGGCTACATATGAATAATACTGCACTCTTGCCTAAGTCTACTGTACTTGTTTGTTTTTAAGCCACACTATTGCCCTTATGGCTAGAACAGCCAATATTGTATAGGATACCTGAAAGTATAATCCGCCAGTACAGAGGAATATATGGACAATAGTATTTGTGCTGGTTTTATGTTAAGAATTTTAGTTTAATCTGATATTTGAGGGAAAAAAACATTTTTTATGGCAAGAAGGGAAATTGAATTGGATAATCTCTCGATAGGCCCACGTACTTCTTTTGAAAGCAACCACAGCAGTATTTGAATGCTTTATGGGATAGAGATATACTGTCCTAAAAGGGGTTTTCTCATGAAAGAGTTTCTATTAATCAACATATTAATCAATAAATCTTTAAATAATAAGTTCCACAATTAGATGTGTTATATAAAATGTTCCTGTGCTGAGATAATCTTATAAATGTGCCCCTGCTGTGTACTGTGTAATGGCTGTGTCTGACCATACAGGGACATGGTCTGATCATAACACATCTAATGGGCAAGAAGGAGGAAAAGATTATACAGACAGCACAGCATGGGGTCACAGCTGATTAATTCTTTGAGGTAAAACATTGATTAAAAACAGGCAGAGAAATGTTTTACCTGACAAAAAGAATCAGCTGCGATCCTCTGCTTTTTTGCTTCCTCCCTTGCCCAAGAGCTGTGGTATGATCAGACCATGTGATAAAGAAAGCGAGGGTGTATTAGGGAAGGCAGACCTGTAGAAACTCTCTAAATTTTATCAAATTAGCTAGCACAGAGAGAACTATTTACTGAAACCTATCTTTTAATCATATGTATAAGAATTCCTAGATAAAATCAGTATACATATAGACCACCAAGAAAACCAATTTAAAGTGAAAATGCCCAAATCAATTAGTGCTCATAGAAAAAAAGTCTGGTCTCACCAATGTTGTATGATGAACCCCAATCATCCACACAGGAGAATTTGGAGCGAATAGTATCAGGAACTTAATCTATCATGTCCTGTTGTGCTGCCCTGATAAGGGCAGTATACAACTGTGGTGATGCTTGCATAAACCCCCAAAACAATAGTATCCCTTCATATGCGTTTCCTCCATGTTTGCGGGAAGTCACATGAGAGTTCCAGAGGCCGGAAGCCACGGCGCTCTTGCGGTCAAATGACCGCAAACACGTCAGATGCCGGTTGATTAAAGGTGTTTGGACACACAGCTATATATAGACAGCGTGACTAGCTATTTAACACCTGACCTTCACATTCTTTTTGGCGTTTTGACTAGTGATGAGTGAGTATACTCGTTGCTCGGATTTTCCCGAGCATGCTCTAGTGGTCTCTGAGTATTTGTGAGTGCTCGGAGATTTAGTTTTTGTTGACGCAGCTGCATGATTTATGGCTGCTAGTCAGCCTGAGTACATGTGGGGGTTGCCAGGATGTTAGGGAATCCCCACATGTATTCAGGCTGTCTAGCAGCCGTAAATCATGCAGCTGCGTCGACAAAAACGAAATCTCTGAGCACTCACAAATACTCGGAGACCACCCAAGCGTGCTCGGGAAAATCTGAGCAACGAGTACACTCACTCATCACTAGTTTTGACATGACTGGTCAGACGTATCTTTTGAGCTACCTGCCACTGCTAGAGCTCTGGTTCATCTATCACTTGTTGCACCACTACAGGTCATACTACCCTGATGATTCCTCTGGATAGAGGAGGAAACATGTAGGGAGGGATACAGTTTTTTGGGAAGTTTATGCAGGCATCACCAGGGTTGGGTACTGCCTTTGTCAGGGCAGGAGTAACAAATGGGGCACGACAGGGCATGATAGATTAAGTCCCATATGCAATTCACACCGAATTCTCCCTCATGGATGATTTGGGTTCATTATACAATATTTTGAGACAAAACTTTTTTATATGAGCACTGGTTGCTTTGAGCAATTGCACTTTAAATTGGTTTTCCTTGTAGTCTATAAGTATAGTCTATATGTATACTGATTTCATCTAGGTATTCTTATACATATGATTTAATGATTTAAAAGTTATGTTTTAGTGTATAATTCTCTCTGTGCTGCCTAATATAATCAGACCGTGTCCCTGTTAGGCCCGTGTCACACTAGCGAGTTTTACGGACATGTGAGAGGTGCAGAAAATACAGATTGCACACGGTACAATTATTCTCTATGGCCCAGCTCCTATCTGCCGTATTTTACTGATCCGTATTATACGGTCTTCTACGGCCGTAGAAAATCACAGCATGCTGCGTTTGTCAGCATATAACGCAAAAAAAAAAAACGCCAATGAAAGTCTATGGGGGCAAGAAAAATACGGATTACATACGGACCAACAGTGTGACTTGCGAGAAATACGCAGCGGTATTCTAGAGAAAAGCCGGCAATTCAGTGCGGTGTACAGTAAAATCACACTGACAGGTTAGAATAGAATAGCTCAAATAAATGTCTACACATAGTATAGGGGTGTGTATATATATATATATATATATATATATATATATATGTGTCAGTGAGACACATATATATATATGTATATATATATATTAATATTTCATACAGCGCTAGATAGGAGAAAAGCCGGTAATTCAATTGCCGGCTTTTCCTATCTCCTTCTCAAACCCGACATGATATGAGACATGGTTTACATACAGTAAACCATCTCATATCCCTTCTTTTATTTCATATTCCTCTTTAGTAATGTTAGAAGTGTATGTGTGTAAAATTTGGTGTCTCTAGCTATTAAATTAAAGGGTTAAATCGCGGAAAAAATTGGCGTGGGCGCCCGCACAATTTTCTCCGCCAGAGTGGGAAAGCCAGTGACTGAGGGCAGATATTAATAGCCTAGAGAGGGTCCATGGTTATTGGCCCCCCCTGGCTAAAAACATCTGCCTCCAGCCACCCCAGAAAAGGCACATCTGGAAGATGTGCCTATTCTGGCACTTAGCCTCTCTCTTCCCATTCCTGTGTAGCCGTGGGATATGGGGTAATGAAGGGTTAATGTCACTTTGCTATTGTAAGATGACATTAAGCCAGATTAATAATGGAGAGGCATCAATTATGACACCTATCCATTATTAATCCAATAGTATGAAATGGTTAGTAAAACACACACATTATTACAAAGTATTTTAATGAAATAAAGACACAGGTTGTTTTAATATTTTATTATACTCTTAATCCACCTGAAGACCCTTGTCACCTGAAACAAAGTTAAACAAAACAAACTACAATATGCCATTCCTTCCATCGATCAGTCATGTCCCACGCTGTAAATCCATCTGAAGGGGTTAACTAATTTTACAAGCAGAAGCCTGCTAATGCAACCGCCCCTGCCTGTAAAAACCCGGGGAATTAATGGAATGCAGGGGAATGACCTGTAGTTACCTTGAGTCATGGTGATGCGCCCTCTGCTGGATGTCCTCATATGAACTCAAGCCTGGGAACTTTTCAGAATATTTTCCCATGCTCGAGTTCATATGAGGACATCCAGCAGAGGGCGCATCACCGCGCCTCAAGGTAACTACAGGTCATTCCCCTGCAATCCATTCATTCCCCGGGTTTTTACAGGCAGGGGCGGCTGCATTAGCAGGCTTCTGCTTGTAAAATTAGTTAACCCCTTCAGATGGATTACCAGCATGGGACATGACTGATCGACGGAAGGTATGGCATATCGCTGTTTGTTTTGTTTAACTTTGTTTCAGGTGACAAGGGTCTTCAGGTGGATTAAGAGTATAATAAAATATTAAAACAACCTGTGTCTTTATTTCATTAAAATACTTTGTAATAATGTGTGTGTTTTATTAACCATTTCATACTATTGGATTAATAAGGGATAGGTGTCATAATTGATGCCTCTCCATTATTAATCTGGCTTAATTTCACGTTACAATAGCAAGGTGACATTAACCCTTCATTGTCCCATATCCCACCGTGACACTGGAGTGGGAAGAGAGAGGCTAAGTGCCAGAATACGCACATTTTCCAGATGTGCCTTTTCTGGGGTGGCTGGGGGCAGATGTTTTTAGCCGGGGGGAGGGGGGCAATAACCATGGACCCTCTCCAGGCTATTAATATCTGCCCTCAGTCACCGGCTTTCCCACCCTGGCAGAGAAAATTGCGCGGGAGCCCACACCAGTTTTTCCCGCGATTTAACCCTTTAATTTAATAGCTAGAGACATCAAATTTTACACACATACACTTCTAACATTACTAAAGAGGAATATGTAATAAAATAAGGGATATGAGATGGTTTACTGTATGTAAACCATGTCTCATATCCTGTCAGGTTTTGGAAGGAGATAGCAAAAGCCGGCAATTGAATTACAGGCTTTTCTGCTATCTAGCGCTGTATGAAATATTAATATACAGTCATGGCCAAAAGTATTGACACCCCTGCAATTTTGTCAGATAATACTCAGTTTCTTCCTGAAAATGATTGCAAACACAAATTATTGGTATTATTATCTTCATTTAATTTGTCTTAAATGAAAAAAACACAAAAAGAATTGTCCTAAAACCAAATTGGATATAATTTCACACCAAACATAAAAAAGGAGGTGGACAAAAGTATTGGCACCCTTCGAAAAATCATGTGATGCTTCTCTAATTTGTGTAATTAACAGCACCTGTAACTTACCTGTGGCACCTAACAGGTGTTGGCAATAACTAAATCACACTTGCAGCCAGTTGACATGGATTAAAGTTGACTCAACCTCTGTCCTGTGTCCTTGTGTGTACCACATTGAACATGGAGAAAAGAAAGAAGACCAAAAAACTGTCTGTGGACTTGAGAAACCAAATTGTGAGGATGGATGAGCAATCTCAAGGCTACAGGTCCATCTCCAAAGACCTGAATGTTCCTGTGTCTACCGTGCGCAGTGTCATCAAGAAATTTACAGCCCATGTCACTGTGGCTAACATCCCTAGATGTGGATGGAAAAGAAAAATTGACAAGAGATTTCAATGCAAGATTGTGCGCATGTTGGATAAAGAACCTCGACTAACATCTAAACAAGTTCAAGCTGCCCTGCAGTCCGAGGGTACAACAGTGTCAACCCATACTATCCATCGGCATCTGAATGAAAAGGGACTGTATGGTAGGAGACCCAGGAAGACTCCACTTCTTACCCCAAGACATAAAAAAGCCAGGCTGGAATTTGACAAAACTTACCTGGAAAAGCCTAAAACGTTTTGGAAGAATGTTCTCTGGTCAGATGAGACAAAAGTAGAGTTTTTTGGGCAAAGGCATCAACATAGAGTTTACAGGAGAAAAAAAGAGGCATTCAAAGAAAAGAACACGGTCCCTACAGTCAAACATGCCGAGGTTCCCTGATGTTTTGGGGTTGCTTTGCTGCCTCTGGCACTGGACTGCTTGACCGTGTGCATGGCATTATGAAGTCTGAAGACTACCAACAAATTTTGCAGCATAATGTAGGGCCCAGTGTGAGAAAGTTGGGTCTCCCTCAGAGGTCATGGGTCTTCCAGCAGGACAATGACCCAAAACACACTTCAAAAAGCACTAGAAAATGGTTTGAGAGAAAGCACTGGAGACTTCTAAGGTGGCCAGCAATGAGTCCAGACCTGAATCCCATCGAACACCTGTGGAGAGATCTAAAATTGGTTGTTTGGAGAAGGCACCCTTCAAATATCAGGGACCTGGAACATTTTGCCAAAGAAGAAAGGTCTAAAATTCCAGCAGAGCATTGTAAGAAACTCATTGATGGTTACCGGAAGCAGTTGGTCGCAGTTATTTTGGCTAAAGGTTGTGCAACCAAGTATTAGGCTGAGGGTGCCAATACTTTTGTCTGGCCCATTTTTGGAGTTTTGTGTGAAATGATCAATGTTTTGCTTTTTGCTTCATTCTCTTTTGTGTTTTTTTCATTTAAGACAAATTAAATGAAGATAATAATACCAAATAATTTGTGTTTACAATCATTTTCAGGAAGAAAATGAGTATTGTTTGACAGAATTGCAGGGGTGTCAATACTTTTGGCCATGACTGTATATATATACTGTATATATATATATATATAGATATATATATATATGTGTGTGTGTCTCAATGACATATATATATATATACAGTATATATAGACAGTATATATGTTTGAACGAATATTTGAACCCATGGTCCGTTTTGCAAGCCTGCGAGAAAAACTCGCAGTACGGATGCCATACGGATTACATACGGAGGATGACATGCGCAAAATAGGCTGACACACCCTGCCTATGGATGACATACGGAACACTATTTTGGGGACATTTCTGCGTATTACGGCCGTAAAAAATGGACCATATTTTCATACGCTGAGTGTGACGCCGGCCTTAGACACAACCATTACAAAGGACATAGCAGAGGCACATTTGTAGGATTATCTCAGCATTATCTCAGGATAAATGTTGTAACACAACCAATTGTGGAACGTATTTATAACCCCTTAAATGAGACGATCTCTCCTATGCTGCATGGCAAATTATACAATTTTTCTCTTTCAACGAAAGTATAAAAGTTTTTATGTTTCTGTCATTAGTGGGTAGCAGTTGACACCCTAAGACAGTGTCTGACTGTTTAACATGCCTTGCAACATAACTGGGGATATTATTCAAGCCTTTAGGCACTAGCTATATAGTTTTTTTTCTCTTTCTGAGAGAGAGTCAATTTTCATAAATCACTAGTAAATATTTTCTTTAATACAACCCCCATGAGTGCCCAAGAGTTGTGTTTTGTAGATTCTCTTCCATATGCCCTACTATTGCACATGGACATCATGGGAGGTTGACTCTCACTTTGGGTGTAACTCTATGAGCCAGGAAAAAATACTGCTCTTCCTGAAAGCCATTCTTGTACCTCAAGAATCTTTTTATCATTGGCATAGTCACCACATAATGCCTTCTTCCTGGCTGGACATGGCTTTCTCCAGCAGAAACAGCTATTTGTTTGATGTGCAGGAGCCATCAGCTGAGCACCAGGGGGCTTCATTCAGAAAGGGAATCATTCTATTGAGGCCACCGTCCTCCATAACTCTAGTCCAACTATAGTCAATGCTAGGTTAAAGCATATTGGATCCAGCAGAAAAAAAGTATTATTAGGCTCTTCTTTAGCATTGTTGGGCTACCCCACTAGCGTATCAAGGGATCCTCAATTAGGTCAGGCTTTAAAGGGGTTGGCCATTTGCATTTTAGTGGAGCTCTCGCTGCTGATTGGGGAACATGTGATCAATTCAGTCCATCAGCCTCCAATTGTAACACACCACACGAGAAAGCTGCTTTTCTAATGGATGAGGCTGATGGACACATCTGATCACATGCTCCTCCACCAGCAGCCATTTTCTGGACAGAAGTGTTAGTCAGGCAAGCCAAAGTGTATCATTAACTCTTTATATTCACAAAATGCAAAAAGTCTCTTAGTACCTCCAAAACATAACAGAATCTGGAATAAAATGTATTTAATTTGTAATAAGATTATTGAAGATATCAAGTTTTCTAACTATTCAGAGCAGCTGCACACATTTTAAGTGAGGTCAATCTACCCAATAAAAAAAGAATGATCTCTGTACATTAAAATATAATTAAAATCAACCGGTTTTGTACAATTTGGAAAAGGAATCATCTCTTTTAGTTTCAGATACTTATTGTCTAATTACAGGCCTCATTAACTCAACATTGTGCTTATTTAATGCAACTTTATAATGACTTCAGTTTTCAGTTCCATCACTGTGTGACCTTGTGCACTGTACTAGATGAAAGCATGCTATTTCTTCCTATTATACAAAGTAGCATTTAGTATATAATAAGAGTGGGTATGTAGGTTACTCCCCCCAATGAGGTTACTGATCAATACATAGAAAATAGAGCTAATAAAGAGCCACAAACATTTTAAAGCCTCATTGTGTGAAACATCAAGGTGATCTCTGTTGTAAACATTCAGACAAAAATGACTAATGTGCTGTTTAATATGTTTATCATGTATGTCGCTATCTACTTACAGTTAATAAGGAAATTGCTGTTTATTGGAAGCCACATCAGGTAGACCAGTTATAGTTTCAAAGTCCACAAAATAGTAGCTAGCTTTAACATTGAGGCTGCCTTTTTTCAGCTTTCTTGATATAAAATGCCATGATCGTTTTTCTCAAGTTGGGGAACATGAAAAAAGCTATACTTAAATGATGTTGCATTAGAAAAACTGCAAAAAGACCTCAAACGCATTTAAAAAAACAAAGAAATTCATACTTTATTTTCCTATTAGTTTATAACAGACATCTAGCCATAGATTTTTTTCCAGAATAAAATGCTAAGAAAAAATCTTCAGTAAAAGACAATGCAAATTTGCAAAAAGCGACCAGAATTTATATTCTGATATCAACAAATAGTCCAAAAACGATTTCCAAATTTTATCTATTAACGACCCAGTCTGTTAGCATATCAAAAAGGGGTTGTTCCCTTTCAGTAAATTAATGTCCCTGGCTGCAGGTTATTATAAAAAAACACACGGTACTCACCTTCCCTGGGTCCACAGGCAAGTCTCCACTGCTGCTTCCCATGTCTGGCATTGACAAGGGAGCTAAAGTACCGTAATAATAACCTGTCATTGTCCTATTGGGAACAATCACTTGTAAATTGGTTATGTGTTAATATTTCAGTGAAAAAGTCTAGAAATATTTTGCACTTCAAAATAATGTGGGTATTTTTTTTTCACAAGCAATTTGTGATAAACTTAATTGAACGTTTTGTGCTTCTTTACAAATGTAAGAAAAATCATGAAAAATGAAAAATAACAACTGATTTTAATTGCTGTATATTAAATAATTGTGTACACACTATGTAAATCTGGTCATATATGTAAATTTGCATGTTGTCTTCATTTTTGCATTCGTTATTTGACAAACATTTTTTATATTTTGAGCATAGTTCAAGACTTTTAAATATAAAAGTGTCATTTTAGCATTTTGCAATAAATTTAGATTGTTTTGCTTTATGTCAAGTTTATTTTGCCTGCTAGAATACTGGAAACCACGTTAAAATACCCACTTTTGAAAACTACACCCATAGTCATATTTATCTGGGGGTGTAGTGAATATTTTGGCCCACCATTTTTATGGATTTGATGCAAAGCAAATGTGAAAAAATTAATTTACCATTTTTTCACAAATATTATACTTTTATGACAGATTTGCAATAGAAATTAGGTTAATGCTCTCCTAGTTTTATTGTGCTTTTTCTTCTGTGTTAACACCCCCCTAATGGGGCCCTAGCCTGCTTACACACACAGTAAGGACCAGAATGAAAGAAGCACTATATTACTTTCAGACCAAAAATTAATCACTCCTAACATTTGTTTCATAGTAAGGGAAAAAAATTGCATTTATTTCACAAATATGTCATTTTTATGACATATTTCTTATACAAAGCAGCCAAAATCAGGGAAACACACCCCATGATTTACTGTGCTGTTTATCAATGTGGTATTAATCTGTGGTACAAAATAAAGGGACAACCATTTGGCTATTAGGCTGCAACTGAAGAAATTCAAGGCCATCTCAACCCACAAGATACACATCTAGGGGAAAAAAATTCTGTTTAAATTTTGACTTTTCTGAAATACAGTGCATACTATTGGTGGCCAATAATGAGAAATAGGATTTAACTGAAGTAAAAAATGAAGAACAAAATATATCAGAGATGTCCAACTCAATTGCAGCGAGAGCAAAAATTAAAAGCTTGGACAAAGCCACCGGCCAACCTTGAAAAGATGTCTACAATTAAGCAAGTTTTTCCTTATTAAATATAACGATTATATTTTTCATATGGCAACAAACTTATAGGGGTTCTCCCATGCACAAAGATATATGTAATAGATAGATAGTGCTAATATTTATTCAATATGACTTGCGTTTATTTATGGGGAAAAAACGGAAATTTGCCCAAAATTTTGAAAATTTTGCAATTTTCAAACTTTTAATTTTTGTGCCCTTAAATCACAAAATAGTTAATACCTAACATTTCCCACATGCCTACCCTACATCAGCACAATTTTGGAAAATAATTTTTTTGTTAGGAAGTTATAAGGGTAAAAATTGACCAGCGATTTTTCATTTTTCCAACAAAGTTTACAAAGCCATTTTTTAGGGACCACCTCACATTTGAAGTGAGTTTGGGGGGGTCAATATGAAAACAAATACCTAAAGGCGACACCATTCAAAAAACTGCACCCCTCAAGGTTCTCAAAACCACATTCAAAAAGTTTATTAACCCTTCAGGTGCTTCACGAGAACTAAAGCAATGTGAAAGGAAAAAATGAACATTTTACTTTCTTCACCAAAAATTTAATTTAGACCCCAACATTTTTTATTTTCACAAGGGTACTAGGAGAAAATGGACCACAAAATTTGTTGTGCAATTTCTCCAGAGTATGCCGACACTCCGTATGTGGGGGAAAGTCACTGTTTGGGCGAATGGCAGGGCTCAGAAGGGAGGGAGCACCATTTGACTTTTTAAACGCAAGATTTGCCTGGAATCAATGGTGGGCGCCATGTCACGTTTGGAGACCCCCTGATGTACCTAAACAGTGGAAACCCCCAATTCTAACTCCAACCTTACCACAACCCTACCCTTATCCCTAACCAGAACCCTAACCCCAACCCCAACCCTCAAACCGTAACCCCAACACAACCGTAACCTCAACACAACCCTTACCCCAGCACATCCCTAACCCCAACACAATTCTAGCCCCAACACTACAACCGTAACCCCAACACCACAACTGTAGCCCCAACACCACTCCATAATCCCAACACCACATCTGTAACGCCAAAACCACAACACAACCCTAACCCTAGCCCTAACCCTAACCCAACCCTAACCCTAGCTCTAACCCTAACCCTAGCACCAACCCTAACCCTAGGCTAACCCTAGCCCCAACCCTAACCCTAGATTTAACCGTAGCCCAACCCTAACCTTAGCCCCAACAATTACCATAATGAAAAACTAGAAAAAAATACACTTTTTAAATTTTATTATTTTTACCCAACTAGCGGGGTTATAAAGTAGGGTTTGATTTACAATTTTTATATTTTGATTACTGTGATAGGGTTTATCCCAGTGCTAAAAATGAACCAATAGGAAATATCTCTTATTGTTGCTGGATGCTGGCCAGAAGATCTCGGCAGGCGCACTGCACATTTGCCCACCATTTTCTCCTGGGAAGATCACGTGAAGGGGCGGGAGATGGAGCCGGAGGGTCCTGGGAAGGTGAAGGTATGGGGGGTTTTCGGGAGACCCAATTTCTCTCTCCTCTGGTATGCTAGATCATATCAGAGGAGAGAGAAATGAATGGGAAGTCTGATTTTTTTTTCTGCGATCACCGTTATTCGGTGAATAACGGTGATCACAAGACTGGGGATGGTAAAAACGGACCCAAATCATGTTCTCAGGGGATATTTTCTGAAACTGCAGGGTGCTATACCCTTATTTCTCAGAGCCATTAAAAAGCCGCGCTGAGAAATAAGTACCCTTAACTGCGACCCCTTAACAAGCGTGTCGGCAGTTGTTAAGGGGTTAAAGCAGGGTTGGGAAAACTCAGGCCCGTGGGACATTTACAACCCACTATGACCTTTTCTCTGACACCCTAGTAGATTCATGGAGACCACAGTGCTTTGGTTGGCACCTATGTTTTGACGGCCACCAGCCCTTTAATTTTTTCATGCTCTGTGAGCATGCGCACACAGTATTTGCTACTAAACGCTGAGGCACATGTACTGACAGATTACATCCTGGTGCCAGTGCCAGCATCAGGACATACTTTGTGGGCAGAGTTAATATGCGATTTGTATGGTGCCCCAAAGGATGGTGTAAATATCCAAATCGCCCTTGGTAGAAAAAAGGTTCCCCACCCCTGATTTAAAGCTATGTTGTTCATACAAAGGATATATTGTTGCTGTAAGTCAAATGGTGTGCAAATAGTAAAGTTAGGTAACAGTTATGTAAAAAATTATGCTTAGAGAGTTTCTTAGAGTGTTCAATCTGTAGACACTTTCGTCTGATACTTCAACAGTAGTAAGCAATCATATGTACATCATATCTACTCTGATACCATCCCTCTATGACGTTCAAATCTTGGAATCGTTCATCTTTATCATCACTGACTACACCAAGATTTTCAGGGATGTTAGCAGGATAGCTATGCAGAAATGCACCTTCATGCTCGTATTGCAGCCAAGCATTTTGCACCTCTCCAAGAGTTTCTGTGCAATTTTGGTGTATCTCTTTCTTGTGATTTCCAAGAAAGTCCTTAACAAGGTCTTTAAATGATTACTAAGCATTTTTTTTAGTTCTGACATTGTCCCGATAAAATGTTCATCTTTGATGAGCTGCCGAATCTGCTTAATATCAAGCACATCAGCCTTTATTTTTCAAATGACAGGCTAGGAAATGCCAAAATGAGATACTTGAAACAGTCTCTTTCAGTTGCCAAAGCTTTAGCAAATTGCTTCATGAGACCCAGTTTCATGTACAGGGGTGGGAATATAATTTATTTTCTGTCAACAAGTGGCTCATGTACAGTAGAATGTTTTGATCACCAAGTTTAAAGTTACATATTGGAGGCCATGGCTTCTCATGAGCTCTGCTTTCCTACATGCACAGAAAACAAGGATACTTAGTGTATCTGCGTAGCTGACCAAGAAGTAAGCATACTAATATACGGTCAACACATGATCCAATTGTGTTTGTGATATTGCAACAAGTCTTTATGTCTCTATATCCTTCACAAAGAGAAACTGAATAGCCAGTTGAGAATGCACCAGATAAATTGCCATTGTGGAGGTGGACACACCCCTTCACGACATGCGCCGTACTAGTACTGCGCATGTCGTGTCTCCCCCTTTGATGTGGGCTCCGGAGGTGAGCCCTCATCAAAGTCGCGACATATCAGCTGACATGTGCGCGCAATAGCGGCAGGTGAAATCGGGATTCACCCGCTGCTACTAACCTGTTAAATGCCGCTGTCAAATGCTGACAGCGGCATTTAACTACCGTTTCCGGCTGCGCGGCCGGAAATGTGCGCATCGCTGACCCCGTCACATGATCGGGGGTCAGCAATGCATCAGGATGGTAACCATAGAGGTCCTTGAGACCTCTATCGTTACTAATGCTGGCCTGCTGTGAGCGCCATCTTGTGGTTGGCGCTCATAGCAATCCTTCATTTCAGCTACATTGCAGCGATCTAATGATTGTTGCTATGTAGCTGAGCCGATCGAGTGGTGCCAGCTTCTAGCCTATCATGGAGGCTATTGAAGCATGGCAAAAGTTTAAAAAAATGTTTTTAAAAATATGAAATAAATAAAAAACATATAAAAGTTTAAATTACCCCCCTTTCACCACATCCAAAATAAAACAATAGAAAAAAAATCAAACCTACACATATTTGGTAACTCCGTGTTCAGAATCGCCTGATCTATAACAAAAAAGAATTAACTTGATTGATCGCTAAACAGCGTAGCGATAAAAAAATTAGAAACGGCAGAATTACGTTTTTTTGGTCGCCGCGACATTGCATTAAAATACAATAACGGGCGATCAAAAGAATGTGTCTGCACAAACGTGGTATCATTAAAAACGTCAGCTCAGCTCGCAAAAAATAAGCCCTCACCTGACCCCAGATCACGAAAAATGGAGACGCTACGGGTATTGGAAAATGGTGCATTTTTTTTTTTTTAGCAAAGTTTTGAATTTTTTTTCACCACTTAGATAAAAAAACAACCTGGGTGTGTTAGGTGTCTTTGAGCTCGTAATGACCTGGAGAATCATAATATCAGGTCAGTTTTAGCATTTAGTGAACCTAGCAGAAAAGCCAAACAAAAAACAAGTGTTGGATTGCACTTGTTTTGCAATTTCACCACACTTGGAATTTTTTTCCCATTTCCTAGTACAAGACATGGTAAAACCAATGGCGTTGATCAAAAGTACAACTTGTCCCGCAAAAATAAGGCCTCACATGACCATATTGACAGAAAAATAAAAAGGTTATTGCTCTGGGAAGGAGGGGAGCGAAAAAGGAAAATGCAAAAGGGAAAAAGGGCCGCGGCGTGAAGGGGTTAAGCTCTGTTTTAAGCTATCGATGAACAGTTGTCATTCATTCAAGTTATATAGTGGAACTCCCAATTCCTGAATTAAACCATCTTATGTTATGCTATAAACAAAGCCATTATCACTTCTAATGTATTTCAGAAATGAACTTTCTCTGGATTGAGAGAAGGATATCTTTACTCCCTTTCCAGGCAAGTTTTTCTCATGAAGTCTTGATGCTAGGAGTTGTGAAGCCTTTTTTGATAGTCCCAAATCTCATGCCAAATCACTCAGCTCATGCTGGTCAAATCCCTTACTGAGACATTTTCAAAATCTTTGTTGTCGCTTTGTTCCTTATCATAATGCTATTTTTGAAAAGAGGGTAGTTCAAGGAAAACTGGCACAGGGATTTCAGCTGAATTAGGCACCAACATATAGCTATGTAGACTAGGATGCTATTTTTTTTATATATATTTTGTTTTGTTATATCCTGAAGTTTTCACTTTACAAAAAGAACTCTTGAAATGATCTCTTGGCTCTCGCCAAACTATAGGTATGCCAAATGGCATCTTATCCCATGCTCCCAATGTCCACATCTGTAAACTCTGCACACACTGCTTGTACACCTTGTGAGGGGCACAAGACTTAACTTGATCGCCAAGTTTTACTTTGAAATATGTAAAATAAGCTTACTTGACAAATGTGCTGATGTTTGTCCTTTGACTAGGAATGGTGAAACTGACACAGATATAACAAAAGGGATGTTTGAGAACTTACAATGAGAAATAGCAGAGACAGATAGGATCTGAAAGAAAAAAATCAAATAAGTGTCTAAATAAAAAAATGTGTGCAGATGATTGGAATACGTTTCATTATATAGAGCAGTCCACAACATTTCTGCACACTGTTCCATGTGTAACTGAATAGTATAGACAAATAACCTGTTGCCAGTCGCTAAGGTCATCCTCCACCTCTCTCCACTCTGCCGTGGGCACCTACCTGATGAATGTGAAATTTTTTCTTCAAAACATATTATATTCAGTATGCAAAATAGGGGGCAGGTCACTGAGGGATCAGCGACCTGTTAGAAGCCATACACATGAATATGTAAGCAGAGAACCACACAAAGCTCCCCTACAGGCCGCCCCGAGGCACGAGCAGATCAATAACTGAAAGCTGAAAATAAAGATTAAATAACAACCACAAGACAGATTTCACCAACCAAGGCATCATTTTAATTAGTATCACGGCGCCATCCTGACACTGTCTGTAAGTTACTGTGCACAATCCTGCTGATTTAGTTATGGAGCCCAATAGCTGGAAGGTATGCCTCTGGAAGTACCTCTATTATTGTTAAATGTTGGTGTAGGCTATATATCCACTAAGTACTTGCACTGATTTTGTTTGAACTGTTTACGCAGTACATTTATTTAATGACCTTCGCCGCAGTTTAATATTTGGAAGCATTTATATTGCTTTCTTCTCTGGCACAGCTTATTCTGTAATGTTTATCAAACTACTTTATGCAAAGTCATATGTGGAAAATAAAATGCATGGCTGACTTCTAAGATTTATAGATTGCTCTGACAATGCCCTATTGGAACCTGCCAGTAGTTTGGAAATGAATAAAATTCATCTATTTCCATAATCATTTATTTGGCTTGTGACTGATTTATAAAGGAGCCTTTTCTTCCGCTTGTTTTCATCACAGATGGCAGAAAATAAGAATAGTACAGTTGCTTGGGGGTTATCTGTCCATTAAACGACAATTTCTGCTGTACAAATATGTGCGCCAGAGCATAAATCGTGCACACAAATTGCTGGTATCATTCACCTTTCCCTTTGGTCCCACAGCTCAGTGATTTACAAAGTGCTTATGAGAATGCTAGGCGAGCAGCTCAGCAAGCAAGGAGGAAGTGCAAGCACTTGACCTCTGACCTTGAGGACACAAGAGTGTTAATGGAAAACCAACAGATCCGGAACCATGAGTTAGAAAAAAGACAAAGAAAGTAAGAGAAAACCATAAATATTATTTTAATAAAAAATATCTAATGCGTTGGCTGTTATTGTCATTTATTAACAATTTATTTATATGATGTTCGGCCTAACTGATGTTTTACATGTCATATGTTGTATGATATTCCAATGTTGTATGATGATGGATTGAATTGTTTTATATAAACCCATCTTTCCAACATGAAAATAACAATCCCCCCCAATGTTGTATTGGTATAGTTAATGGGGAATTCAACAATAAGAATATTATCAAATGTTTCTAATATATGGTACTTTTTGAATTTGTTGTGGTTTCCGAGACTTTAATTGCAATCATTCAATGGGATGTTTCATTATTTACTTTCATAGAATCAGGTACATGAGGCTTGATACATGTTGCTCTTCCATCCTTAATTAAAGCAGTTAGTCATCTTTGGGTACATTTTTTTTTATTTAAATGCATGTATTTTGGGCTAAAAATCATTTTTGCAATTTTGTTTCAATATTTTGCACTGTTTGCCTTTTACAGGTTTTTTTGGTTCCCAGCCCATTCAACTTTAAAGAGGTTTTATAAAACCTAATAGCCAACCTAATATTTAATATTTAACTATCTCATTTTAAAAACTAAGCCCTTTTGCAATTTATATGAATTAACATTAGTCTCCTCCAGTCAAAAAGCAGCTTTCCCATATGAGATGTTTTATACCGTATGTACTCGAGTATAAGCCGAGATTTTCAGCCCACTTTTTTGGGCTGAAGGTGACCCTCTCGTCTTATACTCAGTCGAGTCATTGTCGGGGGGAAGGTTGGCGGGGGAGCGGCGCGGTGACATACTCACCTGCTCCTGGCACTGTCCCTGTTGTGAATTCTGTTATCGAACTCCCTCCTGTGGTCATGAATGGTACTTCGGCGAGTTCTGTCCATGGACTCCCTCTGGTGGCTGTGAGTGGAGCTGCTGGTTCTGAGGTTCCTTCCACAGGTGACCTAGTTTAGTTTTAGGCTGGTTGCTCTATTTAACTCCACTCTGATCGTTACTCCATGCCAGCTGTCAATGTTCTTGTACTGGTTCAGTTCGCTCTTGGATCTTTCTGGTGACCTGTCTACTCCAGCAGAAGCTAAGTCCCTGCTAGTTATTATTCGTTCATTGTTTCCTTGTCCAGCTGGCTATTATGATCTTGCCTTGCTAGTTGGAAGCTCTGGGATGCAGAGTGGCACCTCCGCACCGTGAGTCGGTGCGGAGGTCTTTTTGCACACTCTGCATGGTCATTTGTAGTTTTTAAATGACTAAACGGCACACATATACACTATATCTACAGTATACATAAAATAAAGAAATGGAATAATAATCTAAAATTTATAGAACATAAAATACTTTCCATAAAATTGATATATATAGTGCATAAAAAGTGTGACACAAAAGAAGTGGAACCCACTCAATATATAGAGAACACCAAACCTAAAGCAAGGATCACAGAAAAGAAGTACCACCAGGCTAGGATGTGCAAATATTCAATTTATTTATTTATTATGATAACACATGATAATACAGAAATATAAAATATTAAAAAGGATGTGCACTGCAGGACATATACTGCTATAGATATTACATAAATATGTATAAAATAGTAAGCCTCAATAGGTAAAACCTGATGCCGAAAAAAGAAAAAATGTTTTTTTGTGTAAAAAATTATTTTGTATATATATATATATATATATATATATATATATATATATATATCTGTATGAAACACACACAAATACATATATATATATAAACAAATAAAGTGCTCAAGTGCTGTGATAAATAATAATGTATTGCAATGGTCCAATATATTATATACCAGGGCCAATATAAGAACACCACTGTGAGTAAAAAACGTGATTAAAAAGAAGTTAGGAGCATACAGGTACCTTAATAGGATTACTGTCCTAGTGCCCTGGATTGGAAATCTATGTCTGTGTCCGGCTGGGGTTGTCAGGGGTACATGGTGATGTTCCATTGCTGTCAATTTCGCCTTCCACTCCTTCTGAAGTCCCTGAATTTTTGTCAGATTACCAGGATGTATTTGATGAGCCCAAATCCAGTGCCCTACCTCCTCATAGGGACTGCGATTGTGCTATTAATTTGATTCCTGGTAGTAAGTTTCCTAAGGGCCGACTGTTTAATTTATCTGTACCAGAGCACGCAGCTATGCGGAGTTATATAAAGGAATCCTTGGAGAAAGGTCATATTCGCCCGTCGTCATCACCGTTGGGAGCAGGGTTCTTTTTTGTGGCCAAGAAGGATGGTTCTTTGAGACCATGTATTGATTACCGCCTTCTTAATAAGATCACGGTCAAATTTCAGTACCCTTTGCCGCTGCTGTCTGATTTATTTGCTCGGATTAAGGGGGCTAGTTGGTTCACCAAGATAGATCTTCGAGGGGCGTAAAATCTTGTGCGAATTAAACAGGGCGACGAATGGAAAACAGCATTTAATACGCCCGAGGGCCATTTTGAGTACCTGGTTATGCCATTCGGGCTTTCTAATGCTCCATCTGTGTTTCAGTCCTTTATGCATGACATCTTCCGAGAGTACCTGGATAGATTCATGATTGTATATTTGGATGATATTTTGGTCTTTTCGGATGATTGGGAGTCTCATGTGAAGCAGGTCAGAATGGTGTTCCAGGTCCTTCGTGCGAATTTCTTGTTTGTGAAGGGGTCTAAATGTCTCTTTGGAGTTCAGAAGGTTTCATTTTTGGGTTTCATTTTTTCCCCTTCTTCTATCGAGATGGACCCTGTTAAAGTTCAGGCCATTTATGATTGGACTCAGCCGACATCTGTGAAGAGCCTGCAGAAGTTCCTGGGCTTTGCTAATTTTTACCGTCGCTTCATTGCTAATTTTTCTAGTGTTGCTAAACCGTTGACTGATTTGACCAAGAAAGGTGCTGATGTGGTCAATTGGTCCTCTGCGGCTGTAGAGGCTTTTCAGGAGTTGAAGCGTCATTTTTCTTCTGCCCCTGTGTTGTGCCAGCCAGATGTTTTGCTCCCGTTTCAGGTCGAGGTTGATGCTTCTGAGATTGGAGCAGGGGCTGTTTTGTCGCAAAGAAGTTCTGATGGCTCGGTGATGAAACCATGTGCCTTCTTTTCTAGAAAATTCTCGCCTGCTGAGCGCAATTATGATGTTGGCAATCGAGAATTGTTGGCCATGAAGTGGGCATTCGAGGAGTGGCGACATTGGCTTGAAGGAGCCAAGCATCGCGTGGTGGTCTTGACGGATCACAAGAATCTGACTTATCTCGAGTCTGCCAAACGGTTGAATCCTAGACAGGCTCGTTGGTCGCTGTTTTTCTCCCGTTTTGATTTTGTGGTTTCGTACCTTCCGGGCTCTAAAATGTGAAGGCTGATGCCCTGTCAAGGAGTTTTGTGCCTGACTCTCCGGGTGTTCCTGAGCCGGCGGGTATTCTCAAAGAGGGGGTAATTTTGTCTGCTATCTCCCCTGATTTGCGGCGGGTGCTGCAGAAGTTTCAGGCTGATAGACCTGACCGTTGTCCAGCGGAGAAACTGTTTGTCCCTGATAGATGGACTAGTAGAGTTATCTCTGAGGTTCATTGTTCGGTGTTGGCTGGTCATCCTGGAATCTTTGGTACCAGAGATTTGGTGGCTAGATCCTTTTGGTGGCCTTCTTTGTCACGGGATGTGCGCTCTTTTGTGCAGTCCTGTGGGACTTGTGCTCGGGCTAAGCCTTGCTGTTCTCGTGCCAGTGGGTTGCTTTTGCCCTTGCCGGTCTCGAAGAGGCCCTGGACACATATTTCCATGGATTTTATTTCAGATCTCCCTGTCTCTCAAAGGATGTCGGTCATTTGGGTGGTTTGTGATCGCTTCTCTAAGATGGTCCATTTGGTACCCTTGTCTAAATTGCCTTCCTCCTCTGATTTGGTGCCATTGTTTTTCCAGCATGTGGTGCGTTTGCATGGCATTCCGGAGAACATCGTCTCGGACAGAGGTTCCCAGTTTGTTTCGAGGTTTTGGCGGTCCTTTTGTGCTAAGATGGGCATTGATTTGTCTTTTTCCTTGGCTTTCCATCCTCAGACAAATGGCCAAACCGAACAAACTAACCAGACTTTGGAAACATATCTGAGATGCTTTGTTTCTGCTGATCAGGATGATTGGGTGTCTTTCTTGCCTTTGGCTGAGTTCGCCCTTAATATTCGGGCCAGCTCGGCTACTTTGGTTTCGCCTTTTTTCTGTAATTCCGGTTTCCATCCTCGTTTCTCTTCAGGGCAGGTTGAGCCTTCGGACTGTCCTGGTGTGGATACTGTGGTGGACAGGTTGCAGCAGATTTGGACTCATGTGGTGGACAATTTGACATTGTCTCAGGACAAGGCTCAACGTTTCGCTAACCGCCGGCGCTGTGTTGCTCCCCGACTTCGTGTTGGGGATTTGGTTTGGTTGTCGTCTCGTTATGTTCCTATGAAGGTTTCCTCTCCTAAGTTTAAGCCTCGTTTTATTGGTCCGTATAAGATTTCTGAAGTTCTCAGTCCTGTGTTATTTCGTTTGGCCCTTCCAGCTTCTTTTGCCATCCATAATGTGTTCCATAAGTCGTTATTACGGAGATACGTGGCGCCTATGGTTCTCTCCGTTGACCCTCCTGCCCCGGTGTTGGTCGAGGGGGAGTTGGAGTATGTGGTGGAGAAGATTTTGGATTCTCGCATTTCGAGACGGAAACTCCAGTACCTGGTCAAGTGGAAGGGTTATGGTCAGGAAGATAATTCCTGGGTTGTTGCCTCTGATGTTCATGCTGCCGATCTGGTTTGTGCCTTTCATTTGGCTCGTCCTGATCGGCCTGGGGGTTCTGGTGAGGGTTCGGTGACCCCTCCTCAAGGGGGGGGGGGTACTGTTGTGAATTCTGTTATCGAACTCCCTCCTGTGGTCATGAATGGTACTTCGGCGAGTTCTGTCCATGGACTCCCTCTGGTGGCTGTGATTGGAGCTGCTGGTTCTGAGGTTCCTTCCACAGGTGACCTAGTTTAGTTTTAGGCTGGTTGCTCTATTTAACTCCACTCTGATCGTTACTCCATGCCAGCTGTCAATGTTCTTGTACTGGTTCAGTTCGCTCTTGGATCTTTCTGGTGACCTGTCTACTCCAGCAGAAGCTAAGTCCCTGCTAGTTATTATTCGTTCATTGTTTCCTTGTCCAGCTGGCTATTATGATTTTGCCTTGCTAGTTGGAAGCTCTGGGATGCAGAGTGGCACCTCCGCACCGTGCGGAGGTCTTTTTGCACGCTCTGCGTGGTCTTTTGTTGTTTTTGTGCTGACCGCAAAGTTACCTTTCCTATCCTCAGTCTGTTTAGTAAGTCTGGCCTCCCTTTGCTGAAACCTGTTTCAATTCTGTGTTTGTGACTTTCATCTTTACTCACAGTCAATATATGTGGGGGGCTGCCTTTTCCTTTGGGGAATTTCTCTGAGGCAAGGTAGGCTTTATTTTCTATCTCTAGGGCTAGTTAGCTCTTAGGCTGTGAAGAGGCGTCTAGGTAGAGTTAGGTACGCTCCACGGCTATTTCTAGATGTGTGATAGGATTAGGGGTTGCGGTCAGCAGAGTTCCCACTTCCCAGAGCTTGTCCTGTGTGCGTTTACCCATCAAGTCGTTCCCGGTGCTCCTAACCACCAGGTCCATAACATGTCCCTGCATGTCTGATGGTCTCCGATCAGCTCTTCCTGTGTTCAGCGGTCAAGTGGTACCGCTCATTAAAGTAATGAATATGGACGCATTTTCATTACTGTAATGAGCGGTACGTGACCGCTGAACACAGGAAGACGCCGTCGACTCCCGTAGACCATCTGACAGTGAGACGCTGCCAGGGACTCCGCCGGGAGCAGGTGAGTTTATCGGGGAGATGAGCATTGCGCGATAGTCACCTTCCTCATTACACCACTGCGCGCCGCTCTGTCTTCCATCCTCTGCACTGTTCAGGTCAGAGGGCGCGATGATGCGATTAGTGTGTGCACCGTCCTCTGCCTGAACAGTCAGTGCAGAGGATGGAAGACAGAGCAGCGCGCAGTGGTGGAACGAGGAAGGTGACTATCGTAAGTGCCAGGGGCCTGAGCGAAGAGAGGTGAGTATGTGATTTTTTTTTTATTTTAATCGCAGCAACAGCAAATGGGGCAAATGTGTGGAGCATCTTAGGGGGCCACAATTGTTATGATCTGGTGGCCTTGGAGCAGCATGAGACGTGCTCTGGAAAAGGTGGCCCCTGTACTGACCGCAAACCCTGAACCTAGCAGCGCAACTAGAAGTAGCCGTGGGGGGTACCTAACACTCCCTAGACCCCTCGACACAGCCTAAGAAACTAACTACCCCTAAAGACAGAAACAGGAAACCTATCTTGCCTCAGAGAAAATCCCCAAAGGACAGACAGCCCCCCATATATATTGACTGTGAGAGGAGAGGGAAAAAACATACGCAGACATGAACTCAGAATTTAGCATAGGAGGCCATACTAGCTAAATAGAAAGAATAGAACAGAGTGCTATGCGGTCAGTATTAAAACACTAGAAAATATCCACCACAGAAAATACAAAACACCACATCTGACTAAAGACATGGAGGGTATATCTGCATCTCCAGAGACACAGCAAGGCTGCAAAAAATACTTCACAGACAAAGCTGGACAAGAAAAAACATGAAATTGCACAGAACTATAAGGTCCACAGCAGGTGGACAGCAAAAACAAAGCCAGGACTTATCTTTGAAGAAAAGCACAGCGAACAGGAGAGACCAGAAGGGATGTGAATCCTCCAAAAACAATGGACAACTGGCAGGGACTAAAGAGTCCTGCAAAGCTATATACCCCAGTCAGTTTTGCAATTAGCAGATACACCTGTCCAATCCTGCAGTCCAGGCACAACTGCATTACCCTCTACAACCACCGGAGGGAGCCCAAAAGCTGAATTCACAACACACAATGTATGGAGCATCGTATGGGGCCACAATGTATGGAGCATCTCATGGGGCCATAATGTATAAAGCATCATATGGGGCCACAATGTATGGAGCATCTCATGAGCCATAATGTATGGAGCATCTCATGGGGCCATAATGTGTGGAGCATCTTATGGGGCCATAATGTATGGAGCATCTTATAGGGCCATAATGTGTGGAGCATCTTATGGGGCATAATGTATGGAGCATCTTATGGGGCCATAATGTATGGAGCATCTTATGGGGCCATAATGTATGGAGTATCTTATGGGGCCATAATGTATGGAGCATCTTATGGAGCATAATGTGTGGAGTATCTTATGGGGCCATAATGTATGGAGCATCTTATGGGGACATAATGTGTGGAGAATCTCATGGGCCATAAAGTTTGGAGCATCTTATGGGGCATAATGTGTGGAGCATCTCATGGGGCATAATGTATGGAGCAAATTATGGGGCCATAATGTATGGAGCATCCTATGGGGCCATAATGTATGGAGCATCTCATGGGGCCATAATGTGTGGAACATCTTATGGGGCCATAATGTATGGAGCATCTTAAGGGGCCATAATGTATGGAGTATCTTATGGGGCCATAATGTATGGAGCATCTTATGGAGCATAATGTGTGGAGTATCTTATGAGGCCATAATGTATGGAGCATCTTACGGGGACATAATGTGTGGAGCATCTCATGGGCCATAAAGTTTGGAGCATCTTATGGGGCATAATGTGTGGAGCATCTCATGGGGCATAATGTATGGAGCAAATTATGGGGCCATAATGTATGGAGCATCCTATGGGGCCATAATGTATGGAGCATCTCATGGGGCCATAATGTGTGGAACATCTTATGGGGCCATAATGTATGGAGCATCTTAAGGGGCCATAATGTATGGAGTATCTTATGGGGCCATAATGTATGGAGCATCTTATGGAGCATAATGTGTGGAGTATCTTATGAGGCCATAATGTATGGAGCATCTTATGGGGACATAATGTGTGGAGCATCTCATGGGCCATAAAGTTTGGAGCATCTTATGGGGGCATAATGTGTGGAGCATCTCATGGGGCATAATGTATGGAGCAAATTATGGGGCCATAATGTATGGAGCATTTTATGGGGTCATAACGTGTGGAGCATCTTGTGGGGCATAATGTGTGGAGCATCTTATGGGGCCATAATGTGTGGAGCATCTCATGGAGCATAATGTGTGGAGCATCTCATGTGGCATAATGTATGGAGCATCTCATGGGGCCATAATGTATGGAGCATCCTATGGGGCCATAATGTATGGAGCATTTCATGGGGCCATAATGTGTGGAACATCTTATGGGGCCATAATGTATGGAGCATCTTATGGGTACATAATGTGTGGAGCATCTCATGGGCCATAAAGTTTGGAGCATCTTATGGGGCATAATGTGTGGAGCATCTCATGGGGCATAATGTATGGAGCAAATTATGGGGCCATAATGTATGGAGCATTTTATGGGGTCATAATGTGTGGAGCATCTTGTGGGGCATAATGTGTGGTGCATCTTATTGGGCCATAATGTATGGAGCATCTTATTGGGCCATAATGTATGGAGCATCTTATGGGGCCATAGTGTATGGAGCATCTTATAGGGCCATGATGTATGGAGCATCTTATGGGGTATAATGTGTGGAGTATCTCATGGGGCATAATGTGTGAAGCATCTTATGGGTAGTGTTGAGCGATACCGTCCGATACTTGAAAGTATCGGTATCGGATAGTATCGGCCGATACCCGAAAAATATCGGATATCGCCGATACCGATATCCGATACCAATACAAGTCAATGGGACATCAAGTATCGGAATGTATCCTCATGGATCCCAGGGTCTGAAGGAGAGGAAACTCTCCTTCAGGCCCTGGGATCCATATTAAAGTGTAAAATAAAGAATTAAAATAAAAAATATTGTTATATTCACCTCTCCGGCGGCCCCTGGACATCAGCGGGAGGATCCGGCGTCCGGCACGGCTTCTTTCTTCAAAATGCGCGCCTTTAGGACCTGTGGAATGACGTCCCGGCTTCTGATTGGTCGCGTGCCGCCCATGTGATCGCCACGCGACCAATCAGAAGCCGCGACGTCATTCCTCAGGTCCTAAAAGGCGCTCATTCTAGGACTTTAGCTGAGGAATGACGTCGCGGCTTCTGATTGGTCGCGTGGCGGTCACATGGGCGGCACGCGACCAATCAGAAGCCGGGACGTCATACCACAGGTCCTAAAGGCGCGCATTTTGAAGAAAGAAGCCGTGCCGGACGCCGGATCCTCCCGCTGATGTCCAGGGGCCGCCGGAGAGGTGAATATAACAATATTTTTTATTTTAATTCTTTATTTTACACTTTAATATGGATCCCAGGGCCTGAAGGAGAGTTTCCTCTCCTTCAGACCCTGGGATCCATGAGGATACATTCCGATACTTGATGTCCCATTGACTTGTATTGGTATCGGATATATATATCACAAAAATATCGGATCTCGGTATCGGAATTCCGATACCGCAAGTATCGGCCGATACCCGATACTTGCGGTATCGGAAGGCTCAACACTACTTATGGGCCATAATGTGCGGAGCATGTTAGGCTACTTTCACACTAGCCTCAGTACGGGGCCATCGCCATGCCTCGGCCCGACGTACCGACGTAAACTGCGAAAAAAATGAACAACGGGGGCAGCGGATGCAGTTTTACAACGCATCCGCTGCCCCATTGTAAGGTCCGTGGAGGAGGGGGCGGAGTTCCGGCCGTGCATGCGCAGTTGGAAATGGCGGACACGACGCACAAAAAACGTTACATGCAACTTTTTTTGTGCCGACGGTCTGCCAAAACACGACGCATCCGTCGCACGACGGATGCGACGTGTGGCCATACGTCGCAATGCATCGGCTAATACAAGTCTATGGAAAAAAAAGGCATCCTGCGGGCAACTTTGCAGGATGCGTTTTTTCTCCAAAACGACACATTGCGAAGTACGTCACACATCGCTAGTGTGAAAGTAGCTTTATTGGGCCATAATGTGTGGAGCATCTTATGGGGCCATCAACCTTTATGCAGCATTGTATGGGGCAAATGTTTCTATGGAGCATCTTATGGGGCCATTATTAACCTTTGTGCAGCATTATATGGGGCATATTTTAATATGCGGGATTATATGGGGCGTATTTTGTATGGAGCATCTTATGGGGTCCATCATGAACTGTATGGAGCATTATATGGGGCTCCTGATTCAATATGGATATTCAAAAACACTTAACCTACTGATGTCTCAATTAATTTTATTTTTTTTGGTATCTATTTTTATTTTTGACATTTACCGGTAGCTGCTGCATTTTCCACCCTAGGCTTATGCTTGAGTCATTAAGTTTTCCCAGTTTTTTGTGGCAAAATTAGGGGGGTCGGCTGATACTAGGGTCGGCTTATACTCGAGTATATACCGCAATTGGAGGAGGCTCATTTACAGGTCTGATCACATGTTCCTCCACCAGCAGCCATTGTATGGAAAGAACTGCTGATCAGTTTGTGAGGAAAGCTGCACTAACAAGAGAAAGTTGCTGACCTTTTTTTTTTACTAAGAATCCATCAGCTAGCTCATTCTGACAGTTTAACAGTCTCCTTTTCTGAGCTTCTCTCAGCTGATTTAGTCCACAGATTATATTAATGTTGTGTATCAGGAAGAAAGTCTGTAAAAGTCTAATGGTTTAACCCCTTCATGACCCAGCCTATTTTGACCTTAAAGACCTTGCCGTTTTTTGCAATTCTGACCAGTGTCCCTTTATGAGGTAATAACTCAGGAACGCTTCAACGGATCCTAGAGGTTCTGAGATTGTTTTTTCGTGACATATTGGGCTTCATGTTAGTGGTAAATTTAGGTCAATAAATTCTGCGTTTATTTGTGATAAAAATGGAAATTTGGCGAAAATTTTGAAAATTTCGCAATTTTCACATTTTGAATTTTTATTCTGTTAAACCAGAGAGATATGTGACACAAAATAGTTAATAAATAACATTTCCCACATGTTTACTTTACATCAGCACAATTTTGGAAACAAAATTTTTTTTTGTTAGGAAGTTATAAGGGTTAAAATTTGACCAGCGATTTCTCATTTTTACAACGAAATTTACAAAACCATTTTTTTTAGAGACCACCTCACATTTGAAGTCAGTTTGAGGGGTCTATATGGCTGAAAATACCCAAAAGTGACACCATTCTAAAAACTGCACCCCTCAAGGTGCACAAAACCACATTCAAGAAGTTTATTAACCCTTCAGGTGCTTCACAGCAGCAGAAGCAACATGGAAGGAAAAAATGAACATTTAACTTTTTAGTCACAAAAATTATCCTTTAGCAACAATTTTTTTATTTTCCCAATGGTAAAAGGAGAAACTAAACAACGAAAGTTGTTGTCCAATTTGTCCTGAGTACGCTGATACCTCATATGTGGGGGTAAACCACTGTTTGGGCGCACGGCAGGGCTTGGAAGGGAAGGAGCGCCATTTGACTTTTTGAATCAAAAATTGGCTCCACTCTTTAGCGGACACCATGTCACGTTTGGAGAGCCCCCGTGTGCCTAAAAATTGGAGCTCCCCCACAAGTGACCCCATTTTGGAAACTAGACGCCCCAAGGAACTTATGTAGACGCATAGTGAGCACTTTGAACCCCCAGGTGCTTCACAAATTGATCCGTAAAAATGAAAAAGTACTTTTTTTTCACAAAAAAATTCTTTTTGCCTCAATTTTTTCATTTTCACATGGGCAACAGGATAAAATGGATCCTAAAATGTGTTGGGCAATTTCTCCTGAGTACACCGATACCTCACATGTGGGGGTAAACCACTGTTTGGGCACATGGTAAGGCTCGGAAGGGAAGGAGCGCCATTTGACTTTTTGAATGAAAAATTATTTCCATCGTTAGCGGACACCATGTCGCGTTTGGATAGCTCCTGCGTGCCTAAACATTGGTGCTCCCCCACAAGTGACCCCATTTTGGAAACTAGACCCCCCAAGGAACTTATTTAGATGCCTAGTGAGCACTTTAAACCCTCAGGTGCTTCACAAATTGATCTGTAAAAATGAAAAAGTACTTTTTTTTTCACAAAAAAATTATTTTCGCCTCAATTTTTTCATTTTCACATGGGCAGTAGGATAATATGGATCATAAAATTTGTTGGGCAATTTCTCCCGAGTACGTCGATACCTCATATGTGGGGGTAAACCAAACCACTGTTTGGGCACTCGGCAGGGCTCGGAAGGGAAGGCGCGCCATTTGACTTTTTGAATGGAAAATTAGCTCCAATTGTTAGCGGACACCATGTCGCGTTTGGAGAGCCCCTGTGTGCCTAAACATTGGAGCAACCCCACAAGTGACCCCATTTTGGAAACTAGACCCCCCAAGGAACTTATCTAGATACATATTGAGCACTTTAAACCCCCAGGTGCTTCACAGAAGTTTATAACGCAGAGCCATGAAAATAAAAAATAATTTTTCTTTCCTCAAAAATGATTTTTTAGCCTAGAATTTCCTATTTTGCCAAGGATAATAGGAGAAATTGGACCCCAAATATTGTTGTACAGTTTGTCCTGAGTACGCTGATACCCCATATGTGGGGGTAAACCACTGTTTGGGCGCACGGCAGGGCTCGGAAGGGATGGCACGCCATTTGGCTTTTTAAATGGAAAATTAGCTCCAATCATTAGCAGACACCATGTCACGTTTGGAGAGCCCCTGTGTGCCTAAACATTGGAGATCCCCCAGAAATGACACCATTTTGGAAACTAGACCCCCAAAGGAACTAATCTAGATGTGTGGTGAGGACTTTGAACCCCCAAGTGCTTCACATAAGTTTATAACGCAGAGCCATGAAAATAAAAAAAAAAAATTATTTTCTCAAAAATGATCTTTTAGCCTGCAATTTTTTTATTTTCCCAAGGGTAACAGGAGAAATTTGACCACAAAAGTTGTTGTCCAGTTTCTCCTGAGTACGCTGATACCCCATATGTGGGGGTAAATCACTGTTTGGGCACATGCCGGGGCTCGGAAGTGAAGTAGTGACGTTTTGAAATGCAGACTTTGATGGAATGCTCTGTGGGCGTCACGTTGCGTTTGCAGAGCCCCTGATGTGGCTTAACAGTAGAAACCCCCCACAAGTGACCCCATTTTGGAAACTAGACCCCGAAAGGAACTTATCTAGATGTGTGGTGAGCACTTTGAACCCCCAAGCGCTTCATAGAAGTTTATAATGCAGAGCCGTGAAAATAATAAATACGTTTTCTTTCCTCAAAAATAATTATTTAGCCCAGAATTTTTTAATTTTCCCAAGGGTAACAGGAGAAATTTGACCCCAATATTTGTTGTCCAGTTTCTCCTGAGTACGGTGATACCCCATATGTGGGGGTAAACTACTGTTTGGGCACATGCCGGGGCTTGGAATTGAAGTAGTGACGTTTTGAAATGCAGACTTTGATGGAATGGTCTGCGGGTGTCACGTTGCGTTTGCAGAGCCCCTAATGTGCCTAAACAGTAGAAACCCCCACAAGTGACCCCATTTTAGAAACTAGACCCCCCAAGGAACTTATCTAGATATGTGGTGAGCACTTTGAACCCCCAAGTGCTTCACAGACGTTTACAACGCAGAGCCGTGAAAATAAAAAATCATTTTTCTTTCCTCAAAAATTATGTTTTAGCAAGCATTTTTTTAGATTCACAAGGGTAACAGGAGAAATTGGACCCCAGTAATTGTTGCGCAGTTTGTCCTGAGTATGCTGGTACCCCATATGTGGGGGTAAACCACTGTTTGGGCACACGTCAGGGCTCGGAAGTGAGGGAGCACCATTTGACTTTTTGAATACGAGATTGGCTGGAATCAATGGTGGCGCCATGTTGCGTTTGGAGACCCCTGATGCGCCTAAACAGTGGTAACCCCTCAATTCTAACTCCAACACTAACCCCCCCACACCCCTAACCCTAATCCCAACTGTAGCCACAACCCTAATTCCAACCCTAACCACAACCCTAATTCCAACCCTAACCCTAAGGCTATGTGCCCACGTTGCGGATTCGTGTGAGATATTTCCGCACCATTTTTGAAAAATCCGCGGGTAAAAGGCACTGCGTTTTACCTGCGGATTTTCCGCGGATTTCCAGTGTTTTTTGTGCGGATTTCACCTGCGGATTCCTATTGAGGAACAGGTGTAAAACGCTGCGGAATCCGCACAAAGAATTGACATGCTGCGGAAAATACAACGCAGCGTTTCCGCGCGGTATTTTCCGCACTATGGGCACAGCGGATTTGGTTTTTCATATGTTTACATGGTACTGTAAACCTGATGGAACACTGCTGCGAATCCGCAGCGGCCAATCCACTGCGGATCCGCAGCCAAATCCGCACCGTGTGCACATAGCCTAATTCTAAAGGTATGTGCACACGCTGCGGAAAACGCTGCGGATCCGCAGCAGTTTCCCATGAGTTTACAGTTCAATGTAAACCTACGGGAAACAAAAATCGCTGTACACATGCTGCGTAAAAACTGCACGGAAACGCAGCGGTTTACATTCCGCAGCATGTCACTTCTTTGTGCGGATGCCGCAGCGGTTTTACAACTGCTCCAATAGAAAATCGCAGTTGTAAAACCGCAGTGAAATGCGCAGAAAAAACGCGGTAAATCCGCCATAAATCCGCAGCGGTTTAGCACTGCGGATTTATCAAATCCGCAGCGGAAAAATCCGCAGAGGACCAGAATACGTGTGCACATACCGAAACCCTAACCCTAGCCCTAACCCTACCCCTAACCCTAGCCCTAACCCTAGCCCTAACCCTAACCCTAGCTCTAACCCTACCCCTAACCCTACCCCTAACCCTACCCCTAACCCTACCCCTAACCCTACCCCTAACCCTAACCCTAGTCTAACATTAGTGGGAAAAAAAAAATTTCTTTATTTTTTTTATTGTCCCTACCTATGGGGGTGACAAAGGGGGGGGGGTCATTTATTATTTTTTTTATTTTGATCACTGAGATATAATCTATCTCAGTGATCAAAATGCACTTTGGAACGAATCTGCCGGCCGGCAGATTCGGCGGGCGCACTGCGCATGCACCCGCCATTTTGGAAGATGGCGGCGCCCAGGGAGAAGACGGACGGGACCCCGGCTGGATCGGTAAGTATGATGGGGTGGGGGGGGACCACGGGGGGGGATCGGAGCACGGGGGGGGAATCGGAGCGCGGGAGGGGTGGAACGGAGCACGGGGGGCGTGGAACGGAGCACGGGGGGGCTGGAATGGAGCACGTGGGGGTGGAACGGAGCACCGGGGGGGTGGATCGGAGTGCAGGGGGGGTGATTGGAGCACGGGGGGGTGATTGGAGCACGGGGGGAGCGGACAAGAGCACGGGGGGGAGCGGAGCCCTGTACTGAGGGAAGCCGGAGCAGTGTACCGGCCAGATCGGGGAGCTGGGGGGGCGATCGGAGGGGTGGGGTGGGGGCACATTAGTATTTCCAGCCATGGCCGATGATATTGCAGCATCGGCCATGGCTGGATTGTAATATTTCACCCGTTATAATAGGTGAAATATTACAAATCGCTCTGATTGGCAGTTTCACTTTCAACAGCCAATCAGAGCGATCGTAGCCACGAGGGGGTGAAGCCACCCCCCCTGGGCTAAACTACCACTCCCCCTGTCCCTGCAGATCGGGTGAAATGGGAGTTAACCCTTTCACCCGGCCTGCAGGGACGCGATCTTTCCATGACGCCACATAGGCGTCATGGGTCGGATTGGCACCGACTTTCATGACGCCTACGTGGCGTCATGGGTCGGGAAGGGGTTAAAATTTGTAATAAAACCCAATTGCAAAAATGATTTAAAGCCCAAAATTCAAGCATTTAAAGAGAACCTGTTAAAGCATGATTTTTAAATGTAAAGTAAAGCCATGGCTGAAGTGTTGCTGTAGTACTGATTAAATTGATACCTTTGGTGAAGAAATCCCCTTTGTTGCTCTTCTATAATCTGAATTTGAGGTTTTCTGAAAATTAGATTCTGGTGCACAGAGGCCGGACTGTGCACTGGGTCTTCTCGTCCCTGTCTGTGATTTCTCAGCACTTCTGCCTGCCTCCATTCATAGTAATATAGTAACATAGTTAGTAAGGCCGAAAAAAGACATTTGTCCATCCAGTTCAGCCTATATTCCATCATAATAAATCCCCAGATCTACGTCCTTCTACAGAACCTAATAATTGTATGTTACAATATTGTTCTGCTCCAGGAAGACATCCAGGCCTCTCTTGAACCCCTCGACTGAGTTCGCCATCACCACCTCCTCAGGCAAGCAATTCCAGATTCTCACTGCCCTAACAGTAAAGAATCCTCTTCTATGTTGGTGGAAAAACCTTCTCTCCTCCAGACGCAAAGAATGCCCCCTTGTGCCCGTCACCTTCCTTGGTATAAACAGATCCTCAGCGAGATATTTGTATTGTCCCCTTATATACTTATACATGGTTATTAGATCGCCCCTCAGTCGTCTTTTTTCTAGACTAAATAATCCTAATTTCGCTAATCTATCTGGGTATTGTAGTTCTCCCATCCCCTTTATTAATTTTGTTGCCCTCCTTTGTACTCTCTCTAGTTCCATTATATCCTTCCTGAGCACCGGTGCCCAAAACTGGACACAGTACTCCATGTGTGGTCTAACTAGGGATTTGTACAGAGGCAGTATAATGCTCTCATCATGTGTATCCAGACCTCTTTTAATGCACCCCATGATCCTGTTTGCCTTGGCAGCTGCTGCCTGGCACTGGCTGCTCCAGGTAAGTTTATCGTTAACTAGGATCCCCAAGTCCTTCTCCCTGTCAGATTTACCCAGTGGTGTAATGGTGATATTGATTCCTTCTTCCCATGCGTATAACCTTACATTTATCATTGTTAAACCTCATCTGCCACCTTTCAGCCCAAGTTTCCAACTTATCCAGATCCATCTGTAGAAGAATACTATCTTCTCTTGTATTAACTGCTTTACATAGTTTTGTATCATCTGCAAATATTGATATTTTACTGTATAAACCTTCTACCAGATCATTAATGAATATGTTGAAGAGAACAGGTCCCAATAACGACCCCTGCGGTACCCCACTGGTCACAGCGACCCAGTTAGAGACTATACCATTTATAACCACCCTCTGCTTTCTATCACTAAGCCAGTTACTAACCCATTTACACACATTTTCCCCCAGACCAAGCATTCTCATTTTGTGTACCAACCTCTTGTGCGGCACGGTATCAAACGCTTTGGAAAAATCGAGATATACCACGTCCAATGACTCACCGTGGTCCAGCCTATAGCTTACCTCTTCATAAAAACTGATTAGATTGGTTTGACAGGAGCGATTTCTCATAAACCCATGCTGATATGGAGTTAAACAGTTATTCTCATTGAGATAATCCAGAATAACATCCCTCAGGAACCCTTCAAATATTTTACCAACAATAGAGGTTAGACTTACTGGCCTATAATTTCCAGGTTCACTTTTAGAGCCCTTTTTGAATATTGGCACCACATTTGCTATGCGCCAGTCCTGCGGAACAGACCCCGTCGCTATAGAGTCCCTAAAAATAAAAAGGGGAATTGTCAGGGAGTCACAAAAACACTGAACTTTAGGAAGGCAAAGTTTGACCAGCTTAGAGATGCCCTTGATCTGGTAGACTGGGACAATATCCTCAGAAATAAGAATACAGATAATAAATGGAAAATGTTTAAGAACATCCTAAATAGGCACTGTAAGCGGTTTATAGTGAGGAAAGAATGGTTGTAGATGACGAGGAAAAAGCTAACATATTAAACACCTTCTTCTCCACGGTATTCACGGTGGAAAATGAAATGCAAGGTGAAATCCCAAGAAACAATGAAAACCCTATATTAAGGGTCACCAATCTAACCCAAGAAGAGGTGCGAAACCGGCTAAATAAGCTTAAAATAGATAAATCTCCGGGTCCGGATGGCATACACCCACGAGTACTAAGAGAACTAAGTAATGTAATAGATAAACCATTATTTCTTATTTTTAGGGACTCTATAGCGACGGGGTCTGTTCCGCAGGACTGGCGCATAGCAAATGTGGTGCCAATATTCAAAAAGGGCTCTAAAAGTGAACCTGGAAATTATAGGCCAGTAAGTCTAACCTCTATTGTTGGTAAAATATTTGAAGGGTTTCTGAGGGATGTTATTCTGGATTATCTCAATGAGAATAACTGTTTAACTCCATATCAGCATGGGTTTATGAGAAATCGCTCCTGTCAAACCAATCTAATCAGTTTTTATGAAGAGGTAAGCTATAGGCTGGACCACGGTGAGTCATTGGACGTGGTATATCTCGATTTTTCCAAAGCGTTTGATACCGTGCCGCACAAGAGGTTGGTACACAAAATGAGAATGCTTGGTCTGGGGGAAAATGTGTGTAAATGGGTTAGTAACTGGCTTAGTGATAGAAAGCAGAGGGTGGTTATAAATGGTATAGTCTCTAACTGGGTCGCTGTGACCAGTGGGGTACCGCAGGGGTCGTTATTGGGACCTGTTCTCTTCAACATATTCATTAATGATCTGGTAGAAGGTTTACACAGTAAAATATCGATATTTGCAGATGATACAAAACTATGTAAAGCAGTTAATACAAGAGAAGATAGTATTCTGCTACAGATGGATCTGGATAAGTTGGAAACTTGGGCTGAAAGGTGGCAGATGAGGTTTAACAATGATAAATGTAAGGTTATACACATGGGAAGAAGGAATCAATATCACCATTACACACTGAACGGGAAACCACTGGGTAAATCTGACAGGGAGAAGGACTTGGGGATCCTAGTTAACGATAAACTTACCTGGAGCAGCCAGTGCCAGGCAGCAGCTGCCAAGGCAAACAGGATCATGGGGTGCATTAAAAGAGGTCTGGATACACATGATGAGAACATTATACTGCCTCTGTACAAATCTCTAGTTAGACCGCACATGGAGTACTGTGTCCAGTTTTGGGCACCGGTGCTCAGGAAGGATATAATGGAACTAGAGAGAGTACAAAGGAGGGCAACAAAATTAATAAAGGGGATGGGAGAACTACAATACCCAGATAGATTAGCGAAATTAGGATTATTTAGTCTAGAAAAAAGACGACTGAGGGGTGATCTAATAACCATGTATAAGTATATAAGGGGACAATACAAATATCTCGCTGAGGATCGGTTTATACCAAGGAAGGTGACGGGCACAAGGGGGCATTCTTTGCGTCTGGAGGAGAGAAGGTTTTTCCACCAACATAGAAGAGGATTCTTTACTGTTAGGGCAGTGAGAATCTGGAATTACTTGCCTGAGGAGGTGGTGATGGCGAACTCAGTCGAGGGGTTCAAGAGAGGCCTGGATGTCTTCCTGGAGCAGAACAATATTGTAACATACAATTATTAGGTTCTGTAGAAGGACGTAGATCTGGGGATTTATTATGATGGAATATAGGCTGAACTGGATGGACAAATGTCTTTTTTCGGCCTTACTAACTATGTTACTATGTTACTATGTTACTATACCAGGAAAACATGCACCACCAACCAGTTGCCACGATTGGCAGAGAACTAGGAATGACAGCTTAGCTAAGTAGCTGGGTAATCACTTAGGGTAATCACTTAGAACAGGGAACTCCTGAAGGAACCTCAGTCTCAGATTGGATGACTTATCTGTCTATCAAAATTCTGACAGCTCAGCACTCCCCTGCACTAGATTAGATGACTGATCTGTACCCACTGCATCCCAGACTCATTGGGTAGAGGAATCGTGACAATATTCAAGTGACAGGTTTGCATGATTCATTATTAGTACACAGTTTCTATTTTTATAAATCTTTAGCAGAATAAAACACTTTTGTAAGTATTACTTACATCTTTATAAAATTTGGCAGTGGTGTAAACTCTATAAACAGTATGAAACCATAAAACATTATTTTTGGGGGGGGGGTTTATTCACCATGAAAGCAGGAAGTATCTTGTAAGGATGTTACGTTTTTCTGTATTTGATAAGAACTTTCTAATAACTCTCTTGTAGTAACAGTATACACAAAGGATCGGATTCATCATTTCTTTTTTTTTAAGTCACTTTTCTTTTTTCTCTCATGGTAATTATAGGCCATTGTCAAATTCTTCAAATTGGCGCATTCAGTTCATGAATTTTGTGCAATGTCAAAAACGGTCCTTCTTTTTTGTTTTTAACCCTTTTTGCTACTTTTACAAGCAAAAAAGTCACACATTTTGAATAATGGCACAACATTGTGCCAAAATATCTGGTATACAAAAATTAATCCTAGGGGGACTGGAATACATTTGCAACAAATGTTGCAATTTTTGGAAAAGTCACAAAATGTTGAATGAGGTGTCAACATTTAGAAACCCTAATGTTTAACTATTAAAAAACTAAAACCGTTGAACATATACAAAGTACACTTAAAATATATAAGTACATAAAAATAAAAGATAAAAGACGGAAAATATGAAAGATACATTTTGGTGCAAACAATAAAAAGGTGCAATACACTAAATTTTGAAACAAAAAAAGGTGCAAATGCAATTATGAATCGGGTCAATAGTATGTAGATTTGCACCTTCGGCACATTGTACATTAGGGTAGAAATCCCTTCTCTAACATAAGCCATGCTACTTAACCCCTTAGAGACCCTGCCTTTTTCTTTTTTTCCGTTTTTGTTTTTCGCTCCCCTTCCTCCCAGAGCCATGATTTTTTTATTTTTCCATCAATATGGGTATGTGAGGGCTTGTTTTTTGCGGGACAAGAAGCACTTTTGAACAACACAATTGGTTTTACCATGTTGTGTACTAGCAAATGGGAAAAAAATTCCAAGTGCGGTCAAATTGCAAAGAAAGTGCAATCCCGCAACTGTTTTTGTTTGGCTTTTTGCTAGGTTCACTAAATCCTAATAATGACCTGCAATTATGATTCTCCAGGTTATTATGAGTTCGTAGACACCATACATGTCAAGGTTTTTTTTGTAAGTGGTGAAAAAAAATTCCAAACTTTATTAAAAAAAAAAAATTGCGCAATTTTCCAATACCCATAGCTAGTGTTGAGCGATACCGTCCGATACTTGAAAGTATCGGTATCGGATAGTATCGGCCGATACCCGAAAAATATCGGATATCGCCGATACCGATATCCGATACCAATACAAGTCAATGGGACATCAAGTATCGGAATGTATCCTCATGGATCCCAGGGTCTGAAGGAGAGGAAACTCTCCTTCAGGCCCTGGGATCCATATTAAAGTGTAAAATAAAGAATTAAAATAAAAAATATTGTTATATTCACCTCTCCGGCGGCCCCTGGACATCAGCGGGAGGATCCGGCGTCCGGCACGGCTTCTTTCTTCAAAATGCGCGCCTTTAGGACCTGTGGAATGACGTCCCGGCTTCTGATTGGTCGCGTGCCGCCCATGTGACCGCCACGCGACCAATCAGAAGCCGCGACGTCATTCCTCAGGTCCTAAAAGGCGCTCATTCTAGGACTTTAGCTGAGGAATGACGTCGCGGCTTCTGATTGGTCGCATGGCGGTCACATGGGCGGCACGCGACCAATCAGAAGCCGGGACGTCATACCACAGGTCCTAAAGGCGCGCATTTTGAAGAAAGAAGCCGTGCCGGACGCCGGTTCCTCGCGCAGATGTCCAGGGGCCGCCGGAGAGGTGAATATAACAATATTTTTTATTTTAATTCTTTATTTTACACTTCCGATACCGATACCCGATATCACAAAAATATCGGATCTCGGTATCGGAATTCCGATACCGCAAGTATCGGCCGATACCCGATACTTGCGGTATCGGAATGCTCAACACTACCCATAGCGTCTCCATTTTTCATGATCTGGGGTCGGGTGAGGGCTTATTTTTTGCATGCCGAGCTGACGTTATTAATGATGCCATTTCGGTGCAGATACATTCTTTTGATCGCCCGTTATTGCATTTTAATGAAATATCAAGGCGACCAAAAAAACGTAATTCTGGCGTTTTGATTTTTTATTGCTATATTGCTTAGCGATCAGGTTAATCCTTTTTATATTGATAGATCAGGGCGATTCTGAATGCAACTATACCAAATATGTGTATGTTTGATTTTTTTTATTGTTTTATTTTGATTGGGGTGAAAGGGGGGTGATTTAAACTTTTATACTTTTTTATTTTTTTTATATTTTGAAAACATTTTTTTCTTACTTTTGCCATATTTCAATAGCCTCCATGGGAGACTAGAAGCTGGCACAACTTCATCGGCTCAGCTACATAGGGGCGATGCTATGAGTGCTGACCACAGGGTGGCGCTCACAGCAATCTGGCATCAACAACTATAGAGGTCTTCAGGTGACCTCTGGTTGTTATGCAAACGCACCGATGACTCCCGATCATGTGGCCGGAAGCCCTTGTTAAATGCCGCTGTTAGCGTTTGACAGTGGCATTTAACTAGTTAATAGTGGCGGGTGGATCGCGATTCCACCCGCCGCTATTGCGGGCACATGTCAGCTGTACAAAAAAGCTGACATGTCCCGGCTTTGATGTGGGCTCACCGCCAGAGCCCGCATCAAAGGAAGAGATGCGAAGGGGTTAAAGTTGCTTAACAACCTTCTTTTGTCGGTTTGATAAATATTTGCATTCTTAAATTGCATGGAATGAGAAACAGATTATTCTGTTTGCTGTACATTAGACTGCTTTTATCTGCTACAATGGACAGAAGATAAGCGAGTTGTCAACCCATCTCCTAAAAAATATAATCCGGGTAATAAAATCTTCCAACATGACATAGCAGTATAGAAAAATAGATGCCATTGAAATATAGAAGAATAGATGCTTCAAATAAACCAAATTTCTCAACGTACTATAAGTTTATCTGTAGATTGTAGAGCGATAAGATATGTGATTTTCTCTTCTACAGGGCTCATATAATATTGAGCTGTGTCGACAGTCCTGTTTTTTTTGCAGAACTGACATGGAGTGAGCAAGGCATTGTATATAAGTAATTGAAACAGCATATGCTCATGTAAATGATGTCGTGTTTAATTTCTATCTTAAAAAATAACTAGATATTAGAAACTCTGTTTCCTGGTATATTTATATGCAAAAATAAGCCCTGTGGCATAAACAGCAACCAAAATATAAACATATTAATTGCAATGTCCAGTCTCATTAGGGTAAAAATAATGTTATTACATAATGTCTAATCCTATTAGGGTATAACCCAGATCCTAATATTAGCTATTAGCAACTTGTTTTTATTTTGATTGGATAATGGAATAACAATGAAAACATAGCAATACATAAAATAAAATGAAAAAAAGTTACAATATATGATAATAATTTATTTATAAAGTGATATTTACTGCTATAATGTATTAAGTGTGACTATCACAACTTCCTGACTTACGTTGTGATTTCATAAATTATTCTGAGTGGTAGAACCTCTAATGTTTCAGCTCATATGAAATGTGTTTGTGATGCCATACAATCTTACCTGACAGGAAAACAATTGTGATGCTACAGTGGTTCCAAGACTAGCTTGTGCTATCACAGCAACATATCTAACTAAAACTGTGCTATCACAGCAGCTTACCTAAGGGTACCGTCACACAGTGCAATTTTGATCGCTACGACGGCACGATTTGTGACGTTCGAGCGATATAGTTACGATATCGCAGTGTCTGACACGCTCCTGCGATCAGGGACCCCGCTGAGAATCGTACGTCGTAGCAGATCGTTTGAAACTTTCTTTCGTCGTCTAGTGTCCCGCTGTGGCGGCATGATCGCATGGTGTAACATGTATCGTATACGATGTGCGCATAGTAACCAACGGCTTCTACATCGCACATACGTCATGAAATTATCGCTCCAGCGTCGTAGATTGCAAAGTGTGACAGCAGTCTACGACGCTGGAGCGATATTGTTACGACGCTGGAGCGTCACGGATCGTACCGTCGTAGCGATGAAAATTGCACTGTGTGACGGTACCCTAACTGAAACTGTTTGTGCTATCACAGCAGCTTACCTAACTAAAACCTGTTTGTCCTATCACAGCAACTTATCTAACTGGAATCAGTTTGTGCTATGAGAGCAACTTATTTAACTGTAATCAGTTTGTACTATTCAAGCAACTTACCTAAGTAAAATCTGTTTGTGCTATCACAGCAACTGACCTAACTAAAAGCAGTTGAGTTATCAAAGCGGTTTACCTTTCTGATCTCACAATGTATTACCTGTTTGACACGTACTTGTGATGTCAGAGCAGTTACCTGAAGGATTCATTAGTGAAACACCCTTATAATGTTAATTAGTTATCTATTGAACATATATTTTTGATATCACACTAGCTTACATAAAAAAAGATATTTGAGATATCACTGCTGCCTTTCAGATGGCTCAAACAGATAGCTTTTGTTAGCTAGTAGTATCACACCCAAAAGGTACTGTCACACTCAGCAACTTTGCAAAGAGAACGACAACAATCCGTGACGTTGCAGCGTCCTGGATAGCGATCTCGTTGTGTTTGACACGCAGCAGCATCAGGATCCCGCTGTGCCATCGCTGGTCGGAGCCAGAAGTCCAGAACTTTATTTCGTTGCCAGGTCGGCGTGTATCGTCATGTTTGACATCAAAAGCAATGACGCCAGCAATGAGCATAGGGCCCCTAGATGTGTGTCAGATCGGTACACTCCGGCTGTTTGACATGGAGCTAACAACCAGTGAGAACGATAAGTGAGTTGCCGTCACGTCACTGGATCGCTCCTGCATCGTTCTGGAGTTGCTGTGTTTGACGTCTCTACAGCGACCTAAACAGCGACGCTGCAGCGATCTAGTTTAGCTCGGCTCGTTGTCTATATCGCTGCAGCGTCGCTGAGTGTGACGGTACCTAAAGAAAGACATCATGGGACATCACATGGAGCTGACTGCAGCAAACTGCAAGAACAGTATATGGACACCTTAGTTTACAACTGCTAATTTAATCCCTTTCCAACTGTGGCAGTTGCTGACTGTGTTATACAGCTGGCACCAGCCTCAAACAGCAGAGGTTAAAGCAGACTTCAATCATTTAATCCATAAAATGGTCGGCTCACCTGACTGAACATGTAGCAGATCAACTGTCCGTTGTATATCCCTAACCCCAAAGCCAACTCGCTTGCTCCCGCAAGCAAGTAATCTAAAAAAAAAAGAAGGTTGACATGCATGGCTTGTAAAATAAAAATTAGCTTTATTCAATCTTCTTGTAAAATGCTACATTACATCAAACAGTCGTACATACATTGAAAAAAGATTGAATAAAGCTAATGTTTATTTTGCAAGCAGTCTTTGCCAACCTTCTTCTCTTTTGGATTTCTTATCACAAGTGTTTAACCACTTAAAGGTATCCTGTCACTAGATGTTAGCTACCTCGTCTGAAAATAGAAAAAGCAGGGTGTATCCAGCAACAGACCCATGGCAGTGATAATATTTTTCTTGATTAAACCATGATTAAAAATACAATAGATAAAATTCCATGGAAAAAAGGAAGTAAGATGTGAACAAGGAACGAACGAACCTTAGGCATTTTGAACACACATGTTCTTAGTCATAGTACAAATGTTCTTTGTATTTTTAAACATGGTTTAATAAATATATATTTTTTTTTATCACTGCCATGGACATGATGCTGGATATACCTTACTTTTTCTAAGTTGTTTGCTGTTGACATATCATTCCGTGCACTGGTCAAGATTACGTCCACAGTCAGAACTAACATTAGGTGCGCTGGATTTTTTTCTAATTCTAAATCTGAAAATAGTGTGATGTAGGGACAAAAACTTAACTCCTGGAATATGTCATTTGCTGGGCTGCTTCCTGTAGTTTTGATAAAATCACTGTTTTATCTGCTGAAGATCTAAGGGTATGTGCACACGCTGCAGATTCCATTGCGGAATTTTCCACAGCGGATATCATTAACCCCTTTACCCCCAAGGGTGGTTTGCACGTTAATGACCAGGCCAATTTTTACAATTCTGACCACTGTCCCTTTATGAGGTTATAACTCCGAAACGCTTCAACGGATCCTGGTGATTCTGACATTGTTTTCTCGTGACATATTGTACTTCATGATAGTGGTAAAATTTCTTTGATAGTACCTGCGTTTATTTGTGAAAAAAACGGAAATTTGGCGAAAATTTTGAAAATTTCGCAATTTTCAAACTTTGAATTTTTATGCAATTAAATCACAGAGATATGTCACACAAAATACTTAATAAGTAACATTTCCCACATGTCTCCTTTACATCAGCATAATTTTGGAACCAATTTTTTTTTTTGTTAGGGAGTTATAAGGGTTAAAAGTTGACCAGCAATTTCTCATTTTTACAACACCATTTTTTTTTAGGGACCACGTCTCATTTGAAGTCATTTTGAGGGGTCTATATGATAGAAAATGCCCAAGTGTGACACCATTCTAAAAACTGCACCCCTCAAGGTGCTCAAAACCACATTCAAGAAGTTTATTAACCCTTCAGGTGTTTAATAGGAATTTTTGGAATGTTTAAATAAAAATGAACATTTAACTTTTTTACACAAAAAATTTACTTCAGCTCCAATTTGTTTTATTTTACCAAGGGTAACAGGAGAAATTGGACCCAAAAAGTTGTTGTCCAATTTGTCCTGAGTACGCTGATACCCCATATGTGGCAGTAAACCACTGTTTGGGCGCATGGGAGAGCTCGGAAGGGAAGGAGCGCTATTTGACTTTTCAATGCAAAATTGACAGGAATTGAGATGGGACGCCATGTTGCGTTTGGAGAGCCACTGATGTGCCTAAACATTGAAACCCCCCACAAGTGACACCATTTTGGAAAGTAGACCCCCTAAGGAACTTATCTGGATGTGTGGTGAGCACTTTGACCCACCAAGTGCTTCACAGAAGTTTATAATGCAGAACCGTAAAAATAAAAAATCATATTTTTTCACAAAAATTATATTTTTGCCCCCAATTTTTTATTTTTCCAAGGGTAAGAGAAGAAATTGGACCTCAAAAGTTGTTGTCCAATTTGTCCTGAGTACGCTGATACCCCATATGTGGCAGTAAACCACTGTTTGGGCGCATGGGAGAGCTCGGAAGGGAAGGAGCGCAGTTTGACTTTTCAATGCAAAATTGACAGAAATTGAGATGGGACGCCATGTTGCGTTTGGAGAGCCACTGATGTGCCTAAACATTGAAACCCCCCACAAGTGACACCATTTTGGAAAGTAGACCCCCTAAGGAACTTATCTAGAGGTGTGGTGAGCACTTTGACCCACCAAGTGCTTCACAGAAGTTTATAATGCAGAACCGTAAAAATAAAAAATCATATTTTTTCACAAAAATTATATTTTTGCCCCCAATTTTTTATTTTTCCAAGGGTAAGAGAAGAAATTGGACCTCAAAAGTTGTTGTCCAATTTGTCCCGAGTACGCTGATACCCCATATGTGGCAGTAAACCACTGTTTGGGCGCATGGGAGAGCTCGGAAGGGAAGGAGCGCCGTTTGACTTTTCAATGCAAAATTGACAGGAATTGAGATGGGACGCCATGTTGCGTTTGGAGAGCCACTGATGTGCCTAAACATTGAAACCCCCCACAAGTGACACCATTTTGGAAAGTAGACCCCCTAAGGAACTTATCTGGATGTGTGGTGAGCACTTTGACCCACCAAGGGCTTCACAGAAGTTTATAATGCAGAGCCATAAAAATAAAACAAAATTTTTTTCCCACAAAAATTATTTTTTAGCCCCCAGTTTTGTATTTTCCCTAGGGTAACAGGAGAAATTGGACCCCAAAAGTTGTTGTCCAATTTGTCCTGAGTACGCTGATACCCCATATGTGGGGGGGAACCACCGTTTGGGCGCATGGGAGGGTTCGGAAGGGAAGGAGCGCCATTTGGAATGCAGACTTAGATGGAATGGTCTGCAGGCGTCACATTGCGTTTGCAGAGCCCCTAATGTACCTAAACAGTAGAAACCCCCCACAAGTGACACCATTTTGGAAAGTAGACCCCCTAAGGAACTCATCTTGATGTGTTGTGAGAGCTTTGAACCCCCAAGTATTTCACTACAGTTTATAACGCAGAGCCATGCAAATAAAAAATATTTTTTTTTCCACAAAAATTATATTTTAGCCCCCAGTTTTGTATTTTTCCAAGGTTAGCAGGAGAAATTGGACCCTAAATGTTGTTGTCCAATTTGTCCTGAGTACGCTGATACCCGATATGTGGGGGGGAACCACCGTTTGGGCGCATGGGAGGGCTCGGAAGGGAAGGAGCATCATTTGGAATGCAGACTTAGATGGATTGGTCTGCAGGCGTCACATTGCGTTTGCAGCGCCCCTAATGTACCTAAACAGTAGAAACCCCCCACAAGTGACCCCATATTGGAAACTAGACCCCTCAATGAACTTATCTAGATGTGTTGTGAGAACTTTGAACCCCCAAGTGTTTCACTACAGTTTATAACGCAGAGCCGTGAAAATAAAAAATCTTTTTGTTTTCCCACAAAAATTATTTTTTAGCCCCCAGTTTTGTATTTTCCCAAGGGTAACAGGAGAAATTGGTCCACAAAAGTTGTTGTCCAATTTGTCCTGAGTACGCTGATACCCCATATGTTGGGGTAAACCCCTGTTTGGGCACACAGGAGAGCTCGGAAGGGAAGGAGCACTGTTTTACTTTTTCAACGCAGAATTGGCTGGAATTGAGATCGGACGCCATGTCGTGTTTGGAGAGCCCCTGATGTGCCGAAACAGTGGAAACCCCCCAATTATAACTGAAACCCTAATCTAAACACACCCCTAACCCTAATTCCAACGGTAACCCTAACCACACCTCTAACCCTGACACACCCCTAACCCTAATCCCAACCCTATTCCCAACTGTAAATGTAATCTAAACCCTAACCCTAACTTTAGCCCCAACCCTAACTGTAGCCCCAACCCTAACCCTAACCCTAGCCCTAACCCTAGCCCTAACCCTAGCCCTAACCCTAACCCTAGCCCTAACCCTAGCCCTAACCCTAGCCCTAATCCTAGCCCTAACCCTAGCCCTAACCCTAACCCTAACCCTAGCCCTAACCCTAGCCCTAACCCTAGCCCTAGCCCTAGCCCTAACCCTAGCCCTAACCCTAGCCCTAGCCCTAACCCTAGCCCTAACCCTAGCCCTAACCCTAGCCCTAGCCCTAACCCTAGCCCTAACCCTAATGGGAAAATGGAAATAAATACATTTTTTTTTATTTTTCCCTAACTAAGGGGGTGATGAAGGGGGGTTTGATTTACTTTTATAGCGAGTTTTTTAGCGGATTTTTATGATTGGCAGCCGTCACACACTGAAAGACCCTTTTTATTGCAAAAAATATTTTTTGCAATACCACATTTTGAGAGCTATAATTTTTCCATATTTTGGTCCACAAAGTCATGTGAGGTCTTGTTTTTTGCGGGACGAGTTGACGTTTTTATTGAAAACATTTTTGGGCACGTGACTTTTTTTATCGCTTTTTATTCCGATTTTTGTGAGGAAGAATGACCAAAAGCCAGCTATTCATGAATTTCTATTGGGGGAGGCGTTTATACCGTTCCGCGTTTGGTAAAATTGATAAATCAGTTTTATTCTTCGGGTCAGTACGATTACAGCGATACCTCATTTATATCATTTTTTTATGGTTTGGTGCTTTTATACGATAAAAACTATTTTACAGAAAAAATAATTATTTTTGCATCGCTTTATTCTCAGGACTATAACTTTTTTATTTTTTTGCTGATGATGCTGTATGGCGGCTCTTTTTTTGCGGGACAATATGACGCTTTCAGCGGTACCATGGTTATTTATATCTGTCCTTTTGATCGCGTGTTATTCCACTTTTTGTTCGGCGGTATGATAATAAAGCGTTGTTTTTTGCCTCGTTTTTTTTTTTTTTTCTTACGGTGTTTACTGAAGGGGTTAACTAGTGGGACAGTTTTATAGGTCGGGTCGTTACGGACGCGGCGATACTAAATATGTGTACTTTTATTGGTTTTTTTTTTTTATTTAGATGAAGAAATGTATTTATGGGAATAATATTTTTTTTTTTTTTCATTATTTTGGAATATTTTTTTTTATTTTTTTTACACATTTGGAAAATTTTTTTTTAACTTTTTTACTTTGTCCCAGGGGGGGACATCACAGATCAGTGATCTGACAGTTTGCACAGCACTCTGTCAGATCACTGATCTGACATGCAGCGCTGCAGCCTTCACAGTGCCTGCTCTAAGCAGGCTCTGTGAAGCCACCTCCCTCCCTGCAGGACCCGGATCCGCGGCCATCTTGGATCCGGGGCTGGAGGGAGCAGGGAGGGAGGTGAGACCCTCGCAGCAACGCGATCACATCGCGTTGCTGCGGGGGGCTCAGGGAAGCCCGCAGGGAGCCCCCTCCCTGCGCGGTGCTTCCCTGCACCGCCGGCACATCGCGATCATCTTTGATCGCGGTGTGCCAGGGGTTAATGTGCCGGGGGCGGTCCGTGACCGCTCCTGGCACATAGTGCCGGATGTCAGCTGCGATAAGCAGCTGACACCCGGCCGCGATCGGCCGCGCTACCCCCGTGAGCGCGGCCGATCGGCTATGACGTACTATCCCGTCCAGGGTCAGATAAGCCCAGGGCACCTCGACGGGATAGTACGTCTAAGGTCACAGAGGGGTTAAATCCGCAGTGCAAAAAGTACTGCGGATTTATTGCGGTTTATTGTGTGGTTTCCACTGCGGTTTTAGACACCTGTGGTTTTTTAATGTGGAGCAGGTGTTAAACAAAGAATTGACATGCTGCGGAAAATAAACCGCAGCGTTTCCGCGCGTTTTTTTCCACAGTATGTGCACAGCGTTTTTTTTCCATAGGTTAACATTGTACTGTACACCGCATGGAAGACTGCTTCGGATCCGCAGCGTCAAAACCGCTGCGGATCCGTAGCAAAAACCGCAACGTGTGCACATAGCCTAACAGTTCCCTGAATGCTGAGCTCTGTATAACCCCGTCAACACCTGTAATTAGCAGATTTCTGTATATGTATAAAACACACACAGAAAGCAGCCAATCAGTTGTGGGGTCATGGTTATAATTAGCTTCTAAATATGGAGGTCTACATGGCAGCAGTAGTGGCCCTGTACTGATAATCTTCTGCTGAAAGAACTGGGATTTTCTAAAAATCCCATTAAATGACACATTGCTGGAATCTGGGTCCATGTTTCAACCTTAGAGGAAAACGGAGAAACATTCAACTTCCATGATCCAAATAAAACAATATATGGCTTTATTGAATAATCAAAAAAAAAAAAACACAAGACACAGAGTATAGATATGGAAAGAGTTAGTAGGTGTTCTTAAGGGCCCTCCAATAGGTGTTCTTAATGGCCTCCCAGGTCAGTAGATGTTCTTAGTGACCTCGCAGGTCAGTAGATATTCTTAATGGCCTCCCAGGTCAGTAGATGTTCTTATTGGCCTCCAAGGTCAGTAGATGTTCTTAGTGACCTTGCAGGTCAGTAGATATTCTTAATGGACTCCCAGGTCAGTAGATGTTCTTATTGGCCTCCCAGGTCAGTAGATGTTCTCATTGGCCTCCCAGTTCAGTAGATGTTCTTAGTGGCCTCCCAGGTCAGTAGATGTTCTTAGTGACCTCGCAGATCATTAGATGTTCTTAATGGCCTCCCAGGTCAGTAGATGTTCTTAGTGGCCTCCCAGGTCAGTAGATGTTCTTAATGACCTTCCAGGTCAGTAGATGTTCTTATTGGCCTCCCAGGTCAGTAGATGTTCTTAGTGACCTCGCAGGTCAGTAGATATTCTTAATGGACTCCCAGGTCAGTAGATGTTCTTATTGGCCTCCCAGGTCAGTAGATGTTCTTATTGGCCTCCCAGGTCAGTAGATGTTTTTAGTGGCCTCCCAGGTCAGTAGATGTTCTTAGTGACCTCGCAGATCATTAGATGTTCTTAATGGCCTCGCAGGTCAGTAGATGTTCTTAGTGGCCTCCCAGGTCAGTAGATGTTCTTAATGACCTTCCAGGACAGTAGATGTTCTTAGTGACCTCCCAGGTTAGTAGATGTTCTTAATGGCCCCCCAGTTTACTCAAAACTCACTGTCAGTACTAATTAAAGGGTTATCAGTGGCAATAGGAGCTCCAATGTGTAACACAGCCAGCATCTATCCTATGTGGTGCAAACTCCTGGGCCTGCTTAACATACCCAATGTGCTCCAAGATGTATATACCCATTATAAAGCACTAAAGGGAATCTGTCAGCAGCATAATGTAGGGGCAGAGACCATGATTCTATCAATCTGTCACTTAAGGTACCGTCACACTGAACGATATCGCTAGCGATCCGTGACGTTGCAGCGTCCTGGCTAGCGATATCGTTCAGTTTGACAGGCAGCAGCGATCAGGATCCTGCTGTGCCATCGTTGGTCGGAGCAGAAAGTCCAGCACTTTATTTCGTCGCTGGACCTCCCGCAGACATTGCTGAATCAGCGTGTGGGATGCCGATTCAGCGATGTTTTCACTGGTAACCAGGGTAAACATTGGGTTACTAAGCGCAGGGCCGCGCTCAGTAACCCGATGTTTACCCTGGTTACCAGCGTAAATGTAAAAAAAACAAACAGTACATACTTACATTCCGGTGTCTGTCCCCCAGCGCTGTGCTTTCCTGCACTGGCTGTGAGCGCCGGCCAGCCGTAAAGCACAGCGGTGACGTCACCGCTCTGCTTTACGGCTGGCTGGCGCTGACAGTGCAGGAAAGCACAGCGCCGGAGGACAGACACCGGACAACTCGGAGGACACCCAAGCGTGCTCGGGAAATCTTGTGTAACGAGTGCAAACAGGTGGTTGGGTGGATAGCAGATAATGCTTCCAGCAGTCTTGGAAGCACCACACAGTCTTCCACACAGTCCTCCACACAGTCCAGTCTCCCAAGCCTAAAGTCTGGATCACTTAATCCACACCCTGATCCTCCTTCCTGCCACAATGTTGAGTCCCAGGAGACTAGTGATCCCACACTAGGACACTACAAGGAGCTCTTTACCACAACATTTCTTGATTGTGGCCTCTCAACCTACATGCTCCAAGAGGGACAGAAAGACATGCTGTTCAGTGATGCAAAAAAACTTGGAGAGACCACAGCCACAAGAACATGACAGTAGGGAATTGCAAATTTGGGATAAGGAGGAAGATGAAAATGAGACACAGTTGATGCTAAGTCTTGTTGTTGTTAAGTCACGAAGTGAGGAGGACCAGGGTGCGGTGGTAGAAAACAAGGTGGTGGATGACAAAATCACTGATCAAACTTAAGAAACTGGCCAGCAGTGCTGAAGGGGAGAGATTGGCTGACAGGAAGAGGCAGTGGTTTGACCAGATAGAGAAGGCGGTCAACTGTTCCGCAGAGCACCGACACTCCTGAATTTCTCCATCAAAGAGTTAGTTGTTCCCCGCTCTGGGACTTTTTTAAAGAGAGTTCTGAGACAAACAAAATGGCCATTTGCAACCTGTGTCATTCTAAGATCAGCCGGGGCCTGACCACTAAGTACCTAGTGGCCAACAACATGATCAGACACATGTCATCTAAGCACCCAACTCAGTGGGCCGTGACCCGACGTCTGGGTCCACGATTGGTGCTATCGGGTGACACCACTGCCTCTTCCCCTGTGTTAGGTGCTTCCCAATCCCCTGTCCAAAACAAAAGTGCAGATTCCTCCTAGCCTGCACCTATCCTTGAACATTCTGACTTACCATCATCAGACACTTCCAAATCCTTGTCCCAGCACAGCATTCACCTGTCCCTACCCAGGCCTTGGAATGAAAAAGAAAGTTCCCAGCCACCCACAGGCCCAAATACTAAACAGACACATTTCCAAGTTTATTGCCATGGAAATGTTGCCATTTAGGCCAGTAGACTCTGCATCACTGTTTCAGCAAAGTGGCACCCGGCTCTTCCAGAGCTAATTTGTCGGCTCTGGCAGTGCTGCAGCAGCACATGCAAGTGTCAGCTCAATGACTGGTGTGGAACTCGACACTGTACATGCTGGACAGGCTTTGTGAGCAAAAGAGGCCAGTGGTTGAGTACCAGCTCCAACATGCCCGTTGGTATTCTGGTTAGCCTCCACACATAGCAACTGAAGAGTGGGTATATACAGTGGGGCAAAAAAGTATTTAGTCAGTCAGCAATAGTGCAAGTTCCACCACTTAAAAAGATGAGAGGCATCTGTAATTTACATCATAGGTAGACCTCAACTATGGGAGACAAACTGAGAAAAAAAAATCCAGAAAATCACATTGTCTGTTTTTTTTAACAATTTATTTGCATATTATGGTGGAAAATAAGTATTTGGTCAAAAACAAAATTTCATTTCAATACTTTGTAATATATCCTTTGTTGGCAATGACAGAGGTCAAACATTTTCTGTAAGTCTTCACAAGGTTGCCACACACTGTTGTTGGTATGTTGGCCCATTCCTCCATGCAGATCTCCTCTAGAGCAGTGATGTTTTTGGCTTTTCGCTTGGCAACATGGAATTTCAACTCCCTCCAAAGGTTTTCTATAGGGTTGAGATCTGGAGACTGGCTAGGCCACTCCAGGACCTTGAAATGCTTCTTACGAAGCCACTCCTTCGTTGCCCTGGCGGTGTGCTTTGGATCATTGTCATGTTGAAAGACCCAGCCACGTTTCATCTTCAATGCCCTTGCTGATGGAAGGAGGTTTGCACTCAAAATCTCACGATACATGGCCCCATTCATTCTTTCATGTACCCGGATCAGTCGTCCTGGCCCTTTGCAGAGAAACAGCCCCAAAGCATGATGTTTCCACCACCATGCTTTACAGTAGGTATGGTGTTTGATGGATGCAACTCAGTATTCTTTTTCCTCCAAACACGACAAGTTGTGTTTCTACCAAACAGTTCCAGTTTGGTATCATCAGACCATAGGACATTCTCCCAAAACTCCTCTGGATCATCCAAATGCTCTCTAGCAAACTTCAGACGGGCCCGGACATGTACTGGCTTAAGCAGTGGGACACGTCTGGCACTGCAGGATCTGAGTCCATGGTGACGTAGTGTGTTACTTATGGTAGGCCTTGTTACATTGGTCCCAGCTCTCTGCAGTTCATTCACTAGGTCCCCCCGCGTGGTTCTGGGATTTTTGCTCACCGTTCTTGTGATCATTCTGACCCCACGGGGTGGGATTTTGCGTGGAGCCCCAGATCGAGGGAGATTATCAGTGGTCTTGTATGTCATCCATTTTCTAATTATTGCTCCCACTGTTGATTTCTTCACTCCAAGCTGGTTGGCTATTGCAGATTCAGCCTTCCCAGCCTGGTGCAGGGCTACAATTTTGTTTCTGGTGTCCTTTGACAGCTCTTTGGTCTTCACCATAGTGGAGTTTGGAGTCAGACTGTTTGAGGGTGTGCACAGGTGTCTTTTTATACTGATAACAAGTTTAAACAGGTGCCATTACTACAGGTAATCAGTGGAGGAAAGAGGAGACTCTTAAATAAGAAGTTACAGGTCTGTGAGAGCCAGAAATCTTGATTGTTTGTTTCTGACCAAATACTTATTTTCCACCATAATATGCAAATAAATTGTTAAAAAAACAGACAATGTGATTTTCTGGATTTTTTTTTCTCAGTTTGTCTCCCATAGTTGAGGTCTACCTATGATGTAAATTACAGACGCCTCTCATCTTTTTAAGTGGTGGAACTTGCACTATTGCTGACTGACTAAATACTTTTTTGCCCCACTGTATGTCTGACATTTGTGTGGTTCTCCAAGACTTTGAGGACTCCACAAAGATGGTGAGCGGCGATGACAATCCTGCTCCTATGCCTACTTAAACAGTCACTGCTCACAATTAAACATGATGCTTTGCATGCGGACCAGGTGAGGATGGAGGAAAAAATAGCAAAGCACAGAGTGATTGTAGCCAGCCCTGCCTCATCTCATCTGCTCAGCGTTGATTGGGTATCAATGAGGAGGTAGATGCTGAAGAGGATTAGCAGAAGCTGGTAGCTAGTGCAGCAGAGGTTAGTAGGCACACAACCTTCATCCCGTTTCTTTTACGTGGATGAGCTGATGATGCAAATGAGGAGGAAGAGAGGGAGTATTTGGAGATGGAGAGTTGTCATCATGATGGAGACAGGGATGTGCTGTCTGTGTGGAGCTTGACAGATATGGCCGACTATATGTTCCACTGCCTTTCCCATGACCCTCACGTTACATTCATCTGGACAAAAAAGAATACTGGTTGTAGACCCATGCTACAAGGAGAACTTTGCATCTCTTCTTCTTGAGGTGGAGAGATCTTCTAAAATGGTGCTATACCAGAAGGCCATTGTGGAAAATATGTTTGAAAAAATTCTTACCAGAGAACTCTAGCAGCAGTGGTCAAAGGTGTGGGCCACTTTCATGACACCAGCCTAGCGCCCAGGGCCTCATAACCGTGTAGTTTTGACAAGGAGGGAAATTATTCTGCGACTTCAACTATTCAGTCTCAGAGTTGGACACCTGATATGAGCTTTCCCTCTAAGCATTGTGCTGCCCTGCCAGTAGTGTCTTGTCTGAGCAAGTTTTTAGTACCAGCAGGGTAGGGTCACAACAGACTTGCGCCTTCGCTTGTCAACAGGGAACGCAACTCTGATTAAAATGAACAAAGCCTGGACTAGTCCTGACTTTTCTACACCACCAGATGACAGCAGCACATAAATTGTTTGTAATATTCAATATTTTAATGAGGCCCGCCAGTTGTTGCCTTTCAGGCATCTATGAGTGAACCTCCTTATAATTTCTGTCTTGCTTGGCATTTTTTTTAAAGTTTTTATGACTTTCAAAATACACTTTCAAAATATTTTTGTTCAAAATGTTTTTATGGATTTGATGACTCATCCATATAGTTTAACATGGTTATTGATGTATTACGGTGGTGTTTAAAGCTTACAGAAAGCTTAGAAAAATATTTCAGGATTAAATTACTCATTCATAGAGTATTGTATGCTTTCTGTCACATTTTGATTGTATACCACAGTACAAAAAATTTAGCTTGCTTGTTCATATTTCTTACCCATACACTATTTTGTGTTCTGGGGTACATTTTTGACTAAAAAAAGTTTAAAAATGTTGTTGGGTTTCATTTTTCAGACATACAGTATTACATATTCTTGGGTACATTTGGCTAGTACATTTACATAGTATATAACCCTCAAAAAAACTTTATAAAAAATTATCGGTATTATATTGCTCATCCATGGGGTTACAGTTTGTGGCTATATAAACCTCAAAAAACTTGTTCAAAATTTATTGGTATTATATTGCTGATCCATAGACTTTTACATATTGTTGTGTAGATTTCAGTGATATGAAATGTATCGGTATGATATTACTCATCCATAGACCATTCTTTGGTATGGAGTACATTGCCTTTTGATATATAACCCTCAAAAAACGTATTCAAAATTTAATCAGTATTATTTTGCTCATCCATATGGTATTATATCATTTTTGGTACGGTTCGTTGCTAAATAACCCTCAAAAGCCCTGTCCTTCAAACCGCACATCCAAAATCTTTCCACCTCCTGTCGCCTCCAGCTCAAAAATATCTCCAGAATCCATCCTTTCCTCAACAATCTACTAAAATGCTTGTGCATGCCCTCATCATCTCCCACCTTGACTACTGCAACATCCTTTTCTGTGGCCTCCCTGCTAACACCCTTGCACATCTCCAGTCCATCCTTAACTCTGCTGCCCAACTAATTAATCTCTCTCCTCGCTATTCCTCCGCTTTCCCCTCTGCAAATCACTTCACTGGCTCCCATTCCCTCAGCATATCCAGTTCAAATTACTAATACTAACCTACAAAGCCATCCATAACCTGTCTCCTGCATATATCTCTGAACTAATCTCCCCATATCTTCCCTCACGTAATCTCCGGTCCTCCCAAGACCTCCTTCTCTCCTCCACACTTATTCGCTCCTGACCCAACCGCCTCCAAGACTTCTCCCGAATATCCCCCATCTTCTGGAATTCTTTGCCCCAATACATCCGACTATCAACCACATTCAGATCCTTCAGACGGAACGTGAAAGCCCACCTCTTCAGGAAAGCCTACAGCCTGCACTGACCCCGCTGCTTCCTCACCACTACCGAAGCTACCATCTTACCAACATCGGAGCTTCTACAACCCTCAACCTATTGTCTCCTTCCCCACCATCCTGTAGAATGTAAGCCCACAAGGGCAGGGTCCTCGTCCCTCTGTATCAGTCTGTAATTGTTAGTTTGCTTACTGTAAGTGATATCTGTAATTTGTATGTAACCCCTTCTCATGTACAGCACCATGGAATCAATGGTGCTATATAAATAAATAATAATAATAAAAAAAAACTTGTTACAAAATGAATCGGTCTTATATTGATCATCCATAGGGTATTACATCTTACATTTTGTCGCTATATAAGCCTCAATAAACTTGTTCAAAATTTATATTGATTGTATTGCTCACCCATAACCCTCAAAAAAACATGTTAAAAAAAGTATCAGTATTAGGCTGCCGTCACACTAGCAGTATTTGGTCAGTATTTTACATCGGTATTTCTCAGCCAAAACCAGGAGTGGGTGTGAAATGCAGAAGTGGTGACGTGTTTCTATTATACTTTTCCTCTAATTGTTCCACTCCTGGTTTTGGCTTACAAATATTGATGTAAAATACTGACCAAATACTGCTAGTGTGACGGCAGCCTTATACTGTATTGCTCATCCATAGATTATTACAAACTTTTAGGCTGTGTATACACGTTGCAGATTTGGTGCATTTTGGTCATGTGTTTTTTGCTTGGATTTGTACAGTAACAAAACCTGAAGCAAAATCTGATGCCAAGCAAAGAGAATGAGTAATCTGACGTTTCATGCACACATGGAGTATTTTTGACTTGCAGATTTGCTGTAGAAAATAATCTGCTGCATGTCAAATCTCTGTTATTACCTTTCGTTTTTCACAATAGATTTCTCTCAAATCAATCAAAAAAGCACCAAAAATGCTGCAAAAGTGCATCAAAATGCAGAGATGCAGAAATGGTGAAATAATGTTACTTAATGTGTGCACATACCCTTATCAGTGTTATATTGCTCACCCATAGACAATTCCATGGTATATAACCCTCAAAAGTCCATAGCCTTTATGAGTCTAGGAATACCAATACATGAACATTTGAACATAACGTGAATTAGGCCCTCTTATATGTCTAAAACAGGGTGTATCAGAGTTCTTGCTTCCTTCATAAGTTACACTGAAATTTACAATTTTTTTTATAAAAAAAATCAATGTTGGTCTACTTAAATTATATATTTTTAAACTGCTTTTTAAATTTTGCCATATATAAGTCATTAACATTTTTTTCCTGTAAAATGCAATTTCTCGTCAGTTTAGAATGTTTTATTGTCACTAGCGATGAGCGAATATACTCGTTACTTGAGATTTCCCGAGCATGCTGAGGTGTCCTCCGAGTATTTTTTAGTGCTTGGAGATTTAGTTTTCATCACCGCAGCTGAATGATTTACATCTGTCAGCCAGCATAAGTACATGTGGGGGTTGCCTGGTTGCTACGGAATCCCCACATGTAATCAAGCTGGCTAACAGATGTAAATCATTCGGCTGCTGCAAGGAAAACTAAATCTCCGAACACTAAAAAATACTCGGAGGTCACCAGAGCGTGCTCGGGATATCTCGAGTAACGAGTATATTCGCTCATCACTAATTGTCACTCCTTAAAGTGGAGTAAAACTGTGACACCATTGTTCTTTTATGCAAATTGCCCCTTCACAGAGAAAGAGGGCTTAAACTCTGTAGTGCCATCTGTTGGAAATAGCGATCCTATAAGTCACAATTGTTCTCAGCAGCAATCTGGGAATCAGAGATGCTTCCAGGGGTCTTCCCCATGCTGTTCTCCTTCCATTCAGTAATAATCTCAAAAAGTAATATCGGCACGAGGTAAATACAGCAAAATCATAAAAAAAAACTCAGTATGTATATAAAACCACTTTTTATTAATTAAAAGCAAGGCAACGAACCCAACCAATAGTGACAAATAACCAAATAACCAAACCAAAAATGCAAAAAGTGCTATAAAAACACCATAGAACTAATGGGGAAAAGCTATATAACCCTAGCCGAGGTACCTATATCCACCCCTACCTAGCTGCAGAGGTAGACACCCTAGGGGGGAATGTTGTGGCGCCCCCGCTCCACGATGACTGTCCCTAGGGGCCCTAATGTGCCCTGCAGCAGCTAATGACAGCCTCTTCCCAGAAACTACAGGGTCCTCTAGCACTATACATAGATCAACTGTGCTAGGGAAGACCTATATCCCCAAAAGAACAAAGTAAAACATAGACACCTATGGCGGTAGGTAGAAGATGGTGGATACAATAGATAATAATCGCTAATAAGTGGACTATTAGAGGTAGCTCACGTTTCAATGGATGCACTGCTACCAAGCAAAACTTCCTGATTTATACAGACAGGAGCACCCGTGCTGTGTTCCCCTGATATACCGCCAGTCTGTATGAAAAACTCCAACAGCATAAATCACTCCTTATGTATTGATATACATGGAGACCATCAGTACTCATCTGTCGGTATGTCCACTGAGCTCCACACCACCGCCATCTAAAGTAAATGCCTCAACGCGTTTCGCCTGCCACAGCTCATCAGCAGGCTCGATAGTATGATACGTAGTGTCACCTATGATAGTGGATAGTCTCCTTCCATTCAGCACTTTTCTCACCCATTTGAACCTTTTCAGTGCTTCCCAGACCTCTTTGTAGGGTCTGCTGGAAAAAGCTTGGCTTTCCCATTGACTCCCTTTATACTCTTTACTTGAAATGAGCATGCAAGTATTAGGAATTGCTCGTTTCGAGCAATGAGCACCCGAGCATTTTAGTGCTCGCTCATATCTACTGATAATGTAACTAAATTAGTTCTGCCAGGGTTAAACACAGTCTGCATTAGCATATGTTCATCTAGAGGTGAATTTGGGTTGAGTTCATTTTTGTCTATTGACCCTCAGGTATAGCAGGAGTCTGTATTTTGCATTATATGTCTACTGCATGTGCTATTCGCTCTTAATTTACACAAAATACTGTCATTGATGTTTACATTGTGTTTTATGCACTTCAATTTCCAACGTTATCTGAAAGAATTTCTTGATGCTGGAACTTTTTCTTTTTTATTTCCAACAACAGAGAAGAAAAATCAGCTCTCAAGCTGTCAATATGAGAATGCTCTAAACGAATTGGTCTGAATACTCAATAAGCAGTCACTTTACAACGACTTGGATGTACTACACTTCTTTCCCTACATTCTTTTTCCCATCAATTATGAATTTGATACAATTCTTTAGTTGCTTTGAGAGTGCTTAATCATCTCAGGGACTTCTATACTCTGCAACTTCATCAACTAACAACTTCCATTACATTTTTTCCTATTTTTCACAATAAGTGTTCCAGATAGGGTTATGATTGGTAATTATTTTTAGGAAATTTATGACTGAAGTATGTTTTTGACTTGACAATTTATGAAAAAAAAAGTTAAAAAGTATTTTAATCTTGCATTTTCTTATAAACCCTGCTTATGAAGCAACTTCTTTTCAAAAGATAAATTTAATTTTTTAGTTTTAGAATGAATGCCTTTTATCCTCATGGAACCTCAACAGTCCATGTATTAAGGATATTTTAATAATTCTCAAAAGAGACATCTAATGATGTAAAATAAATAATTACTATGTTTTCTCTTAGGGAGCGTATAAAGATATGATTTATTGGGGGTCAATAACACAGAATTGTTAACTCCCAAAATATTAACTCCCTAGCAATGCCCACAGTTTTTGGACTGCCCACTGGCTTTTAACAATTCTGGTTCTTACAGACCCTCCCCTAGTCATTAGATGAAAATGGTCTGATGAACCATTGTTTGTCAATGAACCAAAAAACATTACAGTCTACATTGTCCAATATTGGATTTTTTTCTTCTTGTCTATTACTATTTCCCCGGGTGCACACCTAGAGACGGAGTGACGACCATTTCCATTTTCCCTATTTTTATGGACGGTCAAGGAATTTTTGGACTATTGACAACCCTACACATCTGGTCCATTGCTCAGAGGACTAAAAGCTCATGATATAGAACTGCAATATACGTTAAATAAACCCGTTTTCAACCGCTCATATGCAAGAAGTTATTTTCAAAAGGGCACAGAACAGAAATAAAAAAATAAGTTCTTATTTGAACTATACAGTATTTCATTGAGCCGTATGCTTCTGGAAACCTCCGGGGACAAATCAAGTGGACCTGTAGGCCCATATTTAGCCAAAAAAGGGCCAAAATAAGTTATTTTTTTACTACATTGAGAAAGTATGCATCGGGGTTACTTTTTTAGCTGTATAAAATAGCGCAACAAACACTAGATGCCATACAGAGGCATTTGCTAGCATTCTTCCAAATGATATTCATATTACTCCAGGTATTTTAACTACTGATAAGAGTAAAATAGTCAAGAAAATTAGAGTTTGGATATTTTTAAATCGTCTACGCTGTATGAAAGTTGTTCTTTCAAATAACAAGTTGTTACAGATAAATCCAGAGCGGCTGGATACTGGTAACAGTGCTTTAGGGAGGACTCTGTAGGATTAAATGTAAGCACTGTTCTTTTGAATAGAAATGACTAATTTCCATGATTTTGTCACTTGCTTCAGCAACGTATGATTCATGATTCTAGCATTTTGCCATCTAGGGATGTTTTATCATGCATTATAGTGACAGAAGTGAAAAATCTTCTCAAAAACATATTGGAAAGTAACTCGCCGAGTTAATGATATTGCTTTAGCCTGCTATTTTACTTGCTACACATCTAATCCTACCTTAACATTTGCTGAAACGCTCTTCCCATTTCAGAGCTGTGTTAAAAAACAGTGTAATTGGATGTGGGTTTTTTTCTGTGCAGGTTTGATATGCAGTTAGCTCAATCTATTGGAGAGGCAGCATTTGAGAAGAGCTTACGAGAGAAGGTGACTCAGGAGAATACATCCTGTCGATGGGAAGTTGGCAAGCTTCGCCAACAGTTGGAGGTGAGATTGTGAAAAACGTTTCTGACAATTCATTAAATTGTCACCCTCCCTAAAGTAAATGGCTACCTTTAAGCCCAATACTACAGTACACATGTGCATAAAAAGTTAAGTACATTAGTAAATACATTTAATTACAATTTACTGAAAGCAAATTATGGAAAATACTATTAAACTGTATGTCTAAACACAAATCTCATAAGTCTTAAAGTCTTATGCATAATAGAATAAATCTACTACAGTATACATAGTTTTCTATAAATTCCTACATATTCGTTTCAATGTAATTAAACTCTTCAACATTGAAATTGCAAAACGAAGAAGGACAAGCTATAAGGTTACACAAATCAAGGAAGTAGCAGGTGTTCCTAAGATCTACAAATGATTACAGTTTCAAGCACCTAGATCCAATCTGTGGCATGTGGGGTGTCATAAAAGCCAGATAAAGAGGGCTTTTTTTAATCAAGTGTAGTGGCATGATTACACTATGAGTCCTGTTCATTGACTTGCCAGTTATCACTACTTTTGACAACTTGAGAGGGATAGAATTCTTGAACTGAGAGACCTTGGTTTACCCCTACACATATAGATCAAGGTGTCAGTAGTGCACTGTTCCGCACTGTTCAAAGTTGCATATCCCAGTTGTGTGGAAAACAACAATGAACTGAAATTACAGCAAAACTAGCACAGCTCATGGATGGATAGTCAGATAAGAAGAATGGCACGTTGTAATCCATTCTGTACTGCAAGTGAAATTGGACATCATATCAAGTCTAATACATTAAACAATGTCTACAAAAAACATCAGAAGGCATTTGCATGATATTGGTCTATGAGCAACAAGATCATATAATGGCATTCCATTGACCTAATGTCACCACTTTCAAAGACTATCACGGTGAAGAGCTAGATGGAAGAGGAGGCTGGAATGGAGGATTATCCTCTTCAGCAATGAGGTCCACTTTGGTCATGGATGAAATGATAGCTGAAGACTAGTCTGGAGACCATGTGAGCAACACTATAAAAAGGTCTTCACCAGGGAACATCCCACTGCTCTTACTCTATAGTGTGAAATGGCATAATGTACAGTAGTCAGAACCCTCTAATCTTCATCTCATGTACTTGATGTTACATTGATTTCGTCAACATGACAGTGTCAGACCACATTTCGCTCTTGGTACGTTGAGCAGCTGCATGGCCTAAACATGTTAATATGGCCACCAGTGTCTCCGATCAAGCACATCTGGGACGTCATTAGTTGACAATTGCAAAAGGAAATGCCAACAGCGGATCTTGATAATTTAAATGCCTAAAGGTACCGTCACATTTAGCGACGCTGCAGCGATCTAGACAATGATCCCAATCGCTGCAGCGTCGCTGTGTGGTCGCTGAAGAGCTGTCACACAGACAGCTCTTCAGCGACCAACGATGCGGGTCCCCTGGTAACCAGGGTAAACATCGGGTTACTAAGCGCAGGGCCGTGCTTAGTAACCCGATGTTTACCCTGGTTACCAGCGTAAACGTAAAAGAAAACACACTACATACTTACATTCCGGTGTCTGTCCCCCGGCGCTGTGCTTCTCTGCACTGACTGTGAGCGCCGGCCGGAAAGCACAGCGGTGACGTCACCGCTGTGCTTTACGGCCGGCCGGCGCTTACACAGTGACACTCGCTATAGAGTCCCTAAAAATAAGAAATAATGGTTTATCTATTACATTACTTAATTCTCTTAGTACTCGTGGGTGTATGCCATCCGGACCCGGAGATTTATCTATTTTAATCTTATTTAGCCGGTTTCTCACCTCTTCTTGGGTTAGATTGGTGACCCTTAATATAGGGTTTTCATTGTTTCTTGGGATTTCACATAGCATTTCATTTTTCACCGTGAATACCTTGGAGAAGAAGGTGTTTAATATGTTAGCTTTGTCCTCATCATCTACAACCATTCTTTCCTCACAATTTTTTAAGGGGCCTACTGTTAGGGGTCGAGTTCCTGCCTCTGCACAGGGGGAATCTCGGGCCATCTCCGCTGCGGTCTCCCATTCCTCTCCTGCCGCAGTTGTGCCTGCTCAGCGGAGACGTCAGTCCAAGCGTCTTGCTCAGTCCCACTCTGTACAAAGAGTTACTGCTGCCTTTCCTGCTTCTGCCATTGAAGTCAGTGCTGGGCAGCGGCGAGCAGACGCTTCTGCGACTAAAGGTACCGTCACACTAGACGATATCGCTAGCGATCCGTGACGTTGCAGCGTCCTCGCTAGCGATATCGTCCAGTGTGACAGGCAGCAGCGATCAGGCCCCTGCTGTGCTGTCGCTGGTCGGGGAAGAAAGTCCAGAACTTTATTTGGTCGCTGGACTCCCCGCAGACATCACTGAATCGGCATGTGTGACACCGATTCAGCGATGTCTTCACTGGTAACCAGGGTAAACATCGGGTAACTAAGCGCAGGGCCGCGCTTAGTAACCCGATGTTTACCCTGGTTACCATCCTAAAAGTAAAAAAAACAAACACTACATACTTACCTACAGCCGTCTGTCCTCCAGCGCTGTGCTCTGCACTCCTCCTGTACTGGCTGTGAGCGTCGGTCAGCCAGAAAGCAGAGCGGTAACGTCACCGCTCTGCTTTCCGGCCGCTGTGCTCACACAGACAGTACAGGAGGAGTGCAGAGCACAGCGCTGGAGGACAGACGGCTGTAGGTAAGTATGTAGTGTTTGTTTTTTTTACTTTTAGGATGGTAACCAGGGTAAACATCGGGTTACTAAGCGCGGCCCTGCGCTTAGTTACCTGATGTTTACCCTGGTTACCGGCATCGTTGGTCGCTGGAGAGCGGTCTGTGTGACAGCTCTCCAGCGACCAAACAGCGACGCTGCAGCGATCCGGATCGTTGTCGGTATCGCTGCAGCGTCGCTAAGTGTGATGGTACCTTAAGTCCTGCTTTTCTCATTCTGAGCATGCCCTGAGTAAGATCTCTCAGTGGAGATCGAGGGTCACATGGTAGGAAGGTCCTATTGCTGCTAGGACTAACTCCTGCTTTTCACACACTGAGCATGCCCAGGGTAAGATCTCTCAGTGGAGATCTAGGGTCACATGCTCAGTTATGGCAGTCTCTCATTGGTCCTTCTAGGAAGGTCTTTTTCTTGCTGCAGCTATATAAGGCTCGCATGGCCGCACGGCCATGCGCTAGTATCAATGCATGACATGAGTTTTGCGCCACTGTGGTCACGCTTGTGTGTATTCAGGGATTAGGCTGAAATAAGCCACTAGAATACCGGATATTGGGTTGGAGTGATTCATGTAAGGGCAGATGTTTGAGAGAGTGCGTTCTGGTTTCTACCACCGAGATACCTGCAGATCTTTCTTCCCTTCCCAAATCCTATTGGTCCTATGCAGACGTCTTCTCCAAAAAGGCTGCGGAGACCCTTCCACCTCATCGCCCCTATGACTGTCCTATTGATCTCTTGCCTAGAGCAGAACCTCCTCGGGGACGGGTCTATCCCCTCTCCCTCCCGGAGACAGAGGCTATGTCCCAATACATCCAGGAAAATTTGGCAAGAGGATTCATTAGGAAGTCAGTGTCACCTGCAGGGGCTGGGTTCTTCTTCGTGCAGAAGAAGAATGGAGAATTACGTCCTTGCATAGATTACAGGGGTCTTAACACCATCACTGTTAAGAATAAGTACCCATTGCCCCTGATTTCTGAGCTCTTTGATAGGCTACGGGGAGCAAGGGTATTTACCAAATTAGATTTGCGGGGTGCTTATAACCTGATTCGCATCCGTGAGGGGAATGAATGGAAGACGGCGTTTAATACCAGGGATGGGCACTATGAGTATCTGGTGATGCCCTTCGGGCTCTGTAATGCCCCAGCCGTCTTCCAAGACTTTGTCAATGACATCTTCCGGGATATGCTCTCCACCTCGGTCGTAGTCTATCTGGATGATATTCTCATCTTCTCTCCAGATATTGACTCCCACCGGAGAGATGTTGGCAGAGTCTTCGACCTCTTACGGTCAAATTCCCTCTATGCAAAGTTGGAGAAGTGTATGTTTGAGCAGGAGTCTTTACCTTTCCTGGGCTATATCATTTCCGCCCAGGGATTGGCTATGGATCCTGCCAAACTACAGGCTGTGATGGACTGGCAAGAACCCCATTCTCTTAAAGCGGTGCAGCGCTTTATGGGGTTCATTAATTATTACCGCCAGTTCATTCCACACTTCTCAACTTTGGTAGCTCCCTTGGTAGCCCTCACCAAGAAGGGAGCAAATCCCAAATTGTGGTCTGAAGAGGTCTCCAAGGCCTTCTCTTCTATTAAGTCTCATTTTGCTAGCGCTCCCATCCTACATCGTCCCGATGTGGATAAGTCGTTTATAATGGAGGTGGATGCCTCATCCGTTGGTGCAGGAGCAGTCCTCTTCCAAAAGGATGCTCAAGGTCGGAAGCATCCTTGTTTCTTCTACTCCAAGACCTTCACACCAGCGGAGAGGAATTATTCCATCGGGGACAGGGAGTTGCTAGCGATGAAGTTGGCTTTCTCGGAGTGTAGACATCTCTTGGAGGGGGCTCACTTTCCCTTTCAAGTCTTCACGGACCACAAAAATTTGTTATATTTGCAAACAGCCCAGCGGCTAAATTCTCGCCAGGCCAGATGGTCCTTGTTCTTCTCCCGGTTCCACTTCACCCTCCATTATCTCGCTGGGGAGATGAACATTCGCGCTGACGCCCTCTCTCGCTCTGTTGTGTCATCTGAGGAGGAGGAAGGGGAGCCTCGGCTTATTGTCCCTTCTGAGAGCCTGAGAACCATAGCTTCGGTTTCGCTAGAGTCTGTGCCTCCGGGCAAGACTTTTGTACCCATTTATTTGCGACCGGAGGTTCTCTCTTGGGCTCATTCGTCCAGGGTGGGTGGACATTTTGGGACAAAAAGGACATCTGAGCTGCTGGCGAGGTCGTACTGGTGGCCACATATGGTTCGTGATGTCAGAGATTACATTCAGGCATGTGTCTCCTGTGCCAAAAATAAATCTCCTCGACAACGGCCAGCAGGGTTACTCTATCCCTTGCCGGTGGCAGACAGGCCCTGGGAGATGGTCGGGATGGACTTTGTGGTGGGTTTGCCCAAGTCTCGTGGCTGTACCATCATTTGGGTTGTCACCGATCATTTTTCTAAAATGGTGCATTTGGTCCCGCTTCCACGGTTACCTTCCGCACGGGCCTTGGCAGCGTTGTTCATAAAACACATCTTCCGCCTACACGGTATGCCGGACAAAATTGTCAGTGACTGGGGTCCCTAGTTTGCGTCTCGGTTCTGGAGAGAGCTTTGTCGTCTTCTCAGCATTGAGTTAAATCTCTCTTCCGCATATCATCCCGAGACGAACGGGTTGGTAGAGAGGGCCAACCAGACCTTGGTCACATATCTGCGACATTTTGTCTCAGCCAGGCAGGATGACTGGGCATCCTTGCTATCATGGGCAGAGTTTGCGCTGAACAACGCCGTGGCCGACTCCACTGGACAAATCCCATTTCTCCTTAACTATGGTCAGCATCCGCGGGTACCTGTGCCTATGCCCATGTCTTCCGCCGACTCCAGGGTGGCAGACTAGGCTGTGGAAGCACGGGATATTTGGGACCGCACTCAGGATGCCATTCGGGCCTCCAAGGAGAGAATGAGGTCCTCCGCCGATGCACATTGGCGCCCCACTCCGACCTTTGCTCCTGGCGACTTGGTGTGGCTCTCCGCCCGTAACATCAGGCTGCGAGTGGAGTCCACTAAGTTTGCACCTCGCTACTTGGGTCCTTTTAAGGTCCTCGAACAGGTTAATCCTGTGGTCTATCGTTTAGCCCTTCCGCCACGCCTGGGTATCACCGACACCTTTCATGTGTCCCTCTTGAAACCCGTATACATGTCCCGGTTTTCCGAGTCATCTGCTGGGACATCGGGTTCGTCTACGGACGATTACGAGGTGAATGCTATTTTGGGGTGCAAGGTGGTACGTGGTAAAAAGTTTTATTTGGTGGACTGGAAGGGTTATGGTCCTGAGGACAGGTCCTGGGAGCCTGCTGAGCAAATTCAGGCTCCGCAGCTTATTGCTGCCTTTGAGCGTAGCGAGGTCCAAGGAGGGGGGGGCCCTAGGAGGGGGGGTAATGTTAGGGGTCCCGCCTCTGCACAGGGGGAATCTCGGGCCATCTCCGCTGCGGTCTCCCATTCCTCTCCTGCCGCAGTTGTGCCTGCTCAGCGGAGACGTCAGTCCAAGCGTCTTGCTCAGTCCCACTCTGTACAAAGAGTTACTGCTGCCTTTCCTGCTTCTGCCATTGAAGTCAGTGCTGGGCAGCGGCGAGCAGACGCTTCTGCGACTAAGTCCTGCTTTTCTCATTCTGAGCATGCCCTGAGTAAGATCTCTCAGTGGAGATCGAGGGTCACATGGTAGGAAGGTCCTATTGCTGCTAGGACTAACTCCTGCTTTTCACACACTGAGCATGCCCAGGGTAAGATCTCTCAGTGGAGATCTAGGGTCACATGCTCAGTTATGGCAGTCTCTCATTGGTCCTTCTAGGAAGGTCTTTTTCTTGCTGCAGCTATATAAGGCTCACATGGCCGCACGGCCATGCGCTAGTATCAATGCATGACATGAGTTTTGCGCCACTGTGGTCACGCTTGTGTGTATTCAGGGATTAGGCTGAAATAAGCCACTAGAATACCGGCACCTCCGGTGAGGAGATTGTGTGTTTGGTTACAGGGCCCCGGCTGAAATAAGCCACTAGAATACAGGCTCCACCGGTGAGGAGATTGTATGTTTGCCTCCTGGACTGCGTGACCACAAGCTGCTATCTGCTCAGCAGTTACTGTGTATTCCTGTGGAGTTTAACAGGACACAGTCCTTTCCTTATAGCGACTCTGTGAAGCAACAGAGTTCGCTTCTACCGCTATATCGTGCCGCTGTTTGCCAGCAGCAGGTTCTATTCCTGCACGGTGGACCCCGGGCTGCGAACGCACCAAATAACATCTCTATATTTACTCGGTGCGTTCCGCCAGCCCTAACACCTACATTTTCAGTTTTTATTCTTTTACTATTGATATAGTTGAAGAACAGTTTGGGATTAGTTTTACTCTCCTTAGCAAAGTGCTTCTCTGTTTCCTTTTTGGCAGCTTTAATTAGTTTTTTAGATAAAGTATTTTTCTATAGTGCACGGAAAGGTGAGGGCTCAGCGCCGGAGCCTGAACCAAACAGGGGAATCCAACATGTGTGTACTCTTTCCAGTAAAAAATTATTTTATTATGATATCCTGGATGGTTGTACCGGTAAACATTCCTTTTCCCTTATCATTACATGGATATCTCCAGGACTGTTTTTTCTGTACAGGAATCACTAGGACGTGTGAAGGACCCCTTAGAGGCAAGTGCATGTAGGCGTTGTACAGGAAGGTGATAAAATGTTGTCCCAGCTACGGAATTTTTAAAATGTAAACACCCTTTGCAAACCATTGTTTTTTCTAGGGGAAGGCATAGCTACCCAAGCACCTCCCCTGCAGAACCAGCCTTTGAGGAAATAGTATTACATGATGAGCATTGAGAAGAACGATAATCCTCGTAATATGGCTTGGCTTATAGAGGTGAAGTTCTAGCAGCTTCTCCCTCTACGATTTTTCAGGAATAAGGAAAAAAAAAGATGGCTTCTCATTAAATAAATACTCTGGGTAAAACAGTGATACACTGTGCTGAGAATGGCCTAAGGAATCATAACAAAGTCATTCAAAGAACATCAAAGAGAAAGTCCAAATGTCATGCAGAAGAAATGTACTTTCCAATTTATTCTGCAAAATGAATGGTCATAGGTTTATGCCATGATGTTTCACTAGAATTTGGAGCCTCATCCTTCCAATAATGTCTTCTCTTTTTCTTATCAATAACACTTTATTTGGAGCCACAGCCAAGTCGTTCAGATAGAAGCCTTAGCATTTAATTGGATTTGTCGTGCTGGATGTTTCCTTTGCAATAAAGTGCACTGTATGGGTCACAGCTATGGGATCCTTATACATCACTCAATAACAAGGGAATGCTCCATCCTCACTAATTTGATACCTTTCTTGAGAGGGATAGGAAGGTTAGGTGATTCCACCAAGGCAGAGTATTACTCTAATAAGGGAGTGAATAACTATAGCTTTTCCAGAAAAGGTTTTGCAGTGAATAAATAGCACACAAAATAAGTGGTTATTATTAGCAACTCGGGTGTATGCGTAGGACAAATTGGAAGTAAACATCACAATGTGACCCAGGTTTGACAGCAAAATGTGATGCAAGACTGGATGTGATTCCAATAATAGCACTGTATTAATAATTCATGGAAAAATCGAAACTTCCTTGGTGTCCAAGTGTCTAAACAAAACAAGGCCATAAATATAACAAAACAAGGTTCTCTAGGTTCACATTAGCGTTTCCCGACACAGCATCGGGAAACGCTGCGGCGACGCATGCGTCATGCGCCCCTATATTTAACATGGGGGGGGGCGCATGGACATGCGTTGTGCTGCGTTGTGCGACGCATGCGTTTTTTTGCCGCAAACGTTGGGCGCAGAAGACGCAACATGTTGCATTTTTTTTGCGTCCAAATTTCGGCAAAAAAGGGTGCATGCGTCGCAAAACGCAGCGTTTTTGCGTGTGTTTTGGTGCGTTTTTATTTACGTTGTGCGTTACATCGCCGACGCAGCGGCGCACAGCGCAAATGTGAACGTAGCCTAAGTGTTACTACTACACGAAAAGCTGATTAAAGAAATGTTATTGGTTCAAGATTGGGATACAGTCCCATAAAACATTAAAAGGAATCTGTCACCAGGTTTTAGCCATTTAATCTGTGAGCAGAATAATATAAAGAACCTGATTTCAGTGATGTGTTACTTACTGATCTACTTGCTGTAGTTTTGATAAAATCACTGTTTATCAGCAACAGATTATCATTAGAGGACTAGTACACCTTCATGGGTAGTCCATAATATTCCGAAAATCTGCATAATCCCGCCCTCACCATCAATTGGCAGCTTTCTGCCTCTGCACAGTGTACTCAACAAGCTGCCAATCATTGGTGTGGGCGGGGTTATACAGAGCTCAGCATTTTAGGGAACTGCTATATCTGCAGCAGATAAACCAGGGATTTTATCAAAACTGTATCAAGCAGCCAAGTTGCACATTGGTGGAGTCTGAATCTTTATCTTTACATCATGCTGCTCTCAGACAGTATAGCAATCACCTGGTGACAGATTCCCTTTACTGTATAAAGCATGTGGCTTATGGGTGGTGCTGCACTCGGCATGCCTGCTGAGAAGATAGAGAGCAACTATAGGACCCGCTATCTCCTTTTTCGGCTCTCCCCCACAAACACACTCCCCTGATGATATTGAAGTAGAAATGCATGGGGACGGACTTTTTGAGGGTTATTGTTACAGGGATCAGCACAATACTTGGATATTGCCTTTGTAAGGGCTGGAGCTAGCACATGGGTCATGGCAGGGATTTTAAATAGTACCAATATTTTTGTTTCCTGCTGTTGACACCTGTGATGCTCCATGGATCACAATATGACTTCATCAGATATTGGTGAGACCTATGCTACTTATTACAGTTACGGTTATTCATATGGCACTTTCTCTGTAATTTTGAATATGTGAACTATTTTTATGATAGTTGGAGTTTTGGATTTTGTCTCCCCATTACTCTATGCATTTTTTTTAACTTGTGTGTATTTCGGCTAATGCCTATATTTTTTTATATGTTTAATTAGAGGTTATATTTTAGTGAATTATCATCCTTGCTGCAGTTATAAAATATTTTGAGAGATTTTATTTTGACACAAACAGTTGAGATCTAGTTTCTAAATAATAAATTGAGCCCTAATTATCTAGGGAGTCTGTGCTATGTTAACCCTTCCTGACATATGACGTAATAGTATGTTCTATGTCAGTTTCTTATGTATAGAGCAGACTAGAGAGCTGAGTCTGCATCATACCCAGCAGATGCCGGCTGTATTACACAGCTGTCATCTGCCTCAAGCAGCGATGACCAGAGCTAGCTCCAGTTGCTGAGGTTTAACCATTTAACTGCCACTTTTACTCACCATAGCATCTATATGACACTATTCCTTATGCACTTGCACACTGACTTCCATCAGTTCCCCCTCTTCCAGTGATAGAATTGTAGGGTACTGATAAATTGTCATGGCAGCATGCTAAAATCCTGCATGGCTGCCATTTTTGTCTCCATGGTAAAGTTTAGTCTGTGGCTGGACTTTATTGGAGAGCATCATTTTCTCTATATACTGCAATACTATGGTAAAGCAATATACAAAATAAGCAATCAAATAATTGCAATTTCAAGTTCCTCAAGATTACCAAACATAGGGTAGAAAATTAAAGAAAAGCCTTTGCTATTTTAAAAATAAAGTAAAAAAGGCATATTTGGTATCACTGCTTTTGTAAAGGTCCAATTTAGAATTGCTGCTTTTTGGCCATCACACCTACCTCCCAAAAGCAATGAAAGAATTGGTTTGTTGTTTTTTTTAATTCCATCACACTTGGAATTTCTTACCTCATTTTCAATAACGTATGTGGTAAAATGAATGTTGTCATTTGAAACTACAACTCGTCCCACAAGAAACCAAGCCCTCGTATGGCTATGTCAACATAGAAATAAAAGACTTATGGCCCAATGAATTGTCCGATGTCATTGGTAGGGAAGTGTTAATCAATGGGTGAAATTTTTGGTTCAAAATATATGCATAAAAAAATAAAGTAAATTAACTGTACTAATTACTGTTCACAAGATCAAAAATGATCAATCTTGCTGGTACATTTTGCTTTTTTCATAACTTTTCACTTTATTCCTACAGCAAAAGGAGCTGGAGACATCCAACTTAACTAAGCAGTTGGAAATTCTGAAAATGCAGATAAAAGAGTTATCCTCCTCCAGTGGCTTAGATCGTAATTCTGTTATACCCCTAAAAAGCAAAGTATGGGAGTTGGAATCCAGTGTTGCTGAGCAGAACCAACAGCTGGCAGAGCAATCCAACTCTATACAGCGCCTTGATCAGGTAATATTCATAGACCCAGGAAGGTGGAAATAACAGTTATCATTGCAAATTATTACAATTACTATCATTTCTGCAATTTATTATGTAATGTATACATCTTACCTAGTTATCAAAATGTCCTATCCAATGACACATACATAGTTTTGGTGATATGAAGTTGACCTAACTATACCACTTCAGTTGCAAAATTTCAGTTGAGTATTCAGAATAATGTATAAGTAAATACACGATAAATTAAAGATTTTATTATAGGTGTAGCCTGAAATGCTAGTCTACTGGAAAGTCTTATCTGCATCCAGTTGATGTTACATTTATCTTTGCTGTGTAAATTATACTTCCATGCTTTTTCTCCATAGGGACACTGCTGAACATATATTAATGTTCAAGCACATGGTTGCATTACACCTCTGTACAACCTCCATAATAAGCATATGGTGATATAGCATTTATACTAGATAAAGTACCGGTCAGCACTTTGAATGCATTTTTTTTAGTTTTGCATCTTTTTAACAAATTTGAAGACCGTAAACCAGCACTATTAACAGCATTTCAAATGGTTGGTAACATTGCTAGCTATTGAACAGAATTATCCTGAATGCAATAACAGCCTACTGATTACCAAGTTCCAAAATAATAAAATGATGCGAACAATGAATTTGTGATAAATGGGTATTCTCAAGTTCTTAATTTGCTTTAATTAGCATTAAAATAAGCAAGTTTGCAATTAACTTGCTTTTTCTATCTACTGTCATTCTATTGCAACTTTTATCTTTTATAGCGTACAGTTGGTTTCCATGGAGCTTGGCCCTCCGACCATGGTCAAGAGTGCACAGGAGATATTTTCCATTAGACGGGTTAACTCTTAACATCCCAGTCAGCTTTCTCCAGCTCACTGACTTCTATGCAGTGGTTAGCTGCTCACCTCCCTTCTTCTCCCTATCATCTTCTGAGTGTCCACCTCCAGTACACAAACACTTCCGTAAATGATGCACAGCAGAGCATACAGTATGTTTGCTCTGTTTGTACCAATATATGCTATGGCCCTGTCAGCGCATACATCTGGATCCCGTTTTGCATGGGGTTTAGATGTAAGCCCAGACATGAGACACTAAACGGGTGCCTAAACACAGTGTGAAAGCACCATTATAAATCACCAGGCTGCAGCTGTTATGTTTGCTAATGACAGGTGTTATGAAGGCAATACAGAAACACAGTGTGCTTAGCGATCAGAGCGCACACAGTGATCTGACAAATACCCAAAAATACAAGAACGAGCTCTGAGACGTGGAAACTCTGTAGACTGCACACCTGATCCTATCCTAAACACAACTAAAAGCGGCTGTGGATTGCGCCTAACAACTACCTAGGCAACTCGGCACAGCCTAAGAAACTAGCTAGCCTAAAGATAGAAAAATAGGCCTGACTTGCCCCAGAGAAATTCCCCAAAGGAAAAGGCAGCCCCCCACATATAATGACTGTGAGTAAGATGAAAAGACAAAACGTAGGGATGAAATAGATTCAGCAAAGTGGGGCCCGATATTCTAGGACAGAGCGAGGACAGTAAAGCGAACTTTGCAGTCTACAAAAAACCCTAAAGCAAAACCACGCAAAGGGGGCAAAAAAAACCCACCGTGCCGAACTAACGGCACGGCGGTACACCCTTTGCGTCTCAGAGCTTCCAGCAAAACAAAAGACAAGCTGGACAGAAAAAAGCAACAAAAAAGCAAAAAGCACTTAGCTATACAGAGCAGCAGGTCACAGGAACAATCAGGAGAAGCTCAGATCCAACACTGAAACATTGACAAGGAGCAAGGATAGCAGCATCAGGCGGAGTTAAGTAATGAAGCAGTTAACGAGCTCACCAGGACACCTGAGGGAGGAAGCTCAGAAGCTGCAGTACCACTTGTGACCACAGGAGTGAATTCAGCCACAGAATTCACAACAGTACCCCCCCCTTGAGGAGGAATCACCGAACCCTCACCAGAGCCCCCAGGCCGACCAGGATGAGCCGCATGAAAGGCACGAACAAGATCGGAAGCATGAACATCAGAGGCAAAAACCCAGGAATTATCTTCCTGAGCATAACCCTTCCATTTAACCAGATACTGGAGTTTCCGTCTAGAAACACGAGAATCCAAAATCTTCTCCACAATATACTCCAATTCCCCCTCCACCAAAACCGGGGCAGGAGGCTCAACAGATGGAACCATAGGTGCCACGTATCTCCGCAACAACGACCTATGGAATACATTATGTATGGAAAAGGAGTCTGGGAGGGTCAAACGAAAAGACACAGGATTGAGAACCTCAGAAATCCTATACGGACCAATAAAACGAGGTTTAAATTTAGGAGAGGAAACCTTCATAGGAATATGACGAGAAGATAACCAAACCAGATCCCCAACACGAAGTCGGGGACCCACACGGCGTCTGCGATTAGCGAAAAGTTGAGCTTTCTCCTGGGACAAGATCAAATTGTCCACTACCTGAGTCCAGATCTGCTGCAACCTATCCACCACAGAATCCACACCAGGACAGTCCGAAGACTCAACCTGTCCTGAAGAGAAACGAGGATGGAACCCAGAATTGCAAAAAAATGGAGAAACCAAGGTAGCCGAGCTGGCCCGATTATTAAGGGCGAACTCAGCCAACGGCAAAAAGGACACCCAATCATCCTGGTCTGCAGAAACAAAACATCTCAGATATGTTTCCAAGGTCTGATTGGTTCGTTCGGTCTGGCCATTAGTCTGAGGATGGAAAGCCGAGGAAAAGGATAGGTCAATGCCCATCCTACCACAAAAGGCTCGCCAAAACCTTGAAACAAACTGGGAACCTCTGTCAGAAACAATATTCTCAGGAATGCCATGCAACCGAACCACATGCTGAAAGAACAAAGGTACCAAATCAGAGGAGGAAGGCAATTTAGCCAAGGGCACCAGATGGACCATTTTAGAAAAGCGATCACAGACCACCCAAATGACTGACATCTTTTGAGAAACGGGAAGGTCAGAAATGAAATCCATCGAAATATGTGTCCAAGGCCTCTTTGGGACCGGCAAGGGCAAAAGCAACCCACTGGCACGAGAACAGCAGGGCTTAGCCCTAGCACAAATCCCACAGGACTGCACAAAAGTACGTACATCCCGTGACAGAGATGGCCACCAGAAGGATCTAGCCACTAACTCTCTGGTACCAAAGATTCCAGGATGACCAGCCAACACCGAACAATGAAGTTCAGAGATAAGTTTATTAGTCCACCTATCAGGGACGAACAGTTTCTCTGCTGGACAACGATCAGGTTTATTCGCCTGAAATTTTTGCAGCACCCGCCGCAAATCAGGGGAGATGGCAGACACAATGACTCCTTCCTTGAGGATACCCGCTGGCTCAGATAAACCCGGAGAGTCGGGCACAAAACTCCTAGACAGAGCATCCGCCTTCACATTTTTAGAGCCCGGAAGGTACGAAATCACAAAGTCGAAGCGGGCAAAAAATAACGACCAACGGGCCTGTCTAGGATTCAAGCGCTTGGCAGACTCGAGATAAGTCAAGTTCTTATGATCAGTCAATACCACCACGCGATGCTTAGCTCCTTCAAGCCAATGACGCCACTCCTCGAATGCCCACTTCATGGCCAGCAACTCTCGATTGCCCACATCATAATTACGCTCAGCGGGCGAAAACTTCCTGGAAAAGAAAGCACATGGTTTCATCACTGAGCAATCAGAACCTCTCTGTGACAAAACCGCCCCTGCTCCAATCTCAGAAGCATCAACCTAGACCTGGAACGGAAGAGAAACATCTGGCTGACACAACACAGGGGCAGAACAAAAACGACGCTTCAACTCCTGAAAAGCTTCCACAGCAGCAGAAGACCAATTAACCAAATCAGCACCCTTCTTGGTCAAATCGGTCAATGGTTTGGCAATGCTAGAAAAATTACAGATGAAGCGACGATAAAAATTAGCAAAGCCCAGGAACTTTTGCAGACTTTTCAGAGATGTCGGCTGAATCCAATCCTGGATGGCTTGGACCTTAACTGGATCCATCTCGATAGTAGAAGGGGTAAAGATGAACCCCAAAAATGAAACTTTCTGCACACCGAAGAGACACTTTGATCCCTTCACAAACAAAGAGTTAGCACGCAGGACCTGAAAAACCATTCTGACCTGCTTCACATGAGACTCCCAATCATCTGAGAAGATCAAAATGTCATCCAAGTAAACAATCAGGAATTTATCCAGATACTCACGGAAGATGTCATGCATAAAAGACTGAAACACAGATGGAGCATTGGCAAGTCCGAACGGCATCACTAGATACTCAAAATGACCCTCGGGCGTATTGAATGCAGTTTTCCATTCATCTCCTTGCCTGATTCTCACCAGATTATACGCACCACGAAGATCTATCTTAGTGAACCAACTAGCCCCCTTAATCCGAGCAAACAAGTCAGATAACAATGGCAAGGGATACTGAAATTTAACAGTGATCTTATTAAGAAGGCGGTAATCAATACACGGTCTCAGCGAACCATCCTTCTTGGCTACAAAGAAGAACCCTGCTCCCAGTGGTGATGACGATGGGCGAATATGTCCCTTCTCCAGGGATTCCTTCACATAATTGCGCATAGCGGCGTGTTCGGGCACGGATAAATTAAATAATCGACCTTTAGGGAATTTACTACCAGGAATCAAATTGATAGCACAATCACAATCCCTATGCGGAGGTAGAGCATCGGACTTGGGCTCTTCAAATACATCCTGATAATCAGCCAAGAACTCTGGGACCTCAGAAGGGGTGGATGACGAAATCGACAAAAATGGAACATCACCATGTACCCCCTGACAACCCCAGCTGGATACCGACATGGAATTCCAATCCAATACTGGATTATGGGTTTGTAGCCATGGCAACCCCAACACGACCACATCATGCAGATTATGCAACACCAGAAAGCGAATAACTTCCTGATGTGCAGGAGCCATGCACATGGTCAGCTGGGCCCAGTATTGAGGTTTATTCTTGGCCAAAGGTGTAGCATCAATTCCTCTCAATGGAATAGGACACCGCAAAGGCTTCAAGAAAAACCCACAACGTTTAGCATAATCCAAATCCATCAGATTCAGGGCAGCGCCCGAATCCACAAACGCCATGACAGAAAACGACGACAAAGAGCATATCAAGGTAATGGACAGAAGGAATTTGGACTGTACAGTACCAATGACGGCAGACCTAGCGGACCGCTTAGTGCGCTTAGGACAATCAGAAATAGCATGAGTGGAATCACCACAGCAGAAACACAGACCATTCAGACGTCTGTATTCCTGCCGTTCAACTCTAGTCATAGTCCTATCGCACTGCATAGGCTCAGGTTTAACCTCAGGCAGTACCACCAAATGGTGCACAGATTTACGCTCGCGCAAGCGTCGACCGATCTGAATGGCCAAAGACAAAGACTCATTCAAACCAGCAGGCATAGGAAATCCCACCATGACATCCTTAAGAGCCTCAGAGAGACCCTTTCTGAACAAAGCTGCCAGCGCAGATTCATTCCACTGAGTGAGTACTGACCATTTCCTAAATTTCTGACAATATACTTCTATATCATCCTGACCCTGGCACAAAGCCAGCAAATTTTTCTCAGCCTGATCCACTGAATTAGGCTCATCGTACAGCAATCCGAGCGCCAGGAAAAACGCATCGACACTACTCAATGCAGGGTCTCCTGGCGCAAGAGAAAATGCCCAGTCTTGAGGGTCGCCGCGCAAAAAAGAAATAATAATCAAAACCTGTTGAATAGGATTACCAGAAGAATGAGGTTTCAAGGCCAGAAATAGCTTACAATTATTTTTGAAACTTAGAAACTTAGTTCTATCTCCAAAAAACAAATCAGGAATAGGAATTCTTGGTTCTAACATAGATTTCTGATCAATAGTATCTTGAATTTTTTGTACATTTATAACGAGATTATCCATTGAAGAGCACAGACCCTGAATATCCATGTCCACACCTGTGTCCAGAATCACCCAAATGTCTAGGGGAAAAAAAAAAGTGAACACAGAGCAGAAAAAAAAAAAAAATGTCAGAACTTTTTCTTTCCCTCTATTGAGAATCATTAGTTGGGCTCCTTGTACTGTTATGTTTGCTAATGACAGGTGTTATGAAGGCAATCCAGAAACACAGTGTGCTTAGGCTACGTTCACATTAGCGTTGCGCCGCCGTGCGTCGGCGACGCAACGCACGACGCACGCTAAAACGCGCGCAAACGCGCGCAAAAACGCGCACGTTTTGCGACGCGTGCGTCGTTTTCCGACGAAAATCGGACGCACAGAAAATGCTACATGTAGCGTTTTCTTGCGTCCGACGCTAGCGTCGGAAACGACGCACGTGGCGAAAAACGCCACCAAAACGACGCACGCGTCCCCTATGTTAAACATAGGGGCGCGTCGCCGCTGCGTCGCCGGCGCAACAGCGACGCACATTGGCGGAACGCCAATGTGAACGTAGCCTTAGCGATCAGAGCGCACACAGTGATCTGACAAATACCCAAAAATACAAGAACGAGCTCTGAGACGTGGAAACTCTGTAGACTGCACACCTGATCCTATCCTAAACACAACTAAAAGCGGCTGTGGATTGCGCCTAACAACTACCTAGGCAACTCGGCACAGCCTAAGAAACTAGCTAGCCTGAAGATAGAAAAATAGGCCTGACTTGCCCCAGAGAAATTCCCCAAAGGAAAATGCAGCCCCCCACATATAATGACTGTGAGTAAGATGAAAAGACAAAACGTAGGGATGAAATAGATTCAGCAAAGTGGGGCCCGATATTCTAGGACAGAGCGAGGACAGTAAAGCGAACTTTGCAGTCTACAAAAAACCCTAAAGCAAAACCACGCAAAGGGGGCAAAAAAAACCCACCGTGCCGAACTAACGGCACGGCGGTACACCCTTTGCGTCTCAGAGCTTCCAGCAAAACAAAAGACAAGCTGGACAGAAAAAAAGCAACAAAAAAGCAAAAAGCACTTGGCTATACAGAGCAGCAGGTCACAGGAACAATCAGGAGAAGCTTAGATCCAACACTGAAACATTGACAAGGAGCAAGGATAGCAGCATCAGGCGGAGTTAAGTAATGAAGCAGTTAACGAGCTCACCAGAACACCTGAGGGAGGAAGCTCAGAAGCTGCAGTACCACTTGTGACCACAGGAGTGAATTCAGCCACAGAATTCACAACATGCAGCTGTCAGAGCAGGTTTCCTAATCTTGTCTCTTTGCTCTCACAGTCAAACCTCTATGATTGTTCTGATTCCCTGTTATGTTTGTGTGTGAATATAATTATAACAGTGTACATCCCAGGACAAAACAACTGATAGTTGAATGTGTAATAGCAGAACTTGTGCTTAACGTTATAGTTTTACTAATAATAGAGTTCTATTATTCACCAAAACTATCACTCAAGAAAGAGAGCTCGCCCTGCTGGAAACTTAGAAGTAAGGAAACTAAGGAAAGTGCAGAGTTGTGTACTGCTAAAGAGACACCGTGAGAATATCCATTTAAACAGACACAAGTTAAAATATAAATTAAAATTATGCACATTCTTTCAAAATTATCTGCTAAACAATAAGATATGATAATAGGCTTATTATAGAATTATGATTTAAAGTCAGATAGAAAAGGATGTCAATAGAGAGTGGTCTAACTAATTCTATGACGAAGAGGTTGACACCTTAAAAGTGCCAAGATTGGCGTTCCTGCTACTCATTGACTATTTCCAATTCACCCTAGTCTCACTATTCAGATAAGATACTCATTGGTTATGATGTCAAACAGAAAAAGGGTGATAACCAACAAGATTAAAGAATACAAATATGTATGTAAATATATTTATGTCTGTCCAAAGTTCATTACACTTAATTAATCAAACAAAGATATCAGGGAAGGGACCAAGGGGGGATGGAAACTGTTCCTATGATTAACCCCTACCTATGCCATGGAGCTTGGCACCCTAAAAGTGTTGAGATTGGTCCTCGTCAGCTATTCTTGATTTACCCTACTCTCAATATTCAGATAAGATACATACTGGCTATGGTGTCAAACAAAAATAGGGTGATAACTATCAGAATTACATAATACAAATATAAGTGTAACTATAGATGCCTCTGTCCAAAGTTCACTACACTCAATTAATCAAACTAAGGTGTCAGGAAAGTAACCAAGGAGAAAAAATAGTAATGGAACAATATATCGATTTTATTCTGCATCTCTTGTACAGGTCAAAATCTGTCAAAAAAGCGCAAAAAAAGACCAAATCTCTTATCGTATGATGTGAGCAATTTGCCCCAGGCATTTTAAATTTTCAAAATATATCGGAATATTCATGATAAAGGTAGTTCACCAATATATATCACAATCCTAATTTTCCTTCATAAGATTCATATACCATGTGTTGCAATACAATAAACGTATCTGTCCACATGATTCTGCCTCTAGAAGTTTCCCTGGTATGATGTTTATCAGGAGATCATAATGAAGGATCTCCTATCAAGTGGTGTGCATGTCCCATTCTGGATATCCTTACCTTAATTGACAGTGTTAGATTAGACACACAGAATGACTTACTTGCCAATCATAACTATCCTTAAAACACATTTTGTGACCTTATGTGGAATCTGAATCTCAGAGTACATGTAATATCCTGGCAGCACATGTAACATGATGATCCTTTTTTTTTTTGCATAGATGCGTGTGCGTTTTGAAATGGAAATTGAAAGGATGAAACAAATGCATTTGAAGGAACTAGAAGATAAGGAAGAGGAATTAGAGGATATTCGTCAATCATGTCAAAGACGGGTATGTCAATGAACTAGTTACGGTAAAAAATTGGATTACTACCATTTTGTGGAAAATAGGATAATTGGCTAATTAAACATAAAAAACATTTTTTATTACTATTTAATTGTATATTTGAAAGTCTACATCTATTAAAAGCTAAACTTGAAAATGTTCGATCACTGCCTCCGAGTGTTTGACCATATTGAGCATTTGCTTCTAAAGATGAAGCAAATTCAAAAGTGAAGGAAAATGACACCACAAACCCTTTAAACTTTCATTGAGTTCCAGAAAATAAATATACGGTATTTTGTTGTTTTCTTTTTTTTGTTAATATGAATGGGTGTGTTGAATAAGACATCATTAAATACATACTATTCTGTAGAGTCCTTTATACGCAGTTACCCCAAAACAGAAAGTAATAAACAATCCTAGAGCATGATCTGAAAGGAGGGCTGCCTGTTGCAAAGACTTTTAAAAGATTGCACTTTTTTTTACCCTTTTTTTAATATCTTTTTTAAGCTTCGTCAATTTGAGATGCAGCTGGAACAAGAATATGAAGAAAAACAGATGGTCCTCCATGAAAAGCAAGACTTAGAAGGTCTCATTGGTACTCTGTGTGAGCAGGTATGAAACTAGTTGTAGAGTAGATAAAAAAATACAAGTGAAACTGTGCTATCGTTTATAAAGTTTATGACATATTTTAAAGGAAACTTGTAAAAATAACTATCAACCTGCAAATATGGAGTTAATCTGCAGATTATTAGTATTCTAAAACTGTTTGGCTGGTGCACTAAAAACTAGGCCACCGAAAAGAAGTTCCTCCAGGCAGCCTCCGATTTTCATCATAGAGGTATGGCCGACATGGCTTCAGTCAACACTCAGTGCATAGGGAGCGGCGGCTGTAACCATAGTGAGCGGTAACTGAAGCCTACCAGGCGCACCTCTATGACTGAAAGCCTGAGGTTGCTGGGAGGAATAAAATTCATTTCTGCCCATAGCCGGGCCTTCACTGCAGTGGCTGCGCTGCATTTTCTACACATTAACCCCACATCTGTAGGTTAGCAGCATCTTTTTAAATAACAGTTTCCCTTTAAAACAAAGCTGCATAATCCAAGAAATTAAGTGGAGGTGTTAGGTAGAGAGTAAGCAGCTGCCAGGTAACCACTTTCTCTATGGCTGACATAGACTATTTTTTTAGGCTGTGTTCCTATGGACACCAAAACTGCCTGGGTGATGACTCATAAGAGTTAAAGTTGAGTAACTAACTGCACTATATGCTCGCCTCAAGATCAAAAATGCAACACCAAGAAGGAAAAGTTGAGGGATTATTGAAATCGCATGATTGATAGACATGGCAATGATTATGCAAGTAATGAAAAATGGAAACCCCCCAAAAAATCTTGATTTATTAAGTATCAAGTATAAGTTATATATGAACTATATGCTCTTACATGCCTTGGCTGCTGTCAATGAGTTGATAGTCTGAGGAATGTTCTGCCACACTGAATGTACTTGGGTACACAAATCATCAAGATCTGCTGCTGGCAGCTCCATATAAATTTTGCAATTAATGACAACCCAGATGTGCACAATAAGAGAGTCAGACACTGCAGACCATGGTATTACATTGAGGCCATGCAGGCTGCTCACAGTAGCACAAGTAACTTGCGGCCTGGTACTGTTACTCCTGTGCAAGGTTGAAACTTGTATGCATGGGTAAACATAAATACAACTTTTCCATTATTTCCATTATTATTTTTTTTAATAATTATTTAAGGCATTAGGGAGCATATTCCAAAATCTAATATTTATTATACATCAACTACATTAACCCTTTGTACAGAATTTTCATTTTCAGAATTTAGTGCATAAGATATAAAAATGACTTTCATGGCAGGGTAAGAAATCCTCAGCCATCCATATTCAGATCATAATTCCTTTATCCCTCTGTTAATACATTTCTATCGTAGGACAGACTCTTCTACTCCTCCCTGCTTCTTAATGTATGTAGCTTTTTTGCCTTTGCGTAGCGCTGCACTGCTTAATATGCCTGCAACATAGGCAGCAAACTTAAAAAACATCACAGATTAAAGGCAGGGCCATGCTCTCACTCATGTATGAAGCATCTTTCATGACCCAGTGTGCAAGTCATACATTTTCTGCAATTAAATCTGGTAGGATAAAAAGACCAGTGAAAGCTGTAGACTAATTAGTATCACATCAAAGTATGATACACCAGCAGAAAAACCAATGACAATTAGCTGGAGAGAGGCGCTCATTTTCTACTGTAGCTGAATACGGATGTGTTTCAGCTCAGTCATAACGATGTCTCTCTATGTGTAGACATGCTCATCTTATTAAATGTCCTCATAATTAATTTGGTTGCTCAGAAACATGTATTGAATATCACATTACAAAGTATGTTTACCAAAACCAAAGTCTCTAGCATATGTAACAAGTCTGCACCCATGTTTGTTAATATATAGTGATGAGCGAATATACTCGTTACTCTAGATTTTCCTAGCACGCTCGGGTGTCCTCCGAGTATTTTTTAGTGCTTGGAAATTTAGATTTTAGCACCGCAGCTGAATGATTCACATCTGTTAGCCAGCATAAGTACATGTGGGGGTTCCCTAGCAACCAGGCAACCCCCACATGTACTTATGCTGGCTAACAGATGTAAATCATTCAGCTGCGGCAAGAAAAACTAAATCTCCGAGCGCTAAAAAATACTCGGAGGACAACCGAGCATGCTCGGGAAATCTAAAAAAAAAAAGAGTATATTCACTCATCACTATTAATATACAATCAAGGAAACCTAAGAGAATAACAGTGTCAATTGTGCTAATATCATGTATATTCTACATCTATGTGAAAACCATAACAATGGCAATTGAGATTAAATATGATAGCTGCATGTGAGGAATATTACGCATTTACCATACTCGAAGGTACACAAATGGTATGACAAAACAATCTTTCTTACGTGAAGACAGAACACTGTAAAAAATATATTAGGTAATAAAGATGTGTCCTTTCTTAGCTTGTTTTTTTCCTCAACAAAATACACAAAAATGCTATGCGTGAAAAGTCCAGCTTAAAAAAAAACAACAACATGATTTAGCGTTACTCTGCGTGAAGATGTGTCTACTATGTATTTTTGTGGCCACTTGTGATGTGAATTTCAGCCTGTCATGGATTCAATCAATTGTAAAGATGAACACATTTGTGACAACCAATTTCAACAAATCTAAAAGAGGTTATTCCATTTGACAAAATTCTAGTACTCGAATGCAGTTTTTTATAACCCCCCTCAAAAAAAAAGCACTTTACTCACCATCCTGGAGTTCAGTGCTGAGTCTCCATAGCTGCTCCCATGGTCTGATATTGTTTGCAATGCTAATGTTACGTCAACTACTCAGTAGCCAAGCACTTGGCTCAGTGGCTCTGCCCATATAGACGGAAAACCACTATGCTTAGTGATTGGTTGCTGCACTGTTTGATATCAGTGCTCCAGCCAGTATAAGACCCTGAGAGCAACAATGGAGACTCAGCACTGGACTCAAGGATGGTGCATAAAGTGCATTTTGAATTACAAACTGAATTGGAACAACTTCTTTAAGCTTATGATGGCATGTAAAAGTTTGGGCACCTCTGGTCAAAAGTACTGTTATTGTGAACAGTTAAGCAAGTTGAAAATGAAATGATCTCTAAAAGGCCTAAAGTTAAAGGTGACACATTCCCTTTGTATTTTAGACCAACAAATATATATATATATATTGTCATTGTTTTACATTTTAAAAATTATATAAAGGAAAATGGGTCAATACAAAAGTTTGAGCACTCTTAGAGATTTGTGTGCTTAGAAAACTTTGACCAAAGTTTCAGATCTTCATTAGCCTGTTAGGGTTATGCAGTAGCTATGGGGACCCTGAGTAGGCGGAGGGGCCCGGTGCCAGCAGTGGGCCCCCGCCGTCATCGCAACGCCAGCTGTATCGTCATCTAGCTGATACAGCTGACCGCAGTGATGAGGGAAGGAGCACACAGCGCTCCTTCTCCCATCATCCCCCACATCGTCTGACAGCGGGCGCGATTACGTCACCACCCGGCGCCCGCTGTCAGGAGATGAGCGGGAGCAGGGAGCGCCGTTGGAACAAGGAGGAAGAGAAGTGAGTATTTATTGTGTTTTTTTATGGGTGTGCTGCCTTATATACTGTATCTGTGGGGGGTGTGCTGCCTTACATACAGGATCTGCCTATGGGGGGGTGCTGCCTTATATACAGGATCTGCCTATAGGGGGTGCTGCCTTATATACAGGATCTGCCTATGGGGGGTGTTGCCTCATATAAAGGATTTGCCTATGGGGGGTGCTGCCTTATATAGGATCCGCCTATGAGGGGGTGCTGCCCTATATGTAGGATCTGCCTTGGGGGGTGCTGCCTCATATACAGGATCTGCCTATGAAGGGGGTGCTGCCTTATTTATAGGATCTGCCTATGGGGGGGTGCTGCCTTATATACAGGATCTGCCTATGGGAGGGGGTGCTGCCTTATATATAGGATCTAGAGGTCACAGAGTCACAGATACCAGATATCAGAGGTCACAGCAATACATGTGGTCAGAAACAGGCCAAAGAAGTCAGAGCCAATAGGAAGCAGGAAAGCCAGAGATGCAAGACAGTCAAACAGGTCAGAGGACAAGCCGAGTCAAATACCATGAGGTCACAACACGGAGAGCGAGTACTACAACGTGTGAAGTCACAGGGTAACTGTTATGACCTGGTGGTTAGGAGCACCCGGAATGACCTGATAGTTAAAACTCACACAGGACAAGCTCTGGGATGTGGGAACTCTGCTGACCACAACCCCTAATCCTATCACACACACTAGAAATAGCCGTGGAGCGCTCCTGATGCTCCCTAGGCGCCTCGTCACAGCCTAAGAGCTAGCTAGCCCTAGAGATAGAAAATAAAGCCTACCTTGCCTCAGAGAAATTCCCCAAAGGAAAAGGCAGCCCCCCACATATATTGACTGTGAGTAAAGATGAAAGTCACAAACGCAGAAATGAAACAGGTTTCAGCAAAGGGAGGCCAGACTTACTAAATAGACACAGGATAGGAAAGATAGCTTTGCGATCAGCACAAAAAACTACAAAAGACCACGCAGAGTGTGCAAAAAAGACCTCCGCACCGACTAACGGTGCGGAGATGCCACTCTGCATCCCAGAGCTTCCAGCTAGCAAGACAAAATCATGATATCCAGCTGGACAAGAAAACAATGAACGAATTAGATACTATCAGGAACTTAGCTTCTGCTGGAGTAGACAGGTCACCAGAAAGATCCAAGAGAGAACTGAACCAATGCAGAAACATTGACAGCTGGCATGGAGTAACGATCTAAGTGGAGTTAAATAGAACAGCCAACCAAAGGATAAACCACGTCACCTGTGTAAGGAACCTCAGAAGCAGCAGCTCCACTCACAGCCACCAGAGGGAGCCCACGGACAGAACTCACCGAAGTACCATTCACGACCACAGGAGGGAGCTCGACAACAGAATTCACAACAGTACCCCCCCCCTTGAGGAGGGGTCACCGAACCCTCACCAGAGCCCCCAGGCCGATCAGGATGAGCCAAATGAAAGGCACGAACTAAATCGGCAGCATGAACATCAGAGGCAAAAACCCAGGAATTATCTTCCTGACCATAACCCTTCCACTTGACCAGGTACTGGAGTTTCCGTCTTGAAACACGAGAATCCAAAATCTTCTCCACCACATACTCCAACTCCCCCTCGACCAACACCGGGGCAGGAGGATCAACGGAGGGAACCATAGGCGCCACGTATCTCCGCAACAACGACCTATGGAACACATTATGGATGGCAAAAGAAGCTGGAAGGTCCAAACGAAATGACACAGGATTAAGAACTTCAGAAATCTTATATGGCCCAATGAAACGAGGCTTAAACTTAGGAGAGGAAACCTTCATAGGAACATGACGAGATGACAACCAAACCAAATCCCCAACCCGAAGTCAGGGACCAACACAGCGCCGGCGGTTAGCGAAACGTTGAGCCTTCTCCTGGGACAATGTCAAATTGTCCACCACATGAGTCCAAATCTGCTGCAACCTGTCCACCACAGTATCCACACCAGGACAGTCCGAAGGCTCAACCTGCCCTGAAGAGAAACGAGGATAGAAACCAGAATTGCAGAAAAAAGGAGAAACCAAAGTAGCCGAGCTGGCCCGATTATTAAGGGCGAACTCAGCCAAAGGCAAGAAGGACACCCAATCATCCTGATCAGCAGAAACAAAGCATCTCAGATATGTTTCCAAAGTCTGATTAGTTCGTTCGGTTTGGCCATTAGTCTGAGGATGGAAAGCCGAAGAAAAAGATAAATCAATGCCCATCTTAGCACAAAAGGACCGCCAAAACCTTGAAACAAACTGGGAACCTCTGTCCGAGACGATGTTCTCCGGAATGCCATGCAAACGAACCACATGCTGGAAAAACAATGGCACCAAATCAGAGGAGGAAGGCAATTTAGACAAGGGTACCAAATGGACCATCTTAGAGAAGCGATCACAAACCACCCAAATGACCGACATCCTTTGAGAAACAGGGAGATCAGAAATAAAATCCATGGAAATATGCGTCCAGGGCCTCTTCGGGACCGGCAAGGGCAAAAGCAACCCACTGGCACGAGAACAGCAGGGCTTAGCCCGAGCACAAGTCCCACAGGACTGCACAAAAGAACGCACATCCCGTGACAAAGAAGGCCACCAAAAGGATCTAGCCACCAAATCTCTGGTACCAAAGATTCCAGGATGACCAGCCAACACCGAACAATGAACCTCAGAGATAACTCTACTAGTCCATCTATCAGGGACAAACAGTTTCTCCGTTGGACAACGGTCAGGTCTATCAGCCTAAAACTTCTGCAGCACGCACCGCAAATCAGGGGAGATTGCAGACAAAATTACCCCCTCTTTAAGAATACCTGCCGGCTCCGGAACACCCGGAGAGTCAGGCACAAAACTCCTTGACAGGGCATCAGCCTTCACATTCTTAGATCCCGGGAGGTATGAAACCACAAAATCAAAACGGGAGAAAAAGAGCGACCATCGAGCCTGTCTAGGATTCAACCGTTTGGCAGACTCGAGATAAGTCAAATTCTTGTGATCCGTCAAGACCACCACGCGATGTTTAGCTCCTTCAAGCCAATGTCGCCACTCCTCGAATGCCCACTTCATGGCCAACAACTCTCGATTGCCAACATCATAATTGCGCTCAGCAGGCGAGAATTTTCTAGAAAAGAAGGCACATGGTTTCATCACCGAGCCATCAGAACTTCTTTGCGACAAAACAGCCCCTGCTCCAATCTCAGAAGCATCAACCTCGACCTGAAACGGGAGCGAAACATCTGGCTGGCACAGCACAGGGGCAGAAGAAAAATGATGCTTCAACTCCTGAAAAGCCTCTACAGCCGCAGAGGACCAGTTGACCAAATCAGCACCTTTCTTGGTCAAATCAGTCAACGGTTTAGCAATACTAGAAAAATTAGCGATGAAGCGACGGTAAAAATTAGCAAAGCCCAGGAACTTCTGTAGGCTCTTCACAGATGTCGGCTGAGTCCAATCATAAATGGCCTGAACTTTAACAGGGTCCATCTTGATAGTAGAAGGGGAAAAAATGAAACCCAAAAATGAAACCTTCTGAACTCCAAAGAGACACTTAGACCCCTTCACAAACAAGGAATTCTCACGAAGGACCTGGAACACCATTCTGACCTGCTTCACATGAGACTCCCAATCATCCGAAAAGACCAAAATGTCATCCAAATATACAATCATAATAATAATAATCTTTATTTTTATATAGCGCTAACATATTCCGCTTTACAGTTTTGCACACATTATCATCACTGTCCCTGATGGGGCTCACAATCTAGAATCCCTATCAGTATGTCTTTGGAATGTGGGAGGAAACCGGAGTGCCCGGAGGAAACCCACGCAAACACGGAGAGAACTCTTTGCAGATGTTGTCCTGGGTGGGATTAGAACCCAGGACCCCAGCGCTGCAAGGCTGCTGTGCTAACCACTGCGCCACCGTGCTGCCCTGAATCTATCCAGGTACTCTCGGAAGATGTCATGCATAAAGGACTGAAACACAGATGGAGCATTAGAAAGCCCGAATGGCATAACCAGGTACTCAAAATGGCCCTCGGGCGTATTAAATGCTGCTTTCCATTCATCGCCCTGTTTAATTCGCACAAGATTATACGCCCCTCGAAGATCTATCTTGGTGAACCAACTAGCCCCCTTAATCCGAGCAAACAAATCAGACATCAGCGGCAAAGGATACTGAAATTTGACTGTGATCTTATTAAGAAGGCGGTAATCAATACAAGGTCTTAAAGAGCCATCCTTCTTGGCCACAAAAAAGAACCCTGCCCCCAATGGTGACGACGACGGGCGAATATGACCCTTCTCCAAGGATTCCTTTATATAACTCTGCATAGCAGCATGCTCTGGCACAGATAAATTAAACAGTCGGCCCTTAGGAAACTTACTACCGGGAATCAAATTAATAGCACAATCGCAATCCCTATGAGGAGGTAGGGCACCGGATTTGGGCTCCTCAAATACATCCCGGTAATCTGATAAAAACTCAGGGACTTCAGAAGGAGTGGAAGGCGAAATTGACAACAATGGAACATCACCATGTACCCCTTGACAACCCCAGCCGGACACAGACATAGATTTCCAATCCAATACTGGATTATGGACCTGTAGCCATGGCAACCCCAAAACGACCACATCATGCAGATTATGCAACACCAAAAAGCGAATATCCTCCTGATGTGCAGGAGCCATGCACATGGTTAATTGCGTCCAGTATTGAGGTTTATTCTTGGCCAAAGGCATAGCATCAATTCCTCTCAATGGAATAGGATACTGCAAGGGCTCCAAGGAAAAACCTTAGCGCCTGGCAAACTCCAAGTCCATCAAATTCAGGGCAGCGCCTGAATCCACAAATGCCATAACAGAATAGGACGACAGAGAGCAAATCAGAGTAACGGACGAAAGAAATTTAGACTGTACCGTACCAATGGTGGCAGACCTAGCGAACTGCTTAGTGCGCTTAGGACAATCGGAGATAGCATGAGTGGATTCACCACAGTAAAAACACAGTCCATTCCGACGTCTGTGTTCTTGTTGTTCAGCTCTGGTCAAAGTCCTATCACACTGCATAGGCTCAGGCCTATTCTCAGAGAACACCGCCAAATGGTGCACAGCTTTGCGCTCACGCAAGCGCCGATCGATCTGAATAGCCAAGGACATAGACTCATTCAGACCAGCAGGCGTGGGAAATCCCACCATGACATCCTTAAGGGCTTCAGAAAGACCCTTTCTGAAAATTGCCGCCAGGGCACATTCATTCCACTGAGTAAGCACAGACCACTTTCTAAACTTCTGACAGTGCACCTTCGCTTCATCCTGACCCTGACACAATGCCAGCAAGATTTTCTCTGCCTGATCCACGGAATTTGGTTCATCATAAAGCAATCCAAGCGCCAGAAAAAACGCATCAACATCACGCAATGCAGGATCTCCTGGCGCAAGGGAAAATGCCCAGTCTTGAGGGTCACCATGCAACAAAGAAATAATGGTTTTTACTTGTTGAGCGGGGTCACCAGAGGAGCGGGGTTTCAAAGCTAGAAACAGTTTACAATTATTTTTGAAATTCAGAAACTTAGATCTATTCCCAGAAAATAAATCAGGAGTAGGAATTCTAGGCTCTAACATCGGATTCTGAACCACAAAATCTTGAATGTTTTGTACCCTTGCAGTGAGATGATCCACACAAGAGGACCAACCTTGAATGTCCATATCTACACCTGAACCACCCAAAGGTTTAGGGGAAAAGAAAGACAAAACACAGTGCAAAGAAAAAAAAATGGTCTCAGAACTTCTCTTATCCCTCTATTGAGATGCATTAATACTTTGGGCCAGCTGTACTGTTATGACCTGGTGGTTAGGAGCACCCGGAATGACCTGATAGTTAAAACTCACACAGGACAAGCTCTGGGATGTGGGAACTCTGCTGACCGCAACCCCTAATCCTATCACACACACTAGAAATAGCCGTGGAGCGCTCCTGACGCTCCCTAGGCGCCCCGTCACAGCCTAAGAGCTAGCTAGCCCTAGAGATAGAAAATAAAGCCTACCTTGCCTCAGAGAAATTCCCCAAAGGAAAAGGCAGCCCCCCACATATATTGACTGTGAGTAAAGATGAAAGTCACAAACGCAGAAATGAAACAGGTTTCAGCAAAGGGAGGCCAGACTTATCTAAATAGACAGAGGATAGGAAAGGTAGCTTTGCGATCAGCACAAAAAACTACAAAGACCACGCAGAGTGTGCAAAAAAGACCTCCGCACCGACTAACGGTGCGGAGATGCCACTCTGCATCCCAGAGCTTCCAGCTAGCAAGACAAAATCATGATATCCAGCTGGACAAGAAAACAATGAACGAATTAGATACTATCAAGAACTTAGCTGCTGCTGGAGTAGACAGGTCACCAGAAAGATCCAAGAGCGAACTGAACCAATGCAGAAACATTGACAGCTGGCATGGAGTAACGATCTAAGTGGAGTTAAATAGAGCAGCCAACCAAAGGATAAACCACGTCACCTGTGTAAGGAACCTCAGAAGCAGCAGCTCCACTCACAGCCACCAGAAGGAGCCCACGGACAGAACTCACCGAAGTACCATTCACGACCACAGGAGGGAGCTCGACAACAGAATTCACAACAGGGAACACAGCAATGCGACCTAGGTAAATGGGCAGAGGACAAATCAGGGTATACGATACGATACAAAACACTTTATTGATCCCTAGGGAAATTATGGTATTAAGGCAGCATTACAAATAGCGTTATAAACACAGCTGCTCAAGCCAGAAACAGGAACTGTAACTGACACTGCTTGCAGGTCACAGCGGACTGAAATAGCCAGACAGATCCCAAAATGAGGCAGAGAAGATTAACCCCCATAAGACCATCACAGGGAGAGAATAATCAGAAGCAAACCCCGGACTGGATCATGACAGCTACAAGCAGCGTTCACAAGCTTACAAACTTTCAAAAGGAGGTGCTGTTAAGTGCTAACCATGCAGGGTGCCCAAACGTCTGCAGCGGCCTCTTTTCCTTTTTGTAATTTTTAAAATGTAAAAGATGAAAAAATAATATTTTTTTTCCCTAAAATACAAAGGCAATGTGTCATCTTTAACTTTAGGCCTTTTAGATATTATTTCATCTTCAACTTGCTTAATTGTTCACAATAACAGTAATTTTGATCAGGGATGCCTAAACTTTTACATGCCACTGTACGATAGCACACATTAGGACTATGGCTGCACTGTGCAAACAGCATGATTGTTCTGTAGGATTCATAGAGAAAATCATTTTGAATGTCTCTATACAAAACCAGGTAAAATAGAGGTATAGTGTAGACCAACAGTCTTCTACAGGCAGAATAACATAGCCACACGCTACTCTCAACTGAAGAGCTAGAATATAGCAGTATGCATCAGACTTTCATTCAACACTTCATGGCAACACTTTTTGTGAAGGTGTAGCACATTCTCACTAGGTAAAAATTATTTGTATCATCTCAATTCTTTGTGTTTAATTGGCTCCATAAATTCTACCATTTGGCTTATAGACCTATGGTATCTATCAAATTTCTGGTTGGCACTCATAGCTGGAAATCAGTGGCGCTTTGCAGTAGAGGACATCCCTCCTTACAATAGTGGCAAATGCGAAGACTTTCACTTAAAGATGCAAATCAATTTTTATTGATAAGTCAGCATATGTAAAAAGAAAGGTTGAAAATCAAACAAGAAAAAAGGATATGCATACCAATGGGATCAACCTTCAAAAAAATATAACTTTATTTATACAAGAAGCACAGCAGGGCAAGACATACATTTAAAAACATTTAAAAACCAAAGAACAAGCACATGGCTGATAAGCTACATGCAACCCCCAGGCAGTTGGAAACAAATACCATCAAGCACCCAATGATTTAAAGTATATCAAAAGGGAAATATGTATATATACATGTGCAGCAATAAATACCTGTCTGCTACCAGCTATACTCTGTAGGCATCAGACAAATTGTACCAAGAAAATAAGGATTGGGCACGAGTTCCGCACAGCCAAAGATAAGGTGCTAGTGCTGGGGGAATAAAAAAAGGTGACCAGCACTAGCACCTTATATTTGGCTGTCGCATCTTTGCATGGCCCTTTTGGACTTTTAGCATTTTGGATCATAGCACTTGCTTCGCTCCCAGGTTTTTGGGTGACATCTCCTGTAATCATGTGGCTCTTATCCCTATATAGTAATATTTGGTGAATATGCCTAGGGTGCGGAACTCGTGCCCAACCCTTATTTTCTTGGTGCAATTGTCTGATGCCTACAGAGTATAGCTGGTAGCAGATGGGTATTTATTGCTGCACATGTATATATGTTCATATTTCCCTTTTGATATACTTTAAATCATTGTGTGCTTGATGGTATTTGTTTCCAACTGCCTGGGGGTTGCATGTAGCTTATCAGCCATGTGCTTGTTATTTGGTTTTAAATGTTTTTAAATGTATGTCTTGCCCTGCTGTGCTTCTTGTATAAATAAAGTTATATTTTTTTGAAGGTTGATCCCATTGGTATGCATATCCTTTTTTCTTGTTTGATTTTCAATTGTCCTTTATATATGCATATGGTTGATCCCTGACTTATTTATTTTTGTGGTGCCCGCTACTCTCTTTGTACACTTATGTAAAAAGAAAGGATAACCAATAGGGATGAGTGAACGTGCTAGGTGATACTCAAATATCACTTGAGTATGTGGGTACTTGGCACTTGATGAGAATTGGCTGGTGCTCGGATTTTAAGCTTGAATTCCCCGCCTTGCATGTTTGGTGCCTGATACACAGCCAGTAAGCATGCAGGGATTGCCTTCCCATTACTGTAATGCAAAATACATCTAGGTAGTGGCTTTAATGTGATTGACTGGCCGCATTACCTCATCAGAGGTAATAAAAGGATTCCTGCCACCATGCTTGGCTCACTGACACCATTGCACAGCTCAAGGACAGTTCTGTTTGGCAGGAGAGAGCAGTTATCCATGCCTGTGTGTGCACAGTTTAACTAATCAGAGTCCTCTAGTGTTGATAGTGGTGCTGATGCTGAACCATCACACTAACAGTCCTTCTAAGGTCTAATCTTGTGCTTTGCTGTTTGTATCAGATACAATCTGCATTTAGCATTGGGGCAGTTGTAGGAAAAGGGAGAGTGGCGGAATACAGCCTCTAGGCAGGGCTTATGGCTTTGCAGGCCAGTGCTAAATAGGCCCACTTTTATGTCTAATACAGAGTGTATCTGTGTACCTCTTCCATCTTATTTTTGGCAGTTCTTACTTCCTTCATAAATGACACTGAAATTTCCAATTTTTAATAAAAAAATATTAAAAAGTTAATAAAAATTAATAAATAATTCAATTTTGGTTTACTTAAATTACTATATTATTAAATTCCTTTTTAAATTTTGCCTTAAATACAAGTCATTATACAGAAAAGAATGTTTCTTAACATTTTTTTCCTGTAAACTCCAATTTATCGCCAATTTGTTCTGTTTTATTGTCAGTTCTTGAAGTGGAGTAAAAGTGCGACACCATTATTCTCAGCAGTGATCTGAAAAGTCAGATATTTCCCCATATCTTCCCCATGCTGCTCTCCTTCAATTCAGCATTTTTTCCATCAATTTCAACAATTTTGCTGCCCCCTAGACCTCCTTGCATGGTCTGCTGGAAAAATGCTCTGATTTCCCATTGTCTCCCATTATACCCATTATCCGAAATGAGAATCCGAGCATTAGAAGTTGCTCAGTTCCAGTAATGAGCATTCGAGCATTTTAGTCCTTATTCATCCCTAATAACCAATGTTTAATTGTATCCAAAACCTTGACCATGGCGTATGCCCTATGGTTCATAGCAAGCACAGGGTCTAACTGCTCCTGCCCCTGTATGTGCTATGAACCAAAGGGCATAGGCCAAGATAAAGGTCTAGAACAAAGTAAAACATTGTCCATCATCTTTCCAGAATCTGACTTATCAACAAACTTAAATTGCATATAGCGTTATGGTAAACTTTTCCAAGACCAGATGTAAAAAAACAGACTAAATGTAAATCTACTGTAGTTCAATAATAATAATTCACCCTTTTCCAATTTGACAATGCAATCTATTCTGCATCCATCTACAATCCAAATTGTTAATTCCGAATTTCATTAAAGGTTTTCTTATTGATTTTGTAGGGTTCTGAGATATGGTGCTAGGCATAGCATATCTTACGCTGAACTATGCATGGCTAAACAAAACAATGGGACATTCCTTTGACTCGTATTTAGTTGAGCAATGAGAATGCCAAGAGTCCAAGTCTCACAATCAAAAACTGATGATCTATCCTAAGGACTCATGCAGATGACCGTGTTTTCAGTCTGATTGCAATCTGATAACTTATCTGATCAATGTTATTTTGTGGAGGCATGGACATGTTCCAATTTTGTAGCATACATGATGATGATATTCGGATCGTAGTCAGCCATGCAAGTCAATGAGTCAGTGGCAAAAATTGGACCGCACTTGGATTACACGATTTTCACAGACTAACAAAATAGAGTACATGGATAATTTTTTTTGCCATCTTCTCCACATCTGAGATCACACAATGATAACACTTTGATCAAACTCTGGTCAGAATGCGATTAGCATAATCAACCCGATTCTCTTGGATGACAGAAAATACGGTAGTGTGACCCCAGCCTAAGGACAGTCCATCAAATTTAACATGCCAGTAAACTCCATGAAATAATTATTATACAACTGCAGAAGGTATCAAAGTAAATCTGCAGGGTATGGAACTGAAAAAGTTAACACAGTAATCTCCATATCAGACTTGTTCGATCTGTTTATTTTTGCCTTGCTAAACTGACATGTTGTGATGTTAGGAATGAAATTTCATAGTAATGTCAGAACAGATAGCTTTATTATAATTGAATCTCTCAAGTGCAGCCACATTCCCCAGGCTGTAATACACTAAAGGACCATTGACACTGGTGCTGCGACTTTATTTTAAAAACACACCATTTATCTCTGTGCAAAGTGAAATAGATTGCCAGTATGATTTATCAAGCAGATTTTGAGCAACTAGGGGAACATAAAAGAAGAAATTCAATTTCACACCAAGATTGTAATGGGTGAGCAGTGCGTTCGATGGGCACAGAGGATGCTATTATAGAGTGTTTTGCATCTGGTCCCCAGATATTGTACAGAATGTAATTGTTATTGTAAACTTTATCAGGAAAACAAGAGGTAAATATAGACATAACGTGCACCAGTGACTTTACTGCATAATACACTGATACTGCATTACCAAAAATTGGCAGCAACATTCCTCAGTGTGTTAGATGAAAGAAATGATCCCAGAAGTATCCTAAAGACTGGCTCTCATTAAAGTGACTGAGCTGAGCTGATGTACTGCGAGTTTCTTACAAGCATTTCTTCATGGGAAAGAAGTATGCAAATTAGCCAAACCCAGCGTCTGGTTTTGAATCTGGAATGGATGTTTTATTCCTTATGAAGTAGAGGTCGTTTGTATCATAAAGACTATGACCCCAGTTCATCATTTGTTGGGCTTTTTTTTAAGTCGCTTTCTTTTCTTGTGATAGGAGTTGCCATTGTTTGGCACCAAATTCTTCAAAATGGCGCATGCGATGCAGGAATGCGTTGCAAAGTGAAATAAATTGTCTTTTTTTCTGTCTTGAACTGTTTTTAATGTCTTTTTGTGCACTTGAAGTTGCACATTTCGCAAAATGGAGCAAAATAATCAGTGGTATACTCAAAACTGCACCAAGGGGGAAATAAAGTGGAGTTGTGCCAAATTTTGCAACTTTTTAAAAAGTTGTAGTTAATGAATCAGGCAAAAGCATCTGGAATCACTAAAATCTCACAAAGTGTAAAACGAAAAAAAAAAACAGGCAAAAAGAGGCGCAAAACACACAGAGCAAGACACAAAAAAGGGGCAAAGGAAATGATGACTTGGAGTCTATGAACCTATATTTCAATGTGAAATCTATGCACTATGCCTGCAGATGCACTGACACCTGCCTGCTGCCATTCCTGAGCAAGCTCTGCATTGGTGTTGAACCAATCCTATAGTTGAGTTCTCTTTATGAGACAGTCCTGGAACTTAAGGGGTTCTCTTGACCACCTTGAAGTCTTCTTCACAGCATTGAACCTCTCTTTGAAACTCTTGATGATTAGATTAAAGATTATTGAAGGCAATCTTATAAGCATCAATATCCTTGCCTATAAAGCAACTTTGATGGAAAGAGGTGGTGACTTCATGTTTTTCACTGAAGGTAATTATGGTTAAGAGAAGAAGACAATGATTTCAAGCACAAGCCCCCTTTTAAGAAATCAGTCTGCTTTAATAATTCAGCATAAAAGAGTAATATCAGATGCCTTGGGATTCATTAACAGTTTTCCTGATTTAATGAGAATATATTTAAAGTATGTAAGTTGGTCTCATTGTGTCAAGGCTGAAAATCAGCTGAAATAGTTCTTTTTGTGATTAGGTTAATTTTCATTGCAACATTTTGCAATATCAACTGATCACTCTTGATAACAATCTACAGTTAAACCTTTCATGGCATCTGCCATACACGCAAGAAGCAAGTCGGGAGCTGGTGTATGAAGTGGGAACACAGGTTTGAGTATACCCCCTACCCAGCAGACTGTCCAGACTGCAATGCAAGGACTGGCTGGCCAGTCCATGCATTGCGGTCTGATCTCGGTCCGATTTATACAGATGCCTGAATGCACCCTAACAGCCATAGGTGGAGCAGAGAAAATATTAAAAAAATAAAAAAGTACACATATGTGGTATCGCCACATTCATAAAAGTCTCATTTATTAATTAACTAGTAAGCATTGAAAATAGAAAACAATTCAAAATGGTAAAATTGTGGTTTGTTTGGTCTCTGCAAAAAAAGCAGTAAAAAATTTCACATCTATCCCCAAAGGGTATCAATAAAACCAACAGCTCCCTCTGCAAATAATTACCTTTCACACAGCTCCATCAACAGATTAATGAAAATATTATGGATCTCGGAAAATGATCATAAGAAAAAAAAATTGTTTGCAAACTTCAGAATTTTTTTTAACCAGTAAAATAAATTTTAAAAATTGCTCATGTTTGGCATCACCATAATCATAATGGCCTGGGCAATCATCATGTCAGGTCACTTTAACCACACAATGTACATGTTAAAAAAATTCCAAAAAACAATTTTAAGATTTTCTACTTTTCCAGTACATTGTGTGGTAAAATCAATAGAGTAATTCAAAATTATTGATCACCCCACCAAAAACAAGCCCTCATATGTAGGTGTGGATGAGAAAATATAAGCATTATGGAAGTTTGAAGAAAGGAATGAAAAACACAAAAATAGAATAAACAAAAGTTTGCCATGTTGGGAAGAGGTTAATGCAAATTACCAATATAAAAACTGAAGCAGCAAATTTTGTGAAAGCCACATTTTTTGTCGGTTTAAAAATCTTTGAACTACAGTCCTGCACCACAGACTAACCAGTAAAGGCTAGGGTTTCTCTGGGACGTGCTTGACATAGTGGGGGACTCCAAGTCTGTCTGAGGTTGCCCTTTTGAGCTGATGGCTACAGACTTAAAGAGGGCCTATCAGCTTCACACATACTATTATAGTATATTAAAGTAAGGAGACTGTATATGAATAAATATGAAAAAATTACATTTGGAAGAATAATGACTATAATTATATGAATTATGTTAGAAGAGAATCAAACCACACCTTCAAGACACAGGAGCGCTGCTATCCGAATTCTGTTCTGCAGGGCACCAGCGTTACTGGCAACCATCACACCAAGCACTCCTTGTGTGGACTTCCTAAAGACAATCCCTAATCTTGACTATGCTACCTACCTACTTGATACAGCTATTCAATGAGTAAGACATGGAACAGGTCGAAACATCTGAGTTATTATAGTCGCTTTATGTAAGATCACTTGCTTTGCTCCCATGAACTTTTGATCCTGTTATATGAACTGTAATAAATATCTTCATCAATAACCTTAAGAGTGTGCAGTGAACCTTTGATTCTCTACCATCTTGGGATTAGCAGCTCAGCGTGTTGTGTTCTAATGAGACAAGCCCCCAGATTCCAGGCTGGTTGCTAGGCAGTGCCTCTGGTCAGCAGCAGTATAATAACCTGAAGAGCTAAATTATCAAATTGTACGGCTATAGAAACACAAAAAGTGTGTATAAAGGGGCTCTCTGTATTCACATAATAAAGGGGCTCTTTGTATTCATATACTGTGTGTTTGTAGAGCCTGAACAAAGGCCTGTAGTAGATTTTGATTAACGAGATCTCAATCTGCACATGAGAAGCCTCTGGCAGCCATTTTCCCAAAGCCCACCGCAGTCCACTCACCAGCGCCGACATCTTATGGGAGCCGAGAACCCGCCGCCCTGCACTGCCTGGACACCCTCTTCTCCCAGCTCGGGGCCTCCAGCATCACCCCACTCCTGCCACTGCCGGCCTCCTGAAGTAGCGACCATGCCTCCTGTAACCCAACTCCACTGCCACTACTCCCCCAGTAAGCTAATGTTAAAACAGACTATAAGACACACTACTAATTTCAGATTCCACAGCGCTTTACATACATTATTATCATTGTCCCCATTGGGGCTCACAATCTAGATTCCTGTAAATATGTCTTTTGTGTGTGGTAGGAAACTGGAGGAAACTCATGCAAAGAAGGGGAGAACATACAAACTCATTGCAGATGTTGTCTTTCGTGGGATGTGAACCTTGGACCCCATAACTCGCATATTTGTGATATTCTTATGTTTGTGTGAATATATATGTTTCAGTATATGTGTCTGTATATAGAGAAAAACAAATAAATACACTCACACAAACATCTAAATTATTTCATACAACCTGTACCCAGGACCGAAACGTCGCCACATGGGCTATTAAAAAGCACTTTATCATTTTGGATTTGGTGGGCTGCCTCAACTTTTTTGGATAAGCATTTACTAGGACTGGTATGTACCTGTGAGGCTTCTGCACCCTACCTCTTAACTGTGCTGTTTTTTCTATTTTTTTTTATTGTGGCTTAGTCATATTAAAAAGTTATATAAATGGGTTATCTCTTTCTCTCTATATGTGTAATTTGTCAAGCTACCATGCCCCCAGTCCAGTCCTCTACGCAGCTCTCTCCTTCTCATTTCTTCCATAACCTTGTCCTCTTCTTCTATCTTCACTCTGCACTGGTGCTTCCAGCATCACTTATGCCTCTTATGTGACAATATGCATCACCCGAGTAGCAGACTACTAGGTCTTAGGTGAAGTACATTTGGATCTGGAGACCAAATCTGCGCTAGAATTTCCAGTCCAGAGGGAAGCTGCAGTAAGGGAACATTGCATGCAGTGAAGATAGAAAAGAGCTGATAGAGGGAGCTGAGCAGCAATGGTGGGAAAGGTATCAAGGTATTTTATTTTTTTTTACCCTACACTTAGGCTCTGGAAAGATGACAGAGCAAAATAATGAACATTCCATTCACAAAATTTCAAGTAAAACAAATTTCTTGGCTAAAGTTGGGCAAACTGCTGAACTAGAATTTCCACTACTCAGACAACCCTTTCTCAATTCTCCAATGTACAATAAAAAAGAGTCTGTACTTACCACTGGTGCCATGCCATTGTTATGTCACATGAATCCTGTAGCCTATCAGTATCGACTTCACTCTCACTTCGTTTGTACAAGACTGATACCTGGAATAAAAAGCTGATTGCTGCTCTCTGACCTACTCTGAATGTCCACTCATTCTGAAGGAAGTGAAAGTAAAGTGGCTTCTGATTGGCCGCAGTACTCATTTGATATTTTTATAAGACCCAATGTCGCTCGAACAGTGAGGTGAGAACTTAGGAGTTATCCAAGAGTCTGAAAGAATCACAGAGGGAATATCTACACTATTCCAGGTCTTAGCACTCATCAGTTTGACAAACATGACGGTAGGTAAGGCTAGATCTACTACTGGTGCTGCCCTCGGCACCAAGTCTGAATACTTTCCATAAGGTTGGATTCACATATCTGTGTCTCATGTTCTGATATGGACTGGACTGCAATTCACGGGTCAGCCACGGGTCTCTTGACCCAAATTCGATAGCATCTTATATACTTATAAGGCTGTTGCCGATCCGTACTTTGAGTTTGATACACAGACAGCAGAACACAAATACAGTGGGGCAAAAAAGTATTTAGTCAGTCAGCAATAGTGCAAGTTCCACCACTTAAAAAGATGAGAGGCGTCTGTAATTTACATCATAGGTAGACCTCAACTATGGGAGACAAACTGAGAAAAAAAAATCCAGAAAATCACATTGTCTGTTTTTTTAACATTTTATTTGCATATTATGGTGGAAAATAAGTATTTGGTCAGAAACAAACAATCAAGATTTCTGGTTCTCACAGACCTGTAACTTCTTCTTTAAGAGTCTACTCTTTCCTCCACTCATTACCTGTAGTAATGGCACCTGTTTAAACTTGTTATCAGTATAAAAAGACACCTGTGCACACCCTCAAACAGTCTGACTCCAAACTCCACTATGGTGAAGACCAAAGAGCTGTCAAAGCACACCAGAAACAAAATTGTAGCCCTGCACCAGGCTGGGAAGACTGAATCTGCAATAGCCAACCAGCTTGGAGTGAAGAAATCAACAGTGGGAGCAATAATTAGAAAATGGAAGACATACAAGACCACTGATAATCTCCCTCGATCTGGGGCTCCACGCAAAATCCCACCCCGTGGGGTCAGAATGATCACAAGAACGGTGAGCAAAAATCCCAGAACCACGCAGGGGGACCTAGTGAATGAACTGCAGAGAGCTGGGACCAATGTAACAAGGCCTACCATAAGTAACATACTACGCCACCATGGACTCAAATCCTGCAGTGCCAGACGTGTCCCACTGCTTAAGCCAGTACATGTCCGGGCCCGTCTGAAGTTTGCTAGAGAGAATTTGGATGATCAAGAGGAGTTTTGGGAGAATGTCCTATGGTCTGATGAAACCAAACTGGAACTGTTTGGTAGAAACACAACTTGTCGTGTTTGGAGGAAAAAGAATACTGAGTTGCATCCATCAAACACCATACCTACTGTAAAGCATGGTGGTGGAAACATCATGCTTTGGGGCTGTTTCTCTGCAAAGGGGCCAGGACGACTGATCCGGGTACATGAAAGAATGAATGGGGCCATGTATCGTGAGATTTTGAGTGCAAACCTCCTTCCATCAGCAAGGGCATTGAAGATGAAACGTGGCTGGGTCTTTCAACATGACAATGATCCAAAGCACACCGCCAGGGCAACGAAGGAGTGGCTTCGTAAGAAGCATTTCAAGGTCCTGGAGTGGCCTAGCCAGTCTCCAGATCTCAACCCTATAGAAAACCTTTGGAGGGAGTTGAATGTCCGTGTTGCCAAGCGAAAAGCCAAAAACATCACTGCTCTAGAGGAGATCTGCATGGAGGAATGGGCCAACATACCAACAACAGTGTGTGGCAACCTTGTGAAGACTTACAGAAAACGTTTGACCTCTGTCATTGCCAACAAAGGATATATTACAAAGTATTGAGATGAAATTTTGTTTCTGACCAAATACTTATTTTCCACCATAATATGCAAATAAAATGTTAAAAAAACAGACAATGTAACATAGTAACATAGTAACATAGTTAGTAAGGCCGAAAAAAGACATTTGTCCATCCAGTTCAGCCTATATTCCATCATAATAAATACCCAGATCTACGTCCTTCTACAGAACCTAATAATTGTATGATACAATATTGTTCTGCTCCAGGAAGACATCCAGGCCTCTCTTGAACCCCTCTCTTGAATGTGATTTTCTGGATTTTTTTTTCTCAGTTTGTCTCCCATAGTTGAGGTCTACCTATGATGTAAATTACAGATGCCTCTCATCTTTTTAAGTGGTGGAACTTGCACTATTGCTGACTGACTAAATACTTTTTTGCCCCACTGTATATTATTCTAAGACCTCGGATGAGGGGGGTGGTTAAAAGGGTTGTCCGGTCACCATCTGTGGGAATCTGACATGTAATGGGGCTAATCTTCATGTGGCTATCTGCTACACTTTCCAAGAGGAAGCCTCTTTAAAAAAGATTGTGTATGACAATGTGGCTTTCACATTAAAAATAATATGAGGCAGTTTGTGGCTGGATTACACATGGATTTTGTCAAAAACCTGCATGAAATTTCCCCCATGCACTAATATTTTGGTGGTGCATGCTTCTACAGCTCAAATTTTTGGTATAAACATGAATGTATGTGTACAACAATAAACATTTGCATATATGCACATATACATTACACAAACTGCAGATACACAAAATGCACACAATTATACAGTATAAACACAGCGCACATACAGTATAGACTATATATATATATATACACACACACACAGACAGCGCACATACAGTATCTAAATACACACAGCGCACATTCAGCATATGTACACAGCACATATACAGTATATTTATATATAACGTTGAATTGTATGAAAGTGTTTACCCCTTCCTGATTTCCTATTCTTTTGCATGTATGTCACACTTAAATGTTTCAGATCACCCAAAAATTTTAAATATTACACAAAGATAACAGAAGTAAACACAAAATGCAGTTTTTGCATGAAGATTTTTATTATTAAGGAAAAAAAATGCAAACCTACAGCCCTGTGTGAAAAACTGATTCCCCCACACAAAACATAAACTAACTGTGGTTTATCATATCATTGGGAAGCTGAGTTCAAATTCCCTAGCCACACCCAGGTCTGATTACTATACCTGTTCTCAATCAAGAAATCACTAAAATAGGACCTGCCTGACAAAGTCAAGTGGACTAAAAGATCATCAAAAGCTAGACATCATGCCGCAATCCAAAGAAATTTTGGAACAAATGAGAAACAAAGTACTCAGGACCCCCAGGCTTCACAGGAAATTTAAGATGGAAGGCCCTGACTAACCGATTGGACTTCACATCTTGAGCAGGGACCCAGGATCTCTCCTCTGGTATTGGAAGGAATTATAGACCCTCCAAGAATCCACAACAGAATTTCATACTCCAGTCTACTGAAACCACAGGAGGGGAGGATGAGGGAGACAATGCAGAAGGGACAAACCCCTTTAATATGGATTTAGGGAACACATTAGGGATGTGAAGGGATGGAAGAAGCTTTAATCTAAATGCCACAGAATTGACCACCACTAAAATATCATATGGACACTTTGGATCCAACTTCGCTGACAACACTTTAAGTTTAATGTCCATAGATGACACCATACCTTATCCCCAATTTTAAAAACAGGACCCACTGAACATCTTCCATCATCCTTCCGTTTTGGGGCAAATCTGAGCAGTCACAATATTCTTTTGAACCTCCCTCCAGAGAATCATGAAATTCCTGAAACACCTGCAATCTTAGGTACACTGGCACAAATAATTTGGACCCTGGAGAAGAGGAATGAACAAATGACTGGACTTTGCGGATCTCATCTTCCAATTCCTAGGTTACTATAGAAACCACAATACCCTGAGGAACAATGGAGGATGGAGGTTCTGGAGGAGAAATTGAATCTAGACTATGAGATAATGCATAGAAACCAAAAAAGAAAACAGCACTAATAAGAACCAAGTAGCTATAGATCAAACTTTATTAAAGTATAAATACAACCATATAAAACACCAGTAAAACAGAAACTAAGGAACAGAAACCAGGGAAAGACAATGACCACCAAACAGGCAGTGTGGTAACAGCAGGTAGTTATTGAAATACAAACTGTTACAATAAGATGATACAGTACTGGGAATCACCACTGACAAATAAAGTGCAACAGTGCATGCTAAGTAAACATATTTAGTTAAGCCAGTGCTATAAACGGCACCAAAGCCAGTGGAGATGGATACCAGAGAGTATAACATCAGAGGGTTAATAAGTCATATTACCTGCAAAAGATACCACACTGCCAGGGACCCCAACGCGCGTTTCGGCGCAATGTCTTCTTCCGGGGGTGTGACATTGCGCCGAAACGCGCGTTGGGGTCCCTGGCAGTGTGGTATCTTTTGCAGGTAATATGACTTATTAACCCTCTGATGTTATACTCTCTGGTATCCATCTCCACTGGCTTTGGTGCCGTTTATAGCACTGGCTTAACTAAATATGTTTACTTAGCATGCACTGTTGCACTTTATTTGTCAGTGGTGATTCCCAGTACTGTATCATCTTATTGTAACAGTTTGTATTTCAATAACTACCTGCCGTTACCACACTGCCTGTTTGGTGGTCATTGTCTTTCCCTGGTTTCTGTTCCTTTGTTTCTGTTTTACTGGTGTTTTATATGGTTGTATTTATACTTTAATAAAGTTTGATCTATAGTTACTTGGTTCTTATTAGTGCTGTTTTCTTTTTTGGTTTCTATGTTTACTTGTTGTTGCACTGAACCATAGATAGTGATCCATGCACCCTTGGTATCTGTTGGTTATGGTGCTTTTATGATCTGGGTGATATGCTTTATATGAGATAATGCATCAGATTTCATATTCATAGACCCTGGACTGAATGTATTATAAAAATTAAACTGAGAGAAAAACAAGGACCATTTGGCCTGTCTAGGAGTTAACCTTTTAGCTCATTCAATGTAAGCTAAATTCTTGTGATGAGTGCCCACTGTAACTGGATGGTCCACGCCCTCCAAAAAAATGCCTCCATTCCTCAAACGCCAATTTTGCAACAAGTAGCTCCCGATTCCCAACATCTTAATTTCTCTTCGCCAGCAAACTTTCTTTAGTAAAAAAAAGCACATGGACGCAGGTTAGTCAGAGATTAGGGCCCCATGATAAAACTGACCCACTCCAATCTCCGAAGCATCCACCCCCACAATGAATGGTTCTTGGATCACAATGATGCAGACATAAAGCACTCTTTTAATCTTTTGAAAGCCATGATAGCACCCGGCGACTGAACTTTGAGATTCTCCCCCTTACGTGTAAGGTTAGTAACTGATATAGCAATCTGCCAAAACCCCTTGATAAATTTCCTATAATAGTTGGCAAATGCCAGAAAATGCTGCAAAGCCTTAAGATCACGAGGTTGAACCCAATCAATTATAGCCTGCACCTTCCCAGGGTCCATCTTGAATCCGTCTGCTGACAAGTTAAACCCCAAGAAAGAGATTTCCTGAACAGAAAAAACACATTTCTCTAATTTAGCAAACAAACATTTCTCGTAACAACACAGACATGTCTCTGGTGAGAGTCCAAATCTGGTAAGAATATTAGAATATCATCCATGTAAATCACAGCATATCTTCCAATGCAATCAGAGAAAATATCATTCATAAAATTTTGAAACACAGCAGATGCATTGGATAATCCAAAAGGCATGACAAAGTTTTCAAAAAGACCCTCAGACGTTAAAATCACCTTTTTCCACTCATCACCCTTCTGGATGCATATGAAATTGTAAGCCCCTCTTAGATAAAGTTTAGAAAACATCCTGGCCTCAAAAAGCTGATTATATGAATCGAGTATGAGTGAAAGTAGGTAAGTATTTTTAACTGTGATTTTATTTAGTTCTCGGAAATCAAGGCAATGACGGAGAGCCCCATCTTTCTTTTTAACTAAAGGTACCTTCACACATAACACATAACCTAACAAAGGCAGTACCCAAATGCAGTCCTTACTTAAGGTACCTTCACACATAACGATTTCGTTAACGATATCATTGCAATGTTATGCTTTTTGTGACGTAGCAACGATCCCGCTAACGATCTCGTTATGTGTGACAGCGACCAACGATGAGGCCTCTGCTGGGAGATCGTTGATCGTTGGGGAATGATCAGGACCTTTTTTTGGTCGCTGATCACCTGCTGTCATCGCTGGATCGGCGTGTGTGACGCCGATCCAGCGATGTGTTCACTTGTAACCAGGGTAAATATCAGGTTACTAAGTGCAGGGCCGCGCTTAGTAACCCGATATTTACCCTAGTTACCATTGTAAAAGTAAAAAAAAAAAACACTACATAATCACATTCTGATGTCTGTCACATCCCCCGCCGTCAGCTTCCCTGCACTGACTGTGTCAGGGAAAGGGGTAGAGTGTGATGTTTAGCATTATGGCACTTCAATTCACATTGATTTGGATACACTGACAATTAATTTTGAAAGCAGAACTTCCCCAATACTTTTCGTTCTGGTTGGATCTTTAAATGAGTTGTCAGAGAATCAGAGAATTCTCACAGTGCTCAGTGTGCACAATGTGCGGATTCACAAGTCTGCAATCAAATAGAGTGACTGAAGACTTGTATCTAATTCCAGACAATCACTTTAAAGGGAATCTGTCACCTACTTTTTCATATGAAAGGTTTGGCCACCGCCATCAGGGGCTTATGCACAGTGTCGCGGTCCGGGTCCAGCGTCTCCCATCTTCATGCGATGACGTCAGAATGCTGTAGATAAGCCCCTGATGGTGGTGGCCTTACCTTATATACGAAAAAGTAGGTGACAGATTCCATTTAATACTTGGCTTGACTAAACAGATAAAGTCTCAGTGATATTTTCATTTCATCTTGTTTAATTCACAATAAAACATCACCTTTTTTCTGCATTCAAACACATACTGTATGGGTGACAATGATACTCTGAATACATATTTAGTAATGTTTTCTCATAGCTGTAACTAGAATTGTATGGGTTTTTTAAGTTATTTTAATAACTGAGAAATAATAGGTTAATTTTTCTCTTTAGATAGGACATCGTGATTTTGATGTTGAAAAGCGACTCCGGAGAGATCTAAAGAGGACTCATGCCTTGCTGGCTGACCTGCAACTTCTTTTGGCCTCCATGGGAGACTCTGGACCACCCGTAGATCGTGGAGAACTTGAAAGAGTTCACTTACAGGTGAGCTTTTCAAAGTATCAAATTGACTAACTCAATACTCTTAAATGTATATTTTAATGCAGGTAAATTCCTTTCTACTTTACCTGAACCACATGTAAAACAAACTTAAGCCTGACATAGACATGGCATAATAAAAGCTATTACAGCTGCAAGAATAGTTTGGTTCCATGCAGGAAAAAAATGTTAAATAAGGTTACCAAACACTCATAGGATGGCAAAATACTCACAGCTAAAAATAAAGAAAACAAGGGGACTTATAGTGAAAAGATGTAACCTAACTTAATTAAAGTCAAGTAAGTAATGATTTTCATTTAATAGTTTACTTTGTAATATTATTCCTCGTGGGAAGCCACTATTTATAACTCTGAGGCTTATGACCTTTGGTAGTGTGGTCTTATTAATCAATTTGATTTCATCCAGTGGACTTTATGCTCAAAGCCTAAACTTTTTAAACATTATAAAGTCACCTGTCATTAAACCTTAAACACAATGCTAAATGGCAGTGGAGACAGTTTTCCTGCTTAATTTCTACAACCATCATCGAGCCTATACTAATTACTGATTATCACAGTATTTTTTTTATGTTTCATATCACTTCCTTAATAAACAGAAGGCATTTTTTTGTTCAAAATGGCCGCTAGGTTTAACCCCTTAATCCCATATGACGTACTATCCCGTCCAGGTGACCTGGGACTTAATTCCCATGGACGGGATAGTACGTCATATGCGATCGGCCGCGCTCACGGGGGGAGCGCGGCCGATCGCGGCCGGGTGTCAGCTGCCTATCGCAGCTGACATCCGGCACTATGTGCCAGGAGCGGTCACGGACCGCTCCCGGCACATTAACCCCCGGCACACCGCGATCAAAGATGATCGCGGTGTGCCGGCGGTGCAGGGAAGCATCGCGCAGGGAGGGGGCTCCCTGCGGGCTTCCCTGAGACGATCGGTACACGGTGATGTGCTCACCGTGTACCAAGCGTCTTCTCCCTGCAGTCCCCGGATCCAAAATGGCCGCCGGGCTGCATCCGGGTCCTGCAGGGAGCACTTCCGGGTCAGGATCAGGCTGCAGCTCTAATCCTGCCCGGCTGTATGTCAGATCACCGATCTAACAGAGTGCTGTGCACACTGTCAGATCGGTGATCTGTATTGTCCCCCCCTGGGACAAAGTGAAAAAGTAAAAAAAAAAATTTCCACACTTGTAAAAAAAAAAATAAAAAAAAAATTCCTAAATAAAGCAGAAAAAAAAAATATTATTCCCATAAATACATTTCTTTACATAAAAAAAAAACAAAAAAACAATAAAAGTACACATATTTAGTATCACCGCGTCCGTAACGACCCGACCTATAAAACTGGCCCACTAGTTAACCCCTTCAGTGAACACCGTAAGAAAAAAAAAAAAAAAACGAGCCAAAAAACAACGCTTTATTATCATAACGCTGAACAAAGAGTGGAATAACACGCGATCAAAAAGACGGATATAAATAACCATGTTACCTCTGAAAACGTCATCTTGTCCCGCAAAAAACGAGCCGCCATATAGCATCATAACCAAAAAAATAAAAAAGTTATAGTCCTCTGAATAAAGCGATGCCAAAATAATTATTTTTTCTATAAAATAGCTTTTATCGTATAAAAGCGCCAAAACATAAAAAAAATGATATAAATGAGGTGTCGCTGTAATCGTACTGACCCGAAGAATAAAACTGCTTCATCAATTTTACCAAACGCGGAACGGTATAAACGCCTCCCCCAAAAGAAATTCATGAATAGCTGGTTTTTGGTCATTCTGCCTCACAAAAAAATCGGAATAAAAAGCGATCAAAAACTGTCACGTGTCCGAAAATGTAACCGATAAAAACGTCAACTCGTCCCGCAAAAAACAAGACCTCACATGACTCTGTGGACCAAAATATAGAAAAATTATAGCTCTCAAAATGTGGTAACGCAAAAAATATTTTTTGCAATAAAAAGCGTCTTTCAGTGTGTGACGGCTGCCAATCATAAAAATCCGCTAAAAAACTCGCTATAAAAGTAAATCAAACCCCCCTTCATCACCCCCTTAGTTAGGCTAGGTTCACATTGCGTTAATGGGTTAACGCTAACGGACAGCGTTGCACGGCGAAAATGTCACAATTAACGCCGTGCAACGGGTCCGTTAGCACAACCATTGACAGCAATGTGATTTTCAGGTGTAGCGCATCGCTAGAGCATGCCATTTTCGGCTCGCGCTAGCAAGGTGCCATTCTTTTGTGGCGCGCCTCAGACGCTGCTTGCAGCGTCCGCGGCGCGCCCGAGGTCCGATCCCCGATCTTCCAGAGCGGGGACGTTAACGCGACCACTAAACACGACACCTAAAAAGACATTGTGTTAGCGCAATCCGCTAGTGCTAAACGGATTTCCCTAACGCAATGTGAACCTAGCCTTAGGGAAAAATAATAAAATTTAAAAAAATGTATTTATTTCCATTTTCCGGTTAGGGTTAGGGTTAGGGTTAGGGCTAGGGTTGGGGCTAGGGTTAGGGTTTGGATTACATTTACGGTTGGGATTAGGGTTGGGATTAGAATTAGGGGTGTGTCTGGGTTAGGTGTGTGGTTAGGGTTACAGTTGGGATTAGGGTTAGTGGTGCGTTTGGATTAGGGTTTCATTTATAATTGGGGGGTTTCCACTGTTTAGACACATCAGGGGCTCTCCAAACGCGACATGGCGTCCGATCTCAATTCCAGCCAATTCTGCATTGAAAAAGTAAAACAGTGCTCCTTCACTTCCGAGCTCTCCCGTGCGCCCAAACAGGGGTTTACCCCAACATATGGGGTATCAGCGTACTCGAGACAAATTGGACAACAACTTTTTGGGTCCAAGTTCTCTTGTTATCCTTGGGAAAATAAAAATTTGGGGGGCTAAAAATCATTTTTGTGGGAAAAAAAAGGATTTTTATTTTCACGGCTCTGCGTTGTAAACTGTAGTGAAACACTTGGGGGTTCAAAGTTTTCACAACACATCTAGATAAGTTCCATGGGAGGTCTAGTTTCCAATATGGGGTCACTTGTGGGTGGTTTCTACTGTTTGGGTACATCAGGGGCTCTGCAAATGCAACGTGACGCCTGCAGACCAATCCATCTAAGTCTGCATTCCAAATGGCGCTCCTTCCCTTCCGAGCTCTGCCATGAGCCCAAACAGTGGTTCCCCCCCACATATGGGGTATCAGCGTACTCAGGACAAATTGAACAACAACTTTTGGGGTCCAATTTATTCTGTTACCCTTGTAAAAATACAAAGCTGGGGGCTAAAAAATAATTTTTGTGAAAAAAAAAAGAATTTTTATTTTCACGGGTCTGCGTTATAAACTGTAGTGAAACACTTAGGGGTTCAAAGTTCTCACAACACATCTAGATAAGTTCCATGGGAGGTCTAGTTTCTAATATGGGGTCACTTGTGGGGGGTTTGTACTGTTTGGGTACATCAGGGGCTCTGCAAATGCAACGTGACTCCTGCAGACCAATCCATCTAAGTCTGCATTCCAAATGGCGCTCCTTCCCTTCCGAGCTCTGCCATGCGCCCAAACAGTGGTTCCCCCCCACATATGGGGTATCAGCGTACTCAGGACAAATTGGACAACAACTTTTGGGGTCCAATTTATTATGTTACCCTTGTGAAAATACAAAACTGGGGGCTAAAAAATTTTTGCGAAAAAAAAATAAATTTATTTTAACGGCTCTGCGTTATAAACTGTAGTGAAACACTTGGGGGTTCAAAGCTCTCAAAACACATCTAGATAAGTTCCTTAGAGGGTCTAGTTTCCAAAATGGTGTCACTTGTGGGGGTTTTTAATGTTTAGGCACATCAGGGGCTCTCCAAACCAACATGGCGTCCCATCTTAATTCCAGTCAATTTTGCATTGAAAAGTCAAATGGCGCTCCTTCCCTTCCGAGCTCTGCTATGCACCCAAAAAGTGGTTTACCCCCACATATGGGGTATCGTCGCACTCAGGACAAATTGCACAACAACTTTTGTGGTCTAATTTCTTCTCTTACCCTTGGGAAAATAAAAAATTGGGGGCGAAAAGATCATTTTTGTGAAAAAATAAGATTTTTTATTTTTACGGCTCTGCATTATAAACTTCTGTGAAGCACTTGTTGGGTCAAAGTGCTCACCACACCTCTAGATAAGTTCCTTAAGGGGTCTACTTTCCAAAATGGTGTCACTTGTGGGGATTTCAATGTTTAGGCACATCAGGGGCTCTCCAAACGCAACATGGCGTCCCATCTCAATTCCAGTCAATTTTGCATTGAAAAGTAAAATGGCGCTCCTTCCCTTCTGAGCTCTGCCATACGCCCAAACAATGGTTTACACCCATATACGGGGTATCAGCGTACTCAGGACAAATTGGCCAACAATTTTTGAGGTTCAATTTCTTCTCTTACTCTTGGGAAAATAAAAAATTGGGGGCGAAAAGATCATTTTTGTGAAAAAATATGATTTTTTATTTTTACGGCTCTGCATTATAAACTTCTGTGAAGCAATTGGTGGGTCAAAGTGGTCACCACACATCTAGATAAGTTCCTTAGGGTGTCTACTTTCCAAAATGGTGTCACTTGTGGGGGGTTTCAATGTTTAGGCACATCAGTGGCTCTCCAAACGCAACATGGTGTCCCATCTCAATTCCTGTCAATTTTGCATTTAAAAGTCAAATGGCGCTCCTTCCCTTCCGAGCTCTGCCATGCGCCCAAACAGTGGTTTACCCCCACATATGGGGTATCAGCGTACTCAGTACAGATTGTACAACAATGTTTGGCATCCATTTTATCCTGTTACCCTTGGTAAAATAAAACAAATTGGAGCTGAAATAAATTTTGTGTGAAAAAAAGTTAAATATTCATTTTTATTTAAACATTCCAAAAATTCCTGTGAAACCCCTGAAGGGTTAATAAACTTCTTGAATGTGGTTTTGAGCACCTTGAGGGGTGCAGTTTTTAGAATGGTGTCACACTTGGGTATTTTCTATCATATAGACCCCTCAAAATGACATCAAATGAGATGTGGTCCCTAAAAAAAAATGGTGTTGTAAAAATGAGAAATTGCTGGTCAACTTTGAACCCTTATAACTCCCTAACAAAAAAAAATTTTGGTTCCAAAATTGTGCTGATGTAAAGGAGACATGTGGGAAATGTTACTTATTAAGTATTTTGCGTGACATATCTCTGTGATTTAAGGGCATAAAAATTTAAAGTTGGAAAATTGCGAAATTTTCAAAATTTTCGCCAAATTTCCGTTTTTTTCACAAATAAACGCAAGTTATATCGAATAAATGTTACTACTAAAATGAAGTACAATATGTCACGAGAAAACAATGTCAGAATCGCCAAGATCCGTTGAAGCGTTCCAGAGTTATAACCTCATAAAGGGACAGTGGTCAGAATTGTAAAAATTGGCCCGGTCATTAACGTGCAAACCACCCTCGGGGCTTAAGGGGTTAATATATTTCCCATTGGGCACATGGACATTAGCTGCAATTGCAGACCCTATATGTTTGCATAGGATCCCTCTAAGCTTCTAACCTGAGCATCTAATTTGATAATAGTTTGATGTGAAGGGGGGGGGGGGGGGGTGAACCACAATATCAAATATCCACATTATGAAAGGTGGATCCTGTGTTATCTACTTTATATAGAGGTGTGTTCGGTCATTGTAATCCTGTGATGATAACGATACTACAGAAAATAACATATGTACAGAACAGTAAGTGTGAGTCTGGTATAAAGCTTGTAAGCTAGTGTGAAAATTTCAAAATTTCAGATTTTTTTTAATTTTTTAAATGAAAATAGAAACTTTTTCAAAACTTTTTTTTTAAATGTAACATAAACCTGATTTACAATAGTTTTTTTTTCTGAAGATGCATTCCCTTTAAAGTTATAGGACATTTCTAAATTCTTGAATTTTATGTGATTTGCTTTACAAATATTTTACAACCGCTAGAGATATAATAATACAGACATATAACAAATCCTAGGAAAATATGTTTTAATATTGTTATTGCAATTTCTGCTATGTTTAATCATATAATTGGTATTTACTATGGTTTTGCCGTGAATCGCTATTGCAATAGAAATGATATGTATATGTTCTGAATTGCCATGGGCCATGCAAAATTAGCTCTTATCTGATCTGCCAAAAGAGAGCGTCCAAGAGAATTGAAAAATGAATGTACCAATGGGCTCTTTGCCACGTCCTGTTGTGTTAACTGTAATAAATATGCTCAATCTGCTACTGCACAGCTTGCCTCACTCGTCATGGCATCCCATCCCACTTACAAACTGATCTGTGCTTCAGTGTTTAGATGGCATGTGTTCAGCTAAGGAGCTTACTATTATGGCCACTGCAAGGATTAAAACTGTCCATAATCCTTACAACAGTTGGTTTTGTTCTGCTCTAAAAATAAACACCGTGCAAAATAAACCCGAATGGAAAGTGACCACGTAGGGAAAGCCAGCGAATTGTAACACAGCTGTCTCAGCAATTGGGTGCCAAAATTCTTCAACATACAATGGGAAATCCTGTACGGAAATAAAGCTTAACTATGAACGTTTTGCCCGCTAATTATCTTGTGCTACCTCATGGTAAATCATAATATAAGACACATTTGCTTCTAAAATGAAAGTCAGTAAAATGTGATAACACAAACCAATGAAATGTAATGCTTTATTGTAATTATATTAGGAAAAAAGTGTTTTTCTTAACTGAGAAACGTTAGCACTTCTGTCCATTGGCTATGCTTGGAATTGCAGCTTAGCCCCATTCACAACATGGACCAGATCACGACCTCAGACGGAAGTGGCACTTTTTATGGAAAAAAGCAGACCCTAATTTCAGCTTTGGAAGGGAGTATAGCACTCGCTGCTCACCGTATACCGTAATTTTTATATCTCAGAAGTTTGCATCTCTCAATTGAAAAGGCCTTGTAAGGTCTTCATCATGTAATCGAGAAAGGGCTGACCTGATTCACCTGTTCTGCTAATTTCTCACATACTGAACTGCTGTGTCTATGGAGTGACTGTCCTTATGGACTACGTGTGTTTATCAGGCATCATATAAAATTAGAAATCAAAAGTTTATATAAAATTGCATTGACTTGAATTTTAATCGAAGCTCTAATAAAAATTGGAAAAATACAATACGACCCTCTTAAAAAGGATGGGAGGTAGTTGTGCAAAATAACACTAAATTAAGTTTAGTAAAAACAATGAGGTTGTACTGTGTGAGAAGATTTTTTTGAGTCCGGTATGAAGTATCTCAGAAAATTATTTTCTTCTCCATTAATTTTTTCTTTTTTAACTTAAAAAGGTTGTCCACTACTGTGACTCAGTTACTGGTTTTGTCCTAATGACTCTGTTTCTTGGTAGTATGATGTAATGTGGTGCACTCCAAATAGTCCAGAGAACAGGGAGGCCAGAGAAGCTATTGATAAGCTTTACTTGTTGCGCGAATACACAGGTAAATCCAGATAAACAATGGTTTTACGGAGCTTCAATTGCAATGCAGCAATCACGGTTACTTTCCGATATAGGAATGCAGATATAACAATGGTGCAGTAATTCCTGAGTCTCAACTTCTGCTTTTATTCACAGTTCTTATCTCACACTTTTCTGGAGCCGAGGCTGTGGTTTCTCTTTTACAGGAGTTCCTGGCTGGTCGCTTCATGCTCCTTAATTTTTCTAGACAACTCACTGGTGCACACAAAATGTCTCCATCTCTAACACTGCTAAACCAGCACTTGGTCATGTGGTCTAACCATGGGACCATATGGCCATATATGAAAAGTAGGGAGCTTTGTAAACTCTTTACAACCTCCTGAAATCAGAACATAATAAATATATCACTTTTTGCATCTATAAACCACTTTTATGTACTGACTTCGAAGGTGCATTATCTGCAAAGGGAAATGTGAATATTGTGCAAACATAATGAGGTAGCTGCCAGCTTTGCTGCATCTTAAAGGCAAATAAACAACAACTTTGGGGCATCAAAAAAGCAAGATATTTACCATAGACCTTATTCATTGTATTTTTTTTTAAAGGAGAACCTGAGTCATGATTATACAAAAGTTATCAAGATTATATTATTCCAAGAAAATTATCAATAACAAACATATACAATATAAAATTTTATGTGAGTACAAGAGGTTTTGATCCCGTAGGTGAGAGAACAGTGGCCGGAAGCCTGGTCAGGATTACATGATAAGAATTATGCGAACCACCAATAAATCAGCATCATTGGGCATTTTTTTGTGATATTGCTCCATTTGTTACCCTATACCAAAATATAGCAGGAAAGCAATCTAGTGGAGACCCTGTGATGTAGAGTCTATTGTGGAGTGTAGAGTACGCATCTGGTGCATGCTATACATATGACATAATAATATTTAATAAGAGGTTAATTACCATTTGGTGAGGGATCCTGCCTGGACTGTGGCCACGCACCCCAAAGTGCATTTCGTGTGGATGTCGCTTCCTCAGGGGGCATGAGGAAAACCTTATTCATTGTAGTTAGTTTACCTCCAAGATGCTTATAAAGTAGTGACCTACCTCTTTATTAGTGTGGCTCTTTCTAAAATGTGATTTTTTTTCTCCATTTTTTGTGTTAAAAAATGTTCTCCACATTTTCTTAAACAAATACACATAAACCAGATCTGTCACCAGATTTCACAATACAATCTGCAAACATCATTTTTCAGATCACTTAGATTTGATGAGGTTGGTATACTTTGAAAACAAATATAAGAATAGCTGTATAATCCTTTTATGAGCCCAGATAAAGAGTGAGAAAACTCATCATGAGTACAACTGTACAACTTCAATCTATCTTCACCCACCCATCCAGCCTGACAAACAGCCGCTGCTTGTAATGAGCAGTATGAGATTTCAGCAGCGGCAGTAAGGAAGGTCACTGAGGAGCTGGCAATCAGACTAGGTGGGTGTAGATTGAGTTTACAGAGGACTTGTCTGTCCAAAAATGCCATTTACGTGAAGATATAGGAATAATCTACAGGTACATAGTATTAATATCCCGTCTTGATGAATTAGTGAAAGAGTGGCAACAAGGAGAAAATTAAGTTATGTCCACCCAGTAGCTGCTTACATCCAGTCATCGGAGTGGTGCAGGGAACTGTTACAATCACCACTCACAATACTAATAGAGGGATTGTAATCGTTCTGTGGCAATTTGATTCACAGCCCAAACCTCAGCACCTGTGTGCAGAGCTGTCAGTCAAAGTGCTGGGGAGGGTTTACAGCCGTGCTCACAGCATAATTTGCAGTGAGTGTAACTGCTCCCTGCATCTCCCCGATAGCTGGAAGTGAGCGGCTGCTGGGAGTTCAACATCTCACTGTGGTCGCTGCTCAAGTATATCAGCTAGGCATCATTTTAGCCCCTTAATGACCATCGATATGCCTTTTAACGGCGGCAGTTAAGGGTACTTAAACAACAGCGCCGCTTTTTAACAGTGCTGAGGTTTAAGGTTATAGCTCCCCCCAGTGTCGGAATATCTCCAGGGTCTTGGCTACCAGGGATAGCTGAGACCCCAGAGAACATGATACAAGTCGGTTTTTACTGACCCCATTGTTGTGATTGCCGTTTTAACGGTATAATGGCTACCGCAAAAAAAAGTGTGATTTTCCATTTAATTTCTCTCTCCTCCGATGTGATCTCACATCAGAGGAGAGAGAAATACGGTCCTCCAGTACCCCGATCACCCCCCCCCCCCCCAGTAACTCTGGTGTCCAGGCATCTCCCCATGAAGTTCCCCGAGACGCCGGCATCTTCTTCTGGGAGAAAATGGCGGGCATATGCGCACTGCGCCCTCCGAGATCTGCAGGCTGGCACCAAGCAACAATAGGACATTTTTCCTATTGGTTCATTTAGATCACTGTGATAGACCCTAAAACAGTGATCAAAATAAAAAAAATTGTAAATAAAGCTCCCCTTTATCACCCCCTTAGTTAAGGAAAAATAATAAAATGAAAAATATATACAAGTATAATAGAAGAGAAGAAAAAATGCGGCACTCACCCCGAGATAGCTGTGAAGATTGTGGTCTTTTATTGGAGAACAAATGAAAATAACATCCGTCAGGACATCAGGTATGTACGAGGGTGCGGTATAGGAGCTCGGACGACGGCCGTTTCGCACACGCAGGTGCTTCGACGGGTCCGGATAGTAGACTACAACACGTCATTTCCTTTTAAAGGATATCTGACGTGTAATCAAGAATGTGATCTAAATAAACTAAACAGTGTTTAGTTTAAGAAATTTTGTTGAGTAAATTTACTAATTCGAGTTTCAGCTTCCTCTAATATTTGTGTTGGGTAACCTCTCATTCTGAGACGAGATTTTAATTCATTGATTTGCTCATTAAATATTTTATTATTATTGTTAATTTTGCGCAATCTCACCATTTGACTATAAGGTAATCCCTTTTTTGTATGAAGCGGGTGAGCACTCTCAAAATGAAGAATATTATTGGTAGCCGTTTGTTTTCTAAACACCTTAGTCACTATGTCCCCTTCCACAATTTCTATTTTAACATCTAGATATTCGAGGTTGTCATATCCAAAACATGAAGTAAATTTCATATTGAAATCATTAGCAATATTCAAATGTTCAACGAAATTATTGAATTCCATTTCACTGCCATCCCATATTATCATGATATCATCCACAAATCTGGTATAGAAACGAATATGCTTAATAAATGGGTTATTAATGTTGTTAATATAAACTTCCTCAAACATAGCTAAAAACAAATTAGCATATGTACAAGATGTGGGCGTACCCATTGCAGTTCCAGTAACTTGAGTATACCATTTATTCATAAATTTAAATGAATTATTAGACAAAATAAAATCTAAACTTTCCAAAATAAATGAAATAATATCAGAATCTACCCCTCTTTTTATCAGAATATTATGAATTGCTTGTATACCTTTTTCTTTGGGAATACGGGTATATAAATTCACTACATCTATAGATGCTAGGGCAAATGTAGGTTGCCAATCTATTTCTTTGAGAGCTACCACCAGATCGCCCGAATCCTTTATATATGATGGAATAGAATATAATAGTGGTTTCAATAACCAATCGATATATTGGGACAAACTTTCAGAAACTGAATTTATTCCAGAAATTATAGGGCGACCTGGTGGTTCTCTCAAGTTTTTGTGAATTTTAGGTATACTATACCAATATGGAAATTGTGGATGTTCAGACAAAAGGCTTTCAGCTCTTTTTTTAGGCAATACTCCTTTTTCAACATATTTTTTTAGCAGCGATCTCAATTTTACTACATATTTATGTGTGGGATTGTTTGGGAGTACTTCATAAGTTGAACGATCATTTAATTGCGACAAGGCTTCTGCTATATAATAATCTCTGTCCAAAATAACAATATTACCCCCCTTATCCGCTCTCCTGATAACGACATCTTTCCAACTCTGCAATACTTTCAATGCCGACAATTCTTTATTACTCAAGTTTTTACTAGGAGTTTTGTACAAGATTGCTTCTACATCTTTAATCACTAAATCTTGGAACAAATCTATGACGTTACCAGGAGAGACGGGGGGGGGGGGATAAAACGAGATTATATGCCACCCATGAATGGAATTTTTTCTTCTCTTCTATTATACTTGGATTACTTTGTGGACGTTGATGCTGAGCACCGGTCCCCTTAGCGATTGTGGCGCCTGAACACATAGCTGTCCGCTAATAGTCCTATCTACTTGGATTTGCTCTACCCTAGTGCCGTTCTACTTCTTATATTCTGAAAAATATATACACTGTGTTCCAAATTATTATGCAATTTGTATTTAAGTGCCATAAAGATTTAATTGTTTTGCTTTTTAAATAAACTCGTGGATGGTATTGTGTCTCAGGGCTCAATGGATCACTTAAATCAATCTTAAACACATGTGATAATTAGTTTTCCAGGTGATTCTAATTAAAGGAAAACTACTTAAAAATGATGTTCCACATTATTAAGCATGCCACAGGTTTCAAGCAATATGGGAAGTAAAAAGGATCTCTCTGCTGCTGAATAGCGTTAAATAGTGCAATGCCTTGGACAAGGGATGAAAACATTTGATATTTCCTGAAAACTTAAGAGTGATCATCATACTGTGAAGAGATTTGCAACTGAAACAGAGCACAGACAGAGTTCATGAAGATAAAGGCATAATGAGGAAGGTTTCTGCCAGACAAATTCATTGGATTAAGAGAGCAGCTGCCAAAATACCATTAGAAAGCAGCAAACAGTTATTTGAAGCTGCTGGTACCTCTGGAGTCCCTCGAACCTCAAGGTGTAGGATCCTTCAAAGGCTTGCTGTGGTGCATAAACCTACTATTCAACCACCCCTAAACAGTGTTCACAAGCAGAAACGGTTGCAGTGGGCCCAGACATATATGAAGTGTGTATATATGAAACAGTTTTGTTTACTAATGAGTGTCGAGCAACCCTGGATGGTCCAGATGGATGGAGTAGTGGATGGTTGGTGGATGGCCACCATGTCCCAACTAGGCTGCAACGTCAGCAAGGAGGTGGAGGAGTCATGTTTTGGGTCAGAATCATGGGGAAACAGCTGGTAGGGCCCTTTAAGGTTCCTAAAGGTGTGAAAATGACCTCTGCAAAGTATATAGAGTTTCTGATGACAACTTTCTTCCATGTTATAAAAAGCAGAAACGTGCCTTCAGGAGCAAAATCATCTTCATGCATGACGATGCACCTTCTCATGCTGCAAAGAATACCTCTGAGTCATTGGCTGCTATGGGCATAAAAGGAGATAAACTCATGGTATGGCCACCATCTTCCCCTGACCTCAACCCTTTAGAGAACCTTTGGAGTATCATCAAACAAAAGATCTATGAGGGTAGGAGGCAGTTCACATAAAAACAGCAGCTCTGGGAGGCTATTCTGACTTCATGCAAAGAAATACAAACAGAAACTCTCAAAAAATTCACAAGTTCAATGGATGCAAGAGTTGTGAAGGTGATATCAAAGAAGGGTTCCTATATTAACATGTAACTTGGTCTGTTAAGATGTTTTGGAGTTAAATAGCTTTTTTGTTCAGTGAATGTGACATCTTAATGCTGCAAATTCTACAAATGAGCATTTTCATTTTTTTTTAAACATATCAAATGTTTAGAAATTCTACTGTGCCTAATAATTTGGAACAGTGCATTTTGAGTTTTTATTCATTTTGGAGATTATACTGTTATTATTGTGATGTTTCTTCAATAAAATTTGATGTATACTCTAATGGGTCATGACTTTTATTAGACTGACTGTCATTTGCACCGGCCATTTAGGAAAATCTGAGATAATTGTCATTTGCGTAATAATTTGGAACATGGTGTTTATTTATTTTCATTTTTCATTCATTTATTTATTTATTTCCATTTTTCCATTAGGGTTAGAGTTGGGCTAAATTTAATTGGGCTAAAGTGAGTTGGACTAAAGTTAGTGTTAGGGCTAGGGTTAGGGTTAAGGCTAGGGTTAGGGTTGGGATTATGGTTAGGGTTGTGATTAGGGTTAGGCGTGTGTTAGGGTTAGGTTTGTGGTTATGGTTAGGGGTGGGATTAGGGTTAGGGGTGTGTTGGCGTTATGGTTGTGGTTGTGGTTAGGGTTGGGATTAGGGTTATGGGTGGGTTAGGGTTAGGTTTGTGGTTAGGATTATGGTTAGGATTAGGGTTAGAGGTGTGTGGGGGTTAGGGTTGTGGTTAGGGTTATGCTAGGGTTGGGATTAGGGTTAGGGGTGAGTTGGGGGTTAGGATTGGAGTTAGAATTCGGGTGTTTCCACTGTTTAAGTACATCAGGGGTCTCCAAATGCGACATCACTCCACCATTGATTCAAGCCTATTTTGAGTTCCAAAAGTCAAATGGTGCTTCCTCCCTTCTGAGCCCTGCCATGCACCCAAACAGTGGTTTACCCCCACATATGGGGTACCAGCATACTCAGTAGAAAATGCACAACAACTTTAGTTGTCTAATTTCCCTTGTTACCATTAGAAAAATAAGAATTTGAGGGCGAAAATATCATTTTTGTGGAAATAATATGATTTTTTATTTTCACGGCTCTACGTTATGAACTTCTTTGAAGCACTTGGGTGTTCAAAGTGCTCACCACACATCTAGATAAGTTCCTTTGCGGGTCTAGTTTCCAAAGTGTGGTCACTTGTGTTTTTTTTAACTGTTTAAGCACATCAGGGGCTCTCCAAACGCGACAAGGCGTCCGATCACAATTCCAGCTAATTCAGGGTTGAAAAAGTCAAACGGTGCTCCTTACCTTCTGAACCATGCCATGCGCCCAAATAGTGGTTTACCCCCACATATGGGGTATCGGCATATTCAAGAGAAAATTGCACAACAGCTTTTGTGGTTCATTTTCTCTTTTTACTGTTGTGAAAATAAAAAAAAATTGGTTTTGAAGTAAAATGTTTTTTTTCTTCCACATTGCTTCAGTTCCTGTGAAGCACGTAAAGGGTGCTTGAATGTGGTTTTGAGCACATTGAGGGGGGCAGTTTTTAGAATGGTGTCACTTTTGGGTATTTTCTGTCATGTGCACCCCTCAAAGTCACTTCAAATGCTACGCGGTCCCTAAAAAAAATGGTTTAGTAAATTTTGTTGTAAAAATGAGAAATCGCTGGTCAAATTTTAACCCTTATAACTTCCTAACAAAAAAAATGTTGCTTCCAAAATTGTGCTTATGTAAAGTAGACATATGGGAAATATTATTTTTTAACCAGTTTGGGTGACATATCTCTCTGATTTAAGGGCATAAAAATTAAAAGTTTGAAAATTGCTAAATTTTCAAAATTTTCACCATATTTCCATTTTTTTCATAAATAAACACAAGCCATATCAAAGAAATTTTACCTCTATCATGAAGTACAATATGACATGAAAAAACTTTCTCAGAATCAGTGGGATATGTTGAAGCGTTCCAGAGCTATAACCTCATAAAGTAACAGTGGTCAGAATTGTAAAAATTGTCTTGGCTATTAAGCTGCAAATTGGCTCTGTCGCTAAAGGGTTAATATTATTTACCTGATTATTTACACTACATATGCATTTAAATAGCATTCTTGGACATGATAGGTAAAGGATTATACAGCAAAGCAGCCTGATCATATCTAAGAGATCTAGTAATCTATTTAATGGTGTAAATCTATTTATAGAATCTAAAGACATGCACATTTTGTCCTATTTGGATCTTAGTTTATGCCTCCATTGCAGAAGAGCAGTCATTTTATAATCGCTGTTTAGTCCATACAATGCCACTGTTGGATACCAGAAGACAGCTTGTATTGGATAGTGAATGTTAATGGGATTGGATAAGTGACCACTTTGTTCAATTAGTGTTTTTAGTGCATTGTTGATTTGCTGTTAGATTTTGGAATGGCAACGACATTTGTAACTACTGATCATGAAATTGTCAAAATAAAAATATCTATCACTAAGGCTGGTTTCACATTTGCGTTTTTGTTTTTTTTTGCGTTTTTGCGCTAAAAATAGCAAAAAAAGCATGCGTTTTTTTTCCTATACTTAACATTAAAAACGCATGCGTTTTTTTGCATGCGTTTTGACGCGTTTTTGCAACACATGCGTTTTTTCTCTGCATGCGTTGTATTGCAGAAATGAAACATGTAGTAATTTCAGCTGCTTTTTTTGCGGCAAAAAACGTATTGATGTCTATGTAAACGCATGCGTTTTTAAGCACATGCGTTTTTAAGCACATGCATGCGTTTTTATAGAAAAACACAAGAATACACACTGATAAGCCACCTCCAAACCCTAACCCTAACCCTAAGGGATCCTAATCCCAAGGGTTAGGATCCCTAGGGTTAGGGTTAGAGTTTTGGTTAGGGTTAGAGTTTGTGTTAGGGTTAGAGTTTGTGTTAGGGTTAGAGTTTGTGTTTTAGGGTTAGAGTTTGTGTTTTAGGGTTAGGGTTAGAGCTTGTGTTAGAGTTTGTTAGAGTTTGTGTTAGGGTTAGAGTTTGGGTTAGGGTTAGAGTTTGTGTTTTAGGGTTAGGGTTAGAGTTTGTGTTTTAGGGTTAGGGTTAGAGTTTGTGTTAGTTTGTGTTAGAGTTTGTGTTAGAGTTTGTGTTAGAGTTTGGGTTAGGGTTAGGGTTAGAGTTTGGGTTAGGGTTAGAGTTTGGGTTAGGGTTAGAGTTTGTGTTTTAGGGTTAGGGTTAGAGTTTGTGTTAGAGTTTGTTAGAGTTTGTGTTGGGGTTAGAGTTTGTGTTAGAGTTTGTGTTAGAGTTTGTGTTTGGGTTAGGGTTAGAGTTTGTGTTAGAGTTTGTGTTAGAGTTTGTGTTAGAGTTTGTGTTTTAGGGTTAGGGTTAGGATCCCTAGGGTTACTAGGGATCCTAACCCTAACCCTAGGTATTTCTGTTTGTATTGGGTTTTCTAGTTGATTTTGATGATTGGCAGCTGTCACACACTTCTCATCATGCGTTTCAAAAACGCAAACGCAGGAAAAATGCTTGTAAACGCGTCAAAATGCCGCGTTTGCGTTAAAACATGCAAAAATGCATGCGCTTAAAAAACAGCAGTTTAAACGCGTTTTTGCACCAAATGCGTTTGCGTTTAAAACACTGCAGATCAAAACGCAAGTGTGAAACCAGCCTAAGGAAGTATCTTTTCTGGGAAATTATTGCCCTGGAAATAAATTATAATGTGGTGATTTCTGTTTCTGCTGGGCATTAGCATTTTACCTTGGACGATCTTTCTGACACTGAGAAAAGATCTGGTAAAGCAAAAGTTGACATTGTGCATTTCAAGAAGTATGAATGTGTATTTTTTGGACAAGTTGTTTCACAAACAAAACTTTAGCAAGATTGAAGGTATGAATTATGCTTGAAATCCTATGTTTTCAAAGTTGAAAGTGTTGTGGAGATGTCCACAAGGTTTGGTTGATGATCTTGCGCACACGAGATGAATATACACCCACTCCCTCTCTTCAAACTGACAGCTCTCAACAAGCTCAAAGTAAAAGGCCAAAGTAATTTGAGGGTGAATGATTGAAAATAAAATGATATTTGGATGTTTTCTATTCACAGGAAAATAGTCTTATCGAAAGAGATGAAAACTTTACAATTTCTCTGTGGGAAATCACATAGAATGTACAGAAAACATGTAAGCAGAATATGAATAGGTTTAATAATTATATATGTGCAGTATCCACAGCAGAATCTAGCGAAAGCAGAAACAGGCCATCTGAGTGGATCTTCTGAGTGTGACAGCTGACCAATCCTACCCAGGGGTGAACCTAGCCTCTCTGCTGCCTGAGGCGAACTGCAAAATGGCGCCCCCGTACACCCCGGCTCTGCTCCACTCCATACACATACACGGGTCAGGTTCATACACTTTGTACACACAGGGCTCCGTGTTGTATACACAGGGCTCCGCTCCGTAGACCCCGTACACACGCGGCTCAGCTCCGCACACCTCGTACACACTCGGCTCAGCTCCGCACACCGCGTACACACGTGGCTCAGCTCCGCACACCTCGTACACACACGGCTCAGCTCCGCACACCTCGTACACACGCGGCTCCGCTCCGCACACCTCGTACACAGCCGTCTCAGCTCGGCATACCTCGTGCACACACATGGCTCAGCTCCGCACACCTCGTACACACACACGGCTCCGCTCCGCACACCTCGTACACACGTGGCTCAGCTCCGCACACCTCGTACACATGCGACTCTACTCCGCACACCTCGTACACATGCGGCTCTGCTCCGCACACCTCATACACACACGGCTCTGCTGCGCACACCTCGTACACATGCGGCTCTGCTCCGCACACCTCGTACACACGCGGCTCCGCTCCATACACATACACGGCTCAGCTCCGCACATCTCGTACACACGTGACTCAGCTACGCACACCTCGTACACATGCGGCTCTGCTCCGCCTACCTCGTACACATGCGGCTCTGCTCCACACACCTCATACACACGGCTCTGCTCCGCACACCTCGTACACACGCGGCTCTGCTCCGTACACCTCGTACACACGCGGCTCTCCTCCGTACACCTCATACACACACGGCTCTGCTCCATACACCTCATACACACGTGGCTCCACACACCTCATACACACGTGGCTCCGCTCCGTACACCTCATACACACGCGGCTCTGCTCCATACACCTCATACACACGCGGCTCTGCTCCATACACCTCATACACACGCGGCTCTGCTCCATACACCTCATACACACGCGGCTCTGCTCCATACACCTCATACACACGCGGCTCTGCTCCATACACCTCATACACACGCGGCTCTGCTCCATACACCTCATACACACGCGGCTCTGCTCCATACACCTCATACACACGCGGCTCCGCTCCATACACCTCATACACACGCGGCTCCGCTCCGTACACCTCATACACACGCGGCTCCACTCCATACACCTCATACACACACGGCTCCACTCCGCACACCTCGTACACACACGGCTCGGCTCCATACACCTCGTACACATGCGGCTCAGCTCCGCACACCTCGTACATACACGGCTCTGTCCCATACACCTCGTACACACGCGGCTCCGCTCCATACACCTCATAGACACACACGGCTCAGCTCCGCACTTCTCGTCCACACACACTGCTCTGCTCTGTACACCTCATACATACGCGGCTCCGCTCCGTACACTTCATACACACGCGGCTTCGCTCCAACACCTCATACACACACGGCTCCGCTCTGTACACCTCATACACACACGGCTCAGCTCTGCACACCTCGTACACACATGGCTCTGCTCCATACACCTCGTACACATGCGGCTCCGCTCTGTACACCTCGTACACACATGGCTCTGCTCCATACACCTCGTACACATGCAGCTCCGCTCTGTACACCTCGTACACACACGTCTCTGCTACATCCACACTGTAAACCCCTCCTGACCCCACACATAAGCATACCCTCTTCCAGCACCATGACAACCAGCACAGCAGAGTCCTGCATACACTGAAGCCACTGATCATGTGACCACTGACTCCTCCCATCCAGTGACATCATCACAGGTCCTGTGCGCACAGAACAGTCTTCTATGAGCAGCCCCAGCAGATGCAGGAGAGGAGTGACTTCAAGTTGAGGACCTGCGATGATGTCACGATCACGTGACCGGTCACATGAGCCGGGGAAGGCTGGATGAGGGGATTCGGCCATTCGGGACGGTTGGGAGCCTTGAATACAGTAGTAACTGAACCTGCATCTACGACACAAATTCAGTTACTACCCGGCAGAATCTGCCGCCCATTCTCTTCGTTGAAGGCAGTGCCGCTTGAGGCAAAGTACTCAACTTGCCATATGGTAGCGTCGCCCCTGATCCTTCCCCAGACAACAACACATAATCATACCAGTAAAGAAGTCAATTTCAAGTTAAGATGGTTATTTCTCCTCCTTGAAAAAAGAATTGATTAAATCTGCAAAGTTGAGATTTGGTTTGTCCTTCTGTAATGATCTATTTCTTCTGAGTAAATTCTACATTTTTGTTCTGTTTTGTCACAATACATATATTATAATAAAAAAAAAGCTGTGATAAAAAATTATTTAATTGCTTTGCGTTCAACCAATTTATATAGACCTTTGTTTTCCATGATGATAGGCTACAAACAATCCCTGTGTGTAATGTGAACCTCTCATCTGTCCTATTGTGAAATTCTTGCTAACAAACATTCAGTGGATTAGAAAAAAACATTGGATTAATGGAAAAAACAATAAAACATGACTAATGTACCTTACAATGCAAGTCTGTAACTATGGAGAGACACAGGTCTGCTCAGTAGGTGGATACATTAGTGAGAAAGCATATTTAATGACTAAAGTCCTTATTAAAAGTTGCCTCTGTTTATGTAAATTGTGACTAAATGTCTTTTTTAAAGCACCACTCTGTGTGTTTGTCTTTTATTGCAGCACTGGAGTGGTGCAACTAATGTAAGTTCCTTGTCCTTAGTATTATACTTACCAGTCGCCGTCTTCTTCTGTTCCGGTTATATTCTGCAGTTTGGGACCTGAATCACTCCAGTGTTTGCTAGGTGAGCCAGAAATCACTGCTCAATAGATGTCTTTGAGAGTCAGATTGAGGCTTATAGCTGCAACTTCTGACTTCGGGTCAGTCAGAAGTTGTGGTCACAAAGTAGTGGAACTGGACTGGAGTGGCACCGGAACGTTTAAACATGGTGGCTGGTAAGTATAATACTAGGGTCAGGGAACATAGTTGTATCACTCCAACCCCAAAATAAAATAAACCGCTGGAGTGGTGCTTTTAAAAAACAATATACAGTATTATAGATCCTCTGCACTGTCGGTGTTTGTGCTTTTGATTGTGAAGGTCTAGGCCTGAGACTCCAATAGATTGCTCCAATAGAAGTACTCAGCTCATATATGAATGAGGGTGTACGGCAGTGTAGTCTGTTCAGCCTTGTATGTGAGTTGTAAGCTTTTGTCCAGTTGCTTAAGTGGTATGTGGTAGCCTCAAGATTGCCAGCGATCAACAGTGGACTAAAAAAAAGTGGTTTCAGTATTGAAGTATATGTTTTGCATATTCTCTATTACTCCTAAAAATGGGTCTGGCTCCTTTAAAGCCAGCACAGTCAATAAGGCAATATGGGGTGGAGATAGCCTGAAGACCTGTACCTGGGAAGGTTTACTAAACTGCTGGGTCACACCTCTGATGCACCATGTACCTAGATAGCATATATGAATAAAAGATGATTCATTAAAAATGAGCCAACATGCAAGATACAGTTTATCGCAGGGCACAGTCCCTAAATTAACTCATGAAAAACAAAGATTTAAGTACTATAAGTCTGTTATAACATTATTTATGTTCACTTGAAAAGAGGTTGCCTATGATATGAATATTTCCTTTTACTTAAATGCATGCAATTGGGACTAAAAATCATATTTTACTTACATAAATGCATTTTGGGACAAGAATAATGCTTGCAATTGAGTTTCATTACATATTTTTTGCATCATTTTGCTTTTATAGGTGCTTTATTTCTCTGCATGTTCAACTTTGATGAAGGCTGTGGTCATCAATCAGCTAAGAGGAGCTCAGAAAAAGACCAAACAATTACAAACACTCAGGCAGGCTAACATAACGGGCTGACTGATGGATTCTCAATTAACTAATTTTGCAGTCAGTAATAGACAGTGTAAAACAGAGGCTACAAAGGGAACACGGTGCAAAAATTTTAATGAAGCATAATTATTTTTTATTCAATATACATGCATGTAAGCAAAAACAATGTCCCCAAGGTTGATAACTAGTGATGAGTTAATGTGCTCTGATAAGGTGTTAGCCAAGCCTGCTTGTGTGTTAGCTGAGTGACTTTGGCGTGCTCGAAAAATATGTTCAAGTCCCCTTGGCTGCATGTCTCACGAGTCGACTGTTCAACAGGCGCAACAGATACAAGTATTGACAAACAAACAGGCAATCCCTGTTGGATCCATCTCGATAGTAGAAGGGGTAAAGATGAACCCCAAAAATGAAACTTTCTGCACACCGAAGAGACACTTTGATCCCTTCACAAACAAAGAGTTAGCACGCAGGACCTGAAAAACCATTCTGACCTGCTTCACATGAGACTCCCAATCATCTGAGAAGATCAAAATGTCATCCAAGTAAACAATCAGGAATTTATCCAGATACTCACGGAAGATGTCATGCATAAAAGACTGAAACACAGATGGAGCATTGGCAAGTCCGAACGGCATCACTAGATACTCAAAATGACCCTCGGGCGTATTGAATGCAGTTTTCCATTCATCTCCTTGCCTGATTCTCACCAGATTATACGCACCACGAAGATCTATCTTAGTGAACCAACTAGCCCCCTTAATCCGAGCAAACAAGTCAGATAACAATGGCAAGGGATACTGAAATTTAACAGTGATCTTATTAAGAAGGCGGTAATCAATACACGGTCTCAGCGAACCATCCTTCTTGGCTACAAAGAAGAACCCTGCTCCCAGTGGTGATGACGATGGGCGAATATGTCCCTTCTCCAGGGATTCCTTCACATAACTGCGCATAGCGGCGTGTTCGGGCACGGATAAATTAAATAATCGACCTTTAGGGAATTTACTACCAGGAATCAAATTGATAGCACAATCACAATCCCTATGCGGAGGTAGAGCATCGGACTTGGGCTCTTCAAATACATCCTGATAATCAGACAAGAACTCTGGGACCTCAGAAGGGGTGGATGACGAAATCGACAAAAATGGAACATCACCATGTACCCCCTGACAACCCCAGCTGGATACCGACATGGAATTCCAATCCAATACTGGATTATGGGTTTGTAGCCATGGCAACCCCAACACGACCACATCATGCAGATTATGCAACACCAGAAAGCGAATAACTTCCTGATGTGCAGGAGCCATGCACATGGTCAGCTGGGCCCAGTATTGAGGTTTATTCTTGGCCAAAGGTGTAGCATCAATTCCTCTCAATGGAATAGGACACCGCAAAGGCTCCAAGAAAAACCCACAACGTTTAGCATAATCCAAATCCATCAGATTCAGGGCAGCGCCCGAATCCACAAACGCCATGACAGAAAACGACGACAAAGAGCATATCAAGGTAATGGACAGAAGGAATTTGGACTGTACAGTACCAATGACGGCAGACCTAGCGGACCGCTTAGTGCGCTTAGGACAATTAGAAATAGCATGAGTGGAATCACCACAGTAGAAACACAGACCATTCAGACGTCTGTATTCCTGCCGTTCAACTCTAGTCATAGTCCTATCGCACTGCATAGGCTCAGGTTTAACCTCAGGCAGTACCGCCAAATGGTGCACAGATTTACGCTCGCGCAAGCGTCGACCGATCTGAATGGCCAAAGACAAAGACTCATTCAAACCAGCAGGCATAGGAAATCCCACCATGACATCCTTAAGAGCCTCAGAGAGACTCTTTCTGAACAAAGCTGCCAGCGCAGATTCATTCCACTGAGTGAGTACTGACCATTTCCTAAATTTCTGACAATATACTTCTATATCATCCTGACCCTGGCACAAAGCCAGCAAATTTTTCTCCGCCTGATCCACTGAATTAGGCTCATCGTACAGCAATCCGAGCGCCAGGAAAAACGCATCGACACTACTCAATGCAGGGTCTCCTGGCGCAAGAGAAAATGCCCAGTCTTGAGGGTCGCCGCGCAAAAAAGAAATAATAATCAAAACCTGTTGAATAGGATTACCAGAAGAATGAGGTTTCAAGGCCAGAAATAGCTTACAATTATTTTTGAAACTTAGAAACTTAGTTCTATCTCCAAAAAACAAATCAGGAATAGGAATTCTTGGTTCTAACATAGATTTCTGATCAATAGTATCTTGAATTTTTTGTACATTTATAACGAGATTATCCATTGAAGAGCACAGACCCTGAATATCCATGTCCACACCTGTGTCCAGAATCACCCAAATGTCTAGGGGAAAAAAAAAAAGTGAACACAGAGCAGAAAAAAAAAAAAAAAAATGATGTCAGAACTTTTTCTTTCCCTCTATTGAGAATCATTAGTAAGGCTCCTTGTACTGTTATGTTTGCTAATGACAGGTGTTATGAAGGCAATCCAGAAACACAGTGTGCTTAGCGATCAGAGCGCACACAGTGATCTGACAAATACCCAAAAATACAAGAACGAGCTCTGAGACGTGGAAACTCTGTAGACTGCACACCTGATCCTATCCTAAACACAACTAAAAGCGGCTGTGGATTGCGCCTAACAACTACCTAGGCAACTCGGCACAGCCTAAGAAACTAGCTAGCCTGAAGATAGAAAAATAGGCCTGACTTGCCCCAGAGAAATTCCCCAAAGGAAAAGGCAGCCCCCCACATATAATGACTGTGAGTAAGATGAAAAGACAAAACGTAGGGATGAAATAGATTCAGCAAAGTGGGGCCCGATATTCTAGGACAGAGCGAGGACAGTAAAGCGAACTTTGCAGTCTACAAAAAACCCTAAAGCAAAACCACGCAAAGGGGGCAAAAAAAACCCACCATGCCAAACTAACGGCACGGCGGTACACCCTTTGCGTCTCAGAGCTTCCAGCAAAACAAAAGACAAGCTGGACAGAAAAAAAGGAACAAAAAAGCAAAAAGCACTTAGCTATACAGAGCAGCAGGTCACAGGAACAATCAGGAGAAGCTCAGATCCAACACTGAAACATTGACAAGGAGCAAGGATAGCAGCATCAGGCGGAGTTAAGTAATGAAGCAGTTAACGAGCTCACCAGAACACCTGAGGGAGGAAGCTCAGAAGCTGCAGTACCACTTGTGACCACAGGAGTGAATTCAGCCACAGAATTCACAACAGAGTATGTAGTGTTTTTTTTTTACTTTTACAATGGTAACCAGGGTAAATATCGGGTTACTAAGCGCGGCCCTGCACTTAGTAACCCGATGTTTACCCTGGTTACCCGGGGACTGCGGCATCGTTGAAGACAGTTTCAACGATGCCGAAGTTGTTCCCCTGATCGTTGGTCGCTGGAGAGAGCTGTCTGTGTGACAGCTCCCCAGCGACCACACAACGACTTACCAACGATCACGGCCAGGTCGTATCGCTGGTCATGATCGTTGGTAAATCGTTTAGTGTAACGGTACCCTTATTGTGAACAGATAAGAAAATTGAAGATGAAATTATCTCTAAAAGGCCTAAAGTTAAACATGACACATTTCATTTGTATTTTAGGTAACATACAGTGGGGAAAAAAGTATTTAGTCAGCCATTAATTGTGCAAGTTCACCCACTTAAAAAGATGAGATCTTAGGTGTCAAGTTCCTGCCGCTGCACAGCGGGAATCTTGAACCATGTCCACTGTGGTCTGGTGGACTGGAACGGCCACGGCCCAGAGGAGAGAACCTGGGAACCTGTGGAGCACATTCGGGCTCTGCTGCTCATTGCAGCCTTTAAACGTAGCGAGGCCCGTGGAGGGTGGGCCCTAGGAGGGGAGTAATGTTAGGTGTCAAGTTCCAGCCGCTGCACAGGGGGAATCTCGAACTATGTCCGCTGCGCTCTCCCATTCTTCTCCAGCTGCAGTGGATCCTGCTCAGCAGAGACGTAGGTCCCAGCGCCTGGCTCGGACAGATACTGCATGTTTGGTTACTGCTGCCCTTCCAGGTTCAGCCATTATAACCAGTACTGTTCGGCGGCGAGCAGGTGCTCCTGGGACTAAGTCCTGCTTTTCTCCTTCTGAGCATGCCCAAGGGAAGACCTCTCATTGGAGGTCCGGGGTCACACGCTCAGTTCCTGTAGCATTTCCTATAAAACTATAAACTAAAAAAGGTTTGCATGCCTGCACGGCCATGTGCTAGTATCATTTGTGTTTGGCTGTTGCCAGTGGATACTCTACCACTCAGTATATATGTGGTGTGAGTCTGTTTAGCTTTGGGGCTGTACACTCAGGCAGGCAGCTAGCATCAGTGGGGGCAATTAGCCTTGGCTTAGCATCTGGTTCCTTCATGTGTGCGGTTAGCACAGAAGAGTTCCAGAGCAAGCACACACCTAGTCAGGGTATTTATCTCTGTGTACAGCGTGACTTTGTGAGGCAACAGAGCTCGCTTTCATTTCACATGGGGTGAAGTTTAATCCACGTCTGATCTCAGTGTCCATCCGCCATTACTTTGCAGCAGGTATCTCTGCACGGTGGACCCCGGGCTGTGAACGCACCTCGTATCATTCTCTTTATTACTTGGTGCATTCCGCTAGCCCTAACAGAGGCCTGTAAGTGACATCATAGGTAGACCACAACTATGAGAGTCAAAATGAGAAAACAAATCCAGAAAATCACTTTGTCTGATTTGGCAAGATTTATTTTGCATAATATGGTGAAAAATAAGTATTTGGTCATTAACAAAAGTTCATCTCAATATTTTGTTATAAATCCTTTGTTGGCAATGACAGAGTGTTAAGGACCGGCGGAACGCACCAAGTATAGATGATATGAAACTAGGTGCGTTCGCAGTCCGAGGTCCACCGTGCAGGTAAAAGACCCTGCTGCTAGTAAGACGGACTATATGGCGGTACTAAGTATACACACATGGGTTAACTTCACCCTGCGTGAAGGAAGCGATCCTGTTGCGTCACAGGAGCGCAGTACCGCACATAGAGCGCGAGCAAGAAGTCAGCGAACTCAACCCCTTCACAGGATTGAAGTCCGATTAGACACTTGCTGGCACAACACCGCAACTGGGTGTGTAAGGAAACTTATTAAATAGAATTTATAGGCACGAGAGTGCGTGCGGTGCCGCACTGACGGACGCCACTAACCACCCAGGCTTGGGTAAGGAAAGCGCAGAGGAAGCGCACGGCGCCGTACTGGCGGACACAGCAACAGGATGCTGTGATGTGTGTTACGTGCAGATGGCTAGTCGGGCGCTAGATAGCTACCATCATCCGCGAGCAGTCAACAACTCTAGGGAGGGATACTTAGGAGCTTTCATCCATCGACATACATCCATCTACACACACACATAATATCAAGACAATACTAGCGCATGGCCGTGCGGTCATGCGCAGTTTATATAGTTGCTGCACAGGAAGCAGCTACAGAAGTTTTGCCCTTTCAGGACCTGCCAAGAGGACCAATGGGATGTGCTGCAGTGCCTGAGCATGTGACCCTCGATCTCCAACGGGAGATCTTGCCCTGGGCATGCTCAGTGTGTGCAAATAAGGACTTAGTCCCAGAGAAGCCCGCTCGCCGCAGATCAGTGCAGGGTACAACAGGAGAGCCAGAAAAGGCAGAACCTCCTGCACAGAATAAGTCCCAGCAAGACGCTGGGAGCGACGCCTCCTCTGAGCAGAGCCCACTGCGGCCGAAGCAGAATGGGAGACCGCAGCAGACACGGATCGAGATTCCCCCTGTGCAGCAGAGGAAACTCGACTCCTAACATTACCCCCCCCAGGCCCCCCCCTCCTTGGGCCTCGCTACGCTCGAAGGCAGCAATAAGCTGCGGAGCCCGAATGTGCTCAGCAGGCTCCCAGGACCTATCCTCAGGACTGTAACCCTTCCAGTCCACCCAAAACATTTTTTTGCCACGTACCACCTTGCACCCCAAGATAGCGTTCACCTCGTAATCGTCCGTAGACGAACCCGATGTCTCGGCAGATAACTCAGAAAACCGGGACATGTATACGGGCTTAAGAAGGGACACATGAAAGGTGTCGGTGATACCAAGGCGTGGAGGAAGGGCCAGACGGTAGACCACAGGATTAACCTGTTCGAGGACCTTGAAGGGACCCAAGTAGCGAGGATCAAACTTAGTGGACTCAACACGCAGCCTGATGTTACGGGCGGAGAGCCACACTAAGTCGCCAGGAGCAAAGGTCGGAGCGGGGCGCCGATGAGCATCGGCGGAGGACCTCATTCTCTCCTTAGAGGCCCGAATGGCATCCTGAGTGCGGTCCCAAATATCCCGTGCCTCCACAGCCCAGTCTGCCACCCTGGAGTCTGCGGAAGACACGGGCATAGGCACAGGTACCCGTGGATGCTGACCATAGTTGAGGAGGAATGGGGTTTGTCCAGTGGAGTCGGCAACGGTGTTGTTCAGCGCAAACTCTGCCCAAGATAGCAAGGATGCCCAGTCATCCTGCCTGGCTGAAACAAAATGTCGCAGGTATGTGACCAAGGTCTGGTTGGCCCTCTCTTCCAACCCATTCGTCTCGGGATGATAAGCAGAAGAGAGATTCAACTCAATACTGAGAAGACGACATAGCTCTCTCCAGAACCGAGACGCAAACTGGGGACCCCGGTCACTGACAATTTTGTCAGGCATACCATGTAGGCGGAAGATGTGCTTAATGAACAACGCTGCCAAGGCCCGTGCAGAAGGTAACCGTGGTAGCGGCACCAAATGCACCATTTTTGAGAAATGATCGGTGATGACCCAAATGATGGTACAGCCGCGAGACTTGGGCAAACCCACGACAAAGTCCATCCCGACCATCTCCCAGGGCCTATCTGCCACCGGCAAGGGATAGAGCACCCAGCTGGCCTTTGACGCGGAGATTTATTTTTGGCGCAGGAGACACACGCCAGAATATAATCCCTGACAACCCGGACCATATGCGGCCACCAGTACGTCCTCGCCAGTAGCTCAGATGTCCTTTTTGTCCCAAAGTGTCCACCCACCCTGGACGAATGAGCCCAAGAGAGAACCTGCGGTCGCAAATTAATGGGCACAAAAGTCTTGCCTGGAGGCACAGACTCTAGCGAAACCGGCGCGATGGTTCTCAGGCTCTCAGAAGGGACAATAAGCCGAGGCTCCTCTTCCTCCTCCTCAGTTGACATAAGGGAGCGAGAGAGAGCGTCGGCACGAATATTCTTCTCCCCGGCGAGATAATGCAGAGTAAAATGGAACCGGGAGAAAAATAAGGACCATCTGGCCTGACGAGAATTCAGCCGCTGGGCTGTGTGTAAATACACCAAATTTTTGTGGTCCGTGAAAACCTGGAAGGGAAACCGTGCACCTTCCAGAAGATGTCTCCACTCTGAAAAGGTCAACTTCATTGCAAGCAACTCCCTATCCCCGATGGAGTAATTTCTCTCCGCTGATGTGAAGGTCTTAGAGAAGAAGAAGCATGGATGCTTCCGACCTTGAGCGTCCTTTTGATAGAGGACTGCTCCAGCACCAACGGATGAGGCATCCACCTCCATTAGGAATGGCTTATCCACATCGGGGCGATGTAAGATGGGAGCGCTAGCAAAATGAGACTTAACAGAAGTGAAGGCCTTGGAGACCTCTTCCGACCACAATTTGGGATTCGCTCCCTTCTTGGTGAGGGCCACCAAGGGAGCTACCAGAGTTGAGAAGTGGGGAATGAACTGGTGGTAATAATTAATGAACCCCATAAAGCGCTGCACCGCCGAGAATGGGGCTCTTGCCAGTCCATCACAGCCTGTAGTTTGGCAGGATTCATAGCCAATCCCTGGGCGGAGATGATATAGCCCAGGAACGGTAAAGACTCCTGCTCAAACATACACTTCTCCAACTTTGCATAGAGAGAGTTTGCCCGTAAGAGGTCGAAGACTCTGCCAACATCTCTCCGGTGGGAGTCAATATCTGGAGAAAAGATGAGAATATCATCCAGATAGACTACAACCGAGGTGGAAAGCATATCCCGGAAGATGTCATTGACAAAGTCTTGGAAAACGGCTGGGGCATTACAGAGCCCGAAGGGCATCACCAGATACTCATAGTGCCCATCTCTGGTGTTAAAAGCCGTTTTCCATTCGTCCCCCTCACGGATGCGAATCAGGTTGTAAGCACCCCGCAGATCTAATTTAGTAAACAGCAGTAACCTCCTGCACAGAATCAGTCCCAGCAAGACGCTGGGAGCGACGCCTCCTCTGAGCAGAGCCCACTGCGGCCGAAGCAGAATGGGAGACCGCAGCAGACACGGATCGAGATTCCCCCTGTGCAGCAGAGGAAACTCGACTCCTAACACAGAGGTCAAACATTTTCTGTAAGTCTTCACAAGAGTGGCACACACTGTTGGTATGTTGGCTCATTCCTCCATGCAGATCTCCTCTACAGCAGTGATGTTTTTGGCCTGTCGCTGGGAAACACGGACTTTCATCTCCCTTCCAAGGTTTTCTACGGGGTTGAGATCTGGACACTGGCTAGGCCACTCCATGACCTTCATATGCTTCTTACGAAGCCACTCCTTCATTGCCCTTGCAGTGTGCTTGGGATCATTATCATGCTGAAAGACCCATCCACGCTTCATCTTCAATGCCCTTGCTGATGGAAGGAAGTTTTCACTCAGAATCTCACGATACATGGCCCCATTCATTCTTTCATGTACACGGATCAGTCGTCCTGGTCCCTTTGAATAGAAACAGCTCCAAATCATGAAGTTTCCACCCCCATGCTTCACAGTAGGCATGGTGTTCTTTGGATGCAACTCAGCATTCTGTCTCCTCCAAACATGACGGGTTTTGTTTCTACCAAACAGTTCTACTTTGGTTTCTTCAGACCATATGACATTCTCTCAGTACTCTTCTGGATAATTCAAATGCTCCCTAGCAAACTTCAGATGGGCCTGGACTTGTACTGGCTTAAGCAGGAGGACATGTCTGGCACTGTGGGATCTGAGTCCCTGGTTGCGTAGTGTGTTATTGAAGGTAGCCTTTGTTATGGTGGTCCCAGATCTATGCAGGTCATTCACCATTCTTGTGATCATTTTGATCCCATGGGGTGAGATTTTGCGTTGAGCCTCAGATAGAGGGAGATTATCAGTTGTCTTGTATGTCTTTCATTTTCTTTTTATTGCTCCCACAGTTGATGTCATCACACCAAGCTTCTTGCCTATTGAAGATTCAGTCTTCCTAGCCTGATGCAGGGCTGCAATTTTCTTTCTGGTGTCCTTCGACAGCTCTTTGGTCTTCACCATAGTGGAGTTTTGAGTTTGACTGTTTGAGGTTGTGGACAGGTGTATTTTTTACTGATACCAAGTTCAAACAGGTATCATTACAATAGGTAATGAATGGAGGACAGAGGAGCCTCTTAACCCCTTAATGACAGCCAATACGTCTTTTAACTGACCTGAGATATAAGAGAATAGCATCTCCATACAGGTGACAATCCTGCAGCTGTTGGCTGTACACTATAGCTGACAACTTGCCGCATCAGCCACAATTAGTGTTTGCACTGTCCAAATCTGTTTAACCCCTTAGATGCTGCTGTCATTATAAATGGTTAACAGAGTGTGGGGGCTTCCTCTTTATCCAAATTGGTGCCCTCAGATCTTGATTTTGTGGTCCTGATGTTTGCCATGGCAATTCATGACCAAATAGTGGCCTTAGAGTCTGCCGGCTGTAGTAATCTGTTCAGAAGTTAGAGACTTTTAGGTGGTAAAAATACACATTTTCATTTCTATCATGCCACTTTGCATTAATTCCGGAAAAGCATATGAAGGGTTAATAACTACCTGACTGCAGTTTTCAATATGTCAGGGGGTGGTGTTTCTAAAATGGTTACAGAAGATACAGGTCTATGATTGCCAGAAATCTTGCATGTTTTAAGTGACCAAATACTTATTTTCCACCATAATTTCCAAAATAAATCTTGCCAAATCAGACAATGTGATTTTCTTGATTTGATTACTCATTTTGACTCTCATAGTTGTGGTCTACCTATGATGTCAATTACAGGCCTCTCTCATCTTTTTAAGTGGGAAATCTTGCACAATCGGTAGCTGCCTAAATACGTTTTTCCCCACTGTATATAATGACAGACCATGTGACACATAAATTGCACACTGGTGGATTTCTTTTCACTAAACATGTGTCTCAGGATGAGAATGACTTGCACTAGAAATTTCTAGGGACTTCATCACAGAAGGGGTGAATATATGTGCGCAAGTCAATTTCAAGTTATTTAATGTCATAAATTTAATTTATGCCTATATTTTTCAAATCAGATCACAAAAATATTTAAACACAGGTTGAAATGTAGCAAAACAGGTAAAGAGCCATGGAGAATGAATACTTTCGAGAGCCACTGAAGTAGCATCACTTTTTGTAGCCAGCCAAGGGTCTTTCAATTCTTGTTTGAGGAATTTTCATCCATTCTTCCTTTGAAAATTCCTTCGGTTTTGTGAGATTCTTGGGTTGTCTTTCATGCTCTGCTATTTTGAGGTCTAACCACAGATTTTCAATGATGTTCAGATCAGGGGACTGTGAGGGCCATTGTAAAACATTCAGTTTGTGCATTTGAGGTAGTCTGTTGTGAATTTTGATGTGTCTTTAGGATCATTATCCATTTGTAGAAGCCATCTTCTTTTCAACTACAGCTTTTTTAAAGATGGTGGTATGTTTGCATCAATAATTTGTTGAAACTTTATTGAATCCATTCTTCGCTCTAGACTGAATATATACCGTATTTTTCGGATTATAAGATGCACTTTTTTCCCAAAAATTTTTTGGGGAAAATGGGGGTGATTCTTATAATGTGGAGATACCTTACTGGCCGCGGTGGAGCAGGGTCCCAGGGTCGCGGCTGGTGGATGAATGAGTGGAGCGTTGCTGCAGTCTGCAGGCTGGGATGAGGGGGTGTTTGAATGTGCGGCACGCCGCTGTGAGTGTCTCCGGTACTGCTGCGGGTGTCTCCAGTGCTGTGGGTGTCTCTGGTGCCTACGGCCTTCAACAACGCTCCACTTTTGCCTCCACCATCAGCGTCCCTGGGACCCCGCTTCACCACAGCCACCACCTCTGGTAAGCAATAAGACACATGGATTATTAAGAAGCACCACCATTTTATTAAGAAAACTTTTTTTTTCCTATTTTTCTCCTCAAAATTTGGGGTGCTTCTTATAATCCGGAGCGTCTTATAATCCGCAAAATATGGTATTTCTTTTTTTTTGCCTGAAATTCAAAGGAAATGTGTAATCTTTAACTTTAGTCCTTTTACAGATCATTTAATTTCAAACTTGCTTAAATGTTGACAATAACAGTAATTTTGACAAGGTGTGCCCAAACTTTTACATGCCACTGTATATTTCTACATGCACCCTTCCCTTTTTTTCATATTGATTTTATTAGTGCCATATTTGTCATTCAGGCTGTTCTACCCACTTTCCTAGTGGCCAATACAGCCCTCGTTGTTCTCCTATACAGCACAGGGGGCTTGGTATAATAACTGTATACCAACAGATACACCAGGGTTATAATAAGTAACCTTTAACACATCTGTTTTGAGGTTCCATATAACATATATTATTTGCTCTCTGTGTTCTGGATTCTATTTGATATATTTTGCTCTCACTCCTATACTTATCACTAACAATGCCTTATCTTTTCATGGAGATGAGACGCCTTTGGCTTGTTGGGCACCTTCAGTGGCTCCTGTGTCTGGTGCTCTAGAACAGGGGTCCCCAACTCCAGTCCTCAAGGCCCACCAACAGGTCATGTTTTCAGGATTTCCTTAGTCTTGCCCAGGTAATAATTGCATCACCTGTGCAATGCAAAGGAAATCCTGAAAACATGACCTGTTGATGGGCCTTGACGACTGGAGTTGGGGACCCCTGCTCTAGAAGGTCTAGCCATGTGCTGAACCTAATACTAGAATTTCTGTATTCAGTTTCTCAGCTCTTTTGTTATACATTAACCATCCATTGTGTTTACAATACATTGCTGACTATGGCATTTACCCATTAAGTGTTCCCTTGCTAATTGTTACATTTCATAAAGCCTAAAGCAACCTAGCTTTATCCATATCAAGTGCCCGGGCTGTGAAGCCACTGCAGTAATTAACCTCTCTCATTGTTTTTTTACCAATTATATTTGTAAACCTTGCAATCTGCAAAGTAATGTATGTATGTAGCCAGGAATTTCATATTGCTACCCACATCACATCTGTGTGAGGCAGATGTTTGCACCTGTCTCTTAGGAGAATAACACAAGTGGAAATAGAAACACTTGAACTTGATATTGAATCTCTTCTTAATTTAACTACATGAGAATAGGCTGATTTTACATTGAGAGACTTTTATCATTACAGGCTGATTTTCCCTACGCGTCTACTGTAAAATAGATTGTATAAAATTTTTTGCTGCAGTCTGCTCACCTAATGCATATACAAACACCCTAAACAAGAAGAAACAGTAAATAAATAAATAAAATGATGAATGAAAATGTCCATGATATACCATTGCAGAGAGCTGGACCAATAAAGCAATCTTATAGCGGGAAAAATAATAAAGCAATAGGTCCATTATACTCTTTGTATCACTCCAGAGAGGTTCATGCAGTCAAAGTAAACAGCAAATCGAGTTGTTAAAAGCACCTATTACCCAGTAACTGTTGGGGCCGGTCACCTTGTGGGCTCTAATTCTTGTGTATGTAAACAGAAATCGGTACTAAAGGAATAAGACATTTCGGGGAAAAAAACAACTTGAGAGCATCTAGAGCAAATCACAGCATGACGTGCTGGCAAGATGGAAATTGAAAATATAAAGGCAATTTTAACATCTTTGGCAAACAAGAGATCTCCTTTGTTTGCTGTAGTGCGTGCCTTATAACTACATCTATAACGTAGATCAGTGCCAAGTGATGTCCTCCATGTTTTATAGCACGTTCAGCAGTTCAGTGTTAATGTTGTGATACATAGTATTTAACATATTTTAATGCAAGCATTCAAACATAAAGAGCGCATGGCAGCATATTCTTACTGTATGCCAAACTGGTCCTGAAGAGCAGCAGCGTCAAATCTCCCACTGAGCATAGTCAGTGCCTTCCTGTTCCTGGAATGTAAAATTAAAGGGGATTTACAGGTGCAAAAAAAGTGGTTCCCAAATGATTCCATACTTGTAAACCAAGAAAAACAGATAGTACTCAACCTCCAGAATGCAGCGCCAGCTTTCCAACACTGCTCTATTCTCATATATTGGTTGCAGCGGGAACGTCAAAACGACTGTAGGTATCACTGCTGAAATTAGTGAATGATTGCAGTGGTACATGTTGCAACGTCAATTCTGCAGCAAATATACAGAGACCAGTGCAGCAGTGGAGAGCTGGTGCTGTACCCAAGCACAATCTGTGTATTTGGCACACAAGTATTGAAAATGGAAAGCCCGTTTTAAGGAGCTACATACCTTAACAAGCTTTTGTATTGCTCCCATATATAAAGCAACAGCATATTGGTAGAAGGTGCCATAACGATATGGTAGGGGGATGTCTGATCTTTTGGATTCCCACTATGCCTGAGAATGAAGGGGCTATAGCACATATTTAAAGCTCCCCTACACAGGGGCAATCCTAGGTCTCTAATCTGTCCACTGTATCCCTCATAGGGCTCGTTGAGATGACCATATAGTAACCTTTGTACCAGTGCACATAAACAGTTTTTTATATGGATTATGTTAACAAGAAAATAGAGCTGAAAACAGATCTGGTCATGTCTACAATTTGTGACATGTCTAGTCCTCAAAGATCATTGCTTATCTGAATATTAGACTCCTTCTCTATATCATGAGGGTCCCGGTGGTTGGAAGTTGGAGCGCCCATAGACACAGGGCCACGCTGTTGTGAATTCTGTTGTCGAACAACCTCCTGTGGTCGTGAATGGTACTTCGGCGAGTTCTGTCTATGGGCTCCCTCTGGTGGCTGTAAGTGAAGCTGCTGCTTCTGAGGTTCCTTACACAGGTGATGTGGTTTATCCTTTGGTTGGCTGCTCTATTTAACTCCTCTCAGATCGTTACTCCATGCCAGCTGTCAATGTTTTTGCATTGGTTCAGTTCGCTCCTGGATCTCTCTGGTGACCTGCCTTCTCCTGCAGAAGCTAAGTTCCTGATAGTCATTATTTGTTCACTGTTTTCTTGTCCAGCTGGTTTTCATGATTTTGTCTTGCTAGCTGGAAGCTCTGGGATGCAGAGTGGCCCCTCCGCACCGTGAGTCGGTGCGGAGGTCTTTTTTTCACACTCTGCGTGGTCTTTTGTAGGTTTTTGTGCTGATCGCAAAGTTACCTTTCCTATCCTCTGTCTATTTAGTAAGTCTGGCCTCCCTTTGCTGAAACCTGTTTCATTTCTGCGTTTGTGACTTTCATCTTTGCTCACAGTCAATATATGTGGGGGGCTTCCTTTTGTCTTTGGGGAATTTCTCTGAGGCAAGGTAGGCTTTATTTTTCTATCTCTAGGGCTAGATAGTTCTTAGGCTGTGACGAGGTGCCTAGGTCAGGTCAGGAGCGCTCCACGGCTATTTCTAGTGTGTGTGATAGGATTAGGGCTTGCGGTCAGCAGAGCTCCCACATCCCAGAGCTCGTCCTGTATGAGGTTTAACTATCAGGTCATTCCGGGTGCTCCTAACCACCAGGTCATAACACCACGCGTTCTCGGTACTGGGCCTCTCTGGTTCGGTTCTGATGCTGTCACGGTGGCTAGACCCGGTCCGCGACCCTGCTAAGGGGCATCCAATAAAGGAGGTACAGTCTGTCAGCGATTCGTGACGCCACCTGTGGTGTTCGGTTAGGGTGACCGACGCTGCTGTGGGGTCCGCTGGGGTGATGGAATGGCAGCTGGATGGTATACCTTCCCACAGGTGAAGTATGTCCCCAGGGCTTCCCAGTAAAGTGGATGGTGATGGTGTGAGGTGCAGTCAATAACGAGGACACAAGGTTGCAGTCTCTTTACCTCTTTACTGAAGACTTCAGGATACGCAATCAAGAGCACACTTAACAGGGCTATCTGAGACCGGCCGGTCCGATGGGCACTTCCAGAATTCCCTTTGCAGGTGTAAATCATTGCCTACCAATAGCGCCTGTGTGTTGTAGTGCTACCCTGCTGAGCATTCGGAATAGTCCTCACAACTTCTGTTCTCGTTCATTCATTCTTTCTAATATGTTCCAGATGTTTCTAGTTCAATGTCCCCCAGGTATGTTATGGCTAGGACGCACCCGTATGACGGGAAGGCCTGGAGGTCTTCCGGGACCCTAGAGACGCCCCTCTCCCACTGTGGCCCCCTATGTCTTCATAGGTGTTTAGGTGAGACAGCCAACCTATAATTAACTGTCCTGCGGAGTTTGAAGTAAGGCATAGAGTCAGTTACTCCCTCGGTGTTCCGGCCACCGGCTACGCGCCTCAGTAGGATGTTGCCTTGGTCTCACGGCACGACTCCTACTGGCTCTCCTTTGTGCTTGATCTCGTTTCTCACTGTCTCACAATATCCTTCACTTCGTGTCTCTTTCTTAGGATACCGCCTCGGGGTGTGCAGGCACGGTTCCGTAACGTTCTATTCTGGTCGCTAGGTGCCTGCCAGGTTCCCACGCCTGACAGGGACCCCCCTGTGTCTTCTCCCTGCAACACCCCCTGCCACGGGATGTTGCCTGAATCCAATCCAGTCAGCTTCTGACTAACTTTCTATCCAACCCCTAGTTTTACCAGTGTGAGGAGGGGCTCAATAAATAAAGCCTTTTGCTCCCCCTAGTGGCCGGAGTGTAAAGTGTAATGTGTGCTGGTGATACCTGGTCAGTAGAATTCCTTCAGTGACATCAGACGTACCATCACTCCCCTTAGTGGCAGAGTGTCATACTGCAACGACCAGATCTCTGGGGCGCTGCAAATCCACTGATCTTGGGAATATGTCTGTTAGGGTTGGCAGATTGCGCTAACTAAAATAAATAATAAAGCGCAATCGCCACCCGGGGTCTACCGTGCAGAGATGGAAAGCTGCTGCTAGTGAATAATGATGGAATACATGGCAAGGGATGGGTTGAACACCACTCCGTGGGAACAGCATGTGAACTGAACTCGCACACCTAAACGAAACAGATGCTCTGGTACTGAGCTGTGCCACTTGCACACAGAAATAAAAGAGATGCTCAGCAAAGAGCTGTGTCACTCGCACACGGAAATGAAAGAGATGCTCTGCAACTGAGCTGTGTTACTCACACATAGTAGTGGAAGAGATGCTCTCTAACTGAGCTGTGTCACTCGCACACAGAAACTGAAGAGAAGCCCTGCAACTGAGCTGTGTCACTCACACACAGAAACTGAACAGATTGTCTGAGCTTAATACCCTGACTAGGGTTGTGCTTGCTCTATAACTCTATTGTGCTAACCGCACACATGTAGGTACCAGATGCTAAGCCAACGGCTAATTGCCCCCACTGACACTAGCTGCCTGCCTACGTGTACAGTCCCAAGCTACACAGACACTCGTGGTAGAGATTTCACTCACATAGCCGTACATAAAATGATACTAGTGCACCGGCGTGCACCTCTGAGAACCTTTTATAGACTATGCTCATGTCCAGTCAGACAGGACCTTGCCCATGGACCAATCCGGCACTGCCACATAACCGGAGAAGCTGACGTCCGACCACCAATGTGAAGATGCCACCTCACGGACAAGCTCCGTACGATGATCTCCGGACTTAGACTCCAGAGTTCTGGACTGCACCTGAATATTACTAGTTACTAAGGGCTTGGCTGGAGAGCCAGCAGTGACCAAGCATACACCATGAGCCTGAGCAAGACTCTAGGACCAATGTCTATGCTCAGCAGCACCTGCAGCGGCTGAACCTGAATGGGGGGCCGCTGTGGCAGACAATCGTTTGGATCTACCCTGTACAGCGGGAGAATCCCGGCACCTAACATTGGCATCATACCACTTTAAGTAAAAATTATTTTGCTTTGCTTATATAGCGCTATCTTATTCTGCAGCGCTTTACAGACATTATCATCACTGTTCCCTTTGGGGCTCACAATCTAAATTCAGTAGGTTTTTGGAGTGTGGGAGAACCCGGAGGAAACCCAGGAAAGCAGTTATGCAAATAACTGAAAAATGCAGTACTGTGCAAAAGTTTTAGGCAAGTGTGGAAAAAAAGGGATGCAAAATAAGAATACTTTCAAAAATTGAAGTGTTAAGTTTATTTGTATCAATTAACAAAATGCAAAGTAAATAAACAAAAGCGAAATCTAAATCAAATCAATATTTGGTGTGACCACACTTTGCCTTCAGAGCAGCATCAAAACATCAATTCTTCTAGGTACACTTGCTAGTTGATAATGACATTGGCTGCATATTTGGGGTCCCTGTCCTGCTGCAGAAAAAAATTGGAGCCAATCAGACCTCTCCCTGATGGTATTACTGTATATGATGGTATGATGATATCTACCCGTATTTTTCAGTATTAAGAATTACATTAATCTTAACTAAATACCCAACTCCATTTGCTGAAATGCAGCCCAAACCCCAAAATATAATTTACTTGGATTGTTTAGAGCATTTATACCTATTTTACTAGAGGCTTTAATTGCCAGTTATTTAATTCTAAACTGAGAAACCTTGGCAGGTAACTTTATATAAGGTAGTTTTCAGTATTTAGAGCTAAGTGGTTTTTGTGTTTGAGCATTCCTGTGATATATCTAGAAACAAGCAGACATACAGCTAATTACTTGGGCAACTAACTATGTTTAATGTTCACAGTAACTTGTGCCGCGAGTCTTAAACTGTTGGAGCTTTTAGCATTATTTCCTTTTAATTTTAATTTTCCACAATAATGCGGAGTAAGAAAATACCCAGGCATACTTAATTAGTCTTTGGAGACAAAATATAGGTGTAATGGTCATAGTTCACATAATATTCTTATTATATTAATTTTTTTTTTTAAAGGATAGGAAAATACAGGTCCTTCTCAAAAAATTAGCATATAGTGTTAAATTTCATTATTTACCATAATGTAATGATTACAATTAAACTTTCATATATTATAGATTCATTATCCACCAACTGAAATTTGTCAGGTCTTTTATTGTTTTAATACTGATGATTTTGGCATACAACTCCTGATAACCCAAAAAACCTGTCTCAATAAATTAGCATATCAAGAAAAGGTTCTCTAAACGACCTATTACCCTAATCTTCTGAATCAACTAATTAACTCTAAACACATGCAAAAGATACCTGAGGCTTTTATAAACTCCCTGCCTGGTTCATTACTCAAAACCCCCATCATGGGTAAGACTAGCGAACTGACAGATGTCAAGAAGGCCATCATTGACACCCTCAAGCAAGAGGGTATGACCCAGAAAGAAATTTCTCAACAAATAGGCTGTTCCCAGAGTGCTGTATCAAGGCACCTCAATGGTAAGTCTGTTGGAAGGAAACAATGTGGCAGAAAACGCTGTACAACGAGAAGAGGAGACCGGACCCTGAGGAAGATTGTGGAGAAGGACCGATTCCAGACCTTGGGGAACCTGAGGAAGCAGTGGACTGAGTCTGGTGTGGAAACATCCAGAGCCACCGTGCACAGGCGTGTGCAGGAAATGGGCTACAGGTGCCGCATTCCCCAGGTAAAGCCACTTTTGAACCATAAACAGCGGCAGAGGCGCCTGACCTGGGCTACAGAGAAGCAGCACTGGACTGTTGCTAAGTGGTCCCAAGTACTTTTTTCTGATGAAAGCAAATTTTGCATGTCATTCGGAAATCAAGGTGCCAGAGTCTGGAGGAAGACTGGGGAGAAGGAAATGCCAAAATGCCTGAAGTCCAGTGTCAAGTACCCACAGTCAGTGATGGTGTGGGGTGCCATGTCAGCTGCTGGTGTTGGTCCACTGTGTTTCATCAAGGGCAGGGTCAATGCAGCTAGCTATCAGGAGATTTTGGAGCACTTCATGCTTCCATCGGCTGAAATGCTTTATGGTGATGAAGATTTCATTTTTCAGCACGACCTGGCACCTGCTCACAGTGCCAAAACCACTGGTAAATGGTTTACTGACCATGGTATTACTGTGCTCAATTGGCCTGCCAACTCTCCTGACCTGAACCCCATAGAGAATCTGTGGGATATTGTGAAGAGAAAGTTGAGAGATGCAAGACCCAACACTCTGGATGAGCTTAAGGCCGCTATTGAAGCATCCTGGGCCTCCATAACATCTCAGCAGTGTCACAGGCTGATTGCCTCCATGCCACGCCGCATTGAAGCAGTCATTTCTGCCAAAGGATTCCCGACCAAGTATTGAGTGCATAACTGAACATTATTATTTGATGGTTTTTTTGTTTGTTATTAAAAAACACTTTTATTTGATTGGATGGGTGAAATATGCTAATTTATTGAGACAGGTTTTTTGGGTTATCAGGAGTTGTATGCCAAAATCATCAGTATTAAAACAATAAAAGACCTGACAAATTTCAGTTGGTGGATAATGAATCTATAATATATGAAAGTTTAATTGTAATCATTACATTATGGTAAATAATGAAATTTAACACTATATGCTAATTTTTTGAGAAGGACCTGTATAACACGTTGTTCTATGAAACACAAGATGTAGCAAATCCCTAAGAAGAAAGTCAGTGTTAGTTCAAACGTGTCTCGATGACTTAAATTTATCTTCAATTCTTAAGAGTTGTATGATTTAGAAAGGTGCCTCAGAACTTTAAAAGGGAACCAGACACTGGGATTTATGCATCAAAATTATTAGGAACTAGATGGTGGCCCGATTCTAACGCATCGGGTATTCTAGAATATGCATGTCCACGTAGTATATAGCACAGCCACGTAGTATATTGCCCAGCCACGTAGTATATTGCCCAGTTATGTAGTATATTGCCCAGCCACGTAGTATATTGCCCAGTAACATAGTATATTGCCCAGTGACATAGTATATTGCCCAGCCACGTAGTATATTGCCCAGCCACGTAGTATATTGCCCAGTCATGCAGTATATTGCCCAGCCACGTAGTATGTAGTATATTGCCCAGCCACTTAGTATATTGCCCAGCCACTTAGTATATTGCCCAGCCATGTAGTATATTGCCCAGTCACGTAGTATATTGCCCAGCCACGTAGTATGTAGTATATTGCCCAGCCACGTAGTATATTGCCCAGTCACGTAGTATATTGCCCAGCCACGTAGTATGTAGTATATTGCCCAGCCACATAGTATATTGCCAAGTCATGTAGTATATTGCCCAGTCACGTTGCCCAGCCACATAGTATATTGTCCAGTCACGTAGTATATTGCACAGCCCACGTAGTATATAGCACAGCCCATGTAGTATATAGCACAGCCCACATAGCATATTGCCCAGCCACATTGCACAGCCCACGTAGTATATTGCGCAGCCCATGTAGTATATTGCCCAGCCCACGTAGTATATAGCAATGTTGGCATCATATCCCTGCTAAAAAAAGAATTCAAATAAAAAATAGTTATATACTCACCTTCCGGAGCCCCTGGATCCAAGTGAAGCGGTTACCGACGCTCCTCCCGTGCTCCGGTCTCAAGAGTGCATTATGGTCTCGCGAGATGATGACGTAGCGGTCTCACAAGACCGCTACATCATCATCTCGTAAGATCGCAGCATGGACCGGTTACCGGAGCGTCGTGAGTGGGAAAGGCCTGTTGTGGATCCGAGGGGCCGACGGACGGTGAGTATATAACAATTTTTTTTAATTGTTATTTTTAACATTAGATCTTTTTACTATTGATGCCGCATAGGCAGCATCAATAGTAAAACGTTGGTCACACAGGGTTAATAGCGTGGTCGGCTAACACTGCCATTAACCCTGTGGGACTAGAGGGGAGTATGGAGGGGGCACTGACTGTGGGGAGGAAGGTGCGTCCATGTTGCCGCCGGACTGTGCCTGTCGCTGATTGGTAGTGGCTGTTTTGCCGCGACCAATCAGCGACTTGGATTTCCATGACAGACAGAGGCCGCGACCAATGAATATCTGTGACAGACAGAAGGACAGACGGAAGTGACCCTTAGACAATTATATAGTAGATGCTTTATCAGCTTCCTAATACCATTTTAACCCCTTAACCTCCAGGCCATTTTCCGTTTTTTTGCGTTTTCGTTTTTTGCTCCCCTTCTTCCCAGAGCCATAACTTTTTTTTATTTTTCGGTCAATATGGCCATGTGAGGGCTTGTTTTTTGCTGGACAAGTTGTACTTTTGAACGACACAATTGATTGCAGGGAGAAGGAGAAGAGCAGCAAATGGGGCAAGTGTCTATATGGAGTGTCTTATGGGGCCATAATTAATGTTTGTGTAGCACTATATGGGGCAAGTGTCTGTATTGAGTATCTTATGGAGCCGTAATTAACGTTTGTGCAGCACTGTATGGGGCAAATATCTTTATGGAGCATCTTATGGGGCCATAATTAACGTTTGTGGAGCATTGTATGGGGCAAGAGTCTGTATGGAGCATCTTATGGGGCCATTATTAACCTTTATTATGCAGGATTATATGGGGCATATTTTAATATGGAGCATCTTATGGGGCCCATCATAAACTTTATGGAGCATTATATGGGGCTCTTGATTCAATATCAGTATTCAAAAACACTTAACCTACTGATGTCTCAATTAATTTTAGTTTCATTGGTATCTATTTTTACTTTTGACATTTACAGGTAGTTGATGCATTTCCCACCCTAGGCTTATACTCAAGTCATTAAGTTTTCCCAGTTTTTTTGTGGCAAACTTAGGGGGATTGGCTTATACTCGGGTCGGGTTATACTCGAATAAATACGGTATATTAAAAAAAATCCCCTTCTGCAGGCAGGTGCCGGCAATCCGATAGATGTTACTGCGCAGGCGCCAGAGGCTCCATCTTGGAAGAGGCAATTTTTTTTTCCTCTAGCAAGATGGCACCACAGGCGCCTGCGTAGTAGCAGCTATCGAATTGCCGATAACTGCTACTGCGCTGGCGTGGCTGATGCCATTTTCAAACTTATTTTTTTTTAGGACTCTTTGGATATCAACTAAAAGAATACTTATATGCACATTATACATGTGATCGTGGCGCTACACCACTGCCTACCTGCAGAAGGGGCTTTTCTTTTTTTAAATATATATGGTATTCATTATGTAAACTGTCAGAAGCCATACTGATTAATAATTAGAGGACCACATGACCCCCCTTCCCCCACAGGCCGCCCCGGAGCACAAAAATCTCATTAACTGAAAACTGAAAATAAAGATTAAATAACAACCAAGGCATCATTGTAATCAGTATAACGGCGCCCACCTGACACTGTCTGTAGGTTACTCAGCACAATTCTGCTGACAGGTTCCCTTTAAAGCCATAATGCAAACATGTCCATGATTTGTTAGCTTTCTAGGTGTCATTAGCAGGATGAACCCAGATCTGAAAAGAAATTGCTTATTGAATGATACAGATCTTGCAAAGAAGTGTATCATACTGCTTGATGCTGAAACGTTTCATACCAATGCTCTAGCAATATGGCGGGGGACTGCAACTACTATAACAGACTTTCAACAAAGCCATTCACTGTTTTGTAATAATACTTCCAAGAACTAGCCTAAGATAACTCTTTATCTGAAGTCTCGCATCAAAATAAAGAAAATACTTTATAACACGAAGCAAAGTCGTACCATATAATAAAATTAATCTCTGCATTATCTGGATATAATACGCATATGTGCATTATACAGAATATATGGTTTTTAATCTAGAAGAAAAGTTAAACGCAGGTCATGAAAAGAAGTTCTTCCTGTATCAGCCGTGATTATAATTCTTTTGATATTTCCTCAGCTAGCAATTAACTTTAAGCAACTGTGAATTTTATTAGCCTTCTTAGATTGATTTTATTAAAATATCTAGGTAAATGCAGGTCATAAAATATACATAAACGTTAACAAGTTGTACAGTATTAAAAAAGACAAACTAAAATGTCATGTTTTATACAGATGATATATGCACTACACAAGTGCTGCAAGCATAGGGATAGAGCAATATGGTTTTATATGGATGTGCGTACATTATGCACAAACAAAACATTACTCTTATGAGCTCCAACATGTTCTATGGAATCGAGGCCAGTGGAATTAGGTCCACATCAGCTCGGTGCTAGTTGTCAGTCAGTTGTTTTTCTGCATATACAGTGCCTTGAAATGGAATCATACCACGTGAACTTTTCCACATTTTCCATGTTACACTCACAGTCTTAATTGTATTTTATTTGGATTTTATGCGATATGCTAACACAAAGTAGCAAGTATGTGTGAAGAGTAAAGGAAATGATACATCATTTTCTAAGTATTATAAAAACATAAATCTGAAAATTATGATATACATTTGTTCTCAGCCCTCCTGATAATTTGTAGGACCACTTATCGCTGCAAGTCTTTTGAGGTATGTCTCTATTAGCTTTGCACATCTAGAGGCTGAAAAATGCACACATTCTTCTTTGTAAACGAGCTCTAGCTCAGTAATATTGAATGGAGAGTGTCTGTGAACAGCAATTTTCCAGTCTTGCCACAGATTCTCAATGGGATGTAGGCATGGACTTTGACTGGGCTATTCACACATTAAATTACTTTGAACCTAACCATTGCATTGTAGCTCTGGAGGTATGTTTAGGGTTGTTGTCCTGCTGAAAGTTGAAGCTACACCCCACTCTCAAGTGTTTTGCAGCTTCTAAGGCTACTTTCACACATCAGGTTTTTTGTTTCAGGCAGAATCCGGCTAATGTTTCAAAAAAACGGATCCATTGGGAATAGTGTAAAAACTGATGCAACAGATCCGTTTTTCTGTTGGATCCGGTTTTTATTTTTAGTATGGGTTTTACATTGACTTCCTGGAGAGAGAGAGAGAGAGATGTTCGAATGGAAAATCTGCATGAATTCAATGGAAAATGCTTGGAAAACCGGAATCGGAGGCCGGATTCATGTTTTCACATGTCCGTTTCACACGTGTTTGGCCGGTTCCGTCGCTGTGCACTTTTTTCGCCTGACAAAAAAAGTTCATCTGGACGTTTTCTCTGTCTGCCGGAAATGAGTATTTGGATGGATCCGGAAAAAAACTGATGAAACATCAGGCCATCAGGTGCAATCCGGCAATAATACAACTCTATGAGAAAAAAATGGATCCGGCGCAAAAAAACAGATTTGTTTTTTCAAAACTTGCCGGATTTTGCTTGAAACAAAAAACCTGATGTGTGAAAGTAGCTTAACAGGTTTTCCTACCGGATTGCCCTGTGTTTAGCTCCATCCATTTTCCCATCACCTCTGACCAGCTTCACTGTCCCTGCTTTAAGAAAAGCAACTGGTGGCAGCAGTGGGATCAGAGCAGAAGGAATGGAGGACAATGGCCCAACATCGGGAACCAACACCGCAGAGTACAAGAACTGGACTTTGGGGAGCCTACAATCAAAGGCCCGTGAAGTAGGAGTCCGTTTTAAGGGACTCTCCAAGGAGCAGCTTATTGAGGCTTTAGAAGGAGTTCGCCTGCAAGATGACGCTGAGGAAGGACCCTCACAGCAAATGGAGGAAAGACTGCAGCCGGAGGTAAATACCCAAAAAAGTCAGTGGGTTGTGTGGTACGAGGAGGAGTTGGCATTGCTGGGAGAAGAGGCCACCATGGACGATAAGAGGGAGGCCATTCACAGAGCTCAGGAGAGGGAGGCCATTCACAGAGCCGAGGAGAGGGAGGCCAATCACAGAGCTCAGGAGATGGTATTGCTGGAGAGGCAGATCGCTTTGGAAGCAGCTAGAAGCTCCAGACAGACTGTAACCCCAGCACGCACCATGAGGGAACTCCCCAGAGTGTCCCGCAAAGACTTCAAGCCCTTTAATGAGGCTGCAGGCGACATTGAGGGCTTCTTCCAGGACTTTGAGCATCAGTGTCGATTAATGGAAGTCCCGCAAAGGGAGCGAGTCCGACATCTGGTGGGGCTCTTAGAGGGTGGAGCTGCCGCCGCCTATAGAGCTATGGACCCTCAGGGGAACTGTGAGTATGCGGAGATTAAACGGACTATTCTAGAACATTATGCTGTTACCCCAGACACTTACAGGACTCAGTTCCGTACTTTAGCCTGTGATGAGGAAGTGTCTTTCAAGATGTATGCCCACAGACTGAAGCAAATATGTCATCGCTGGCTGGAGGCAGAGGAGGCCTTAACCTGGGAGACCTTCCTCCAGGTTATCCTAAAAGAGCAGTTTTACTTCAAGTGCCCTGCTGAGATCCGGGAATGGGTGCGTGAAAGGAGACCAGCCACTGTGGAGGAAGCTGCAGCTCTAGCTGATGAGGCTCTCACCATCAAGCCTCAGTGGAGGATTCTGTTGGAGGATGGAGAGAGGCCTACCAGCTCCACAACAGCGGTGGCCCCCTGTTCTTCTGTCCCCATTGTTCCCCGTTCCTCTAAGCCACCACCTCATGCTGATACCCGTGTAAATGTGCCTCCAGTTGCTTCTACTGCGTTTTCTGGAATACGACGAGGAGAGGAAGTAGCAGAGTGCAGGTGTTATGGTTGCGGGCATCCGGGGCATCTGCAGGCCTCATGCCCAGCCAGCTCATGGAGAAGTCGTCCTCAAACCCCTACAGCACCTTCAGGTGGGAGCCGGCCTCCAGGTTCCCTTACCCCTCGCCCAAGAGGACGCCTTGGATGGAGTGAGACCCAGCACAGATGCTATCGATGTGGACAGCCGGGGCATCTGCAAGCCTCCTGCCCAGCTGTTCAAATGAGGATTGATCCTGTACCCAGTCGTATTATTAATTATGTACAGCCAAGTGCCATGGAGGACGACGTGTCACCACTACGTGAGGACTGGCCTAGTGCCTCACCCACCTATGTTGCACCACTAGGAGTTTATGGTGTGTGATCCGCAGCTATGACGACTTCTGCTCATCGAGGTAAGCACTTGCAGGAGGTCATGCTGGATGGACAGAGACTTATTGGATTTTGTGACTCAGGGGCTTTCCTCACACTGGCTGATCCCCGAGTGGTTCAGCCTGAGGCAATCCATCGAGGACCTGGGATTGTCATTGAACTGGCTGGTGGACAATGGAGGACTATTCCCACAGCCACTGTGGATCTGAACTTTGGTTTTGGAGTCAGGCGATGTGTGGTTGGGGTGATGGGTGGTCTGCCTGCAGATTTTCTCCTGGGCAATGATGTGGGAGAGCTACGATGCCAATTCGTGGCTGCATGAAGCCACATGTAAGTTACGCTCTGCCTGTGTGTACTTAACCATCGACCTGTAGAGGTCCCTGGTACGTACACAAATTGGGAGGGGAAGGGATTGTCATGATATGTACTTTTGCCCTGTCCTGTATTTGAATAATACGCCATTTGATGTATGTAACTGTTCTCTGGTTTCTATTAGCTGTAATTTTTGTATTCTCTTGTGCTGGGAGTTCACCTGTAACAATATGTCTCCTTCCCCCAATACTTGCAGCCCTAAGCTCTAATGTAATTAAGCTTTGTCAACATCACTAGTGGAGGAATAGCCATTCTTCCTCACAGCAGGTGGCTAGTCAAATGTACATACTACATAGATTAAGTGGAGCCCACCAGTCTAGAATCTTCTGGTGGACCCAACCATTGAATAGAAGGTGTGACCCTACCCCCCTTCATGGGCGGATCCCAGGAGCTCAGACAATCCATTCTTATTTTGAGATCAGATGTGAGTTGATCCTTGAAGGAGAAGGAGTGGGGATTCTTAGCTGAGGCAAGACCCCATGTCCATCTGTGACTGCGGAAGCGAACGGGGCGAGACTTGAGCTGAGGGCATATCTCGTCGCTCGTGAGATTGTTTTCGGATCCATTGGACTAATTGTGGACTATTGCTTTGTTACCTGGCACAAGGATTATCAGGAGGTGCCCCCGAACCTGTTCCGTTGGACTAATTGTGGACTCTGTAGATCTACCTGCATGTGTTGTTCCAGCGTTCTTGATAATAAATCTGTGGAATCATCCCTTGGCCTGTTGCCCCTTCTTGCTCTGCCGTACACCCCGTCACAATCCCCACCGCACGATGCTACCTCAACCATGTCTACTAGTGCAGATGGTGTTTTCAGGGTGATGTACAATGTTAGTTTTTCACCACATAGTGCTTTGAATTTAGCCCCAAAAGTTATACTTTGGTCTTTTCTGACAATAGCACCTTATTCCACATGCTAGCTGTGTCCACAACATGGCAGTTTGCAAGCTACCAACGGGATTTCTTATAGCTAGCTTTCAAAAATGGCTTTCCTCTTGTCACTCTTCCATAAAGACCAAGTTTGTGGAGCATGCGACGAATGGTTGTCCTTTGGACAGATTCTCCCTATTTTTATTCACTGGGCATTTCCGTTTATCCATTTGTATCTGTTTTAGACATTTAATTCTGCTCCATATTACCATATTAAATAAGAATCATGTGTCCATAAAATTGCCATAATCAAACATATATACAATTGTGCTCAAAAGTTTCCATACCCCGGCAGAATTTTTGCTTTTTTGGCCTTTTTTCAGAGAATATGAATGATAGCACCAAAACTTTTTCTCCACTCATGGTTAGTGGTTGGGTGAAGCCATTTATTGTGAAACTACTGTGTTTTCTCTTTTTAAATCCTAATTTCAACCCAAAACATCCAAATGACCCTGATCAAAAGTTCATATACCCTGGTGATTTTGGCCTGATAACTAGAGATGAGCGGTGTTCGAGTCGAACTGTTTGCCAATTTTAAATTCGAGCTGTTTTGGGCAGTGTTCGAGTCGTTCGACAAACTCGAACAAATTGCTTAAAATTCGGCTGTTCGAGTTTCTGTTCGTTCACAAAAAGCCTAACTTGATTTGCACATTAAAACTGTTTATCATTGTTAATAGTCTGTTTCAGTGTACAGTGGGCAAGGGATAGATCTGTGCTGAAATAATGCCAATCTCCATTTTTTTTTCTTTCCCACATTTACAGTGGGGCAGTACAGTCTCTCAGCCTATCAGCATTGCACATACACACAGCAATGTGCATGTGATGCACACAAGCAAGGGCATGTGTCATTGGCTGTGTATGTCACATGCCCTTGCCCTATAAGAACCAGCCATTTTCCCTGTCGCCACCATTTCCTCACTGCTGCAGCTTAGTGTTAGATGGCACCACTGCTGCTGTGGGCGCTATACAGACTAAGAGTCTTTTTTGGGAGCAAATTTTCTGAGAGATAGGTTTAGGGAGTCGGGAGTTGGGACTAGTTGTAATATCAGCCCTTTTCAGGGTAGGTTAGAGCAGTTCATAGCACTTTTTGCCAGGCAGGTATTTGCCAGTGCTGTGCAAGTGTTTGTCACAGCATTTGGTGTAATATAGCTCAGCCAATCCTTTTGGGCTAGTAGCATTGTCTGGTAGTAATCTGAGTAGCCCGCCTGTGAAGCTAGCTACACCGCCTTTGTATCTAAATTTTTACTGCATCTTACCCACTAAATCGTTTTGGGCCTAGGAGCACTGTCTGCATGTCAGACGAGTAGCCCGCCTGTGAATCTAGCTACACTGCCTGTGCATCTAAATTTTTACTGCATCTAACCCAGTAAATCATTTTGGGCCTAGAAGCAGTGTCTGCACGTCAGCGGAGTATCCCGCCTGTGAACCTAACTACACCACCTGTGTATCTAAATTTTTGTTGCATCTAACCCAGTAAATCATTTGGGGCCTAGGAGCAGTGTATGCACATCAGCGGAGTAGACCGCCTGTGAAGCTACATACCTTTGTATCTAAATTTGTACTGCATCTAACCCAGTAAATCGTTTTGGGCCTTGGAGCAGTGTCTGCACGTCAGCGGAGTAGACCGCCTGTGAAGCTACACAGCCTTTGTATCTAAATTTGTACTGCATCTAAACCAGTAAATCGTTTTGGGCCTAGGAGCAGTGTCTGCACATCAGTGAAGTAGCCCGCCTGTGAAGCTAACTACACCGCCTGTGTATCTAAATTTTTACTGCATCTAACCCAGTAAATCGTTTTGGGCTTTGTAGCACTGTCTGCAAGTCAGCGGAGTAGCCCGCCTGTGAACCTAACTACACCGCCTGTGTATCTAAATTTTTACTGCATCTAACCCAGTTAATCGTTTTTGGCATAGGAGCGGTGTCTGCACATCAGCGGAGCAGCCCGACTGTGAAGCTACACTGCCTGTGTATCTAAATTTTTACTGCATCTCACCCAGTAAATCGCTTTGGGCCTAGGAGCAGTGTATGCACATCAGCGGAGTAGACCGCCTGTGAAGCTACACCGCCTTTGTATCTAAATTTTTACTACATCTAACCCAGTAAATCGTTTTGGGCCTAGGAGCAGTGTCTGCACGTCAGCGGAGTAGCGCGCCTGTGAAGCTAACTACACTGCCTATGTATCTAAATTTTTACTGCATCTAACCCAGTAAATCGTTTTGGGTCTAGGAGCAGTGTCTGCACGTCTGCGGAGTAGCCTGCCTGTGAAGCTAACTACACCGCCTGTGTATCTAAATTTTTACTGCATCTAACACAGTAAATCGTTTTGGGCCTAGGAGCAGTGTCTGCACGTCAGCGGAGTAGCCCACCTGTGAAGCTACACCACCTGTGTATGTAAATTTGTACTGCATATAACCTACTAAATCATTTTGGGCCTAGGAGCAGTGTCTGCACATCAGGGGAGTACCACGCCTGTGAAGCTAACTACACTGCCGGTGTATCAAAATTTTTGCTGCATCTAACAGAGTAAATAATTTTGGGCCTAGGAGCAGTGTCTGCAAGTCAGCGGAGTAGCCCGCCTGTGAAGCTACATGGCCTGTGTATCTAAATTCGTACTGCATCTAACCCACTAAATCGTTTTGGGCCTAGGAGCAGTGTCTGCACGTCAGCAGAGTAGACCGCCTGTGAAGCTACACAGCCTTTGTATCTAAATTTGTACTGCATCTAAACCAGTAAATCGTTTTGGGCCTAGGAGCAGTGTCAGCACGTCAGTGGAGTAGACCGCCTGTGAAGCTACACAGCCTTTGTATCTTAATTTGTACTGCATCTAAACCAGTAAATCTTTTTGGGCCTAGGAGCAGTGTCTGCACATCAGCGAAGTAGCCCGCCTGTGAAGCTAACTACACCGCCTGTGTATTTAAATTTTTACTGCATCTAACCCAGTAAATCGGTTGGGCCTAGGAGCAGTGTCTGCACGTCTGCGGAGTAGCCTGCCTGTGAAGCTAACTACACCGCCTGTGTATCTAAATTTTTACTGCATCTAACACAGTAAATCGTTTTGGGCCTAGGAGCAGTGTCTGCACGTCAGCGGAGCTGCCCGCCTGTAAAGCTACACCACCTGTGTATCTAAATTTGTACTGCATCTAACCTACTAAATCATTTTGGGCCTAGGAGCAGTGTCTGCACATCAGGGGAGTACTACGCCTGTGAAGCCAACTACAAAGCCGGTGTATCAAAATTTTTACTGCATCTAACAGAGTAAATCATTTTGGGCCTAGAAGCAGTGTCTGCACGTCAGCGGAGTAGCCGGACTGTGAAGCTACATGGCCTGTGTATCTAAATTTGTATTGCATCTAACCCACTAAATCGTTTTGGGCCTAGGAGCAGTGTCTGCACGTCAGCGGAGTAGCCCGCCTGTGATGCTAACTACACCGCCTGTGTATTAAAATTTTTACTGCATCTAACAGAGTAAATCATTTGGGCCCAGGAGCAGTGTCTGCATGTCAGCAGAGTAGCCAGCCTGTGAAGCTACACCGCCTGTGTTTCTAAATTTGTACTGCATCTAACCCAGTAAATCGTTTTGGGCCTAGGAGCGGTGACTGCACGTCAGCGGAGAAGCCCAGCTGTGAAGCTAACTACCCTGCCTGTGTATCTAAATTTGTACCGCATCTAACCCAGTAAATAATTTTGGGTCTAGGAGCAGTGTCTGCACGCCAGCGTAGTAGCCCACCTGTGAAGCAACCACACCTCCTGTGTATCTAAATTTGTACTGCATCTAACCCAGTAAATCGTTTTGGGCCGAGGAGCAGTGTCTGCATGTCAGCGGAGTAGCCCGCCTGTGAAGCCACCTTGCCTGTGTATCTAAATTTTTACTGCATCTAACCCAGTAAATCGTTTTGGGCCAAGGAGCAGTTTGGCCACTCAGCTCTGCTCGGTTTCCATCCATCGTTTTTGGTGCCAACAACTACAAATACAGAGTTGCCAATTAGTAAAGCACCAAAATGAGTGGCAAAAGGCCTGCTTCTGGTGGAAAGGGGAATAGGCATGTTGGAAAGGGAAAAAAAGTTGTGTCTGTGGGGTAGGGGGTAAAGCAACAGTAACATCTGCAGAAGAAAGACCATCTTCCAGCCAAAGTAAGATTTCTACTTCTTTTCGTGGACAATCTGATATGATTCCTTTCTTACGACCATCGCTACAAATTCCAGATGAGACACAAAAACAGCAGGTGCTTGAACGGATATCAAGTGCTCGTTCAAGTGGGCTGTCCTCCACGTCAACTTCAACATCACAAATACTCTAGTCCTCAGAGGTGTCACCCCAATCGCACTTGCTTCCTCACAACTCCCAAGTCTCCAGCTGCCCGTCTGAGTATGGGGTAACACATATGGATGAGTCTGCAGAGATATTTACTCATACTATAGCCTGGGAATCAGAGGTCTGCTCCAGAGCTTCTGTGAATCCAGATGAGGAAATGATCTGCACTGATGCCCAGAATCTTTGTGAGTCGGATCCAGGCCCAGATGAAGAAGGTTCTAAGCATAATGTAGACCCTCGTTCCCAAACTGTAACTCCTGTTGGTGGAGATAATGAAGAAGATGATCTTGAGACTGAGATACCTGATTGGAACAAAAACTTGACTTTTCGGTCAGGGCAGGAAGAGGTTGGCTCTGAGGACGACGGGTGTGAGAACACACAGGGTAATAATGACGAGGTTGGAGACCCCACTTACTGTCAACCCACAGTCCACCAGTCCATGAGGTCAGCAGAGGAGGTGGAGGAGGATACTAGTGACGAGTCTTATGACGAGGTTAGGTTGCGCCTTCCTAGACAGAGATGGAGTACTGGAAGCACGTCATCAACTGTGTCTCTGAGCGCAAGTCGTGGTAGCTCTTCAGGTCGCACGGGCTCTAAGCCTTGCATATTCTTGGCAATTTTTGAGATTGCAAAGGATGACCCAACTCATGTTGTCTGTAAGATTTGTCAACAAAATCTCAGTAGGGGCCAAAAAATGAATAGCTTGAGTACTTAATGCATGAAACGTCACATGGATATGAGGCATAAGTTGCAGTGGGAAGCTCACTGTGCTACAATGCGGCCTAGTGGGCCGGGCCAACCACCGTCTGCCCCATCAAGTGCATGCACGGCCTCTTCATCCTCTGTGACTGTAGGGACAGCAGTCGCACATGGTTTTGGATGCAGACCTTCCACCTCTTTACCCGCAACTGCCAGTGTGATTGGCAGGTCATCAGGACATTTGCAAGTGGAAACACCTGCTGGTGTTGAGCGCTCTCCGACATCGAGACCACATTTTTATCAAGGCAACATAATATCTCTGCCTGCACGTTCCTCACAGACCAGCAGTTTTCCAGGGACACCCTACTCAACCCCGTCTAAGCACGGCAGCCAGCCCTCGGTCCCTCAGATGCAGACAAAGACCATTTCCTCTTAGCCATGATCGATGTGAATACTTTTCTGCCCAATGATGACAGAAGTATTCTGGGAGTGATACCTTTATTGGCTAACCAGAAAATAATATGTTTGCAAGCTTTCAGAGCACAGAGGCTCCTTGCCTGAAGAAGGAGCCTCTGTGCTCTGAAAGCTTGCAAACATATTATTTTCTGGTTAGCCAATAAAGGTATCACTCCCAGAATACTTCTGTCATCATTGGGCAGAAAAGTATTCACATCGATTTTTCTGGCTAACACAGTACCACAATACAATTTGCTATTCTCCTAGCCATGACAAAGCTAAGAGGTTGAATTTCACCATCTACAAGCTGTTGGCTACAGAAATGCTGCCTTTCCTCCTGGTGGACACAGATGATTTTCGAGACCTTATGTCCGTCGCAGTGCCCCAGTACCAGATGCCCAGTCAACACTACTTCTCAAAGAAAACTGTGCCTGCGCTACACCAACACGTCGCACACAACATCACCGCTTCCTTGAGAAACTCTGTGTGTGACAGGGTGCATTTCACCACAGACACTTGGACGAGTAGACATGGACAGGGGCGTTACATGCAAGTGACTGGGCACTGGGTAACTATGGTGACATCAAGAGAAGGGGCTGCTGCACAAGTCTTGCCGTCCCCACGAGTTGCTCGTCGATCCTCTGTATCTAGAAGTTCCTCCACTGTTTCTGCCTCCTCATCCTCCTCGCGGTCCTCCTCCTGCACCCAAAGCCTGTCTGGTAATGCCACCCACGTTCTAACTGCGCAGAAGGAATCCTGCACACCTCCTTACTATGCTGTCACCAGGGCTCAACGGCATCAGGCAGTGTTTACCTTGAAATGTCAAGGAAATGTGAGTCACAGAGCTTAGGAGTTGTGGTCAGCTCTGGAGACCGAGTTCCATCAATGGTTTTCTCCACTGAAGCTGCAGCAAGGGAAGGCCGTGTGTGACAATGCTGCAAACCTGGGTGCGACCCTTCGCCGCGGCAATGTCACACACGTGCCTTGTATGGCTCATGTTTTGAACCTGGTTGTCCAGCAATTTCTATCCAACTATCCCAGACTAGGGACTGGGCTTCTGCAGAGTGCACGGTACTGTGTGCTCACTTCCGTCTTTCGCATCCCACAGCTCAACAACTTACTTCTCTACTGAAGTCGTTGGGCCTGCCAGTTCACCGTCTGAACTGCGATGTGCCCACATGGTGGAATTCAACTCTGCACAAGTTGCAGCGACTATGGCAGCACCGAGGAGCCCTGGTGCAATAAGTTATGACATATAGCCTGGGCCAATGAGATCCAGATTTGGGGCAAATCACGCTGCAAGAGTGGTCTCAGATCAGGGACCTATGCACCCTTCTGCACAGTTTTGAAATAGCGACGAAGATGTTTAGCGCTGACGATGCCATTATCAGCATGACTATTCCGGTGATTTACATCCTGGAGCACACCTTAAACAGTATTCGGAGTCAGGTGGTGGGACAAGAGGATGAGGATGAAGAATAAGAGGAGTGATATGCGGAAGGGATAATACCTCCAAGGTCCAGACGGTCGGCAGCACCAAGGCAGCTGCATTGGAGGGTGGGGGAGAGGGATTACCGAGGGTGCATGGTAGCAGCCAAACTGTTGAGGAAGGTGCAGGAGGCAAGGAAGAATTGGAGGACGAACTGGCGCTGGGCATGGAAGACTCATCAGATGAGGGAGACCTTGACCAAATTTCTATTTTGCGAGGTTGGGGGGAGAGGGCAGAGAAAGGAAGCATGATTCTCACCTCGCTGCCACCAAGAAAACAAGGACTTGGTCCTCCTGGATGCGCAAGACACATGAGTGCCTTCTTGCTGCACTACCTGCAATATGACCCTCAGATTGTCAGAATCTGAAGTAATGCCGACTACTGGGTTACCACACTCTTAGATCCCCAGTACAAAAGTAAATTTGGTGAAATAATTCCTGCCATAGAAGAGGAATCACGCATGCAGGAGTATCAGCAGAAACTGTTACAGAATCTTACCTCTGCTTTTCCACAAAACACCAGTGGTGCACATAGCGAATCTCTTGAGTTCTAACTTGCCAACCGTGGGACTGTCATCATTCAAACCGTAACAGTAACATCGTATCTGGTGGTAACAGCAATTTTTTCCAATCGTTTCAAGAATTTTTTAGACCATCCTTTGCAAGGCCACAGGAGACAAGAAGTCTGATGTATAGCCAACGCCTAGAGAGGATAGTACAGGAGTATCTCCAAGTTAACATCAATGCCATGACTGGAACTGTTCATGCCTTGGAGATCTTGTCATGCCCCGCAGCAAGTGTTCTCTCTGAACGTGTGTTCAGCACTGCTGGTGGTGTGCTGACAGATAAGTGCACGTGGCTGTCCAGAGAGAATGTAGACAGACTAACGTCTATCAAGATGAACAAATCCTGGATCTGCAAGGACCTTTCTATCCCTGTGTCATCCTGGGGAGACTAAAAGCTTGATGATTTTTGAAAATCACCTTACCAACCATTTTAAGAAACTCTGGGGAAATTCATGCCACTTAAGTGGTGTCTGTGACCCAATTTTTGGAAAAAATGGTGTCTCTTTTTGGAGCCCCCTTGTGTTTATATGACGTTGGCATCGTCAATTCCAGGTGGGTGGGGTCGCTCTCCCCCCCTTTTAACCTTTAGAAACTACATACACTATGGCTTGGGGTAACACAGATGGTTGAGTCTGCAGAGCTGTTTTTACTCATACTCAGGGCCGGCGTCAGCACCCGGCGTACCAGGGCAAATGCCGGGGCCCTGAACAAATGGGGGGCCCACTCGTGGCCGGGATACCAGGGAGCCCAGGCTGCTCCCCCAGCAGCTTTGTCACTACTTGAGCTCAGCCGTCACTTAAATAAACATGGCCGCGCACAGTGCACTCTGCAGCGATGTGTCTGCTTCTGCTAGTAATGACGCGGCCGGGCGGACACACAAGCAAAGTTAAAGGCACAGTGTCTGCCTGACCGCATCATTAGTAACAGACACAGCTGCAGCGTGCACTGTGGGTGGCCATGTCTGTTTAAGTGACGGCCATCGATCAAGCAGCACTCCTTCCATATCCACATGCCAGAGGAGCCTGATGGGTGACAAGCCTGGGGGAGGTGAGTGAGGCTTGTGTCTGTCTGTATGTCTGTGTATGCCTGTATGATGTGCATATCTGTGTTCATCAGTGTTTGACTGTACATATTTATGTATTTTTGTGAATTTGTGTTCAAATATATGTATGTAAATATCTGCGTATTGTATGTGTATATCTGTGTATTGTATTTGTGTGCATGTCTGCGTATTGCATGTGTATGTCTGCGTATTGAGCGTGTGTGCATGTCTGCGTATTGTGTGGGTGTGCATGTCTGCGTATTGTGTGTGTGTGCGCGTGTGTGCGCATGTCTGCGTATTGTGTGTGTGTGTGCATGTCTGAGTACTGTATGTGTGTGCAGCATGTCTGCGTACTGTATGTGTATGTCTGCGTATTGTGTGTGTGGGTATGTCTGCGTATTGTGTGTGTGCGCGCGCATGTCTGCGTATTGTGTGTTTGCATGTCTGAGTGCTGCGTGTGTATGTCTACGTATTCTGTGTGTGTGTGTATGTCTGCGTATTGTGTGTGTGCATGTCTGAGTGTTGCGTGTGTATGTCTACGTATTCTGTGTGTGTGTGTACGTCTGCGTATTGTGTGTGTGCATGTCTGAGTGCTGCGTGTGTGTGTGCGCATGTCTGAGTACTGTGTGTGCAGCATGTCTGCGTACTGTATGTGTATGTCTGCGTATTCTGTGTGTGTGTGCATGTCTGCGTATTGTGTGTGTGTGTGCATGTCTGCGTATTTGTGTGTGTGTTCGCATGTCTGCGTATTTGTGTGTGCATGTCTGCGTATTGTGTGTGTGTGTGTGTGAGTGCGCATGTCTGCGTACTGTAGATGTGTGTGTATGTCTGCGTATTGTGTGTGTGCATATCTGCCTATGTGAAGGATGAGGGGGAAGGCTAGGCCCTATGTAGTATATCTATATTTCTCCTCCGTATCTGTGCATCATGAATCGTGGTATGTGGGCCCACTGAGACTCTTTTGCCCAGGGCCCACAAAATCCTGGAGCCGGCCCTGCTCATACTATAGCCTGGGATTCAGAGGTCTGCTCCAAACTTTCAGTGTCTGCTAGTCAGCAGAGTACCCCACCCATGAAGCAAGCTACACCACCTGTTTATCTAAGTACTAATTTTTAACTGCATCTAGCCCAGGCAATACTTTGGGCCTAGTAGCAGTTTTTGCTACTCAGCAGAGTACCCCACCCATGAAGCGAGCTACACCGCCTTCTTCCTTTCTCAATCTAACCCCTCGGCTCTGGGGTGTCCGCTATCCCTCCAGCTCTCTCCTTCTCACAGGTGGACTACCACGTGTTTTCACACTGTGGTGAATCTTTTAGGCCCAGGCATAAGAAGTTGTCGCGGTAATGGATAATATGTGCCCCCTTAGAAACATCCATGATGAGCCAGTCGAGGAAGAAACTAAATGCCTCAAATAGTGAGCAGGATATGGAGCATCCCATGGGCAAACAGCGATCTATGTAGTATTCACCTTCACAGGAGCAGCCCAATAGGCAGACACTATTCGGAGGCACAGGTAGTAACCGGAACGCCCCCTCAATGTCTGTTTTGACCATTAGGGTGCCCCTTCCCAACAACTTGACCTGCCTGATTTTCTCATCAAAGGAGGTACAGTATATAGTACTGTACTTGGTTCTGCGTTGATGTTGTCGATTGCTGACCTGCCCCTTGGATATGACAAATGGTGGATAAGTCTGAATGTATTGGATTCCTTTTTTTGCACTACTCCCAACCCCCTACCACTGCGTCTTCTAAGGAAAGTGTTCTGAATGGACCCGCCGCCATTCTACCTAAAGATATTTCTTTTTTAAAATGTTTTGTCACGACGTCTGGGTGTTGGTAGGCTGATTTTAGATTTTTACTCCAGCCTTTCTTGATTTTAGAAGGGCATGACATGCCTATATCTGTGTCTCCTCCTCCATTTACTCCTCCACCTCTTTTCTTTTCTCATGACTATATGTACTTGTTACTTTTCCATGTGTTTGTTATGTCTTCTGAGCAGTTTGTCAACTTTTGAACACCTTTTAAGGTGTTTTCTATGTATTTACTATGTGTTTGTATGTGTTTGTTTGTGTTTGCCTGCCATTGGTTTCAATGAGGTTCGACGGTGTTTGTTGAACGTTCGACGAACATTCATAGAACATGCCCTGTTATGAACAGTTGATTCAGAACCACAATGGACCTTGTAGTTCAGAGCACACAAAGTGACCTGACAATTACCAAAAACATAGGACGAGCTCTGAGACGTGGGAACTCTGCTGACCGCAATCCCTAATCCTATCCAACCACACTAAAGGTAGCCGTGGAGCGCTCCTGACCAGTCCTATGCGCCTCGAGCACAGCCTGAGAAACTAGCTAGCCCTAAGAAAGAAAAATAAGCCTACCTTGCCTCAGAGAAATACCCCAAAGGAAAAAGCAGCCCCCCACATATAATGACTGTGAGTTGAGATGAAAATACAAACGCAGAGATGAAATAGATTTAGCAAAGTGAGGCCCAACTTACTGAACAGACCGAAGATAGGAAAGATTGCTTTGCGGTCAACACAAAACCCTACAAACAACCACGCAGAGGGGGCAAAAAGACCCTCCGCACCGACTAACGGTACGGAGGTGCTCCCTCTGCGTCCCAGAGCTTCCAGCAAGCAAGAAAAACCAATATAGCAAGCTGGACAGAAAAAATAGCAAACAAAAATAACACAAGCAAAACTTAGCTTATGCAGGATAGACAGGCCACAGGAACGATCCAGGAGAAAGCAAGACCAATACTGGAACATTGACTGGAGGCCAGGATCAAAGCACTAGGTGGAGTTAAATAGAGCAGCACCTAACGACTTAACCTCATCACCTGAGGAAGGAAACTCAGAAGCCGCAGTACCACTCTCATCCACCAAAGGAAGCTCATAGACAGAACCAGCCGAAGTACCACTCATGACCACAGGAGGGAGCTTGGCCACAGAATTCACAACAATGCCCCAATTTGACAAACCGAACCGAACTCAAACACTAGGGGGGTGGCTCAACACTACTGGTAACATGCACAAAAGTTAAGACAAATGGGTTTGAGTGGCTACTAAAGATAACATTCTCACCTGTGACCTGTTTAGTTGTAATCAGTGTGTGTGCATAAAAGCTGAGTTTCTAGGATCTAGACAGACTCTTGCATCTTTCATCCAGCCACTGATATTTCTGGATTGTGAGTCATGGGGAAAGCAAAAGAATTGTCAACAGCTCTACAGGAAAAGGTAGTTGAACTGTATAAAACAGAAAAGAGATACAAAAAGATATTCAAGAAATTGAAAATGCCAGTCAGCATTGTTCAATCTGTGATTAACAAATGGTAAATCAGGGGTTCTGTAAAAACAAAACCACGGTCAGGTAGACCAACAAAAATGTCATCCACAACTGCCAAGAAAATTGTTCGGGATGCAAAGAAAATCCACAAATAACATCAGCTGAAATACAGGACTCTCTGAAAACTAGAGGTGTGGCTGTTTCAAGATGCACAATAAGGAGGCACTTCAAGAAAAATTAGCTGCACGGTCGAGTTACCAGAAGAAAGCCATTACTGCACAAATGCCACAAAGTATCTCACCTACAATACGCAAGACAGCACAGAGACAAGCCTCAACACTTCTGGAACAATGTAATTTGGAGTGACGAGACCAAAATTGAACTTTTTAGCCACAACCATAAACATTACATTTGGAGAGAAGTCAACACGGCCTATGATGAAAGGAACACCATTCCTACTGTAAAGTATGGAGGTGGATCGCTGATGTTTTGGGGGATGTGTGAGCTACAAAGGCACAGGAAACTTGGTCAAAGTTAAAGGAAAGAGGAATGCAGCACATGATCAACAAATACTGGAGGCAAATTTGCACTCATCTGCCTGGAGGCTGCGCAAAGTTCGTACTTGGACATTCCAAAATGACAACCATCCAAAACACAAGGCCAAGTCAACCTGTCATTGGCTACAGCAGAAAAAAATGAAGGCTCTGGTGTGGCCATCTCAGTCTCCTGACCTCAATATCACTGAGCCAATCTTTGGAGATCTCAAGCACGCAGTTCATGCTAGACAGTCTAGGATTTTACAGGAACTGGAGGCTTTTTTCCGAAAAGAGTGGGCAGCTTTATTATCTGAGAAAATAAAGAACCTCATCCACAACTACCACAAAAGACTTTGAGCTGTGATTGATGATAGAGGGAGCAATACATGGTATTAGGAAATGGGGCATGAGAACTTTTGATTGGGGTGATTTGGATCATTTGGGTTGTCATTATGATTTAAAAATAGAAAACACAGTAGTTTGACAATAAATGGCTTCACCCAACCACTAACCATGAGTGGAGAAAAAGTTTTGGTGTTATCATTCATATTCTGTGAAAAAAGACCAAGAAAGCAAAAATTCTGCCTGGGTTTGTAAACTTTTGAGCACAGCTGTATATAAGTTTGTGAAGGTCATTTTACTCATCATGAACTGTTTTTATGTTTGGCACCTTGGTAATGAGACACCTTTTTATAGGCCCTCAATTGAACCAGCTGTTATTTTTCGCTAAGTAGCAGGATTGCTTTCTACTTACTTATATACCGTATTTCCATGGCTTTTTGAACCTCTCTTGCTTTATGCATTCAATACTTTGTATTTGTGTAATTTCTCATTATTATTATTTAATTTATGAACAACTTTGGATTGATTTTTTTTGTCTGTGTGGATTGCATTGGTTTTTACCAACATCTGGTGAGAATTTCATGTCAATAGCACCTTTAGAAATATATTTATTTCGAAAATTGGTGATGAGCGAACCCGAACTGAAAAGTTCAGGGTCTGTACCAGACACGTTGTGTTCGGTACCGAGCCCCAAATACGGACTTCTTACTGTATGTCCGGTTTGCTGCTTGAGTTTGGCAGACAATTAAAACTTGTTGATAGGCTGCACCTATGCAGAATGTTTTTATAATACAAAAAAAAACAGTATTATATATACACCGCTCAAAAAAATAAAGGGAACACTTAAACATCAGAATATAAATCCAAGTAAATCAAACTTCTGTGAAATCAAACTGACTCCATGAGGATGGTCTGAGTGCCCATGTCCACAGATGTGATTGTACTCACAGCCCAACACCATTCAGGACGCTTGGCATTTGCCACAGGATTGGCAAATTTGCCACTGGCGCCCTGTGCTCTTTACAGATGAAAGCAGGTTCACACTGAGCACATGTGACAAATGTGACAGAGTCTGGAGACGCAGTGGAGAGCGATCTGCTGCCTGCAGCATCCTTCAGCATGACCGGTTTGGCAGTGGGTCAGTAATGGTGTGGGGTGACATTTCTTTGGAGGGCCGCACAGCCCTCCTTGTGCTCGCCAGAGGTAGCCTGTCTGCCATTAGGTACCGAGATGAGATCCTCAGACCCCTTGTGAGACCATATGCTGGTGTGGTTGGCCTTGGGTTCCTTCTAATGCAGGACAATGCCAGACCTCATGTGGCTGGAGTGTGTCAGCAGTTCTTGCAAAATGAAGGCATTGAAGCTATGGACTGGCCTGAATCTGATTGAGCACATCTGGGACATCATATCTTGCTCCATCCACCAATGTCACATTGCACCACAGACTGTCTAGGAGTTGGTGGATGCTTTAGTCCAGGTCTGGGAGGAGATCCCTCAGGAGACCATCCGCTGCCTCATCAGTAGGGAGGTCATACAGGCATGTGGAGGCCACACACAATACTGAATATCTTTTCCTTGTCATGAGGCATTTCCACTGAAGTTGGATCAGCCTGTAAATTGATTTTCCACTTTGATTGTGAGTATCATTCCAAATCTAAACCTCCATGGGATATTCATTTTGATTTACATTGATAATTGTTGTTTTATTTATCTGAACACATTCCACTATGCAATGAATAAAAATTTGCAACTTTAACATTTAATTCAAAGATATCTAGGATGTGGTATTTTAGTGTTCCCTTTATTTTTTTGAGCAGTGTGTATACATATATACAGTATATACTTGATTATAAGCAGAGATTTTTAACCCATTTTTTTAGTCTGAAAGTGCCCCTCTCAACTTATACTTGAATCATTTTTCCAAGGGGTTGGTGGGGGAGGAGTAGCGGCGGGTGTCACATACTCACCTGCTCCTGACATGGTCCCTGCATCTCTGATGGTCTCCGGGTGCTGGCAGCTCTTCCTGTGTTCAGTTGTCACGTGGTACCGCTCATTAAAGTAATAAATATGGACGCGACTCCACTTCCATAGGGGTGGAGCGCATATTCATTACTTTAATGAGCGGTACCAGTGACCGCTGAACACCGGAACAAGCTGCTGGTGCTGAAACCATCTGTCAGTGAGAAACAGGGACCGCGCTGGGAGCAGGTGAGTATAACGGGGGAGGGTGAGCATTGTGCGATATTTACCTGTCCCCGTTCCACCACCGGGCTCCATCTTCTGTGTCCTCTGGCTGTGACATTCAGGTCAGAGGGCACAATGACATGTTTAGTGTGCGCCCATTGCCTGAACAGTCACTGCAGAGAGCCGGAAGACGGAGCGGCGCCCGGTGGTAGAACGGGGACTGGTGAATATCGCAAGTGCCGGGGGCCTGAGCAACGAGAGGTGAGTATGCCATTTTTTTTTATTGCAGCAACAGCATATGGGGCATATTACTCTATGGAGCATCTTATGGGGCCATAATCAACCTTTAAGCTGTATGATATGGGGCACATGTTTCTATGGAACATCTTATGGAGCCATAATCATCCTTTATGCCGCATTATATGGGGAACATGTTTCTATGGAGCATCTTATGGGGCCATAATAAACCTTTATGCAGCATTGTATGGGGCAAATGTTTCTATAGAACATCATATGGGGCCGTAATCAACCTTTGCGCAGCATTATATGGGGCAAATATTTCCAGGCATGCTCAGAATGAAAAAAACATGATACGTCGCTGGATTTATGTGTTTGACGGTCAGCGAGGGATCGTGCGTCCATAGGCTTCCATTATAGCCAAAGACGGACAGCACAGGACCCGTCACTGAGCGATTTTACGACGTGCAGAAAAAACGTTCCTCTGAACGTCTTCTCCGCAAGATGGACCGCTATTTTCTGGCGGATCCAGTGCACGACGGATAAAACAGATGGCCATTCGTCACAATCCGTTGCTAATACAAGTCTATGGGAAAAAACAGGATCCTGCAGAAAAATTTGCAGGATCCTGTTTTTCCAAAACTTGACGGATTTCGACGGGAGGAAAAAGACGGAAGTGTGAAAGAGGCCTTATACTCGAGTATATACGATATATATATTTATATAATATATATATATATATATATATATATATATATATATAATCACATATGCCTACTGTCTTCCATATTCCTCTCATCTATCACCTGAGATAAAAGAAGCTTACACTTTCAGGGTCCACATGTTTTCAGATGGTAATATTCTTGCAGAGGTTTGCCAGGCCAAACACTGATGGTTTGTTTTGCCTTATTGTGGACTGCATCCTTTTATTTTTCATGTTTTCCATTAGCGAAGCCATTGATTTGTTTTTTTCTTTTAACCATGGCCTTTCTTTCTGTTGGTATAAATGCATCCTTATTCAGTAGGTCTTTCCTTTATTTCTTCACATAAAACTGTAGAATAAATTCTGAAAGATTATAATGCTCTGAAGACTGATGATGCCCATTCAAACTCCTTTTTACTTCTGCAGATTCTAATTGAGCAATTTGTCACAATTTGACAAATGATTATACAATATGCCCAATTTAAAAAATAATAATCTAGTATGTAATGATTGTGATAAATTGACCAAAATTCATACAGTAGCATAAACAAACAAAGCAGCAAAGTAAGAAACATACAGTTGGGAATATGTTTTTCTTTGCAGAAGTAACTTAAAGGGAACCTGTCACCCCCAAAAGGGAAGTTGAGCTAAGCCCACCTGCATCAGGGGCTTATCTACAGCATTCTGGAATGCTGTAGATAAGCCCCTGATGTATCCTGAAAGATGAGAAAAAGTGGTTAGATTATACTCACCCAGCTGTGTTCCGGTCCGATGGGTGTCATGGTCCGGTCCGGGGCCTCCCATCTTCATAAGATGACGTCCTCTTCTTCTCTTCACGCTGTGGCTCTGGCGCAGGCGTACTTTGTCTGCCCTGTTGAGGGCAAAGCAAGGTACTACAGTGCGCAGGCGCCGGGCCTCTCTGACCTTTCCCGGCGCCTGCACACTGCAGTACTTTGCTCTGCCCTTAGCAGGGCAGAGAAAGTACGGCGGAGCCTTAGCCGCAATGTGACTGCAAGACAAGGATGTCATCGTAAGAAGATGGGAGGCCCTGGACCAGACCACGACGCCCATCGGATCGGACCGCCCACGTGACTATAATCTAACCTCTTTTTCTCATATTTCAGGTTACATCGGGGGCTTATCCACAGCATTCCAGAATGCTGTAGATAAGCCCCTGATGGCGATGGGCTTAGCTCAACTTCCATTTTGGGGGGACAGGTTCCCTTTAATTTTTTTATATTTTTACTTGTTCTATCCATCATTTCCAGCCACCGAGAGATAGATGCAGGGTTACACAAATGGGACGTTTAGCAATCAGAAGCTTATTATGGGTTAAGTAAGCAGAATGTGTTTAATTCTACTCTAGTTGCATCACGAGTAAAATATGGCATTTTTCAGTTAAGGTTAGTGGGCTGTGTCCATAATGAATGAGCATGTTACAGTCACAAAAAACACCATTCTTTTTGTTTTTCATTTTAACTTTAACATGGTTGGAGTAGATTGAACTGTTAACTGGTTCTAACAGATTTGCTCAAAAGTGCCACTAAATATTAAAGAGGACGTATCCTTAATCTGAGACTGCCTTTTTATTTAAAAAATATGTAGTGAGCAATCCCAGATTGGTGATTTTTTAAAATATTACTTACTAGCTGAAGAGCCCCGCGTTGCCTGGGCATAGTAAATATCTGTAGTTAGTTATAGCACTTCTCTTATTTTCCCATCACGCCTCTCATTTTCCCCCTCACATCTTTCATTTTCCCCCTCACATCTCTCACTTTCTCCCTCTCACCTCTCATTTTCCCCCTCATTCCTCTTAATTTCCCCTCACTCTTCTCATTCCCCCCTAACACTTGTCATTTCGACCTCACATCTGTCATTTTCCGATCACTCCACTATTTTCCCTCACTCCTCTCATTTTGCACTCACACCTTTTCATTTTCACCTCACACCTCTCATTTTCACCTCACACCTCTCATTTTCACCTCACACCTCTCATTTTCCCCTCAGTATATACATGTTTCTCATCTCCCTTATATATAGTATACACCTGTATGTCATCTCCTGTATATAACATATACCTGTATACATCTCCCCTGTATATAGGATACTGTATACCTGTATGTCATCTCCCCTGTAAATAGTATATACCTGCTGTATGTCATCTCCCCTGTATATAGTATATACCTATGTGTCATCTCCTCCTGTATATAGTATATACCTGTATATCATCTCTTCTGTATATAGTATAAACCTGTATGTTATCTCCTCCTATATATAGTATATACAGTACCTGTATGTCATCTCCTGTATATAGTATATACCTGTATGTCATCTCCTCGTATATAGTATATACCTGCTGTATGTTATCCCCTCCTCTATACAGCTATGTGTCATCTCCTCTTTTATATAGTATATACCTGTATGTCATCTCCTCCTGTATAAAGTATATACGTGTGTCATCTCCTCCTGTATATAGTATATACGTGTGCCATCTCCTCCTGTATATAGTATATACCTGTATGTCATCTCCTTATATATAGTATATACCTGTATATCATCTCCTCCTGTATATAGTATATACCTGTAAGTCATCTGCTCCTGTATATAGTATTTACCTGTGTGTCATCTCCCCTGTATATAGTATGTACCTGTATGTCATCTCCTCCTGTATTAGACCTCGTTCACACGTTATTTGGTCAGTATTTTTACCTCAGTATTTGTAAGCTAAATTGGCAGCCTGATAAATCCCCAGCCAACAGGAAGCCCTCCCCCCTGGCAGTATATATCAGCTCACTCATACACATAATAGACAGGTCATGTGACTGACAGCTGCCGTATTTCCTATATGGTACATTTGTTGCTCTTGTAGTTTGTCTGCTTATTAATCAGATTTTTATTTTTGAAGGATAATACCAGACTTGTGTGTGTTTTAGGGAGCGGTTCATGTGTCAAGTTGTGTGTGTTGAGTTGCGTGTGGCGACATTCATGTAGCGACTTTTGTGAGATGTGTTTTGTGTGGCGACATGCGTGTAGCAACTTTTTGTGTGTCAAGTTGCATGTGACAGGTTAGTGTAGCAAGTTGTGTGCAGCAAGTTTTGTGCATGGTGTTTTGAGAGTGGCGAGTTTTATGTGTGGTGCGTTTTGAGTATGTGCAAGTTTTGTGTGAGGCAACTTTTGCATGTGTTGCAACTTTTGTGCATGTGGCAATTTTTCCGCGTGTGCAAGTTTTTGCGTGTGGCGAGTCTTCCATGAGGTGAGTTTTGCATGTGGTGAATTTTGTGCGTGGCGAGTTTTGAGTGGCGACTGTTGTGTTTCGACTTATGTGGCAAGGTTGGTGTATGTGTGTTGAAATGTGTGCTTAGGGTGGTATATGTGTTCAAGCACGTGATAGTGTGTGGCACATTTTGTGTGTGTGTGTTCCTATCCCCGTGTGTGGTGAGTTTCCCATGTGGGGGCCCCACCTTAGCAGCAGTACGGTATATACTCTCTGGTGCCATCGCTCTCATTCTCCTTGTTCACATCTGGCAGCTGTCAATTTGCCTCCAACACTTTTCCTTTCACTTTTTCCCCATTATGTAGATAGGGGCAAAATTGTTTGGTGAATTGGAACTCGCGGGGTTAAAATTTCACCTCACAACATAGCCTATGACGCTCTCGGGGTCCAGACATGTGACTGTGCAAAATTTTGTGGCTGTAGCTGCTACGGTGCAGATGCCAATCCCGGACATACACACATACATACACACACACATATTCAGCTTTATGTATTAGATTAACAGAAGTGGTCAGAAGGAACTCTAAAAGGGCCCAAATGTTCTAGCAAGGTTGGGTCTGAACGTCCGGGTTGTGGGATCCTGGTATGCACAGCGGTATCCCACAGCCCGCCGTGGCTGCTCTCGAAGTGAACGATTAAAATCTTGTTCTTGTTCCAGAGCTGACCTGTATTTTTATTAGGCTACTTTCACACTAGCATTTTCTGCAATCCGTCACAATGCGTCGTTTTGCAGAAAAAACACATCCTGCAAAAGTGCTTCCAGGATGCGTTTTTTCCCCATAGACTTGCATTGACGACACATTTGCGACGGATTGCCACACGTCGCATCCGTGGAACGACGGATGCATCGTGCTTCTGAGGACCGTCGGGAGCAAAAAACGCTACATGTAACGTTTTTTGCTCCTGACGGACCGCATTTTCCGACCGCGCATGCGCGGCCGGAACTCCGCCCCCACCTCCCCGCACCTTACAATGGGGCAGCGGATGCGCCGGAGAAATGCATCCACTGCCTCCATTGTGCAATGCGCTAAACGCTAGCGTCGGAATCTCTCCACAACGCATTGCGACGGGGAGATTCCGACGCTAGTGTGAAAGAAGCCTTAAGCTGTTATTAAGCTGTTATTGAATAGTAACTTATCTAACAATGTTACTATTGTAACATATGTTACTACATATACTAATGTTGATAACAGCTTAGTAAAGAATGTGGCAGTGCTAAGTTAGTGCAATGAGTGAGATCTCACAAGATCGCTTGCTTTTATTGTGAGAGGGGCCACAGTACTCTTTAAGTACAAAGTTTAATAAAGTTCAGTTATTAAACAGATCTGCAAAAAGTCATATATGGAAAACTCCAGCTGTCAGAGGAAATTAGAATCAGGCAGTTGCATTTCAACTGTGGATCACAGTGTTTTTAGAGAGATAACCTGCTGCAAAGGGTGAATTATATCTATTCCCCCTTCTTCCTGTAGTGCAGCGGGGTTGGTGCAGTGTGACAGATCAGGCAGTGACCCAGGAAAGTTCAAAACAAAGTATCTTTTAATGATCAGCGTACTCACAAACAGAAAGTAAATAGGATACTCTGGATCGCAGCCAGGAAACAAATACAGTCCCTGTCCGAGACTGGTTGCCGTGGGTGACTGCAGCGCCGTGTACACTGAGGGTGCCAGGCCTCTTGGCTCGCTTAGGCTCTGTGTTGCTTCACACAGGTGGAGCTTCTGCAGAGCCCTCTGCTCTGCACGCTTGCAAAACCCAACTGACACACCCCACCCTTTGCTGCAGGTATTTTTTAGGCAATCAATGAGCTTCTGTGCACATCCTGGGGGACAAATAGTGACCCTCGCATACAACACAGGTCACTGTCTCACAACACATGCATGCAAACCAAGCATGCATGTGTAAGCCTGCCGTCACACTAGCAGTATTTTGGTCAGTATTTTACATCAGTATTTGTAAGCCAAAACCAGGAGTGGGTGATAAATGCAGAAGTGGTGCATATGTTTCTATTATACTTTTCCTCTGATTGTTCCACTCCTGGTTTTGGCTTATAAATACTGATGTAAAATACTTACCAAATACTGCTAGTGTGATGGCAGTCTAAGAAAGAGTCAGGTGAGATAGGTAAGCGTTCAGCTGACAACTTTGTAATGTGTGTTGCCAGCCTTGACCCACCCACCAGCCAGAAATGGCTGATTTCAGAAGACAACGGCTTGCATTCAACAGCAATGAAAGTAGGGTACACTTCAATTTTAAGTGTCTTTTTATAAGAGCCTCTATGATTTATGCCAGCATTATGTTTTTAATTTTTTGCAAATTTTTGGGAAAAATGTGACAATTGATTGAAAGTCTGTAAATCTGAAAAGACTTACAGTATGTAGAAACATAACTAATCATTTAAGTAACAAGCAAAATTACAATTGGGAAAATTATATATTTGTATTTTAATTCTTGCTGAAATTGAGACAAATCCTGGTGCAGCAACCATCCGCAATGCCATGACACAAGGTCTTCTGTGATTGGCTGCCAATGTCACATGTCCTTGGCCATATAAAAAGGGGAGATTTCTACTTAAAAATTGTTAGGCCTAATATAGTTTTGCAGCCACAAGGACAAGTTAGCTACCCCAAATCGTTTGTGTAAAACTGTGTTTCAGTGGCAATACAGAACTCCAGATTTCCATGTGACAATTGTTAGGCCTAATACAGTATTGCAGCCTCAATGCCCAATTAGATACTCCAAATCGTTTCTGCTAACACTGTGTTTCAGTTGCAAATCAGAAGCTCAGATTTCCACTTTAAAATCGCCTTATATAGGGTACAGATACGTTCTCTTCGGCAAAAGGTGGTCTGTTCGGCGAACCCAAACCAAACCAAATCTTGAAAGGTTCTTTCATCTCTATTTAAGACTATAGCACAAGTTTTAATGTAATCTATATATAGTAGTCTATATACAGTAGATGTAATTATGAACTTTACACATCAATAGGTTATCTACTCCAACATGTTCTCTACCCCAGTATGATCTCTGTGTTAGAAAGCTGAGCTTTCCCGAGATATGTCCGGACATTCAGCAGACACAGAAGAAATTCAGTTTGATGAAAACAGTGGAAGTGACAGGATGGCAAGTGCAGTACATTGTAGCTTTACAAAGAAAGTGAGGGATTTGAAGCTTCGTTTTGTGGGTAAAATTCATTATAAAGGAAGAAAAGAGAACTAAAGAGATCTATGAAAGGTCTACAAAGTAATGTTTTAGGCCAATAAGTTTAAATGGGGTAGGGAATCAACCGAGGATGACCACCGTACAGAGTGAACTGTTTAAGCATCTTTAGAGGAAATGTGCCATAAAGTGGAGGTCATTATTTTGGAAGATCTATCTTCTAAAATAATAACAATAACTAGTAAGCCCATGGCTATATAGTAATGCATTAGGTAAGTATCAGTGCAATTTCTGTATATCAGAATCACTCAAGCAGCTAAAATTCAATCATAGCCACCGGAACAAGTTTCGCCTTGACAGGCTTCCTCAGGGGACTGTGGCTATAATGAGTTACAAAACAAGGTATTCGACCTCTTAATGCTTTTGTTCTATCCTCATTTGCCCTTAAGTGTACCAATTGGATATCCTCTATTTCATCTCCCATTAGGTTCATATACCCGTTTTCCAATCACCACACATCTATCTTTAAGTAGCCGTTCGATGATAATCTGTGCAAAACTGTTAAGCGCTGCAGGACATGTTAGAGTTATATAAAAATAAAGATTATTATTTGTATTATTAGTATTATCCATCTTTGGTTAGCCTTACATATACTCACCTCCCCTCTCATTATGACACTGCCAAGAGAATAGGATAAGCCAATGTAATCATTCATTGTCAGATGCTGACTATGTCGTTGTTCTATATCATTATCATATGCACTGCTGTTCGGCCAATGGGATTGCTGCATATGCCTTTGTGCATGCGTTATTATTCACCATAACATTTTTAGCTCCATTGGTTAGTTTGCCTTCCAATCAAACCTGGACTGGGCGTGTGCATGCAGCAGCACTTCATAGGTTTGCACTTACCCTGCATCATTGCGATATCGATCAATGGGGCTCCATCTTCAACGTCACAAGGCATGAGCACTTTGAGTATAGTCTTATTGCACATGTATTCTGCCTCATAGCAGAGGATACCAAAAAACAACAGTGCACATGACGTGGCACTTAGGCTGTAATACTGTGATTGGAAGATAATATTAAGGCTATTATAAAGATGATTCCCTCAGGCATATATGGTACAATATTCAAAAAGACTGTATATTAAAGATAATACAAATAAAAAGTAAAGTAAATTATACCTATCATTGTATGCACTTTTATGATCTATAAATTATAGTTGGCCATAAATAAATAAATGTGGGATAGACAGACATTTAAAGGCTTCTTTAGAATTGTTGCATCCACATCTGCACATAGGGTCCATATGATAATCCCATTTATCATTAAAACCAGTTATGATGATTTAGAGCCACTGATATATATATATATATATATTTGTTTTTTTACTAGTCTACAAGTAATAATTTATACACCTTATTTAATTTTACACATTTATACTGTATATACTCGAGTATAAGCCGACCTGAGTATAAGCCGAGGCACCTAATTTTGCCATGGAAAACTGGGTAAGCTTTTTGACTCGAGTATAAGCGGGGTCTGTATTGTCCCCTCATCCCTGTCCTGGTATGCATGGCTCCCCCATTCTGTCCTGGTTTGCATGGCTTCCAGTCATGTCCTGGTATGCATGGCTCCCCCGTCCTGTCCTGGTATGCATAGCTCCCCCATTGCTGTCCTGGTACACATGGCTCCTTATCCCCTATCCTTTCATGAATGCTTCCCATTGAAAAAAAAAAAAAACCATCCTACTCACCTTCCATGCACCCTCGCTGCATCTCGTTGGTCCCGGCGCCCTTGCAGCATCTTGGTGGGATCTTGGTGCCGAGATCTCCATCTGCGCATGTGCCGCCCCCGGCAGCCATTTTCACGGAGTCCACCGCATTGGAAACCTTGTAACTGTGGGAGCTCTGGGCTTTCACAAAATGTCGGCAGAGCCCCCGCAGCACCAAACACTAGCAGCGGCGCGCTGCACATCCGAACTCCCCCTCATCCCAGCCTGCGGCCTGCAGCAATGCTCCACTCTTGCCTCCTCCAGTGACACTGTGACCCTGCTCCACGGCAGCCGGTAAGGTATATCTGCATTATAAGATGCACCCCCATTTTTCCCCCCAAACTTGGGAGAAAAAAGTGCATCTTATAATCTGGAAAATACGGTAAGTGTGAACCTATGGAGTGCCGTTGTATGCACACGCCCCACCCAGGTTTGATTGTAAGGTGAGCTAACCAATGGAGGTAAAGATGTTATTATGAATAATAATACATGCACAAGGGCATCTGCAATGATACGATCTCATTGATAAATACGATAATGATATACAGCGATGACTTAACCATCGTCTCACGCTGAATGGGTACATTGGCCTATCCTTTTCTCTTGACAGTGGCATAGTGAGAGTGGATAAGTATATATAACACTAACCAATGATTGACGGCTATTTAAAGATAGATGTGTGATGGTTGGTAAACTGGTACATGAACATGGACATGAAATAGAGGATATCCAATTGATCCATTAAGGGCAAATAAGGATAAAACAAAGACTTTAAAGGGAGTCTGTCACCGCCAAAATCGTATATGAGCTGCGTCCACCGGCATCAGGGGCTTATCTATAGCATTCTGTAATGCTGTAGATAAGCCCCAGATATAACCTAAAAGATGAGAAATAAAGGTTATATTATACTTACCCAGGGGCTTTCCCATTGCAGTCCGGTCCAGCACCTAATATCTTGATACGATAACGTCCTCTTCTTGTCTTCTTGTCATGGCTCCTGTGCAGGTGTACTTTGTCTGCCCTGTTGAGGGCAGAGCAAAGTACTGCATTGCGCAGGTACAGGGCTGGAAGCTGGAAGTATTTATAATGGTATTTTTACTAAGCTCTGATGTATCGCTACACAGTAGCTGAAGAGCTCAGTGAGGAGGGGAGGGTATGTTCAAAATTCATGTTCAAATCTCAGCCCAGTTAAACTATAACATCATCTTAATCCAGTCAGGGACTGGAAATAACTGTGTGACAGAAAGAAAGCCACTGATCATCATGAATTTGATGAACGAGGTTACTATGCCCTGTCTTATTCCTGCCCTGCCTACCTTATCAGAGTTGGTCAAAAATGGAGAGAAAATGCCCGAAGTCGCAATTTTTTTGCCAAGCGTTGCATTCACTAAACTTTATGACTTTGCAAAACTTTATATGCCAGTTTCCTTGCATAAATGCTTGGATGAATCTGGGTCTAAGTTTTACTCAGCTCTGCAGCCACTGTTCCATGATGTGACCAGTTTAACCTGCTCAATTTGGTGAAAGGTCCTCTTTAACCCCTCTGTGACCTTAGACGTACTATCCCGTCGAGGGGGGAGCGCGGCCGATCGCGGCCGGGTGTCAGCTGCTTATCGCAGCTGACATCCGGCACTATGTGCCAGGAGCGGTCACGGACCGCCCCCGGCACATTAACCCCTGGCACACCGCGATCAAAGATGATCGCGATGTGCCGGCGGTGCAGGGAAGCACCGCGCAGGGAGGGGGCTCCCTGCGGGCTTCCCTGAGCCCCCCGCAGCAACGCGATGTGATCGCGTTGCTGCGAGGGTCTCCTCACCTCCCTCCCTGCTCGAGCCCCGGATCCAAGATGGCCGCGGATCCGGGTCCTGCAGGGAGGGAGGTGGCTTCACAGAGCCTGCTCAGAGCAGGCACTGTGAAGGCTGCAGCGCTGCATGTCAGATCAGTGATCTGACAGAGTGCTGTGCAAACTGTCAGATCACTGATCTGTGATGTCCCCCCCTGGGACAAAGAAAAAAAGTAAAAAAAAAAATTTCCAAATGTGTAAAAAAAATAAAAAAAAATATTCCAAAATAATGAAAAAAAAAAAAAAATATTATTCCCATAAATACATTTCTTCATCTAAATAAAAAAAAAAAACAATAAAAGTACACATATTTAGTATCGCCGCGTCCGTAACGACCCGACCTATAAAACTGTCCCACTAGTTAACCCCTTCAGTAAACACCGTAAGAAAAAAAAAAAAAAAACGAGGCAAAAAACAACGCTTTATTATCATACCGCCGAACAAAAAGTGGAATAACACGCGATCAAAAGGACAGATATAAATAACCATGGTACCGCTGAAAGCGTCATGTTGTCCCGCAAAAAAAGAGCCACCATACAGCATCATCAGCAAAAAAATAAAAAAGTTATAGTCCTGAGAATGAAGCGATGCAAAAATAATTATTTTTTCTGTAAAATAGTTTTTATCGTATAAAAGCGCCAAACCATAAAAAAATGATATAAATGAGGTATCGCCGTAATCGTACTGACCCGAAGAATAAAACTGATTTATCAATTTTACCAAACGCGGAACGGTATAAACGCCTCCCCCAATAGAAATTCATGAATAGCTGGCTTTTGGTCATTCTTCCTCACAAAAATCGGAATAAAAAGCGATAAAAAAATGTCACGTGCCCAAAAATGTTTTCAATAAAAACGTCAACTCGTCCCGCAAAAAACAAGACCTCACATGACTCTGTGGACCAAAATATGGAAAAATTATAGCTCTCAAAATGTGGTATTGCAAAAAATATTTTTTGCAATAAAAAGGGTCTTTCAGTGTGTGACGGCTGCCAATCATAAAAATCCGCTAAAAAACTCGCTATAAAAGTAAATCAAACCCCCCTTCATCACCCCCTTAGTTAGGGAAAAATAAAAAAAAATGTATTTATTTCCATTTTCCCATTAGGGCTAGGGTTAGGGCTAGGATTAGGGTTAGGGTTAGGGTTAGGGTTAGGGCTAGGGTTAGGGCTAGGGCTAGGGTTAGGGCTAGGGTTAGGGCTAGGGTTAGGGTTAGGGCTAGGGTTAGGGCTAGGGTTAGGGCTAGGGTTAGGGCTAGGGTTAGGGCTAGGGTTAGGGTTAGGGTTAGGGCTAGGGTTAGGGCTAGGGTTAGGGTTAGGGTTAGGGTTAGGGCTAGGGTTAGGGTTAGGGTTGGGGCTACAGTTAGGGTTGGGGCTAAAGTTAGGGTTAGGGTTTAGATTACATTTACAGTTGGGAATAGGGTTGGGATTAGGGTTAGGGGTGTGTCAGGGTTAGAGGTGTGGTTAGGGTTACCGTTGGAATTAGGGTTAGGGGTGTGTTTAGATTAGGGTTTCAGTTATAATTGGGGGGGTTTCCACTGTTTCGGCACATCAGGGGCTCTCCAAACACGACATGGCGTCCGATCTCAATTCCAGCCAATTCTGCGTTGAAAAAGTAAAACAGTGCTCCTTCCCTTCCGAGCTCTCCTGTGTGCCCAAACAGGGGTTTACCCCAACATATGGGGTATCAGCGTACTCAGGACAAATTGGACAACAACTTTTGTGGACCAATTTCTCCTGTTACCCTTGGGAAAATACAAAACTGGGGGCTAAAAAATAATTTTTGTGGGAAAACAAAAAGATTTTTTATTTTCACGGCTCTGCGTTATAAACTGTAGTGAAACACTTGGGGGTTCAAAGTTCTCACAACACATCTAGATAAGTTCATTGAGGGGTCTAGTTTCCAATATGGGGTCACTTGTGGGGGGTTTCTACTGTTTAGGTACATTAGGGGCTCTGCAAACGCAATGTGACGCCTGCAGACCAATCCATCTAACTCTGCATTCCAAATGATGCTCCTTCCCTTCCGAGCCCTCCCATGCGCCCAAACGGTGGTTCCCCCCCACATATCGGGTATCAGCGTACTCAGGACAAATTGGACAACAACATTTAGGGTCCAATTTCTCCTGCTAACCTTGGAAAAATACAAAACTGGGGGCTAAAATATAATTTTTGTGGAAAAAAAAATATTTTTTATTTGCATGGCTCTGCGTTATAAACTGTAGTGAAATACTTCGGGGTTCAAAGTTCTCACAACACATCTAGATAAGTTCATTGAGGGGTCTAGTTTCCAATATGGGGTCACTTGTGGGGGGTTTCTACTGTTTAGGTACATTAGGGGCTCTGCAAACGCAATGTGACGCCTGCAGACCATTCCATCTAAGTCTGCATTCCAAATGGCGCTCCTTCCCTTCCGAACCCTCCCATGCGCCCAAACGGTGGTTCCCCCCCACATATGGGGTATCAGCGTACTCAGGACAAATTGGACAACAACTTTTGGGGTCCAATTTCTCCTGTTACCCTAGGGAAAATACAAAACTGGGGGCAAAAATATAATTTTTGTGAAAAAATATGATTTTTTATTTTTCGGTTCTGCATTATAAACTTCTGTGAAGCACTTGGTGGGTCAAAGTGCTCACCACACCTCTAGATAAGTTCCTTAGGGGGTCTACTTTCCAAAATGGTGTCACTTGTGGGGGGTTTCAATGTTTAGGCACATCAGTGGCTCTCCAAACGCAACATGGCGTCCCATCTCAATTTCTGTCAATTTTGCATTGAAAAGTCAAACTGCGCTCCTTCCCTTCCGAGCTCTCCCATGCGCCCAAACAGTGGTTTACTGCCACATATGGGGTATCAGCGTACTCAGGACAAATTGGACAACAACTTTTGAGGTCCAATTTCTTCTCTTACCCTTGGAAAAATAAAAAATTGGGGGCAAAAATATAATTTTTGTGAAAAAATATGATTTTTTATTTTTACGTTTCTGCATTATAAACTTCTGTGAAGCACTTGGTGGGTCAAAGTGCTCACCACACATCCAGATAAGTTCCTTAGGGGGTCTACTTTCCAAAATGGTGTCACTTGTGGGGGGTTTCAATGTTTAGGCACATCAGTGGCTCTCCAAACGCAACATGGCGTCCCATCTCAATTCCTGTCAATTTTGCATTGAAAAGTCAAATAGCGCTCCTTCCCTTCCGAGCTCTCCCATGCGCCCAAACAGTGGTTTACTGCCACATATGGGGTATCAGCGTACTCAGGACAAATTGGACAACAACTTTTTGGGTCCAATTTCTCCTGTTACCCTTGGTAAAATAAAACAAATTGGAGCTGAAGTAAATTTTTTGTGTAAAAAAGTTAAATGTTCATTTTTATTTAAACATTCCAAAAATTCCTATTAAACACCTGAAGGGTTAATAAACTTCTTGAATGTGGTTTTGAGCACCTTGAGGGGTGCAGTTTTTAGAATGGTGTCACACTTGGGCATTTTCTATCATATAGACCCCTCAAAATGACTTCAAATGAGACGTGGTCCCTAAAAAAAAATGGTGTTGTAAAAATGAGAAATTGCTGGTCAACTTTTAACCCTTATAACTCCCTAACAAAAAAAAAAATTGGTTCCAAAATTATGCTGATGTAAAGGAGACATGTGGGAAATGTTACTTATTAAGTATTTTGTGTGACATATCTCTGTGATTTAATTGCATAAAAATTCAAAGTTTGAAAATTGCGAAATTTTCTAAATTTTCGCCAAATTTCCGTTTTTTTCACAAATAAACGCAGGTACTATCAAAGAAATTTTACCACTATCATGAAGTACAATATGTCACGAGAAAACAATGTCAGAATCACCAGGATCCGTTGAAGCGTTTCGGAGTTATAACCTCATAAAGGGACAGTGGTCAGAATTGTAAAAATTGGCCTGGTCATTAACGTGCAAACCACCCTTGGGGGTAAAGGGGTTAAACACAATTTTACAGTTTTTATAAGTAGCGGAAACCTGAATCACTGTAAATGTATTAAATGGTTTTAAAGGCTAGTTTCTACAAAAAAAAAAAAAAAAAAAACAGGACTTCGCTGTCTTTTAGATCAGTATGGTTCCAGGTACTGAGAGTCCTTCTGATCACTAGATAAAAGGTACAGAAGCTCCCTATTGATTCTATAGGCACAGGTTTTGTATCAGGTCAGGTGGACATTTTCATCACATTTAAAATTGTTCAGAATTTAGTCCCCCTCAGTGAGGCTTAAAAATTCACACTTTTTCAGATAGATACAAATTGGCAAGGGGGCTTCATAAATATGACAGAATATTTCTCTTATCTTTTATAATGGAATATAATCAATTTATGTGCTTTCTGCAATAGCTGCTCATACTGTAGATTATAAGTGGAAAGCATTGAATTACCGAATAATGATTTCTAATACATGTTTGATTTTGTGGATTATCCTTTAGAAAAGCTTTTAAAAATTAGTAATTACGGAGATAGAAAACATCCTATTCATTGGGCAGCATACAATAAAGCATTATTAAAATCCCCATTTTCATCTTATCATTTTTTCAATGTACACAAATCCAGTTTTCCTCAAACTGTTTTCTGTCTTTCTCTTAATTTTTTTAAATCATAGACCTAATAGAGATAGTAAAACTAGGTAGGTATTTATTCATTCATACAATGTCCAAATTATACTGTCTCCAATATGCAGCATTATCTCTGTTCATAAAGACATGAGATAAAATTGTTACAGCTTTTTTGCTTTATTAACGTTGACAGATAAGGCCAAATATAAATCTTTTAAAACAGTAATTATTTGCTTATCTAATTCTGTTAAATGTTTTGTGTCATAGGAGCCTGTGTCTATACACATTTATTTTGGAACAAAATAGTATTTCTAAAAGCAATTTTCATTCTTAGATTCTTTATTAAGCGCCGGTAATGATTTTTGTAGAAGTGATCGAAGTGATACAACTAATGGGAAATTAATGGACAAAATTGGGGGAATTATTAATCTTTAATGTATGTATTTTAGGCTGTATATATATTTATATATATATAATGTCTATGTATATATACACAAATATATATATAAAAGATAACTTAATCTTGACTTAGTAGAGGAGAGATAAGGGACACAAACTCATCAGAAAGAGCTCCCTCACAAATTCTCTATTAACTCATTCTGCAGACTGCAAAGTACTGTGATACTTAGAGGCTTTAGAAGCCAAAAAGCACAATTTTTTTCTAAAAAAAACCCTCTATTAAAACTATTTAAAAAAATAATTTTAACCAAGAATGCATATATTTAAGTAAGGGTACCGTCACACAATACGATTTACCTACGATCACAACCAGCGATATGACTTGGCCGTGATCGTAGGTAAATCGTAGTGTGGTCGCTGGGGAGCTGTCACACAGACAGCTCTCCAGCGACCAACGATGCCGAGGTACCCAGGTAACCAGGGTAAACATCGGGTTACTAAGCGCAGGACCGCGCTTAGTAACCCGATGTTTACCCTGGTTACCAGCGTTAAAAAAAAACAAACAGCACATACTTACATTCTGGTGTCCGTCAGGTCCCTTGCCGTCTGCTTCCCGCACTCACTGACTGCCGGCCGTAAAGTGAAAGTGAAAGCACGTCACCGCTGTGCTCTGCTTTCACTTTACGGCCGGCATTCACTGAGTGCGGGAAGCAGACGGCAAGGGACCTGACGGACACCAGAATGTAAGTATGTGCTGTTTGTTTTTTTTTAGTTTTACGCTCGTAACCAGGGTAAACATCGGGTTACTAAGCGCGGTCCTGCGCTTAGTAACCCGATGTTTACCCTGGTTACAAGCGAACGCATCGCTAGATCGCATCGGTAGATCGCTAGATCGGTGTCACACACACCGATCTAGCGATGCCAGTGGGAGATCCAGCGACAAAAGAAAGTTCCATACGATCTGCTACGACGTACGATTCTCAGCAGGATCCCTGATCGCTGCTGCGTGTCAGACACAGCGATATCGTAACGATATCGCTGGAACGTCACGAATCGTACCGTCGTAGCGATCGAAATGGCACAGTGTGACGGTACCCTAAAACATATCCTTCCTCCCTCCTCCAAAGTCTCCATATCATTTAATCACTTAAGCAATGCATCTGTAGAATAAAAAAATAGTGTGACAAATTGTGAGGTGCTAATTATATTATTACTAGATGGTGGCCCGATTCTAATGCATCAGGTATTCTAGAATATGCATGTCCACATAGTATATTGCACAGCCTACGTAGTATATTGCCCAGTCACGTAGTATATTACCCAGCTACATAGTATATTGCCCAGTCACGTAGTATATTGCCCAGCTACGTAGTATATTGCCCAATCACATAGTATATTGCCCAGTCATGTAGAATATTGCCCAGTCACGTAGTATATTGCCCAGCCACTTAATATACTGCCCAGCTACGTAGTATATTGCCCAGCCACATAGTATATTGCCCAGCCACATAGTATATTGCCTAGATATGTAGTATATTGCCCAGCCACGTAGTATATTGCCCAGTCACGTAGTATATTGCCCAGTCACGTAGTATATTGCCCAGCCACGTAGTATATTGCCCAGTCACATAGTATATTGCCCAGCTACGTAGTATATTGCACAGCGACATAGTATACAGCACAGAGCCACGTAGTTTATTGCCCAGCGACGTAGTATACAGCACAGAGCCACGTAGTATACAGCAGAGTCACGTAGTATATTGCCCAGCTGCATAGTATATTGCCCAGTCACGTAGTATATTGCTCAGTCACGTACTATATTGCCCAGTCACGTAGTATATTGCCCAATCACGTAGTATATTGCCCAGCGACGTAGTATACAGCACAGAGCCACGTATTATACAGCACAGAGCCACGTAGTATATTGCCCAGCCACGTAGTATATTGCCCAGTGACATAGTATACAGCACAGAGCCACGTAGTATACAGCACAGAGCCACGTAGTATATTGCCCAGTCACATAGTATATTGTCCAGTCACGTAGTATATAACACTGCCCACACAGTATATAACAGTGGCCACGTAATATCTAGCAAAGCCCACATAGTATATAACACTGCCTATGTAGTATACAGCACAGAGCCATGCAGTATCTAACACAGCCCACACAGTATTTAGCAGTGTGGGCACCATATCCCTGTTAAAAAAATAAAATAAAAAATACTTATATACTCACCCCTGGGATCCACCGAAGCTCCGCCGAGCCGCTTGCGCCTGCCGCCATGTTCCGTTCCCAGGATGCATTGCGAAATTACCCAGATGACTTAGTGGTCTTGCTGCATCGCTGGGGAGTATGCGGGCGCCGGGCAGTGACTGCGGGGAGTAAGGAGCGGCCATTTTCTTCCAGACTGTGCCCGTCGCTGATTGGTCGTGGCTGTTTTGCCACGACCAATCAGCGACTTGGATTTCCATGACAGACAGAGGCCATGACCAATGAATATCCATGACAGACAGACAGACAGACAGACAGACGGAAGTGACCCTTAGACAATTATATAGTAGATGTGACATAACTTTTTGTCAAAATATGTTACACTTCATTGCAAATTGTAAATGTGTTGTGCATCACCTATGTAATTAGGTTTTTATTATGTGTGACCCTAACTCCTAGTTGTGAGGTCACTTATCCCTCCTATCTCTTCCCCTAGCCCTGTAATTGAATACTAACAAGTAACAGTACTATCAATTATTAATGATTCACCCAAATATACAAATCATCATTATGACAACACTATATACTTTATATCTAATTTATATCCAGTAATCTTTTAAAAATGAAAGGCAAAGTTCAGACTTTGCAGTTTTAATTGAAAAGTGTAAGTGTAGCTTATAGAGAGTCTCTTTAGTAGATGCATTGTTATTTTGAATAAAGAAAAAAACAGTATCTGAACTGGACCTGAATAGGAATTAAAGGGAGGCTATAATTGGAAAATGACCTATTCTTTATATCAAGTTTTAGTTTTATGTTTATTTCATAGATTTTATACAATGTTATTTTTTCCATATTATAATCTGTATTAAAAATAAAAAAGAGAAATCTTGGCCACTGGGTAAGACCTCTCATTGGAGGTCGGGGGTCACATGCTCAGGTACTGCAGCAGCTCCCATTGGTCCTCTAGGAAGGTCCTGAAGTTGCTCAGGTACTGTAGCAGCTCCCATTGGTCCTCTAGGAAGGTCCTGAAGTTGCTGCAGCTATAAAAAGTTTGCATGGCCGCACGGCCATTTGCTAGTATTAACCTAAGTTATGAGCTCAGCACCAGTGTGGTCATGCTTGCATGTGGTCAGGGTTCGGCTGAAATAAGCCCCTAGAATGCCATCACCTCCGGTGAGGTTTTTGTGCATGTGGATTCAGGGTTTGGCTGAAATAAGCCTCTAGTATACTGGCACCTCCGGTGAGGAGTTTTGTGTGTGCTGTGCTGACTGCATGACCACTGTTGGCTCTATTAGGTAGCTGTTCCTCTGTGAGGTTAACAGGGCACAGCGTTCTCTTTCTCAAGCGAATCTGTGAAGTAACAGAGTTCGCTTATACCGCCATATAGTACTGTCTTTTACTAGCAGCATGTTCTCTCCTGCACGGTGGACCCCATGTTGCGAACGCACCTACTACTCAACATATATATACTCGGTGTGTTCCGCCAACCCTAACATCGTCCATTGTTATATTTATACCAGAATTGTAAATAGGTATATCAAGTTTTTTTTAAATGTCAGAACCTAGGTCTTTCTGCACTGGTACACCAACTTCTTTTCCACAGTCGATAAACAGTGCCATTGTTGATAACTTACCATATTTTTTTGACTATAAGATGCACCGGACCATAAGATGCACTTAAGTTTTAGAGGAGAAAATTAGAAAAAAAATTGTAGCAAAAAGTATGGTCAATTTTATACTTAATATTCTTTATCCTGGTATATATGGCCCCCTCATCCCCATCCTGGTATGCAAGACCCCTCATCCCTATCCTAGTATGCAGGGTCCCCAACTCTGTCCTGGTATGCATGGCCCCATAATTATACTGGTATGATTGTCCCCATCCCCATTCTCGTATGTCTGGCTCCCTCATTCTTATTATGGTATGCAGGGACTCTATCTGTCCTGTTATGATTGTCCCCCATCCCTATCCTGGTATGCATGGCCCCATCCTTATCCTAGTTTGATTGGCCTCCATCTCCATCCTGGTATGTATTGCCCCCATAATTAAAACATAGTTACCTATATACTTACCTTCCCTAAACGCCCTCACAGCGCTTTGTTCCGATGTGCTTGTAAGCAGAGCATGGCAAAGGCATCATGTGCTGCTTACTATCCAAGGACAGCTGCTGGAATACTCACTGCTACCCATGCCAGGACTATGTGCATGGAGAGCAGTGAATATTCATTGCTCTTTAATAGTGAGCACAGTGTTAGTAGCAGCAGGCTTCCTTCAGCTGCTGGGTGTTCATGTGTGCCACTACTAAAGTCAATGAGTATTGAGAAGTGGAGAGCAGTGACTATTAAGTTCCTTAAGTAGAGGGCACATGCTAACACATGGCAGCTGCAGGAACCCGACTGTTGAAGATAACAGCGTGTCTGCTGTTATACAGAAATGAATATTCACTGCCTCCATGCCCATGGGTGTGGAAAGCAGTCAATATTAATTTCTCTTTTGCAGCGTGCAAAGGACTTAGCATCACCTACTGGCTCCTGGCTCCTGTGACCCGCTGCTCCACCATTGCCGCTCCCCCATTTCCCCACTATAAACAGATCAGGTACATCAGAACTATAAGATGCGCCCCCCATTTTCCACCATATTTTTGGTGGAAAAAAGTGCGTCTTATATTCCAAAAAATATGGTAGATCTCAGTAGGAAAAAACAATGATTACAATAACACAGTAACATGTTACCTGCAACAAAACTACACAAAAACTGATGAGTGTATGATAAACATAATATGAGCTTAAAAGATCAGTGTCATGGAAATATGTGGTTATATAAACAACTGGAAATTACCAAAAACTACAAACCCAAGGAATACCTAGCGTTTCAAAATTCTAAGTTATGTAATCTTGCAGAAAATAGCAAAAAAAAGTAAGCTAACATGCCTACCACGTTATGCATCCTAGGGTTGCACAAAAGGTTATTTTATGATGATAGCTTCCCTTTAATGTAGCCATGTATTTCTAATAGTGTTGTAGATGTAGTGGGGATTTTGTCTCATACAACATATGCTATAATCACAAAGCCAACTTGTATTATTGGACAATAAGAATTGTGACGTTGATTATCTATTAGCATCTGCATATGTGCAAGAATAGGTAAAAGTGATGTGGCATACCGGTACTTGGAATTCACATACTCTGCAGTTGTGCTTTTGAAAAGTTCCTATTGGATGCAAAATTGAGCCAAGGGATTTGGTCGTTTGTACAAAACCATTGTGCATAGAGATCTTTCGCTTCGCCAGTATTATTGAAAGCAAGCAGAGAAAGAAAAAATAGAAAACGTGCATAACATTTATCATGAAACTTAGAAATGAAATACTGTGCTAACCTTCAGACTTTCTCATACATTTCTAGAGCTGAGAAACAGAAGGGAATTAGCATTTGCTCAAACTGTCCATCTGTTCGTAAAAATAATTCATGAAGTCTGTGAACGTGTGTAAAATAGAGTTCCATTCCTGAGGTTGCTCTCGTTGTGCGAGTCACACAGTTATAATTCCATCATGTACGTCTGCCGCTATACAAGAAAGCCTTTGACAGGCAGCTAGCTAGGAGCGAGCATAGGGCAAGTTTTTTTGTTAAGCCGTGTCACAGGCTAAATTGCAGAGCGCAATAATCTCTCTTATTTGTAACACATTGGACATATAAGCCTTTTTAGTGGTAGCAGCCCCAGACAGGTTTCAATTTATAGTTATTTTTCTTGCAGGTCAGACATGTGTGTACCTACAGTGCCCACTAGGAGTGAGCGTATTAGTCGGTGAACATTGTAGCCTATCAGCTTGCCAGTTGCCAAGCTTACTCAATGTAACATGTTTTGTTCTCTAGTCTGTAAAGTGTTAAAAAGATTAGACTACATGGATGGAGCAGCTCAAATACAGATGTTTAAATTACTATTCAAATCCAAATTGTCTACAGGGAGAGGATTAGAACTCCAGTGCCACCTATTGGAAGTAGCAATCCTAACAGTCAATGTCGACCCTTTAACGAGCCTTGTCACATGACACAGGATAAAAGCCAAACCAGAATCTCAATTCAAATCCACGCACTCATTATTAGCGCTCTATTTGTAAAATGCAGATGCACAATGATAGTGCCTGCTACAAGTACCATTTATCCTATTCCAAAACGAAGGAGGAAATAAATGCAAGAAGAAAATATTTATTAGGCTTATATTTATTCAATGACTAACATTTTAAAGAAGGAGATTGCATAAATAACATTGCTCTTCATAAACATACCTCTAGCATTATCTTGGTGGAACAGATTATGGATCCACTCATCAATCCCTGACCCTAGAAAGGAACCTGTTAGCTGATTCATGCTGCCCAAATTATAGTACAGCCAATCTGGGAATATTGATTTTTCGACTCATGATCTATAGTCTATTTTCCTAGATTGATATAACATCTGCTATTTTGGTTGATTATTACTGTATTATTTACATGTATGATTTTTTTGCTTACTTGTTTGTTTTGTACATATCTGGAAACTAGTATGGATTTTATGTATACCGCATTTTTTGGACTATAAGATGCACCGGACCATAAGACGCACCTGGGTTTTAGGAGAGGAAATTAGGAAAAAAAATTGAAGCATAAAATATGGTCAATTCTGTGCTTAACCCCAAAGTTTTTTTCGGTTTTGCGTTTTTTGCTCCCCTCCTTCCCAGAGCCATAACTTTTTTATTTTTCAGTCAATATGGCCATGTGAGGGCTTATTTTTTGCGGGACGAGTTGTACTTTTGAATGACACCATTGGTTTTACCATGTCTTGTACTAGAAAACAGGAAAAATATTCCAAGTGCAGTGAAATTGTAAAAAAAAAAGTTCAATCCCACACTTGTTTTTTTGTTTGGCTTCTTTGCTAGGTTCACTACATGCTAAAACTGACCTGCAATTATGACTCTCCAGGTCTTTATGATTTCATAGACACAAAACATGTCTAGGTTATTTTTTATCTAAGTGGTGAAAACAAATTCCAAACTTTGCTAAAAAAAAAAAGAAATGTGCAATTTTCCGTTACTCGTGGCATCTCCATTTTTCGTGATCTGGGGTTGGGTGTTGGCTTATTTTTTGTCCGCCAAGGTGACGGTTTTAACTATATTATTTTGGTGCAGATACATTTTAATGCAATGCCGCGGCGACCAAAAAAGACGTAATTCTGGAGTTTGGAATTTTTTTCTCTCTATGCCGTTTAGCAATCAGAAAAATCTTTTTTTTTTCTTGATAGATCGGGCAATTCTTAACACAGCGATACCAAATATGTGTTGGCTTGATTTTTTTTATTGTTTTTATTTTGAATGGGGCAAAAGGGGGTGATTTAATCTTTTATATTTTTTTATTTTTTCATATTTTTAAAAACATTTTTTTTTTACCTTTGCCATGCTTCCATAGCCATTGGAGGCTAGAAGGTGGCACAACTTGACTGCCTCTGCTACATAGAGGCGATGCTCAGTTAAATTCTGACGAAGGTCCGGTGCGTAGGACTGAAACATTAATGTTTATTTGACTTGGATTATTTCAATTAATTTTAACCAATTCTTTTATTGCAGCCATGTAAATTTTATGCTGAAACCTGTTTTTTTATTAACAAAACCCACATACTTTGAAAAACAGCCCAGAAACTATGCATCTCAAATAACTAGTTGATTACCAGCAGTGGCATAGCTAGAGTCTGATGTACCGCTATGCAAAGTTTAGACCTGCTCTCCGCCCCTGCATGTTGGTCAGATGCTAATTTTGTTTGCCCACTGGCAAAGACATGAACAGTCTATAATTTTAAGGGTAGGTTAATTTTAACATTGAGAGATAGAATATCAAAAAAATAAAATCGAGAAAATCACATTGTATAAATTATATAAATTGGGGGGGTTATTTAAAATGTAACCTTTATTAAGTCTTTTAAAACTTTTAGTACAATGCAAACAAATAAAAGAGTGTACATACACAAGTGCCTTGAACCAATTTAGTGAGGTATGTGGTACCTTTAAGTATAAGCTGCTGTTTCCAGCACATTAAAACAAAATCTCTATTGGACACATTACTTGAATACCACTGTGTACTCAAGCAAATTTTCATGTGAAACAATGATGTATCATGGTTTGGGCTTTTTTCTACATCTGAACTAGGATGGCTTGCCATCCTAAAAAGAAAAATGCATTCTGATTTTTATCTGCAAATTCTTGATGACAATGTCAGGACATTTCTCTATGAACTAAATCACAATAGAACATTGGTGACACAGTAAGGCTGCGTGTCCACGTTCAGGATGGCCGGCGGTATCGCCGGAGCGGCTTAGCCGCTCTGCGGTAAGCCCCGCCCCCTTTCTGGAACGCGATGATGCCGGATGTGTTCACAGCACACATCCGGCATCATCGCTCCCCACCATATGGCCCTGTGCTATATCTTGCGGCGACGGAGCGTCGCCGCAAGATATACGGACATGCTGCGATCTGAAAAGACGCGCAGCATGTCCGGAGTCGCAGGGCCGCCGCGTGCGTGTTACCACGCATAGTGGAGACGGGATTTCATTAAATCCCCTCCACTATGCTGTAACATCTGGACGCTGCGTGTCTGACGCTGCGGCTCTATGCAGCGTCAGACATGCAGCGTTTACTGCACGTGGACACATACCCTAAGACAACAAACCAAAGCAGATATGTCGTTATACAAAAGAATGGTTAAAAAAGAACAAAGTTAATGTTTTGTAATGGCCACGTCAAAGTCCTGACCTTTTTACTACGTAAATGTTGTCAAAGAATATGAAGCAAGAAGTTTATGTGATAAATGCCACCAACATAACAGAGTTGAAGCTGTTTTATAGGGAGGAATGGGCAAAAATTCCTCCAGGCTGCTGAAATTTTTAGGTGCAGTTATTGTTGCACTAGAAGGTCATACCAGATACTGGAAACAAAGGTAATTTGCCACTGACCGATATATGATATTGCATCATTTTCCTTAGCTTCAGAGGTCCACTGCACATGACTGGAAGTTCAGAAGGGCTGTCGTCTGAACTTCCAGTCATGCACTGTGTGCATCTAAAGCCGGAAAGTGCACACCAGCTAAAATGAGTGGTGAGTATGTGCAATATTAGCATGAGCTGGCGATGATGCCAGACCATGCAAATTATGTTATCATGCCCACAGGGGCGTGATAACATGGAAAGAGGGCTGGCTAGTCTGGGGAAGCTAACGCCCCATCAACTAGTCAAAGTCCTAATTAGCATAGGAAAAGCGGACCTTATAATTGCTTTTTATAAACATTAATTGGACTGAATAACATTATACAGGGCTAGTTAGACAGGGAATTTAGTCATATGTATGTGAACACTGCTGGGTTGGAGGGCATGGGGGACCTGACAGTTTCCCTTTAATAAATAATGACAAAGTGTATTATTTTTTACCTATTTGTATTATTTGATTCTCTTTATTTACCGTATAAGACGACCCCCAACTTTTCCATTTAAAATATTTGGGATATGCCTGCCGTATAAGACGGGGGTCATCTTATACGCCCAGTCATCTTATACGGCGTGTAGTTCCCAGGGTCTGGAGGAGAGGAAACTCTCCTTCAGGCCCGGGGATCCATATTCATGTAAAAAATAAAGAATAAAAATAAAAAACATGGATATACTCACCCTTGGACTGGCCCTGGCTCACAGTGCTGCTAGCGTCTCCCTCCTTTCCTTAGGAATGCAGTGAGTGAAGGACCTTCGATGACGTCGTGGTCAGGTGACTGGTCACCTGACCGCTCATGTGACCGCGACGTCACCGAAGGTCCTTCACTCACTGCATTCCTTAGGAACGGAGGGAGATGCTAGCAGCACTGTGAGCAAGGGGCCGTCCGAGGGTGAGTATATCCATGTTTTTAATTTTTATTCTTTATTTTTTACGTGAATATGGATCTCAGTGCCTGAAGGAAAGTCTCATCTCCTCCAGACCCTGGGAACCACATGCCGACATGCAGGGTCGCTCCCTGCACACACCGTACCCGGCGTATAAGACGACCCCTGACTTTTGGGACAATTTTTAGGGGTCAAAAAGTCATCTTATACGCCGGAAAATATGGTACTTTAAAAACGTGTCTGAATATCCGATTTTATTTTTGGTCAAAGTTATGCAGAATTCTGAAAAATTTTGAAGGGTTCACAAACATTCAAGCACCATTGTATTCAGAAAGGTTACTTGAAAGTATAGTTTTCCTTTAAGCCTAACTGGGGCAACAATGTGAATGAAATAAGAAGAATTTTTTCAATGGCTTTGCTTTTATGGTTTGTTTAATGCGTTGAGCCAAGAAGTCTCAGTTATTTTGTTCTACTTAACCCTTCCCAATTATTTACATGATTTAGAGCAACAGCATTAAAGAACTCACTGTCACCGTCATCCCTGATTTCCAGCCCCACTAAAGTCCTCAACTGGACCATGTGACCTGGAAACATACTAAACGACTCACACTGATGTTTATGTGTAAAATGAAAGTCTTTCTCAGTGTAAGTCTATGGAGCCTTTTTTTTGGTCCTCCTTCACTTACCTTGGAAAAAAAGCAACACCCCACACAATGAAAGCAGGCAAAGCTGAAGACATGTTACATGGACCAGACGAGGAACAGGAAAGATGGCAATCATTAGGTATTCTAATAAACATGCGCTACGCTATATAAATAATTAGGGGGGTTTTGGAAAAAAATACTAAAACTTCTTCATATAAACAAATAACAAAAAATACTTTGAAAAATCTATGTTCATTCTGGTTCACGAGGAAAAATGCATTGTTCATTCTCACCTTGATTTTTGTTGATTGAAAATAGCATCTGTCTGTGATTTTCATTGACTTCTGTATTAAATTCTTCTGTTTCAGCTTGAAGAGAGTGAGGCCAGGTATGCGGAGTCTCAGAAGTCTCAGAGATCACTGAGCTTAGAACTGGAAAGTCTCCACATGGAACTAGACAATATTACCAGGAATAAGAATATGGTAAGTTATATTTTTATTAGATATTTGATTCTGTAAGTGACTTGAAATGAATATGGCTTCTTTAAATAATGAATGGGATGACCTATAAAATAGTAATTTATTTCTATATATAACATTATTTATTCTTTTAATTATTGTTTAGAGAATGCTGCTGATAGCATTTATTTGGCGGGATAGGTGCCAAATTCTCTCTGCTGGCAAATCATTGTCCATGAATTAGAAAATGACTTTACTACTATAAGAGGACAAACTAAAATATTCATTATATTTATGCTGAGGCAAAAGCTAGTAAAGATTTATCTCTCTGGAGGGGTCTTTGATTTTATCTCCAGATACCATAGTCTTGTTATACACAGTATCTCTCACTAGAAAATGTTTGGGTTGCATATGCCAGTCTTCATGAGGGAGTGAGTATGAGTCAGAGAAGGCACCCCTCAGTAATGATTCAGGCATGACTGAAAAGTGGTGTGCTCGTCCACAAATCTTATTTTTGTCAGGAAGGTGTGCAATTTACGTCATGAGGTACGTCACAGCTCATCATGAATTAGACAAGCCATGCCCCATTAAACCCTCCAGCTTTGCCCATTTTGTCTGAACTGATGGAAACTGTCATGAAAATTCCAAAAGTCACAAAGATGTTGCCCAACCATGTGTTAGACAAAAAGATGGTTTGGTACCGTGTGTTAGGTCTCGAGTTCCCGCTTCTGCACAGGGGGAATCTCGAGCCATCTCCGCTGCGGTCTCCCATTCTTATCCAGCCGCAGTGGAGTCTGCTCAGCAGGGACGTCGGTCCCAGCGTCTTGCTCAGTCTCACTCTGTACAGAGAGTTACTGCTGCTTCTTCAGCTTCTGCCATTAAAGCCAGTGCTGGTCAGCAGCCAGCAGACTTCTCTGGGACTAAGTCCTTGTCTGCACACACTGAGCATGCCCAGGGCAAGATCTCCCATTGGAGATCGAGGGTCATATGCTCAGGCCCTGCAGCACATTCCATTGGTCCTCTTGGCAGGTCTTGGAAGGGCAAAGTTTCTGTGGCCACTTCCTGTGCTGCAACTATATAAACTGCGCATGACCGCACGGCCATGCGCTAGTGTACATTTGCATACGTGTGTTTGTTGTGAGTGCAAGTCGTCCTTGGATACCCCTTCCCTATTGAATGTCTGTTCGCGGAAGGTGTATGGTTGCTATCTAGCGCCCGACTTATCCTACAGCACGAATCACACATTACAGCGTCCAGTTGCTGTGACCGCCAGTACGGCGCCGTGCACTTCCTCTGTGCTTTCCTTACCCAAGCCTGGGTGGTTAGTGGCGTTCGTCAGTGCGGCACCGCATGCACTCTTGTGCCCTAATATTGTTATTTAGCTTCCTTACACACCCAGTTGCGGTGTTGTGCCAGCAAGGGTCTAATCGGACTTCAATCCTAGTTGGGGTTGAGTTCGCTGACTACTTGCTCGTGCTCTATGTGCGGTACCGCGATCCTGTGACGCAACAGGATCGCTTCCTTCACGCTGGGTGAAGTTTAATCCACGTGTGTATACTTATGAGTACCGCCATATAGTCCGTCATTACTTGGCAGCAGGTTCCATCTCTGCACGGTGGACCCCGGGCTGCGAACGCACCATACTCTATCTGTCTTATTATTTGGTGCGTTCCGCTAGCCCTAACATTACACTAGCGCCAGGGTCTGGCTATTAATGACGGACAAACAGCAATCCTTGCGGTATATCCAGCAGCTGGAGGGTAGGTTGGTGGCTCTTGAGAGCGCAACCTCAGCTGTGGATGTTACCGCAGTTGCTGTACAGGCTGCTAGCGTGGCTGCAGCAACCCTGTCCATTGCCACCCCTGCTCCGACATTTTCTCGCCTCCCGCTGCCAGAAAAATTTTCTGGTGATAGCAAATTTTGTAGGGGATTTGTGAGTCAGTGCTCTATTCACCTCGAGCTCCTGGCTGCACGTTTTCCCACAGAGCGGGCTAAGGTGGGATTTATAGTGTCTCTCTTGTCGGACAGGGCGTTGGAATGGGCTACGCCGCTGTGGGAGCATGGCGATCATGTGGTGCAGAGTGCTCCGCTGTTTCTGAGCACTCTGAAACAGGTCTTTTTAGGACCTCAAGTCACCCATGATACTGCGCTCCAACTGCTGGCATTAACTCAGCGTGAGTCCTTGGTCAGTCATTTTGCCGTCCAATTCCGCACTTTAGCTTCTGAGCTGAATTGGTCGGATAAAGCTCTTATCCCCATATTTTGGAGGGGCCTGGCTGACCACGTTAAGGACGCTCTGGCCACTAGGGAGATTCCTGCCACACTGGAGGAGTTAATAACTGTCTCCACTCGAATTGACCTCCGTTTTAACGAGCGGAGGTTAGAGGGAGCCCAGTGTAGGCAGAGGTTTCGGCTGGCTCCTACCTTCGCCAAACCTCTGGAATCTCCGGTCCTGGTTCCTGAGTCACATGAGGCCAGGGAAGTGTCACAAGCGGGATCTAAGTCCCGGACCGCTTGTGCACTCAAGGTCTGTCATGTTTGCCAGCAGTCAGGACATCTAGCCACCAGATGTTCTCAGCGGTCGAGGAAACGTCAGCGTCTAGTGGTAGTAGGTGGAGGTACACTAGACATGGCGACGTTTGCCTCTAAATTGTCCTTTAAGGGGACAATTACTATAGGCTCATTCTCCCACTCGGTAGAGCTCTGCGTGGATTCTGGGGCGGAGGGCAATTTTATGTCTTCTGCCTTCGCCCAACGTCACGCAATACCCCTGGTTATGCTAGCTCAACCAGTAACGGTACGAGTGGTGAATGGATCGACACTGCCCTCACAGATTACACACCAGACCATCCCTTTTACTCTGTCCATGTCGCCATCTCATCAGGAGATTATATCTCTGCTCGTCATTCCTGAGGGAATTGATGAGGTCCTGTTGGGAATACCTTGGCTACGGTACCACTCTCCTCATATTGAGTGGTCCTCTGGCAGAATCCTGTGATGGGGCGAATCTTGTGGGGGTAGGTGTCAGAGGGAGTGCGTTCAGGTTGCTACTACAGAGGTACCCGCAGATCTTTCCTCTCTCCCCAAGCAGTATTGGTCTTATGCAGACGTGTTCTCCAAAAAGGCGGCGGAGATCCTTCCGCCCCATCGCCCCTATGACTGTCCTATTGATCTCTTGCCTGGTGCTGAGCCTCCCCGGGGTCGAGTCTATCCGCTATCTCTCCTGGAGATGGAGGCCATGTCACAGTACATCCAGGAAAATCTGGCAAGAGGATTCATTAGGAAGTCAGTGTCACCTGCTGGGGCAGGGTTCTTCTTCGTGCAGAAGAAGAATGGGGAATTGTGTCCATGCATAGACTACAGGGGTCTTAATGCCATCACCGTTAAAAATAAGTATCCTTTGCCCTTGATATCTGAGCTCTTCGATAGGCTTCGGGGAGCAAGGGTATTTACTAAACTAGATCTGCGGGGTGCTTACAACCTGATTTGCATCCGTGAGGGGGACGAATGGAAGACGGCTTTTAACACCAGGGATGGGCACTATGAATATCTGGTGATGCCCTTCGGGCTCTGTAATGCCCCAGCCGTTTTCCAAGACTTTGTGAACGATATCTTCCGGGATATGCTTTCCACCTCGGTCGTAGTCTATCTGGATGATATTCTCATCTACTCTCCAGATATTGACTCCCACCGGAGAGATGTTTGCAAAGTCTTCGACCTCCTATGGGCAAACTCCCTCTATGCCAAGTTGGAGAAGTGTATGTTTGAGCAGGAGTCCTTACCTTTCCTAGGCTACATCATCTCTGCCCAGGGATTGGCTATGGATCCTGCCAAACTACAGGCGGTGATGGACTGGCAGGAACCCCATTCTCTTAAAGCGGTGCAGCGCTTTATGGGGTTCATTAATTATTATCGTCAGTTCATTCCGCACTTCTCAACTTTGGTAGCTCCCTTGGTTGCCCTCACCAAGAAGGGGGCGAATCCCAAATTGTGGTCTGAGGAGGTCTCCAAGGCCTTTAACTCTATAAAGTCACACTTCGCTAGCGCTCCCATCCTACATCGCCCCGATGTTGATAAGCCATTTATCATGGAGGTGGATGCCTCTTCTGTTGGTGCTGGAGCAGTCCTCTTCCAAAAGGATGCTCAAGGTCGGAAGCATCCTTGCTTCTTTTTCTCCAAGACCAACTCACCAGCAGAGAGGAATTATTCCATCGGGGACAGGGAGTTGCTAGCCATGAAGTTGGCTTTCTCGGAGTGGAGACATCTCTTGGAGGGAGCACGTTTTCCCTTCCAAGTCTTCACAGACCATAAAAATTTGGTGTACCTGCAGACAGCCCAGCGGTTGAATTCTCGCCTGGCCAGATGGTCCTTATTCTTCTCCCGGTTTCATTTCACCCTCCATTTTCTTTCTGGGGAGAAGAACATTCGGGCCGACGCTCTCTCTCGCTCCGTTGTGTCATCTGCGGAGGAGGAGGAGGAGCCTCGGCTTATTGTTCCCACCGAGAGCTTGAGAACTGTGGCCCCGGTTTCGCTAGAGTCTGTGCCTCCGGGCAAGACTTTTGTACCATCCAGTTTGCGACCGGAGGTTCTCTCTTGGGCACACTCGTCCAGGGTGGGTGGACATTTTGGTACCAAAAGGACATCTGAGTTACTGGCGAGGACATACTGGTGGCCGCATATGGCTCGTGATGTCGCAGAGTATGTTCGGGCGTGCGTCTCTTGCGCCAAGAACAAGACTCCTCGGCAACGGCCAGCTGGTTTGCTTTATCCTCTGCCGGTGGCGGACAGGCCCTGGGAGATGGTCAGGATGGACTTTGTGGTGGGCTTACCCAAGTCTCGTAACTGCACCATTATCTGGGTGATCACCGACCATTTTTCCAAAATGGTGCACTTGGTGCCTCTTCCATGGCTACCTTCTGCACGGGCGTTGGCTGTCTTGTTCGTCAAGCATATCTTTCGCCTACACGGTATGCCAGACAAAATTGTTAGTGACCGGGGTCCCCAGTTTGCGTCTCGATTCTGGAGAGAGCTTTGTCGTCTACTCAGTATTGAGTTGAATATCTCTTCGGCATATCATCCCGAGACGAATAGGTTGGTAGAGAGGTCCAACCAGACCTTGGTCACATATTTACGACATTTTGTTTCTACCAGGCAGGATGACTGCGCATCCTTGCTACCGTGGGCAGAGTTTGCACTTAACAATGCCGTAGCCGACTCCACAGGTCAGACTCCATTCCTCCTAAATTACGGCCAGCATCCGCGTGTTCCTGTGCCCATGCCTGTGTCTTCTGCTGACTCCAGGGTGGCAGACTGGGCTGTGGAGGCACGGGACATTTGGGACCGCACGCAGGATGCCATTCGGGCCTCCAAGGAGAGAATGAGGTCCTCCGCCGATGTTCATCAGCTCCCCGCTCCGACCTTTGCTCCTGGCGACTTGGTGTGGCTCTCCGCCCGTAACATCAGGCTGCGAGTTGAGTCCACTAAGTTTGCTCCTCGCTACTTGGGTCCCTTCAAGGTTCTCGAACAGGTTAATCCTGTGGTCTACCGTTTGGCTCTTCCTCCACGCTTGGGTATCACCGACACCTTTCATGTGTCCCTCTTGAAACCCGTATACATGTCCCGGTTTTCCGAGTCATCTGCCGGGACATCGGGTTCGTCTACGGACCATTACGAGGTGAACTCTATTTTGGGCTGCAAGGTGGTACGCGGCAAAAAGTTCTATCTGGTGGATTGGAAGGGTTATGGCCCAGAGGACAGGTCATGGGAGCCTGCTGAAAACATTCGGGCCCCAAAGCTCATTGCTGCCTTCGAGCGTAGCGAGGCCCAAGGAGGGGGGGGCCCTAGGAGGGGGGGTAATGTTAGGTCTCGAGTTCCCGCTTCTGCACAGGGGGAATCTCGAGCCACCTCCGCTGCGGTCTCCCATTCTTATCCAGCCGCAGTGGAGTCTGCTCAGCAGGGACGTCGGTCCCAGCGTCTTGCTCAGTCTCACTCTGTACAGAGAGTTACTGCTGCTTCTTCAGCTTCTGCCATTAAAGCCAGTGCTGGTCAGCAGCCAGCAGACTTCTCTGGGACTAAGTCCTTGTCTGCACACACTGAGCATGCCCAGGGCAAGATCTCCCGTTGGAGATCGAGGGTCATGTGCTCAGGCCCTGCAGCACATTCCATTGGTCCTCTTGGCAGGTCTTGGAAGGGCAAAGTTTCTGTGGCCACTTCCTGTGCTGCAACTATATAAACTGCGCATGACCGCACGGCCATGCGCTAGTGTACATTTGCTTACGTGTGTTTGTTGTGAGTGCAAGTCGTCCTTGGATACCCCTTCCCTATTGAATGTCTGTTCGCGGAAGGTGTATGGTTGCTATCTAGCGCCCGACTTATCCAACAGCACGAATCACACATTACAGCGTCCAGTTGCTGTGACCGCCAGTACGGCGCCGTGCACTTCCTCTGTGCTTTCCTTACCCAAGCCTGGGTGGTTAGTGGCGTTCGTCAGTGTGGCACCGCATGCACTCTTGTGCCCTAATATTGTTATTTAGCTTCCTTACACACCCAGTTGCGGTGTTGTGCCAGCAAGGGTCTAATCGGACTTCAATCCTAGTTGGGGTTGAGTTCGCTGACTACTTGCTCGCGCTCTATGTGCGGTACCGCGATCCTGTGACGCAACAGGATCGCTTCCTTCACGCTGGGTGAAGTTTAACCCACGTGTGTATACTTATGAGTACCGCCATATAGTCCGTCATTACTTGGCAGCAGGTTCCATCTCTGCACGGTGGACCCCGGGCTGCGAACGCACCATACTCTATCTGTCTTAGTATTTGGTGCGTTCCGCTAGCCCTAACACCGTGTTAGCCAGATTAAAAAAAAATGCTCTCAGTGGGAAAAGCAAGATAATCTAGTTGTTATGATACACTTTAATGGCTAACAAAAATAAAATAAATGATGCTACAAAGCAAGTTTTCGAGACTTCTTAGGTTCCTTCGTCAGGCACGGTATAACAAAGTTTCTGAAGAAAACAAACAAGTACAAAAAATATGTGCATATATTTGTGCTTCTAAGTCTCGAAAGCTTGCTTTGTAGCATCATTTCTTTTTCTTTTGTTAGCCATTAAACGGTATCGTAACTATAAGATTACCTTATTTTTCCCACTGAGAGGGCAAAAAAATGTTATAACTTTTCAAAGCGCTTAACACCAGTTTTCTGGTGCGTCACTGAAGAGTGAAGATGAGGATGTCTTTTTAATGCAAGCATGTCAGGACAGCTGACAAGTCTTCATTAATACATCATGTTTGATACTGATTTCGAAATAGCATGTTTCATGCAGAAATAAAACATAACTATCATCTCCTAAGATCCTTGTGCAACAATTACTAATTATAAACTCCAACAGTGCGAAACATGATGTTTGGCTTTGCAGGTGACTTTTGGCTTGAGCAGAGTTAAAAGGATAAGGATTGTGGACACATAATGGCCATTTCCCAGCATCCCGTGTCCATTCTTTAATACGTGAATGTACTCTTCCGGAAAAGCATAACTTTCTTACTTAGCATTGTATTTTCCCATTTTAAGGCCGATGAACAATTGTTCCAGCTGCAGCATGAAAAAGCAGAGTTTCTGAAAAGGATCGATGAGGATCAGGAAGACCTGAACGAGCTTATGAAGAAACACAAAGCGCTCATTGCACAGGTAGGAACAGAAAACCGGTAACAAAGGCTTCCACAGTGTCTAGTCAATGAAGGGAAAACTCATACTAAATCTCATTTTGTTTGAAAAGAAATAGAAAGTGCAATTTATTCAAGGACATGTTTCTGGATGTGCATTACTCACCTCATATGGATCAGAAATGAGCACTGTGACATTAGGTTGACAAGAAGGCGCCTCTTCGTCACAGTGCTGTGTAAGGTGAAACAAATATTCCAAATCTATCTGACGTGCATGTCAGTGCCTTTCTTATCTCTGTTGTCCATGATCTACAATTACATGACCAGCTTTAATGACAAACTAAAAATACTAGTATCTCTTTTCCTGATTATTTCTTTAAAATCATTTTCTTTGTTTTTTTAAAGAGTTAAGCATAAGTTATTGGACTATTTATTGTTTTTAACATCCTCCAACCGCTTCTCTGCCAACAACCGTGTTCACCTCTGTTAGTGATTAAAACGCACCATTACCTGGGTATGCTGCGTTCAGTGGCATTTTATTGCACCTTTCTACCATAGACCTCAATCATGAGAAATCTTTTTAAAGACATGTTTGAAAAAATTGCTATAAAAATAAAATAAAAACTGCATATTTAAAAATGATGTCCCTCACTCTACCACCTCTCCACACTGCTCTCCAGAGGTGTATCTAGGGAAAGAATTCAGTTTGCCCAATCCCCCAAGCACATTTGTGTTTTGCACACAGTCACATGCCCACTAGTTACTCTCCTTAATTCTCTCAAAATTCAGTTAAAAACTGATAGAAGCAGGAAGAGAAGCTCGTTGTCATGTGACTGTAAGACTGAAAATTGCATATGAGTGAAGTGGTCATGTGATGACTGCTGGAACCTGCAAGCAGAGTTGAATCCTGACAGTGAGAATATTACGCTGTGTTACAACAGGGCTTCATTTTATAGTTAAAGGGTTCTTCCAGGTTTGAGATGAAAGCCTGTAGTCGCTCTATATGACTGAAGGCTCCTGAATTCTCACAGCGCGTGCACTGTTCAATTTTAGGATTCTCCCTTGCCGGTGACAAGAGTGAATGGTCATGTAAGCACAAGTATGCGATTTGTATACTTCTGGCCACATTCTGACAAGATGTGTTCGGCCTTGCTCAACTCATTTTCATTGAGTGATGCCACACATATCTAGTCAATACATGACTGCATGTCAGCAAATCACCTGCCAACAGTCACATAGGTGCAGGAGTGCCACATGAAGCCATGACAGCACAGCATTTTATTGCCTATACTTTTTGAAACCTTCCCTTCTTGAGAAATAATATGACCCTTGTCACAACAACCAACGACATTGTGATAAAAACCCTGGCGGGGTCGAAACGTCTAACTTCGTTGCACATTTCACAGCAACATTCTTTTTGTATTTGCTTTCACAAATGAATAGAAGCCTTGCAACGCTGAAAAAAAGAGTATGCGGTGAATCTCTCTTGTCTGTTTGCAAATCACCTACACCAAAGAATCCTGACAGCATGCAGTGCGCACTGTGAGAATTCAGAAGTCTATAGTCACAAAGAATGACTGCAGACTCATTACAACCCTTTAAAGTTCCTAACATAAATAAAGATATGAGAACAAGTCAGTATCACAAAAAACATATTTACATCCAGGAAACTTGTAGATGACGTCTCTGGAGTCATTCTCCTTCTTTTCTTCATCTTGTCTAGATCCCATGATGACTTTTCTCATCCACAGTTCATCTCTGCAGACTTGCATCTTCTCCAGTCTTGTGCAGCACATCCCCACACTATACCCGTAAAAATAACAGTGTTATTATAACATTCCTGAATAAAAATATCTGCCTAAATTGTGTCCTCAAATCTTCCCACCGTTGCACTATATCTCCCACTCCTCCTCCACACTAAATCTTCCACCTTCCCCAAAACTCCCCACATGCACTCAATCTCCCCCCACACACTAAATCCCCCAACCCTCAACCTCCCTCATACACTAAACACCCCTAGCTTAAATCTCCCCCCACTCTAAATCTCCCCCACACACTTAATACCCTCATGTTACACTGAATCTTCAGTGTCTTCAGCTCTTGAGCACTTATAACCTACCAATGCGTGCCTCTGCATCTCTGGAGAGTGACATCAGCAGCATGATCACATGACCTGATCACACTGCTGACATCGCTCTGACCCAGTGGTATAAAAGACATGAGTACAATTGTTCACTGGGAGCCAGAGCGCTGCACGTTCTGTGAGCTGGGTGTCAGCTTGACAACCAGCTCATAGAATGGCTGACTCCTATTCTGGAAGTATATATAATAGAACAACCTCCAGCACACACAAAAAAAGAAGAAGTGAGAAAATGTTTTCTTCGATTAACAGTGATGAATTTTTATTCTGGGAGTTCACAGCCATGAAACGAGGTACAACATAAGAAACTTTTCCCCAACGTTTCGACCGTAAACGGTCTTTATCAAGGGTACAATCTGTGGTCGTGGACAAAATCTCAAACGGCAATCCCAGAACGGTCCTATTCTGGAAGTGACAAAATACAGGTGCCGGGGGAGACACTTTGGATCACCGCCTCAGGAGACCCGACAGTGTCCCCCTGCTGGCTGCACCTGGGGTAGATGCCCTGCCGGCCCCCCTAGATCTGCCTCTGCTGCCTCCCATGCTGCCACCTCTCCCTACATCCACTTCATGCTGCTCCCTCTCTATACTGTGCCTCTCACACTTCTACCCACTCTCCAAACCGACATTCTAATGGTTGTCCAAGTCAACTGTCAGTTTAACAACTGCCTATGTTCCACTCCTGAGTGGAAACACGTCAAACTGCTGCCTGGGGCTAGATGCTCATTTTGCCTCCTGCCAGAATTGGCCCTCTATATGGTATAACATGACTACAGATGACAAGAGAAGTGGGCAGGGAGAAACTGTCAGGTACTCACCACTCCAACTAAGGGCGGCTTGGTTACCAGTGGCGTTTAAAGTATGTTTTTTTCTGAAATGTCTCAGTATTTTAGGTTCAAACATCCCTGGTTTAAATCAGGGTCTGGTACCTGCTGGATCAGGTAGCACGTATCAGCTGACAAGTTTCCTTTAGCTTACATTATTGTTGGTACATCTTGTGTGACATTTCCATAGTTGTATAAGTAAGGGCTTGCTTACTTGTGGCATTAGACAACCACCAATCACCCATTAACATCCTGTTTAGACAGTTGGCTGCTCTTTGGTGCAGAAAAGCACAGTTCATTTCACCTTACAGCATCCAAAGAGCATCCATTATAATGTGATGAAGCGGTGATGTTCCACTCTGTCACATTTTTTACATCTGGCTGCTGCTATAGCAGCTAGCAACTGATTGTTGGGGGTCCCTGTGTTGGTCAATCACTGATCTGATATTGATTACCTATCCCAATGACAAGTCATCAATATCGGTGTAGTAGAAAATCCCCTTAATTATTATCCTAAAATGTTTAAATACATGGGTGAAGCTGGCACCTCCCATTTCACAGTGAAATAAAATGAAAAAGTTACTTTTAGACTTTTAATAATGATACAAAAATATAAATATTGATATTGTGTTATATTTATATGTATTTATAATTTTATTTATTTATATTTATTTTATTAATGGGATGTCCCCTTCTAAGAACAACTGCTTAATACTGCCTTATACTTGTTTACATGTGACCCCAAATATGCAAATTACATACATATGGTCATGTGGCCACCCACTGGTAGGTGGGAATACAGAGGAAATCATGACAGTGTGTGCATCACATATAGCGACTGCAGATTTGTGTTCTTGGACTGGAAACATTTCTAGATATTTCTGTTGTACATGGTAAATCTATATTTTTCATTTTTTTTCAATTAGTCTGCAACTGATATTACACATATTCGGGAGCTCCAGACAAAGCTAGAAGATACTCAGAAAGCAAAGCAAAACCTTCAGGAGAAGGTGAGATTTTTTTTTATTAGAGTTTACAAATTGGTTTCATACTACATTTATATACACGTATATTATGCTTCATGTATTCCTGCTAACAGTCAGTGGCATGTAACGGTTTGTAAACAGATCTGGCAACAATTAAGAGACCACTGCAAAATGTTCAGTTTGTCTGATTTTTCTCTTTATAGGTATATTTTTGAGTAAAATGTAAATTGTTCTTTTATTCTATAAACTTCTGACAACATGTCTCCGAATTTCCAAGCAGTAAATTTTGGTTTTTATTTATCTGAAAAGGAAAAATGGTCAAAATTAAAGAAAAAAAATAGCCAGTGCTTTCAGACCTCAAATAATACAAAGAAAACAAGTTCATAATAATTTAGAAACACCAATACTAAGGTTTTAACTCCGGAAGAGTTCAGAAATCAATATTTTGTGGAATAACCATGATTTTTAATCACAGCTTTCCTGCGTCTTGGCATGCTTTCCACCAGTCTTTCACACTGCTTCTGGTACAAACATTTAAGCAGTTCTTCATTGTTTGATGGCTTGTGACTATCTATCATCCTCTTGATTACATTCCAGAGGTTTTCAATGGGGTTCAGGTCTGGAGATTGGGCTGCCCATGACAGGGTTTTGATGTGGTCTCTTAATTTTTGCCAGAGCTGTATACTAAAGAAGATGAGGGTTCTTCTTAATATTAAGGTTGAGTCTAAACATTGGTTACAATAACTTTTAGTGAAAAACTCAGATGTTTAAAAGAATTAAAACATTATTTTAAACTATTTTTTTTTTCATTTTTAACTTAATTTTCTTATTATGCTGCCTTTGTGCGAACAATAGATGCTACATTATACTATACTGTACATACGGCATATTCGTAATCCGTCTCCACACTGTGTGCAGTCTATTTGAATACAGCTGTCACAGTAAGAGTGCTGTGCAGGAACAAGGGTTTCATAGCACTTGTCGGGAAAGCAGACAAGGCAGTCTGTGGCTCTGGAGACAAAGGCAATTGCATTGTGATCTCTCCTGTAAATGGGTGAATAGGGAAGATCACGCTGCAGTCACAGTGAGAGTGCTGTACAGACCCAGCTCGTGTACTCTTCTCTATTCAACTGCTATATACAAGGAGATTGCATGCATTTAAGGGTCACCCAGGTTCAAGTGTCCTGTTGTGACCCTTAACTATGACCAGTGAAATGGATTCCTATAGGTGCAAGTGATGTTATTCTGTTCAGATGTGATGTTCCCACTCATGTCCCATATCGTCTGATAACAAAGGAACTACAGATGTAACGCATTAGCAAAGAAGGGTTTAGTCGATTTTTAACAAAATAAAGTGGAATTTACTGTTTGATCTGATGAAATCAATACACATGATTTTCACAGAGGCACAAGCATAAAGCTCATATGTGGAGGCACTTCACTTGTTAGCAACAATATTTCAGCAATTCCGCATAGGTCACCTGGACTTGAACACTTAATTTCAACTAATTGTTCTTCATGGCCCATTTTCAGCAGTACCCGCTCCCCCGTCCTAGCAAGTCCACTACTTCTACACTAAGACTACCAGGTCTGGCCTACACATTGTCTCTTTAGTCCAACTTTGCCGTTGCTGTCTCAGGTTTACCCAAAATCCACAGATATACTTCCTTAGCCATACCCACTGTAGCTGAACTCTCCTTCCATTTTTTCTGCTGCCCAGGATCCAGGATGTCCTGGCCGCATTAGGATCAAATCTTCTACTTTATCCAATAAAGTTATAGGACTTGCTATCTCAGAAAATGTCTTTCTAGTGTAGTTTGGCGCAGGGTGGTAGCCATGGGCAAGGTACTCATTTTCCATGCCCCGGCACTCTACATGAGAATGAGGGTTCTGACAGTGTGTGTGCTACTGTGGTTACCTGGGCGATACACCTCTGCAGGCTGCAAGGTACCGCTATATCTAGCAGACAAGGACCAGATGTTAGAGCGCGAATTACATTAAGCTGGCACGGGTGTTTCTCAGGTACATTACATGACACTTCTCTTGCACTTCTTACTCTTGCATCTCATGACAACCTAGCCAACAGTTATGGTAGACTTTGTCTTCCACTACTGCTCCCAGTTCTCAACTGACTAATGAGGACTCCATTGCTTGAGTTACATTGGTACGACTCATCACTATATCCTTGAAAGTCCACTGTTCCTTAGGAATCCCCCAAGCAATGTATTATATTGCAGTACATATCTCTTCAAGGAAGTGTGGGAAGCACCTCCCCTTCCTTACACTTGCACACACACCCAGTATGCAGCCTAGTCTGCCGCACTCCCTGTGAATGCTTCAATTCACTATTAAAGGGGTTGGCTGTGTGCGTGTGGGCAAGTATAAGGAAGTGGAGTTGCTGCCCACCCCTCTGTGAAGAGATATGTGTTGTAATATAATGCATTGTTGGGGGGATTCCTAAGTCTGCAGTCACACTCATCAATTTGGACCTGACAACCCCTTTAACTGCCAACTCACTTTGACCAGGAAGTTACTCTCTTCTTACTTCCAAAAATTCCTTCGTTCTGCTTGGCTGGCTAACCAAAACTTTTTCTTTACCCTGCGTCTGCAATATTACTTTAATGTTCCTCACACATTTGCATTAGGCGGCATGACTCAGACATTTAACAGTTGCATAAATCACCAACTTACACGAACATATTAGTATAGTGTATCATCAGATATAGAAAGTGCAACAATATAATGCAGTCGTAAAGACATCTTCAGGGGGATGCTGGTCACTTTCATCTAAATAGTTGGGAGATCCAAACTTAATATGATATACTGATCTATGCACTTGGTAAATGACAGTAAAAGTATTCACCATGAAGACAGAACAATTGGATGATTAATACTATTGCAAATTGTGTTCAAAATGCATTTCTTGTTTTAAAAAGGTAAAATAAAAAAGGATAATTCCACTGTACTTGCATGTACAGTACCTACAATATTTTTAGCTACATTTTTGGGCATTTGTAAAGATGATATTTACTGGTTCTTAAGTTAACAAAGAAGTATCTTAGAAAGACAGCACCCTGATTTGTTATTAGGCGTCAAGAAATTGTAGGACTCCTCTGTATAAACATGAGATATACATTTTAATCTAAGCTAAGGGGTTTACTCATTCATCGGAATAAATCCCTGTAAAGCCTATATCTTAAGAGTTTATTAGGAAATGTCTATAAATCCACTATGGATACATATAACTGAAGTATGGCATCAGAATTGCACCACTATTACAGATTGTTTTTTCCATAAAACAGCCATGCTGAGTAGGGTTGAGCGAAAAGGGAGAGAGAGAGAGGAGAGAGAGAGAGAGAGAGAGAAAAAAAATCCCATTGACTTTGCATTGGGTTTCGTGTTTCGGTCGATCCCCGACTTTTCGCTATAATTGGCCGATTTCACTCGACTCGACATTTGAGATAGTCGGGTTTCGCGAAACCCGACTCGACCCTAAAAAAGTAAAAGTCGCTCAACCCTAATGCTGAGTAATAGATGCAATATAATTAAAATAATGATGATACATTATACTGATGTTATACAGTACTGTTCAAATATGGATCCCATACGGATGAGTCTATATTTTACTCCTCCACTACAGAATTTAATATGTGTTTTCCATTAAAAAAATACATAAATGAAGGTGATGCATGCTATGTGTTTAAAACATATGTGTGTTTTCCACACCCCTATTAAGAGCTCCACAGCTGAAATTAATTTGAATGGAAGATAAAGCGAGGCACTTAGCATAATCCACTATCCAATGTATATTACCTGTAAGAAGGGGCGGGCAGTGACAGCTTGGGACCCCTGTGCAAGAAATGTGTCTGGGCCCCCTCTTTTTATGGCAAAAAAACTACAGATATATATATACAGTGGGGCAAAAAAGTATTTAGTCAGTCAGCAATAGTGCAAGTTCCACCACTTAAAAAGATGAGAGGCGTCTGTAATTTACATCATAGGTAGACCTCAACTATGGGAGACAAACTGAGAAAAAAAATCCAGAAAATCACATTGTCTGTTTTTTTAACATTTTATTTGCATATTATGGTGGAAAATAAGTATTTGGTCAGAAACAAAATTTCATCTCAATACTTTGTAATATATCCTTTGTTGGTAATGACAGAGGTCAAACGTTTTCTGTAAGTCTTCACAAGGTTGCCACACACTGTTGTTGGTATGTTGGCCCATTCCTCCATGCAGATCTCCTCTAGAGCAGTGATGTTTTTGGCTTTTCGCTTGGCAACACGGACTTTCAACTCCCTCCAAAGGTTTTCTATAGGGTTGAGATCTGGAGACTGGCTAGGCCACTCCAGGACCTTGAAATGCTTCTTACGAAGCCACTCCTTCGTTTCCCTGGCGGTGTGCTTTGGATCATTGTCATGTTGAAAGACCCAGCCACGTTTCATCTTCAATGCCCTTGCTGATGGAAGGAGGTTTGCTCTCAAAATCTCACGATACATGGCCCCATTCATTCTTTCATGTACCCGGATCAGTCGTCCTGGCCCCTTTGCAGAGAAACAGCCCCAAAGCATGATGTTTCCACCACCATGCTTTACAGTAGGTATGGTGTTTGATGGATGCAACTCAGTATTCTTTTTCCTCCAAACATGACAAGTTGTGTTTCTACCAAACAGTTCCTGTTTGGTTTCATCAGACCATAGCACATTCTCCCAAAACTCCTCTGGATCATCCAAATGCTCTCTAGCAAACTTCAGATGGGCCCGGACATGTACTGGCTTAAGCAATGGGACACGTCTGGCACTGCAGGATCTGAGTCCATGGTGGCGTAGTGTGTTACTTATGGTAGGCCTTCTTACATTGGTCCCAGCTCTCTGCAGTTCATTCATTAGGTCCCCCCGTGTGGTTCTGGGATTTTTGCTCACCGTTCTTGTGATCATTCTGACCCCACGGGGTGGGATTTTGCGTGGAGCCCCAGATGGAGGGAGATTATCAGTGGTCTTGTATGTCTTCCATTTTCTAATTATTGCTCCCACTGTTGATTTCTTCACTCCAAACTGTTTGGCTATTGCAGATTCAGTCTTCCCAGCCTGGTGCAGGGCTACAATTTTGTTTCTGGTGTCCTTTGAGAGCTCTTTGGTCTTCACCATAGTGGAGTTTGGAGTCAGACTGTTTGAGGGTGTGCATGGGTGTCTTTTTATACTGATAACAAGTTTAAACAGGTGCCATTACTACAGGTAATGAGTGGAGGAAAGAGGAGACTCTTAAAGAAGAAGTTACAGGTCTCTGAGAGCCAGAAATCTTGATTGTTTGTTTCTGACCAAATACTTATTTTCCACCATAATATGCAAAAAAAAATGATAAAAAAACAGACAGTGATTTTCTGGATTTTTTTTTCTCAGTTTGTCTCCCATAGTTGAGGTCTACCTATGATGTAAATTACAGACGCCTCTCGTCTTTTTAAGTGGTGGAACTTGCACTATTGCTGACTGACTAAATACTTTTTTTTACACACCTTCACATTTAAAGATTTTTCTGTATTTTCATGACCATGAAAATTGTACATTCACACTGAAGGCATCAAAACTATGAATTAACACATGTGGAATTATATACTTAACAAAAAAGTGTGAAAAAGCTGAAATTATGTCTTATATTCTAGGTTCTTCAAAGTAGCCACCTTTTGATTTGATGACTGCTTTGCACACTCTTGGCATTCTCTTGATGAGCTTCAAGAGGTAGTCACTGGGAATGGTTTTCACTTCACAGGTGTGCCCTGTCAGGTTTAATAAGTGGGATTTCTTGCCTTATAAATGGGGTTGGGACCATCATTTCTGTTGAGCAGAAGTCTGGTGGATACACAGCTGATAGTCCTACTGAATAGACAGTTAGAATTTGTATTATGGCAAGAAAAAAGCAGCTAAGTAAAAAAAACGAGTGGCCATCATTACTTTAAGAAATGAAGGTCAGTCAGTCTGAAAAATTGGGAAAACTTTGAAAGTGTCACCAAGTGCAGTTGCAAAAACCATCAAGCGCTACAAAGAAACTGGCTCACATGAGGACTGCCCCAGGAAAGGAAGACCAAGAGTCACCTCTGCTCCTGAGGATAAGTTTATCTGAGTCACCAGCCTCAGAAATCGCAGGTTAACAGCAGCTCAGATTAGAGACCAGTAGTATATCACATATTTTAGTCCCCTCTATTTACAGCCCCATCCGGCAATATAACTCTGCTTTCAACCTATCTATACAAAGCCCCATTTACAGAATATCCTTTCAGTCCCTTGTACACAGCCCATCTTACAATATATCTCTTCTTTCGGCCCATCTATGCACAGCAGCATCCTGCAGTATTTCATTCACTCCTCTAAGCCCCTCTATACACTTCCTAATCCTACAATACATCACTCCTTTTAGTTACCAGCACACAGACACTCTGCCGATTCCTGGTATGATCTCTCTGCACTGTAATGAAGGACACTCCACTTCTTTCCAGCATCATCCCTCACAGGAGTAGCTTCATTTTAGACAGGACTCAGGGAGCCAATTGAGAGAGATAGCCCTGTGTATAATAAATCAGAAGAACTGGAACTTCAGGATGGTTTCAAGGGTAACTGGAAGATTAATAGAGTTTGGTCGGCCAGATTTAAAAATGAGTTATATTGACACAATTGAAAAAATATACTGTATGTGTACACGATTATTACACCGCATAGTGATTTGAGGAATAGTGATTTAAAAGATATGTGAATTTTTAGTTTTATTTTGGTGGCCATTGTTACTAAAGTTAAATGGAAAGGTCATCCACATTGGTTATTTACTGTACATGAATAAGAAAGTGTAACTCAACATGCAGCAGATGTTTCTGCTTCAAATCTGTAATAGATTTACCTCTGCAGATCAACAGAAAAAACATACTACTCTTCTATCCTGTATAAACCAACCATAACTGATTTGTAACATCCATTTATATTGAATAGAGGGTCTTTTAGCAACTACAGTACGTGTTTTTTTTCTGTTTAGACGATATGCCTTATTGCAGCCTCTAGTATCTGTCCTTTGATTTCTGATTCTGTATGTTACTGTTATCTATTCTACTGGAAAAAATGGGAGATTGGACAGTACGTTCTTGAATTCATGAGCCCTATGTATTCTGTTTATATATCTGAGGCCTAGTGTGCACTTCCTATGGGATTGGTAAATCCCCAAGGATATGACAAGCAGATTAACAATTGTTTGCTTTGTTGAAATACATTTTTTACAGTGCTAGATGCTGTACAAGTCATTTTAACGAAACTATGATTTTTTTGTTTATTTTCTTTTCTCTAGCTTTGATACTAATGCTAACATCAAGTCAGCGTGATTTCTTTGTCTTTAAATACTGTAACATAAGAAAATGTACTTACCGTATTTAGAAAGAAAAAGGTACTAAAATTAGAATAAACACGTAACAAACACGTACATTAGGAATTTATAGTCACACTGTGTCTTTTAGTTGATAAAAGAACATCAATAGGAAGCTTACCTACCAATAAGGGAATGGTAATTGTAATTGCAGAGTTTTTGTTCCCTTACTGCCACTCAAGTGATTACCGCTGCTTGTGGGAGTTATTTCCATGAAATCAATGTAACCTGTAATTTTAATCACCGGTCACTAGAATAACAGGTCGGTTGTTAAAAGGAAATTTAATTTATCGTTCCCCTATTTTATATTCACTTTGTTGTTGAGGATTAATTCCCTTGTTTTTATAGTTGTCTACAGATCTTCTTTCATTTGGTATTGTGCTGCATCCTGGCACGTGCCAAAATGTCTGGGTTTCTTTATTGTTCAGGCTAAAATGTGGTCTCATTGAGGCTTTACTTCATTGTGGTTTTCTTGTAAGAGATGGAAAGTAAAAACTATTTTATTTTGCAACAAGCAGATGTATAATATGAACTCCTTGTTCCCTCATACATAATAGGGTCAGTGTCCATGTATGTTCCATCTTACTTGTGCCTTCTATGATACTGGTGGATTTTTTTTATAGGGCAGTTGGGTCTGTGGGCCTTATACATTTAAAAATGAGTTATATTGACACGATTGAAAAATATATACTGTAAGTGTACATGGTTATGAGTCTATGATTATAGGTAGGGCTGACTCTAGTTTTACTGCTGCCTGAGGTAAAAATTGAAATGGCGCCCCCCCACACACAGTACAAGGTGGGCCATTTATATGGATACACCTGGGTAGGCCATGTATATGGATACACCTAAATAAAATGGGAATGGTTGGTGATATCAACTTTATGTTTAAGGAACATTAGTAAAGGGAAGAGGGAAAACTTCAAGATGGGTAGTGACCATGGTGACCATTTTGAAGTCAGCCATTTTGGATCCATATTTATAAATGGCCCACCCAGGTATATCAATATAAATGGCCCACCCTGTACAATATAACCTACAGTGAATAAACCCAGTTTGGTCGTTGTTTTTTTGGCTTGTCTTTAAGATATTTATTGTATGGTAAAAATGATATGTAAACATGATTCCCCAGATCAGAGAGATTACAACTATACCACACTTTCATAGATTTTCTTGATTAGTAAGAATGAAAAATGTTTGATTTGTGATGCCATTTTTTAAGATTTGTTACATTGTTTTGTTCCATCAATGTAGCTGCGTGAGGGCTTGTTTTTTGTGTTGAGCTGACATTCCTACTGATATCAATTTGAGGCCCATATGATACTTTGATGGCTTTTTACTGCATTTTTTAGGGATTTTTTTTAAGGTGAAAAAAAGCAGTTTTGGCTTTTTTGGTTACTTCTTCACCTTACCGCATGGGACTTTTCCTCACTGTCCACCACAATATCCCTCCCATGCTGCCCTTTTGCACTCCCTCCTTGCATCCTGTTCCCCAGGCAGCCCCCTGACACTAAGACCCCCCTACACAGTCTTCAGAAAAAAACGTAAACCATAATCAGGTTCCTCGCATCATGTTCTCATGTTTTATACATTTAATAGCCCTCTGTGTCTGTACTGTTACATAGTTAGGCTGTTAACTGGTTCAGGCAGCTTTACATGACCACCCGATTCATACACTATGGCTGGTCCGAACAACGAAAGCAATTGCTACCATCCACCTCTCGTGTCTTCCCTTTGTCCTCATAGCAGAAGCACCTCTGCCTGTATGGCACCAGGGCACAAGCATGACTTTAGAATCTACACCTTCTACAACTATTTCCCTGACAATAAATTGTAGTACAACCCAAACAAATGGAGATTTAAAATACTTTATTTTCATGCTGCAGAACAATTCTGTGTGGCTTTATGAGAATGCTGTGGAATTTCAAACTTGCTAAATCTATATGTAAATTTCAACCTTGAAAGACAAACTAGATATGCACATTCTGAAGATCAATAAGGTCCCACAAGTGAGACCCTCATGAAAAATTTTTAGTGCTTGCCTTGCCCGGACTCATCTGATTTTCACTGCTTAAAAACTTCAGTATAGCCTCATTCAGTTTGATTGTTGCTTTTAAAGGGTAAGTATCAGAAGGATCAACCTCTGTATGGTGGTTGCTGGACATATAGTGGATGGGAGATAAGTATCACATAGGTGCATGTCTTCTGTGATATAAATCTGGAGTAATGTTTTAGTACACATACTGCAAAGAGGAGTTAATCGACCGTGTTAGGCCCAGGTCTTATGTGGTAGCTCATACTGCATATAGGAGGCTATGTGGTGGCTCATACTGTGTATAAGGGCTATGTGTGATACTATCTATATTAACCCCATTCCGACATCGGGCATAATAGTACGCCAAAGTAGGGTTCCCTCCTTTTGATGTGGGCTCTGGTGCTGAGCCCACATCTATTCAGGTTCAGAACAGCTGACATGTGCCTCTAACAGCTGCGGCTGTTAACTAGTTAAATGCCACTGTCAAACTCTGACAGCGGCATTTAAGACGGGCTTCTGGCAAGCACGCTGGAAATCCCACCCATCGGCTCCCGTATCACATGACCGCTGGTACCGATGGGTTGGCATGACAACCAGAGGTCTCAAGCAGACCTCTATGGTTGTCACTGCCGGATTGCTATGAGCACCGCCTGGTGGTTGACGCACATAGCAAGTGAGCAATTCTGCTACATACAGGTGATCTGATCATCGCCTGTATGTAGCACAGCCAATCAGGTTATGGCAGCTTCTAATCTCCCATGGAGACTATTAAAGCATGCCAAAAGTAAGAGAAAATGTTTTTCACCCCTTTCTGACATCTGATGTACTATCCCGTCGAGGTGGGGTGGGCCCATATGACCACCGACGGGATAGTACGTCATATGCAATCGGCGGCGCTCACCGGGGGAGCGCGGCCGATCGTGGCCAGGTGTCAGCTGACGATCACAGCTGACATCCATCACTATGTGCCAGGAGCGGTCATGGACCACCTCTGGCACATTAACCCCTGGCACACTGCGATCAAACATGATCGCAGTGTTCCGGCTGTATAGGGAAATATCGTGCAGGGAGGGGGCTCCCTGCATGCTTCCCTGAGACCCCCGGAGCAACGCGATGTGATCGCGTTGCTCCAAGGGTCTCCTACCTCCTTCCTCCCTGCAGCAGGCCCGGATCCAAAATGGCTGTGGCATCCGGGTCCTGCAGGGAGGTGGCTTCACAGCGCCTGCTCAGATCAGGTGCCGGGAAGCCTCCCTGCTGTGCACGTCAGATCGCTGATCTGACACAGTGCACAGCAAAGTATCAGATCAGCGATCTTACACTATAACATGATGCCCCGCCCCTTGGGGAAATGTTACAGTGTAAAAAAAAAATATTCACATGTGTAAAAAAAAAAAAAAAAATTCCTTAAAAAAATATATGTATATATTGTTCCTATAAATACATTTCTTTATCTAAATAAAAAAAACAATATAAGTACACATATTTAGTATCGACATGTCCGTAACGACCCGACCTATAAAACTGTACCACTAGTTAACCCCTTCAGTGAACACCGTAAAAAAAAAAAACAGGCAAAAAACAACGCTTTATTATCATACTGCCAAACAAAAAGTGGAATAACACGCGATCAAAAAGACGGATATAAATAACCATGGTACCGCTGAAAACATCATCTTGTCCCACAAAAAACGAGCCATGACAAAGCATCATCAGCAAAAAAATAAAAAAGTTATAGTCCTCAGAATAAAGCGATGCAAAAATAATTATTTTTTCTATAAAATAGTTTTTATCATATAAAAGCGCCGAAACATAAAAAAATAATATAACTGAGGTATTGCTGTAATCGTACTGACCCAAAGAATAAAACTGCTTTATCTACTTTACCAAACACGGAACGGTATAAACGCCTCCCCCAAAAGAATTTCATGAATAGCTGGTTTTTGGTCATTCTGCCTCACAAAAATCAGAATAAAAAGCGATCAAAAAATGTCATATGCCCGAAAATGTTACCAATAAAAACGTCAACTCATCCCGCAAAAAACAAAACCTCACATGACTCTGTGGACCAAAATATGGAAAAATTATAGCTCTCAAAATGTGGTAACACAAAAAATATTTTTTGCAATAAAAAGCGTCTTTCAGTGTGTGACGGCTGTCAATCATAAAAATCCGTTAAAGAACCCACTATAAAAGGAAACCAAACCCCCCTTCATCACCCCCTTAGTTAGGGAAAAATTAAAAAATTAAAAAAATGTATTTATTTCCATTTTCCCGTTAGGGTTAGGGCTAGGGTTAGGGTTAGGGCTAGGGTTAGGGTTAGGGTTAGGGATAGGGCTAGGGTTGGGGCCAGGGTTAAGGCTACAGTTAGGGTTGGGGCTAAATTTATGGTTAGGGTTGGGGCTAAAGATAGGGTTAGGGTTTAGATTACATTTACGGTTGGGAATAGAGTTGGGATTAGGGTTAGGGGTGTGTCAAGGTTAGGGGTGTGGTTAGGGTTACCGTTGGAATTAGGGTTAGGGATGTGTATTGATTAGGGTTTCAGTTATAATTGGGGGGTTTACACTGTTTATGCACATCAGGGGTTCTCCAAACGCGGCATGGTGTCCCATCTCAATTCCAGCCAATTCTGCGTTGAAAAAGTAAAACAGTGCTCCTTCCCTTCCGAGCTCTCCCGTGCGCCCAAACAAGGGTTTACCCCAACATATGGGATATCAGCGTACTCAGGACACATTGGGCAACAACTTTTGGGGTCTAATTTCTCCTGTTACCCTTGGGAAAATACAAAACTGGGGGCTAAAAATAATTTTTGTGGAAAAAAAAGATTTTTTATTTTCACGGCTCTGCGTTATAAACTGTAGTGAAACACTTGGAGGTTCAAAGTTCTCACAACACATCTATATAAGTTCCTTAGGGGGCTAGTTTCCAATATGGGGTCACTTGTGGGGGGGTTTCTACTGTTTAGGTACATTAGGGGCTCTGCAAACGCAATGTGACGCCTGCAGACCAATCCATCTAAGTCTGCATTCCAAATGACGCTCCTTCCCTTCCGAGCTCTGCCATGCACCCAAACGGTGGTTCACCCCAACACATGGGGTATCAGCATACTCAGGACAAATTGGACAACAACTTTTGGGGTCCAATTTCTCCTGTTACCCTTGGAAAAATACAAAACTGGGTTCTAAAATATAATTTTTGTGGAAAAAAAATATTTTTTATTTTCATGGCTCTTTGTTATAAACTGTTGTGAAACACTTGTGGGTTCAAAGCTCTCACAACACATCTAGATGAGTTCCTTAGGGGGTCTACTTTCCAAAATAGTGTCACTTGTGGGGGTTTAGGCACATCAGTGGCCCTCTAAACGCAAGATTGCGTCCCATCTCAATTCCAGTCAATTTTGCATTGAAAAGTCAAATGGCGCTCCATCCTTTCTGAGCTCTGCCATGTGCCCAAACAGTGGTTTACCCCCACATATGGGGTATTGGCATACTCAGGATAAATTGTGCAACAACTTTTTGGGTCCATTTTCTCCTGTTACCCTTGGTAAAATAAAACAAATTGGAGCTGAAGTAAATTTTTTGTGAAAAAAAAGTTAAATGTTCATTTTTAATTAAACATTCCAAAAATTCCTGTGAAACACCTGAAGGGTTAATAAACTTTTTGAATGTGGTTTTGAGCACCTTGAGGGGTGCAGTTTTTAGAATAGTGTCACACTTGGTTATTTTCTATCATATAGACCGCTCGAAATGACTTCAAATGAAATGTGGTCCCTAAAAAAAAAAATGGTGTTGAGAATGAGAAATTGCTGGTCAACTTTTAACCCTTATAACTCCCTAACAAAAAAAAAAATTTGGTTCCAAAATTGTGCTGATGTAAAGTAGACATGTGGGAAATCTTACTTATTAAGTATTTTGTGTGACATATCTCTGTGATTTAATTGCATAAAAATTCAAAGTTGGAAAATTGCAACATTTTCAAAATTTTCGCTCAATTTCCTTTTGTTTCACAAATAAACGCAGGTAATATCAAAGAAATGTTACCACTATCATGAAGTACAATATGTCATGAGTAGTGTTGAGCGATACCTTCCGATATTTGAAAGTATCGGTATCGGATGGTATCGGATATCGCCAATACCGATACCCGATACCAATGCAAGTCAATGGGACACAAATATAGGAATGTATCCTGGATGGTTCCCAGGGTCTGAAGGAGAGGAAACTCTCCTTCAGGCCCTGGGATCCATATTCATGTAAAAAATAAAGAATAAAAATAAAAAATATGGATATACTCACCCCTCTGACTGACCCTGGCTGTCACCGCTGCAAGCGTCTGCCTCCGTTCCTGAGAATGCAGAGAGTGAAGGACCTTCGATGACGTCGCAGTCAGGTGACCGGTCACCTGACCTCTCACTTGACCGTGACATCATCGAAGGTCCTTCACTCTCTGCATTCTCAGGAATGGAGGCTGGCGCTTGCAGCGGTGACAGCAAGGGTTCGTCGGAGGGGTGAGTTTTATCCATATTTTTTATTTTTATTCTTTATTTTTTAAATGAATATGGATCCCAGGGCCTGAATACCTCCATACCCTGGAAACCATACGCACCGCCACCGCACACACCGAAGATGACTGGGAACTTATAGGAACTTCCAATTCCGATTTCCGATATCACAAAAATATCGGAACTCGGTATCGGAATTCCGATACAGCAAATATCGGCCGATACCCGATACTTGCAGTATCGGAATGCTCAACACTAGTCACGAGAAAACAATGTCAGAATCACCGGGATCCGTTGACGCGTTCCAGAGTTATAACCTCATAAATTGACAGTGGTCAGAAATGTAAAAATTGGCCCGGTCATTCATGTGCAAATCACCCTTGGGGGTAAAGGGGTTAAAAATATTAAAAAATATAGAAAACTTCAAATCACCCCCCTTTTGCCCCATTCAAAATAAAAAGATTAAAAAAAAAATCAAACATGCTCATATTCGGTATCACCGTGTTCAGAATCGCCTATCAATATAAACAATGAATTAACCCAATTGCTAAATGGTGTAACAAGAAAAAAAGTCAGAACACCAGAATTTCGTTTTTTTTGTCACCATAACATTGCATTAAAATGCAATAACGAGCGATCAAAAGCTTGCATCTGCACCAAAATAATATCAATAAAAACGGTAGCGCGGCATGCAAAAATTAAGCCTCCACTTAACCCGAGATCAAGAAAAATGTAGACGCTGTGGGGTTCGGAAAATGGCGCAAGTTTTTATTATTTTTTTTAACAAACTTTGGAATTTTTTTTCACCAATTACAGATATCACTTACAGTAAGCAAACTAACAATTACAGACTGATACAGAGGGGTGAGTACCCTGCCCTTGCGGTCTTACATTCTACAGGATGGTGGGGAAGGAGACAATAGGTTGAGGGTTGTAGGAGCTCCAGTGTTAGTGAAACAGAGGCTTCGTTATTGGTGAGGAGGCAGCAGGGTCAGTGCAGACTGTAGGCTTTCAGGTGGGTTTTCAAGTTACGTGGTTGATAGTCGGATGTTGAATTGTTTATTTGTATACTGTTTAAACTGAATGTTAGTTTTTCTGGTTCTAAAAGGAAACTTCTAAAAAATTATTACACAATGTCATATTGTAGGAGGAACCTAATAGCTGTGTGGATAATTTAGTAACATTATCATCAACTTTGTTCTTACTTATTAACTTATTAATGTATTTGGGGGTTTATACAGCTGCAGGTGGCCCAGAGCCGCATTGAATATTTGGAGCAATCTATGGTGGAGCGGTCAATAGTAAGTCGGCAAGAAGCAGTGATCTGTGATATGGAAAACAAGCTTGAGTTTCAGAGGGCTCAGATTAAAAGGTTCGAGGTAAGTAATGTTTTCACTGTATAGGTCTTGTCCCAAACCTTTTACGGTTCACTGCACATGAGAACTATGTGCATTTGCTGTGTTTTCCTTACAGTTATAATTGACATGTGTTAACCAGTTCACCTCCATAGTTAGAGACTGATAATGTTCATGTTGGTTGCTGAACTGTACATACATTTTGTCTATGAGGATTGAATATGCCCTTACAAGTAAACAGCCCGTCCCAGGACAATGACTGTAAAAGAAAATGCTTCCACTTAACAGCAGACTTCTTGTCCCAGGACAATGACTCTAAATATATATTATACATATATACTGTGTATATAAAATATATATATATATTATGTAAGATTACGCTACCTGAGTGTGTTGGGGAACACTCGCTTGGCAGCAGGATAAACACTTTAGGCACGATATCTCGCACATATCAGTCTTATTTGGTTTATTACACATCATAAACCACATGACATAGAGTCCATTGTGTTACACAATTCATAGAACATCACAAGCACCAACAGTCTGTATAGTACCTGACGGGAGCTCCTGCTCCACCTGCTGACTCCTTGTCAGTCCACTCCTCCGGGTAAGCTGCCTCACAGGGATCACCAACTTGCCTGGCCAGCACACATTAGTCAGTCCAGACCCACCGAAGGACTGTAGCTTCCCCACACAGTAGCTGTCACTGGCTCTGCAGATCCCGGTCCTCACCTCGTGCTATTCAGGGATCCGGTCCTACTCCCAGGACCTCCCAACACCCAGGTTACACAGGATCACACAGGTGGCCAGTCCGGGTACTATTCAGGACGTCCATCCCCAGCTGGGACCGTCCAATACCCAGGCCACCAGTAGCAAAGTCCCACCATGTGCTATTCAGGATTCCTCCTCTGGGAAATCCAACACATACTTCAGGACCTTCAGACCATGTGACCCACACCCTGGTCACATTATAAACCCTGAAACCACACCCCTGGATGGGAGTGTGGATGTGTGGCTAGTTTGTCCCGCCCATCTCACAACTAGCCTAGTAAGTCACCCTTGCCTATTATACAACACTACACCAACTGTTGAGGGACTACAGGTCCCAGAATAACCACATTACATCAGACTTACCAAGCAGACTCCCTCTGCGACACATACCGTCCACCAATCACATGACCAGTCGTTTTTTCAACACAATTATGTCTCCAAGTGCATCTTGAAGTGCAGATACAGTGCCCCCTGGCTGTAACATTAGTCACTGCACCACAATTAGTATCTATGCTCATGAGAAATTACTTATTTGCTTATATGCTTATAACATACTGTACAGTGGTGATAATTGTGATAGGTAGCTATTTCAGTATTAGATATTTCTAGCTCCCGAATGCCAATAGGTGCCATGTGTTTTGGGGGAGTTGTGGTCTGTATTGTAGAGCTAGAACATGGTGAAAGTCTTGTGACCCACGGGAAGAATGTAAAGGTATGAGGATGCCACATTCTCGTATTTCATTCACTGGAGTGACAGGGGCAAATAAAAGATGTGTTGAGCACCAACACTAGTTGGCGATTGCACTTGTTGCTGGGACAAAAATAGGAGGGTTTTGAACTTTGTTGTAAGATAGAGATGATAAAACTATAGTAATAGCTATAGAAGGACCTAAAATTACCTCCAGAGAGAGAGATGGACAATATTTTACTCCCAAATTGATTATGTGCATCGGTCTAGAGCAAGGTTGCCAACCGTCCAGAAATTCTAGGTACAGTCTGTAAAAATAGGGCACTTTTTTCAATATCTGTAAGAAAAATGTAAGTTGTCTGATTTTTTGAAGATGAAAGAACCTATACAGATTATTTTGATTGTAGTTATCAGAATTTTATTGTTTACAATGAATGCAATGTATCACTTATAATCATTTATAATGGTTTTCTAATGTGTCCATAAAAAAATTGTCTTTCTGTGACTGTTTTGTTGCTTTGATAAGCTGTCCAGAAAACATACAAAGTAAAGTTGTCAACCCTGGTCTAGAGCTAGGCCGCAGCTAATTGCAGCATTGGGTCTTCCTTGTGTCTTTATTAAGGTGTGGACCAACAATACTAAGATGCACATGTTCAAGGTAACATCTGATGTAAATGGTCCCAAGGGATTAGAGACAGAAGGGAACTTGCTCTTTGAAGGAAGCATGGGAATAGAGACCTAACCAAGTTGGACGGAAACAAGTGCTCTCTGATATGTTGTATAGAAATAAAGCCATTGCATTCCACCTATTGACAGTTTGTTAAATTGTTCTTTCAATATTAAATTACTGAATTGTCTTAAGGGTATACTCCCAAATACTGCTGACTGTTACACGAAAACTGTCTAGTGTCTTTTTTTCTTGGACCCAGCATACCTGAGAAGTATGCAAGCTATGGCTATCTGTGCTAGTCTGTGCCAACTACAAAAATACATATTTAGAATAATAACCTAGGAAGGAAAAAAAGTTCACACATTTAGAAAAAATCGCCTATGACATATTTTTCAAATATTGCAAGACATGTCATGTATATAGTTAGCATTGATTGGGTCTTTCAAAAAATGAATCCATAGTTGGAGGATAGCAGTAGTAGTCTGCACTGCTGTCCATGGTACAATCCAGGATTTAGTTGTCTGGGTTTGTTTGACTCTAGCACAGCAACGCAGATTACTACTCCTATCCTTCAACAATTGTTCTTTACGGCAGGATCTCCCAATCTGAGAGTACTGCAGCAGCAGTCATATTTTGATTCCTCAGTTGTTAGATATAACAACCCCAAAAGGTGAGCAAATTCCCTTACTCTCACTTATACTTACTTCTCATCGGATAAGATCCTATTGCACGTGATGTTTTCCCTTCTTTGTAAAAAATGAACCCATGGCACATAAAAGAACATGTCCTACAAGTAGGAGATGCCACCATGTTTACAATTGTTAGATGTATAACATGTATGATATACAATGATTGTGTTTTATTTTTTCTGGGTCCAGATGTTGATCCTCCGTTTAAGAGACAGTGTAATAAAGATGGGTGAAGAATTGGAGAAGGCGGCAGACTGTGAAGCACGAGAAAAGGAGAACGCAAAGTATTATCAGATCCGCATGGAAGAGATGAAAGCTGAGATGAATGAGCTGATACAGAGAGAGATGGAAGCATGTCGGAGACGTGTGGAGCTGGTGAGTGCAATGCTTTTTAACATACAAATGTTAACTTATCTGCTTTGGAAATCCTTATCTGGTTATCTGGTTTGGAAATCCTTATTAGGGCCTTAGGTAATGAAATTTTGGGAAAATATATATGTAGCATAAGTGACTTCAAAAATCATGTCTCTCTCTGGAAGATAGCCAGTGCTGTCAATTATTCGGCATACACTTATTATGATTATACATGCACGTATAAGATGGACAAAGCACAGATGCAAATCTGCTTATTTCTAATGCAATGCTTGTCAGCCAGTACTAAGAAGTCCTAAAGTCCAATTTTGTGCAATGTCATAATGCTGTCCTTTACTTAATTTCCTTTACTTTGTTGCCTTTGCCAGTCTTCATGGTAGTGTGGTATTCTAGCTATTCATACCATTCTGCAGTACAATGAATTGTGGGAGGTCAATAAAAATTTGGATGTTGTTTGTGCAATAATTGTATTTGTTCCTTAAAGAGTTTGCCCAATAAAAAAAAATGACCAAACTCAGTGAATGTTTTAAAATAATAAGTAAGCTAAAATTTACAAAAAGGAAAATTGGTTGATGCAAAACTTTGGGTACCCTTGGAGATGTATGTGCTCAAGGTTTCAGACCTTAATTAGCCTTTTAAGGTTTTAACTTGTTCACTTTCTTGGATAGAAAATCCCGATGATGCAAATTTCCCAGCTTTTTAAAAACTCAGCCTCCTCTAATCTTATGCCAAAAAGCAGCAGCCATGAGTTCTTCCAAGCAGCTGACTACCGCTATTTAAATAAAAATGATCAAGGCCTACAAAGCAGGAGAAGGCTATATGAAGATAGTAAAGCATTTTCAAGTTCCCCTTTCCTCAGTTCTAAATGTAAATAAGAAATTGCAGTTAACAGGAACAGTGGAGGTCAAGATAAATCTGGAAAACCAAGCAAAATTCCAGTGAGAGGTGTTGGTAGGATTGCTAGAGAGGCAAATCAGAACCCCTGCTTTACTGCAAAAGACCTTCGGAAAGATTTAGCAGACTCTGGAGTTATGGTACATTGTTTTACTGTTCAGAGACACCTGCACAAATATGGCCTTCATGGAAGAGTCATCAGAAGAAATCCTCACCACAAAATTCAGTGTCAGAAGTATGCAAAAGAACATTTAAACAAGCCTGATGCATTTTGGAAACAAGTGGACCGATGAAGTCAAAATAGAACTCTTTGGCCACAAAGATCAAAGGTACAGTACAGACCTAAAGTTTGGACACACCTTCTCATTTAAAGATTTTTCCATATTTTCATGACTACGAAAATTGTACATTCACACTGAAGACATCAAACCTATGAATTAACGCATGTGCAATTATATACTTAACAAAAAAGTGTGAAACAACTTAAATTATGTCTTATATTCTAGGTTCTTCAAAGTAGCCACCTTTTGCTTTGATGACTGCTTTGCACAATCTTGGCATTCTCTTGATGAGCTTCAAGAGGTAGTCACCGGGAATGGTTTTCACTTCACAGGTGTGCCCTGTCAGGTTTAATAAGTGGGATTTCTTGCCTTATAAATGGGGTTGGAACCATCAGTTGTGTTGTGCAGAAATCTGGTGGATACACAGCTGATAGTCCTACTGAATAGACTCTTAGAATTTGTATCATGGCAAGAAAAAAGCAGCTAAGTAAAGAAAATTGAGTGGCCATCATTACTTTAAGAAATGAAGGTCAGTCAGTGTGAAAAATTGGGAAAACTTTGAAAGTGTCCTCAAGTGCAGTGGCAAAAATCATCAAGCACTATAAAGAAACTGGCTCACATGAGGACTGCCCCAGGAAAAGACCAAGAGTCACCTCTGCTTCTGAGGATTAGTTTATCCGAGTCACCAGCCTCAGAAATCGCAGGATAACTGCAGCTCAGATTAGAGACCAGGTCAATGCCACACAGAGTTCTAGCAGCAGACACATTTCTACAACAACTGTTAAGAAGGAGACTTTGTGCAGCAGGCCTTCATGATAAAATAGCTTCTAGGAAACCACTGCTAAGGTCAGGCAACAAGCAGAAGAGAGCTGTTTGGGCTAAAGAACACAAGGAATGGACATTAGACCAGTGGAAATCTGTGCTTTGGTCTGATGAGTCCAAATTTGAGATCATTGGTTTCAACTACCGTGTCTTTGTGCGACACAGAAAAGGTGAACAGATGGACTCTACATGCCTGGTTCCCACTGTGAAGCATGGAGGAGGAGGTGTGATGGTGGGGGGGGTGCTTTGCTGGTGACACTGTTGGGGATTTATTCAAAATTGAAGGCATACTGAACCAGCATGTCGACCACAGCATCTTGCAGCGGCATGCTATTCCATCCGGTTTGCGTTTAGTTGGACCATCATTTATTTTTCAACAGGACAATGACCTTAATCACACCTCCAGGCTATGTAAGGGCTATTTGACCAAGAAGGAGAGTGATGGGGTGCTACGCCAGATGACCTGGCCTCCACAGTCACCAGACCTGAACTCAATCGAGATGGTTTGGGGTGAGCTGGACCGCAGAGTGAAGGCAAAAGGGCCAACAAGTGCTAAGCATCTCTGGGAACTCTTTCAAGATTGTTGGAAGACAATTCCTGGTGACTACCTCTTGAAGCTCATCAAGAGAATGCCAAGAGCGTGCAAAGCAGTAGGTAGCTACTTTGAAGAGCCTAGAATATAAGACATATTTTCAGTTGTTTCACACTTTTTTGTTAAGTATATAATTCCACATGTGTTAATTCATAGTTTTGATGCCTTCAGTGTGAATTGTACAATTTTCATAGTCATAAAAATACAGAAAAATCTTTAAATGAGAAGGTGTCTCCAAACGTTTGGCCTGTACTGTATGTGTGAAGAAAAAAGGACACAGAATTTCAGGAAAAGAACATCACGCCAATCATTTTGCATGTGGGTGGATCTATCATACTTTGGGGTTGAGTTGCAGCCAATGACGTAGGGAACAATTCACAAGTAGAGGGAAGGATCTATTCAGTGAAATTTAGACAAATTCTTGATGCAAACATAACACTATCTGTAAAAAAGATGCTAAAATGTTCCAAATAACAGTCATTCTGACATGCCACTGTAAATCTCAAGAGAAATTAACATGCTGCAGATTTGAAATTTGTCAGTTTACGATGAGTAAAAAAAAAGCACAGTGGCCATGAGATTTCTATAAATCTCATCCACTTTGCTGGAACTGTAAGTTGCTGCATTTTTGATGCAGTGAAAATATGCAGCTTCAAAAACTCACCCAAAAACTCATAGTGCGCACACAGTCTTAAAAGCAAATAACAGACTAGCACCTTCGGGTCGAATAAAGCATGTGTGAACAAGTGCAAGCTGCTATGACAGCTAACTAAACAAGACAAAGAACAGCATAACTGTTGTAAGATGTATGCAATCTTTGAATATATGAAATTTGGAATGCATTACTGCTATATAGAATACTAGCTATTGAACCCGTTCTACGCCCGGGTGGCGAGCATTTATATTGGTATATGGTCTCCATCCTGTCATGTGCTGCTCCATCCTGCGTCCCCATCCTGTCATGTGCTGCACCCATCCTGCGTCCCCATCCTGTCATGTGCTGCACCCATCCTGCGTCCCCATCCTGTCATGTGCTGCACCCATCCTGCATCCCCATCCTGGTATGTGCTGCACCCATCCTGCATCCCCATCCTGTCATGTGCTGCACCCATCCTGCGTCCCCATCCTGTCATGTGCTGCACCCATCCTGCGCCCCCATCCTGTCATGTGCTGCACCCATCCTGCGTCCACATCCTGGTATGTGCTGCACCCATCCTGCGTCCCCATCCTGTCATGTGCTGCACCCATCCTGCGTCCCCATCCTGGTATGTGCTGCACCCATCCTGCATCCCCATCCTGTCATGTGCTGCACCCATCCTGTGTCCCCATCCTGGTATATGCTGCACCCATCCTGCGTCCCCATCCTGGTATGTGCTGCACCCATCCTGCGTCCCCATCCTGTCATGTGCTGCACCCATCCTGCGTCCCCATCCTGTCTTGTGCTGCACCCATCCTGCGTCCCCATCCTGTCATGTGCTGCACCCATCCTGCGCCCCCATCCTGTCATGTGCTGCACCCATCCTGCGTCCCCATCCTGCGTCCCCATCCTGTCATGTGCTGCACCCATCCTGCGTCCCCATCCTGTCATGTGCTGCACCCATCCTGCGTCCCCATCCTGGTATGTGCTGCACCCATCCTGCGTCCCCATCCTGTCATGTGCTGCACCCATCCTGCGTCCCCATCCTGTCATGTGCTGCACCCATCCTGCGCCCCCATCCTGTCATGTGCTGCACCCATCCTGCGTCCCCATCCTGGTATGTGCTGCACCCATCCTGCGTCCCCATCCTGTCATGTGCTGCACCCATCCTGCGTCCCCATCCTGGTATGTGCTGCACCCATCCTGCATCCCCATCCTGTCATGTGCCGCACCCATCCTGCGTCCCCATCCTGGTATGTGCTGCACCCATCCTGTGTCCCCATCCTGTCATGTGCTGCACCCATCCTGTGCCCCCATCCTGTCATGTGCTGCACCCATCCTGCGTCCCCATCCTGGTATGTGCTGCACCCATCCTGCGTCCCCATCCTGTCATGTGCTGCACCCATCCTGCGTCCCCATCCTGTCATGTGCTGCACCCATCCTGCGTCCCCATCCTGTCATGTGCTGCACCCATCCTGCGCCCCCATCCTGTCATGTGCTGCACCCATCCTGCGTCCCCATCCTGCGTCCCCATCCTGTCATGTGCTGCACCCATCCTGCGTCCCCATCCTGTCATGTGCTGCACCCATCCTGCATCCCCATCCTGGTATGTGCTGCACCCATCCTGCGTTCCCATCCAGTCATGTGCTGCACCCATCCTGCGTCCCCATCCTGTCATGTGCTGCACCCATCCTGTGTCCCCATCCTGTCATGCGCTGCACCCATCCTGCGTCCCCATCCTGTCATGTGCTGCACCCATCCTGCGCCCCCATCCTGTCATGTGCTGCACCCATCCTGCATCCCCATCCTGGTATGTGCTGCACCCATCCTGCGTCCCCATCCTGTCATAATTTGTGCCAAAAAACTGTAAAGCGCTGCGGAATATGTTGGCGCTGTATAAATAAAGAGATTATTATTATTATTATTATGTGCTGAACCCATCCTGCGTCCCCATCTTGGTATGTGCTGCACCCATCCTGCGTCCCCATCCTGTCATGTGCTGCACCCATCCTGCGTCCCCATCCTGGTATGTGCTGCACCCATCCTGCGTCCCCATCCTGTCATGTGCTGCACCCATCCTGCGCGCCCATCCTGTCATGTGCTGCACCCATCCTGCGTCCCCATCCTGGTATGTGCTGCAGCCATCCTGCGTCCCCATCCTGTCATGTGCTGCACCCATCCTGCGCCCCCATCCTGTCATGTGCTGCACCCATCCTGCGTCCCCATCCTGCGTCCCCATCCTGTCATGTGCTGCACCCATCCTACGTCCCCATCCTGTCATGTGCTGCACCCATCCTGCGTCCCCATCCTGGTATGTGCTGCACCCATCCTGCGTCCCCATCCTGTCATGTGCTGCACCCATCCTGCGTCCCCATCCTGTCATGTGCTGCACCCATCCTGCATCCCCATCCTGTCATGTGCTGCACCCATCCTGCTCCCCCATCCTGTCATGTGCTGCACCCATCCTGCGTCCCCATCCTGGTTTGTGCTGCACCCATCCTGCGTCCCCGTCCTGTGTCCCCATACTGTCATGTGCTGCACCCATCCTGCGTCCCCATCCTGGTATGTGCTGCACCCATCCTGCGTCCCCATCCTGTCATGTGCTGCACCCATCCTGTGTCCCCATCCTGTCATGTGCTGCACCCATCCTGCGTCCCCATCCTGTCATGTGCTGCTCCCATCCTGCGCCCCCATCCTGTCATGTGCTGCACCCATCCTGTGTCCCCATCCTGGTATGTGCTGCACCCATCCTGCGTCCCCATCCTGTCATAATTTGTGCCAAAAAACTGTAAAGCGCTGCGGAATATGTTGGCGCTGTATAAATAAAGAGATTATTATTATTATTATTATTATTATTATGTGCTGCACCCATCCTGCGTCCCCATCCTGGTATGTGCTGCACCCATCCTGTGTCCCCATCCTGTCATGTGCTGCACCCATCCTGCGTCCCCATCCTGGTATGTGCTGCACCCATCCTGCGTCCCCATCCTGTCATGTGCTGCACCCATCCTGCGCCCCCATCCTGTCATGTGCTGCACCCATCCTGCGTCCCCATCCTGGTATGTGCTGCACCCATCCTGCGTCCCCATCCTGTCATGTGCTGCACCCATCCTGCGTCCCCATCCTGTCATGTGCTGCACCCATCCTGCGTCCCCATCCTGTCATGTGCTGCACCCATCCTGCGCCCCATCCTGTCATGTGCTGCACCCATCCTGCGTCCCCATCCTGTCATGTGCTGCACCCATCCTGCGTCCCCATCCTGTCATGTGCTGCACCCATCCTGCGTCCCCATCCTGGTATGTACTGCACCCATCCTGCGTCCCCATCCTGTCATGTGCTGCACCCATCCTGCGTCCCCATCCTGTCATGTGCTGCACCCATCCTGCGTCCCCATCCTGTCATGTGCTGCACCCATCTGGGGGCCTGAGCAGGCGGGGACACCGGCGCGCTGTGGGGGTCAGGTGCCGGTATCGCCACCAGCTCAGGCCCCCCAGCACTTACTATATTCACCTGTCCTGCGTTCCACCGCGCCCTCTGAACTGAAGGTCACAGGCCGAAGACCGGGAAGATGGCGGCGCTCAGCGGTGGAACGCAGGACAGGTGAATATGGTCGATACTCACCCTCCTGGCGGTCCCTGCTTCTCTGTTGGAGATCGCGGTGTGCATTCAGTGTGAACGCATACCGCGATCTCCCGGGAGCGCCAGTCTGTGAGGCCCAGACTGCGCCGGCGCAGTCTATAAAGGCTTCGGACAGAGTGACGCTCCCAGCGTTATATTATAGATTCTCAGGAAAATGAAAGTAGGTAGTTCGCAGGGTTTTTTAAAAATAAAAAATAGATATACAGCATGAAAAGAAATAACTATTTTGCATTGAAATAAATAGCATACCTAATGGCAGTAGGAACAGCTCGCTGTTCTAGCGATTAGGGTTATTAGAGTATAGCTGTATTGGATAGTGCAGAAAACTGCAGGTCATTTTGTACAGAAATAAATATACCGTTTTAGTTTGTATCCCTGTGGGTCAGAATCTAATAGAATCTAATTTTAGAAGGATGGGAAACTGTGCACCATTCAGCATTGGTAGTGTTAAATGTCAGCTTGATTGCATCAAAGTTGCTGTTTGCATTTCCTCCAGTGAGAGCTGTGACCTTAACTCAAACTGACTACTTTTTATTACCTCGATTTGGAACACTATTCCTTGTAATAACTGATTGCTGTCAGACCAGCGTATTAAACACTGGATGCTGGTATTAGCTCGTAAACCAATTCTCCTGGGTTAGCACACATTTTAGAAAGTGGAAATTGTTCTTATTCGGTCCGTCAGATGTCAATGGCTGCACAATGTCGGGGAGGGGTGGGGGCTGGAGCTGAGGGTGCTTTGCATTAATATGGTTGATAGATGGTACGTTATGTTCCGTATTACATTTGTCAGCGGAAATATTATGCAGCATGCAGGTACATCTTTTGATGTGACACGTAAGGAGAGAATATTTATTTCCTTGTGGGTGTTTTTATTTCCATTGTTCAGGGAAATTGCCTTCTCAAACTGCTTAATTTGCGTCCTATGAAGCGATAAACTAAGGCAGTCAAATACATTTTTCACTGCTGCAAAGAAGTACGACAGCTATTTATTTTGTGATATGGAGGCACAATGCATCAGGAATTTAGCTGAATGGCGACCAAGTGACAACTGTCATTTTACATTTACAAAAAACACACCAAAGCAAAATGTGAATCCTTGAAATGTACAATTCTCATTTTATAGCTGTGACACCACATAAGAAAGGGCATCTTGTTTTCTGACTTTGATATTCTCAGCGTGACCAAATACCGTGCTTATACCCAATGGTAACATGGACTATCTGGTTCACAAAACTCATTTTCAAATTTCATATTAAAGTAATATATGTTAGCAATGGAGTTCTTTATTTGTAACCGTAATCAAATATCTGAAGCAAAGAGTTACTAAAAAGAACATTTATTTCACTGGAAACCATTTATTCAAGTACAATTGCAGCATGCTGAGATTTTACACGCATTTCGAATACGCCTGAGAAAAAATAGAGAAAATATACAGTGATGTGAGCTGCCTCATAGATTAACACTCGTCCAAGTGCTATGCGATGTTTTCTCACAGAGCACTCGTCTGTATTCTATAGTAGTGTGACCCCGGCCTAACTGGCACTGTAGGAGAGTGAAGCCATTACTGTTAGGTTCCTTTGTAGGTTATAGTATAGTAAATGACAAGCACAGCCCAAGGGTGGAGGTGCCGAAGAAATAGGTGCCCAGACCTTGTGATAACTATAGAGTATATACTTGGCACACTCTCGTGGGTCTGATGCAAAAGTGTTTATTATGATACATACAGTATCACAATGTTCACAAACATTTCGGTCAACAGTGGACCTTCATCAGTGTGCTCTATAAAAGCGAGAGGAGGGGGGTGGTGGGGTTTTATGACCCGGACCCTATACCAGAGACTATTGCATCAAATTTGGACCCTGAGCAGGGGATCCTGTGATTAGAGGGCTATGACCAGCCGATCAAGCCATAAGTCAGGCTAAAGGAAAGGGGACAGACGCCTTATCCGCCGCGGATCTGCTGGCAAACCTTGTCCAATAGAACACCATGTAATTAACTTTTGCTAAAAGAGAACCTGTCAAGTGATGCTAGTTGCCCAAGCTACAGGCAACTTGAATTAGAGCTTGGCAGCACAATTTCAGCCAGAAATACCTTTCTGTGAATAGCACCAGAGTTTATAAAACAAATAGTTAAAAGATCTGTTCGTGGACCATGGCCAGAGTGGAGAATGGTCAAACACTGCCCCTGGCTGACTTCTCCAAGCGCCACATCACATGATTGACAAGTCACGCTATAAGAACAACCTGTTAATCACCTCTAATAGCTCTGGGAGCAGCCGTCCAGGGGGGAAGACAGACTAGTCTGCTTTGAGGTTATGGTTCCTGGCTGGAGTGCTTCGGAGTAAAATATATCTGGCTGCAATGATGCTGTCCGGCTCTGATTCATGCTGCCCATAGTTGAGACAGCATAAATTCCATGACAGGTTCCCTTTAAGACGAAGGAGCAGTAGGTAAGGTTTCTGTTCCAGCAAGTTGCCACTCAGGCCAGTCAATTTACTTCTGGGATGCATGAATTGTAGATGAGTTTGCCATGATCCACTTTACTTTAACCATTGTCTACATAAACTCTTCACAACAAATATATCACTATTCAGTCCCATATTTAAAATTACTTTTTTAATTCAACATTTTTAGTTTTATGCATTTTATTGTTTTACATTTTAGCAAAATGCAATATATTACAGTTTATTTATAGAAAACATTTCCATACGATCTCCGCAAATAGTCTGTAGGTGACTGAACATGTGGACTCTTGACGTGAAGACATACAGTTGTGGGAGGTGTAGTGCTCTCTGAGGTGCCATATTTTTCCTGCAGTTTATTTATAGGCTGCCTCTTGGATATTCTGTGCAGCTCATAATTTTGTTCTGTGCTGCATGTTTTATCTCATCTCAGTTGGAGACTGAGGAAACCGATCAACTTGAGACTTGGCCCTGAAGCACACAAACAAGTTATGCTTCACAGTCCACTAGTTTTTGCTGCAGCTCATGTCCTATAGTCTGCTAATGTAATCCAAATATTTTATTTGACCCCTTGAGCAATTATATTAGCTGTCTTTGAGGTACTATATTTTTGACTTCCTGCTAAATCATATGACTAAGCTCATTTTATTCCAGAAATGCAATTACCATTTTTCTTTATCTTTGCCGAATACTGTCCAAAGGCATATCAGAAATCTGTCTTGTTTGGTGACGAGAACTCTGTAATTTTTAATATACAATCTTTAGAAATACCCTGGTTTAGGAAAAGAGGGAAAAAAAGAGACAAGTGCAGCGCTTCCTCTGAGCGTAATATGTTTTTACCAACCGTTAAAAAAAAATTATTTTAATTGTGGTTATGCTCACCTTCTATCGGTAAGAAATGCACATTGAGATTCTCAAGGAATCAATTCTTTAGGCAACTCTTCTCCATATGTTGTATAATCCAATAAGGTGTGCAGCTCACTTTGGAGAACTATGTGTTGATCCTGCTTCGGATCCACATAGGTGGCGACTTCAAAGGGAAAATAAACTCCAAGCAAATGTGGCACTAAGCACCTACGGATTTTTTGAATGCATCCACTTCCAGTAAAAAATGTTAATAAAAATTCATTTATTTTTTCAAAATAAAAAAAATAAAATATATTTGTAAAATATTTTTAAAATACAGTACTTTTTTTTAATTTTTATTATACAAACACACTCAGTAGTACCCTGAAATAATGAACACATTAATTCTACTATTACTACACAAGAGAAAAAGTGAGTGCTACTTCATCTACAGTGTCTAATATAAGATCACCTGGTCATTGGTATATGGCCTTTACACACTTTGTGGACCAAGTACCTTCACAAAATATGCACCAAGTACCTCATATTTTTTACATAGTGTTAGTTATTAATTACTGATTGCTTTTGCATCATGTTTGTATATACACATTAGCACTTGGATGTGTGCATTAAATTAAAGAGTTGGTCTGGATCCGAAAACGTCCTTCCTAACCACCTTCTATCCTAACTATCCTTCCTCCCTAACCACGTTTGAAATTAGCGTTATTATAAAATACCCTACTCTTGTCCTTACTGTCTAGCCAATCCCTTAACGTTTTTTTTTTTAAATTGCACTTGTTACAAGTGATAGGCAAACCCGTGGATGTTCGGTTCTGGCGGGTTCTTATAAAAGTTCGGTTCATGTAGCAGAATGGTACCTGAACCCAGACCCAATTCAGATAAATTGGGGGCCTGAACATCTGTTATTTGCCATGCTGTCATCTACATAACAGTGTGATAAACACAGGCTTTGATCGTTGGTAAGTTTTGGCTGCGCTGGTTATCAAAAAAAGAAAAGACATCCATATCATTTTTAAAAAAATTTATTTATAGCGCAGGCGCCAGCTGACGAATACTCCCATCAATAGCTCCTGTTCTCGCTGTTTTCAGTGACAGCAGGCGTAAGTTGATGGGCGTAGTACTCTCTCATCAGCCAAAGGCTGTGACCAGCGTAAAGTTTTTACCACAAGTCACAGCAGCTGACTTACGCTGCCATCTGACTGCGTGGGAACCGCAGCTCTCTCACCGGTGGTAATGATCTTACCACTGATCAGAGCCACCAGTGTTTCTTGTGCTGTCATGCAGTTGATATGGGAAGCAGCTGATGTTCGGGGTGCTGAACCCAAACAGTAACATGGACTTCCTGGAGAAGTCCGTGTTTTGGGTATGTGCTTGAACACTAGGTGTTCAATACAAACCTCGGTCTTTACTGTTGAAGTCTGCCCATGTCTACTTAGACTGCGGAGACCTGGTTGTCGTAACCAGTGCCTTCCCCCCTCCCATCAGTCCCGTAATGAAACACACACAGTCCTAGGTGGGTTGAACAGGTCGGTCACAGTTTATTAATTAAATAATCGGAGAAAGGGCAATTACATATCGTAACGAGCGGCTCGCGCCGAGCTCCTGTCCGTGATCGACAGGGGAATTGGCCCAACGAGCGGTTACGACCTTTGCCCTCCTCCGCTTTTTCCGCTGTGACTTAATAAAGGTTACCAGGGGTTAGTTCTATCAACATGCGTAATAATTTTTTTTTTTTTTTTTTAATAAATCTTACAACATAATTCACACATTTACATTATCCTGTGGGTTAGTTTAATCATTAGCCTTTAAAAAGGGAGGGTGGGTGGGACAAAAGCTTCCAGGTGTCCTGCCGAGAGTGAAAGAGAAAGTTCTCGACCGGACACCTGGATTTAACCCCTGTAGGAGTGGCCGTAGGACCCCTCCCCTCTAGTGCCCACTGGCCGGCTGGGGGTCTTCCAATCAGTGCATCACCAAGGGGGAGTGATGCTAGGGGGGATCTGGCACTTACAACCTTTACGTGCAGCTCTCTCTATGTGCTCCCCAGTCAGAGACGCGTTCCTTAATCAGTACCGCGTCTGCCAGACTGCGGAGACCTGGTTGTCGTAACCAGTGCCTTCCCCCCTCCCATCAGTCCCGTAATGAAACACACACAGTCCTAGGTGGGTTGAACAGGTCGGTCACAGTTTATTAATTAAATAATCGGAGAAAGGGCAATTACATATCGTAACGAGCGGCTCGCGCCGAGCTCCTGTCCGTGATCGACAGGGGAATTGGCCCAACGAGCGGTTACGACCTTTGCCCTCCTCCGCTTTTTCCGCCACGGAGGATCCCGTGTATTAACTACGCGGGACTCCGACCCCACCCCTCGATGCTAGGGCCTGTTCAACCCCATCCTGTAAACCAGACAGAAAAATATCGATGCCAATGTCCGTTAGGTGAACTCCGTCCGGCCTTAATTGTGGCGTGTTATCCCCTTGTAGCTGGTGGTGACGAATCACGATACGATACCGCCTCTTCCTCTCACATATTTTCCAATCCGCGCGTTGAATTTCCTTCTTGTCCGCTCTATGGCTTTTTTATCTCTTACACCTCGCCACACGGCCCGTGGTGTTATATCCGACCACACCAGTATTATGTTCCTGAATAGGCAGTTGAACCTTTCCATATCCGTTGTCACCCATTTGTACAATTCGGCCACCTTTTGTTTGCCGAGGTCATTGCCACACGCATGTACCACCATTCTCACCAGGTGTTCCGCCATCCTTGCTATGCCAACCATCTCTTTGAACACCTGTCTCCACTGGAGGCCTCTGACACCCCTCCAGTTAACTTTTTTTTTTTCCGGGAGGTAAAGATTTGTCCCTCCTGGCCGCCGTTCGGCCCTCTTTTCGGCCCAGTAAACGTAGGAATCTCCTACAACCCAAACTTCAACCCCTGTAAGAGACAACACATGTTAATTAAGCAAGTCGGGTCTTATGTATCTGGCGAAGCATGCGGACTTCCAACGACCCATTCTCTGCAACTCGGCCTCTGACACTCCTGCCCTGGCCGCTTCTGTGGCTGCACCTATGCGAAACGAATGTGTTCCGTACTCCTTTGGATTTGCGCCGGCTTTTTCCAAGCATAGCTTGAACATCGCCTGAAATTGGTACTTGGTCAGAGGGGACCCGTCTGTATGAGTGAAGAAAAATCTACCAGCGTGTCTTATCCCGGCGTATCTTCTAACCATTTTTAGCGGGCCAGCTGGGCCATCTGTGGAGTTAACCAGTACCCATGTGCCGCTACCGGTGGGGTCGCATTTGGATTTTCTAACCCTGATGCGCAGGGCGTCACTGCATATAACTATGTCCTCATTAATTAGGCCTCCTTCCGACGCGTTTTTTTTTTTTTTTTTTTGACCGCGGTAGCAATTCGCTGATACGCAGTGCTCCGAAAAAGACGGTCGCAAAAGCTGCTGATATGAGGGCCGCCTCATATTGCGATAAGCAGACCGACGGGGATATCGCAATCAGTTCCTGCAATAATCTCAGTGAAATGGGGCGGCGACATTCTTGACTTGGCTGAAGCCTCTTCCAACCTTTTATGGCTTGTCTTATGCAGAAGGACTTAGTTACGTCTACCCATCCCAATAATTGAAAGAAAAATGCTAGCCCCGATAATTTCCGTTGTGCCAAGGTGCCCGACGCCCCACCTTCCCTCATCCGTAATAGGAAATCGGTTGTCACCGCGCTTCGTGCTCGGTTGCATTTATCGACTGGCCTACCCTGAATTAATGAGCACCACTCCTCCCAAGCCTTACCATACACCTGCCAGGTAGCTGGCGAAACGGAGGCCCGGATTAAGGGCATCAATGATTGGCTACTGTGTCCCACAGGGACTGTGGACACAGAATACCCCGGTGTTGCGCGTTGGGCTGCTGGATTCTGAAAGCTTGCCAATTGGAAAATAACAATGGGTTAAAGATATTATCGTCAACTTCCGCCACCACGGTGGCTCTACACCAAATATTGTTTTCTAGGCATATCAGTGCGAGCCGTCGCCAGAGAGCGAGTATGGGCAGGGATGAAGAGGACATGTGATTTAGACTCTTTGCTGTTTTCACATTTTTAGTTTGGAAACAAATGTTCATGTTCCTCAACTGATCGGCCCATAACTCCATCGCTGCTACTACCGCAAACAATTCCCATAGGGCTGGGTCTTGCCCCCACTTTGTTGTCGTCCATTTCTCTGGCCAACCAGATTTGCACCATTGGTTTTTATAGATTGCTGTGAAACCCTCTTTTTTGTTCCACCCTATTGTCAGCCCTAAATCCTCGCTTGTGATCTCTCTAGCCATGACGCACGTGTGACCGTTGTACGATTGTAGGAACGTCTGCCATACCAGCAGATCAGCTTTTAGCGAACGAGTGAGCCTAATTCTTTGGCCGGGCTGAGAAGCGCCTTTTGTTGCCAGCGATAGTCTGCGCGAGAATGCTCTGCCGACCGGCATTACGCGGCAGGCGAACGTCAGTAGACCCAATAACGCCTGCATTTGCTGTAGGGTTACCTTGTTAACTTCGCGGAAGCCTTTCAATATTTGCTGGGTTTTTTGTATTTTATCCTCTGGTAAGCGGAACACCATCATGTTGGTATCTATTTCAATGCCCAGGAAGGGCAATACATTACATGGACCCTCCGTATTCTCCGGTGACAATGGCACGCCGAATTTGAGTGATATAGATTTGAATTTTTCTAGTAGATTGGAGCAGACTTTAGAATTTCTGGGGCCGACGAACAGGAAATCGTCGAGGTAGTGGATTAGGGATTTACTGCCCGTCTCGTACCGAACTACCCAATCTAGGAAGGTGCTGAATAGCTTGAAGTAGTGACATGAGATGGATGAGATGGAACATCCCGTCGGGAGGCACATGTCGAAGTAATAGTATTGGTCCACTTTACAGCCCAGAAGGTGGAAACATTCGGGGTGCACGGGTAGTAACCGGAATGCCGATTCTATGTCGGATTTGGCTAGCAGAGCGCCGGGTCCGGCTGCCCGGACTAATTCAACCGCTTTATCAAACGACGCGTATGAGACGGAAGCTTCTTCTGTGGAAATTGCGTCATTAACCGAATCGCCCTTTGGGTGAGATAAATGGTGGATTAGGCGGTATTTACCGGATTCTTTTCTACCCATTTCTACTTCCTTTTCGATTTTTAGTCTGAGAATTTGGGGGAAATTCGCGGGCCGATTTTAGGTTATCAGATAGGGTTGGCGTTCTTGTTAGCCTAAAGGGGATAAAGAAACCGTCGGAGAATCCTGCCTGCAGCTGCTGAGCCGCTTTCTTATTAGGGTAGAGCTTTAGCTTTAGGGGGGGTGGGGGGGGTGCCCATTGCGGTTACGCTCACTGGGGTTCTGCCTTGTAGTCCCTTTGTATGCCTGACGAGTGCACCTTGATGCTGGATTTAACCCCTGTAGGAGTGGCCGTAGGACCCCTCCCCTCTAGTGCCCACTGGCCGGCTGGGGGTCTTCCAATCAGTGCATCACCAAGGGGGAGTGATGCTAGGGGGGATCTGGCACTTACAACCTTTACGTGCAGCTCTCTCTATGTGCTCCCCAGTCAGAGACGCGTTCCTTAATCAGTACCGCGTCTGCCATGACTAGTGTTGAGCATTCCGATACCGCAAGTATCGGGTATCGGCCGATACTTGCGGTATCGGAATTCCGATACCGAGATCCGATACTTTTGTGATATCGGGTATCGGTATCGGATCAATAGGGATGTGTAAAATAAAGAATTAAAATAAAAAATATTGATATGCTCACCTCTCCGGCGGCCCCTGGACATCACGCTGCTAACCGGGAGGCTTCTTTGTTTAAAATGCGTGCCTTTAGGACCTGCGAATGAAGTCCCGGCTTCTGATTGGTCGCGTGCTGCCCATGTGACCGCCACGCGACCAATCAGAAGCCGTGACGTCATTCGCAGGTCCTCAATTCCTAGAATTAGGAGTTTAGTGAATGAGAATGACGTCGCGGCTTCTGATTGGTCGCGTGCCGCCCATGTGACCGGCACGCGACCAATCAGAAGCCGCGACGTCATTCTCATTCACAAAAACTCCTAATTCTAGGAATTGAGGACCTGCGAATGACGTCGCGGCTTCTGATTGGACGCGTGCCGGTCACATGGGCGGCACGCGACCAATCAGAAGCCGGGACGTCATTCGCAGGTCCTAAAGGCGCGCATTTTAAACAAAGAAGCCTCTCGGTTAGCAGCGTGATGTCCAGGGGCCGCCGGAGAGGTGAGCATATCAATATTTTTTATTTTAATTCTTTATTTTACACATCCCTATGGATCCCAGGGCCTGAAGGAGAGTTTCCTCTCCTTCAGACCCTGGGAACCATGAGAATACCTTCCGATACTTGATGTCCCATTGACTTGTATTGGTATCGGATATCGGTATCGGCGATACCCGATATTTTTCGGGTATCTGCCGATACTATCCGATACCGATACTTTCAAGTATCGGACGGTATCGCTCAACACTACTTATGACGTTACATTTGAGAGGAGTCTCAAACATGGCATCACAGGAGGCTGGGACTGCACTCACTTCCCTGCAGTGTCTATTGTCTCTTCTGGGATAGGATGTCATCGGTGAACGAGAGTTTCTATCTCCCCTTCCGCTATAAATTCTGTGAAAGAAGACTTCACTAGGGGGGCGGAGATGGAAACAGTAAGTGACAACAGCGGTGCAACACAGCTTCTAGCACCTTCCTGACATGAATCATCATTAGGAGGCCGAGATATAAGCAATGCGTGACACCAGCACAAACACGATTTGTTTGAGGGTGGTGCTAAAAGTTGAGGGATGGCATCTATCTCTTTTTCTATACAACTATCTATATCTGTAAAATATACATTTTATAAATATTTTATTATTGGAATCACTGTAGCTTTTAATTCTCCAAGGCACATTCAGTGGAATATCGACAGCACAAGGATTCAATATGATTGTCATTCAAGTGCTGCCTGTTTTTTTTTCTTGCAGACTTGAATAGGCAAGTTTGTGGGACCAAATTGGATATAAATCAAACATGGTTCTATTATTTTTTTTTTCCTGACAAATTGACCTCCGATAGAAATGAGGATATGTAAAGGCACATACACTGTACTGGGTGTATATTTTGTCCACAAAAAAACAAATTATTAGAAAATAAATGAATTTGTATGTTCTCCCCATGTTTGCGTGGGTTTCCTCTGGATACTCCGGTTTCCTCCCACACTCCAAAGACATACTGATAGGGAATCTAGATTGGAATTTTTCTATATAAGTGATTAAAATAAATAAATATGCAGAACGCATGCCTGCTCCTCTGCTCTAATAGTTACTGTTAGACTCTAGAAAAAGACTTAGGAGGTTTTGAACATCTACAGTACATATAGACTCTAAAAAAAGTAATATATAAAATGTATGATTGATTTCTCTTGAAACACTAAAATTTTTCCCAAATGAGTATGCAGTCAAAAACTGAGGACAAATTATGCATATTTACTGACAAGACTTCTAATTATTAAATCTGTTAGTCTTAAATTCAAGGATTAGCACTGTAGCCTTGCAATGCTGGGGTCCTAGGTTCAAATCCCACCAAGGACAACATCTACAGGAAGTTTGCATGTTCTCCTTGTGTTTGTGTGTGTCCTCCGGGTAATCTAGTTTCCTCCCACACTACAGACATACTGATAGGGGATTAACATAGTAAAGACAGTGATGACAATGTCTCTAAAGCACTGTAATGCTTTGTCAGCAAAGAAAATATACACTGCTAAAAAAAAAGGAGAACACTTAAACGACAATTCAAAGTCAATCACATTTCTGTGAAATCAATATGTGCAACTGTGAAGTGGCCAGGGTGTTAGTTGTGGTGAGGGACTACTGTTCTTCCACACCCTGGCACCCCACAAATAAAAAGATAATGTTCTGTCTGTTGTGCGGTTTGCGCATAGTATATAACACTCAAGTTTGGGGTTAGAGATTCCTCTAGTCCTGCGATCCCAGATCCAGATGCCACCACACATTCAACAATAGACTCTTTCTTTATTCAATAACTTAACTTTACTTAATAGTAAACGATTAATAGGAGATGCAGCACAGTACATGTCCACTTGTTCATCCTGTGCTCTCCCTTCACTTTCTGTCATCAATGGCCTCAGAGGCGCTCTTTCCATCCCTGCAGCTCCCATGCTTTCGGGCCCACTCTTCTGACAGGGTTTCCCTTCCAGCTTCATCTTATGAAAGGTGAAAAAGGCATCCCCATCCTGCTGATTCAAGCATTATGCCCTGGATATCCCTGGAAGACCTCCCGCATTATGCTCCTTTTTTAGCCTGTACTCTTCAGTGCTATCCCGCCCCTTGGCTTAATCTGCTTTCCTTTTCATCTCACTATCTCTCCAAGAAACTAATTACTAGGAAGTGTGCTACTGTTTTTAAGGTACCGTCACACTTTAGCGACGCTGCAGTGATACCGACAACGATCCGGATCGCTGCAGCGTCGCTGTTTGGTCGCTGGAGAGCTGTCACACAGACAGCTCTCCAGCGACCAACGATCCCGAGGTCCCCGGTAACCAGGGTAAACATCGGGTTACTAAGCGCAGGGCCGCGCTTAGTAACCCGATGTTTACCCTGGTTACCATCGTTAAAGTAAAAAAAACAAACGCTACATACTTACCTACCGCTGTCTGTCCCCGGCGCTGGTCTTCTCTGCTCTGGCTGTGAGCGGCAGGCAGCCGGAAAGCAGAGCGGTGACGTCACCGCTCTGCTTTCCGGCCGCTGTGCTCACAGCCAGAGCAGAGAAGCCCAGCGCCGGGGACAGACAGCGGTAGGTAAGTATGTAGCGTTTGTTTTTTTTACTTTAACGATGGTAACCAGGGTAAACATCGGGTTACTAAGCGCGGCCCTGCGCTTAGTAACCCGATGTTTACCCTGGTTACCAGCGAAGACATCGCTGAATCAGCGTCACACACGCCGATTCAGCGATGTCAGCGGGACCTCAACGATCAAAAAATGGCCCAGGCCATTCCGACACGACCAGCGATCTCACAGCAGGGGCCTGATCGCTGGTACGTGTCACACATAGCGAGATCGCTACTGAGATCGCTGTTGCGTCACAAAACTTGTGACTCAGCAGCGATCTCGCTAGCGATCTCGCTATGTGTGACGGGGCCTTTACTGCACGTATCCGTCCCAACTGGGAAATTCCCTAAACTGGCAGCTGTTCTCTTCTATGCTTAGCCCTTACCTAACCGTATATAACTACTTGCAGTGCCCTTCAATGTACTAAATCCAATTCTAGAAATATTGTAAATCAATAAATCACAATGGCGGCACTCACCGGTCTTCAAACAGGTATTTATTTCGTAACTTCACGGCACGGGGGTGTATACAAAAAGAGCAGCAGGCGAACGACGGCCGTTTCGCGCCCTCCTGCTGGCGAAACGGCCGTCGTTCGCCTGCTGCTCTTTTTGTATACACCCCCGTGCCGTGAAGTTACAAAATAAATACCTGTTTGAAGACCGGTGAGTGCCGCCAAGTTTCTTCTTCGCTGCTGTATCGCTGATGGTCGTTGTTCTGGCTGTAGCACCTAAGGTCTGCCGGCTGGCTGAAAGCTGTGAGTTCTATGCATTCTGGTCGGAGTAGCGGTGGTGCGGTCAGCTGTTCTCTTCCCCGCACGCAATAAATCACAATGGCGCTGAACACGTGTGCCAATAAGTGCAGCAGCAGGCAGACCGGCTAGTATGGTGTGTGAGACTACCAAAAAATCCAAAATCAATGATGTAAAAGGTTGCTGCGCTTCAGGCACTTACTGATCAACGTATAGTCCTGTGCAGGGAAAATCCACTTCCGTGGCAGTTTCTTCCCTACTATCCAGAAATGTTCGTGCTGGGAGCGCCCTCCCTAAGGTTGCAATCCCCCGTTTAGATCCGCCGCTCAAGGTCTTGAGAAAGAGGGACGGTTCCCTCGAAACGCGTTGGGATTGGCCCCTACACACGTCCATCTTACACGGACAGGTGACGTCACCACTTGACCACGCCCCCCCCGCTCACCACGCTACTCTGACAGCGGCGCCATCAGCCGAAGCTACCGCTGGGATACAGTGGCGGATCTACCGCGGCAACCTTTTACATCATTGATTTTCAATTCTAGAAATAGCTACTTCCTTATCTTACATTTTACATCTAAGTCCTTATTCCTTTGCCTAACACCATTACCTAAACTTATCACAATATCAAAACATGCAAAGTAGTTGTAATACCCATTCACATTCTAATAATCACATTATCATAAGCAACTATTATATTACAATACATTAACTAGACACACGTCATTAGGGGGAGAGGCGCATGACCGTTCCCGTCACACCTTACACAGTTATGAAGCAACACTGATTGTGAATCAATTTCTCCTGCTGTTGTGCAAATGGAGCAGACAACAGGTAGATATGATAGGCAATTAGCAAGACAACCCCTACAAAGGAGTAGTTCTGCAGGTGGTGACCTCAGACCATTTTCTGTTCTCATCCCTTTTCCCTGATCGTTTGGTCACTTTTACATTTTGTCATTGCTCTCACCCCCAGAGGTACAGTAAAATGAGGCAGTTTCTACTGTACAACCCACAGAAGTTGCTCAAGTAGTGTAGCTCATCCATATCAATGTGAGATGTGGCAAGAAGGGTAGCTGTGTCTGTCAGCACTGTGTCCAGGGCATGAAGCAGATACCAGGAGACAGGCCAGTATACCAGGAGAGCCCTGCAAAATGATCTCCAGCAGGCCACTAGCATCCATGTGTCTGCTCAAACTGTCAGAAACAGACTCCATGAGGGTGTTTTAAGAGCCCGACATCCTCATGGGTGTTGTGCTTACAGCCCTTAGAGCCAAACTCCATGCATGACATTTGACAGAGAACAACAAGATTGGCAGATTCAACCCTAACCCTGTGCTTTCATGGATGAAAGCAGGTTCACACTGAGCACATGTGACAGATGTGATAGAGTCTGGAGATGCCATGGAGAACATTTTGCTGCCTACAACATCCTCCAGCATGATCGGTTTGGCAGTGAGACAGTATGTTGCGGGGAGGCATTTCTTTGGAGAGCTGCTCAGCCCTCCGTGTGTTAGCCAAGGCTACCATGACTGCCATTAGGTACCAGAATGAGATCCACCGACCCAATATGAGACCATATGCAGCTGCAGTGGGCCCTGGGTTCCCTCTGATGTATGAGAATGCTAGGCCTCATGTGGCTGAAGTGTGTCAGCAGTTTCTGCATGAGGAAGGCATTGATGCTATGGACTGGCTTGCCCATTCTTCAGACCTGAATCCAATCGAGTACATCTGGGACAACATGTCTCATTCGATCCACCACCGCGTTGCACCATAAACTGTTCAGGAGTTGACTGATGCTTTATCCATTTCTGGGAGGAGATCCCTCAGGAGAACATCCACCTCCTCATCAGGAGCATGCCCAGGTGTTGAAGGGATGTCATTCTGGCACGTGGAGGCCACACACACTACTGAGCATCATTTCCTTGAAATTGGATCAGCCTGTACTTCGATTTTGCACTTTGATTTGAGTATCATTCCAAATCTAGACCTCCGTGGGATATTTAATTTTGATATATTGAAATTGATATTAATTTTGATTTACATTTATCATTTTTATGTTTCATTGTTCTTAACGCTCCACTTCCACTATGTAATGATTAAAATTTTGCAACTGGAATATTTCATTCAGTGATATCTAGGATGTGGTATTTTAGTGTTCCCTTTATTTTTTTTGAGCAGTGTATATTTGTTTTTCTTACTTACGAAAGATATATTTAATATTGCTGTACATAGGGAATGTTTGTAGACTGTTGAAATTTCATTTAGAAGAAAAGTTTAGAAGTTATATTTGTGTGATACCCATTTTCCTCTGTCTTGCAAAAAAAATCATTAGGGCAAAATTCACGAGGAAAAACAGATCCAGGATATGCATGCAAGACATATAAGCAAATATCCGGCTCTGAAATGAGAGCCCGTACTGTGTAAATGACACTATTTGCATCGGCTTTGCTCCAAAATTGTCTCCAGTCACAGATCCTGTTACCGTTATGAGATGAAAATAGCAGACATCTAGTAAATTGTGATTTCTCCATGCATTATGCATGTTACTAGCCTATACACTGCTATCAGTTCAGCCTTATCCCAACATAAGTACTCTACATACACTTCTTATCTGTAATCTTGAAGATCTGGATTTGTTTTTAAGATCTTGATTTCTGATGAGATGGAAAAACATTCTCACTAATGAAGTCTATGCTATCCATGGCAAAGTATTAAGGCTTCCATGATCTATTTTATCTTTTCAACCTTGCTTCCCTCTCTTATGAAGTCAGTTTACGCAACAGCAGAACTTTCTTTGGGAATTCTGATTACTTTTACTCTGCACAATTAAAATAAATAGATTTTTTTTCTACCAGCCACATGCTAATATTCTCCAAAGACTGGTTTGATTTATATAGTGTAGTTACAGTTCTTCTATCAGATATATTTCAGTAATCACGGTGTTAGTTATGTATTCCATGCACATTCTCTTAACTGCAAATCTTCATGTATTCATATCAGAAATGATTTAGGAAACAGTATTTTATGCTTACATGGGGATTTGATCAACCCCATAATAACGCTCTTAATGAAAATATAAGCTTTGTATGCAGATCTTGTTACTGTGCCAACTTTGTTTTTAATACTTTATGTTCTTCGCAGTAGAGAGTTTCTGTCTTTTCATCAAAGAACAATGGAATTTAATGCATGGAATAATTAAATGAGTTGTGTAAATGAAACTGTTGTTTCAGGTAACTTTTCAAAAAGCTATCTGTGAATGTACATAGGAAATAATGATATTCTGGCCATTTTGTGACTTACATCCTTCTCGAGAAGCCTTAACAGTTTTATTATTAGTGCTCTGCCTTTCTCCATCCAGTGTCTCTATTTCTCCCTCTCTATGGAGCTTTAAAGCAGCAGGTGTAGTTTGAAGCTTCGCTACAGACAGATTGGTAGACTAATTCGAGCAATTTTTGAAAATGAATAATCAGTGCAGGAGAAAAATAAAAATTGTTCTCTCAAAGATTTGTTATTTCTACTAAAGGCATTGTTGACTTCACTTATTCTGTTGATTTATAAGAAAAAGATAGTTAGTAGTATTTACTGTATGTATAAAGCTGTCTACAGAAATAATGGAATAATATAGATTTACCATTTGTTCCAGTGTGGTGGCCCAATGTTCCCCAATTTTTATAATGTTTACATAGGTGTGAGACATCATAGCCCTTATTCTGCTTCTGCTAAATACTGGCCTGGGACTATACAGAAAGATATCACTAAGGCCAGGGAATGGCTGGTCATGTGAAGTACACGGGCTGTGATGTGTCCAGAAAAAGTGAGTGGTATACTAGTGGGGATCATCAGGGATACAAAGTTAAAGAGGTTAACCCATAAACAACATTTATCACCTATCTACACAATAGATGATGAAAGTGTAGGGGTATATGAGGATGTCAGTTTTAAATATTTTGTATTGAAAAGTATTTAAGTCAATAGCAACTGCAACGTGTAACGAAGATATATAAATCAGGAGGGCGCATGGAAGTTCGTTAAAACAGATATAAACATAACTTTATTAAATAACATACATAAATACATGCAACTGTCACATATTGACAGCGTAGACACAGACGCAACAAGTAAAAGACACCAGGAAAAGTTGGGTCTACTGCATACAAACAGTAAACATAACACCACACAATAAGGTATAGTAAGGTGCAGGTAAGAAGAAATCCCCACTAACGTCTCCCAGCAATCCAAGTCTCATGTGAAGACTCGCTTTCTCAAGGGGATAGTATGCTGATAGTATAGCATACTATCCCCTTGAGAAAGCGAGGCGAAAAGCGCGTCGGGGCGTGTATAGTGGCCTACCCGCAGTGAGGTGAGATTATAGTCCCCCTTTTATCTCTCTCCCCCCTTACGTCTATAGTGGCTCATGCTAGGCACTTAGTGTGGGTGAGAGTCTCCGGCTACCTACACATTATACTCTGAATTGACTTCACATGAGACTTGGATTGCTGGGAGACGATAGTGGGGATTTCTTCTTACCTGCACCTTACCTGCACCTTACTATACCTTATTGTGTGGTGTTATGTTTACTGTTTGTATGCGGTAGACCCAACTTTTCCTGGTGTCTTTTACTTGTTGCGTCTGTGTCTACGCTGTCAATATGTGACAGTTGCATGTATTTATGTGTGTTATTTAATAAAGTTATGTTTATATCTGTTTTAACGAACTTCCATGCGCCCTCCTGATTTATATATGTTTGTCATATGGAAGTATCTATGATGACCGTGGCTGATGTCGGTCACTAAAATGAAGCTGGAAATTTTGAGACTCATGTAACGAAGATAACCTATGGGGTTCCAACATCATGATTATGAGGTACCAATACGTAGTCATGGCAGCTTTACGCCATGCGTATTTGCCTAGTATAATAGACAAAAAACTTTAAAACTATATTTTATTTGATCCGAATTAAAATATATATAGTTCTCATAAATTATAAAAATTAGGGCAAAAAAAACAGCAAATAGAGGGTAAAGAAAAGAGGGAATATATGCACACTATAGCATTTAGATTCCTATAGAGGTTAATGGGGAATTATAAGTAGCCACAGAGATAGACACCCTAAACTACGATATTGCCTTTCATTGTATGCTGACCCTAATGAAACTCTAGTACCATCCTACTGATTTTTTTAAATACATTGCTAGGTAACAAGTTTATGTATAAAAATACACACAAAAAAATTACATCCCATAATTCCTATTAGACATATGAAAATCTCATTCCTCAATGGTGAGGCAACTTATCTGTATAGTTGATACTAATTGCATGTTGTCCCAACACGCTTCCCTTCTTAATGTAAAGTTTAAAGGGAATCTGTCGCCTTATTTTGCAACTATAAGCTGCGGCCACCGCCATTATGGGCTTATCTACAGCATTCTGGAATGCTGTAGATAAGCCCCCGATGTAACCTGAAAGATATTAAAAACAGGTTAGATTATACTCACCCAGGGGCGGTCCCGGTTTGGTTTGGGTGTGATGGGCGTCGCAGGTCTGGTGCCCCCCATCTTCATGCGATGACGTCCTCTTCCTTGCTTCTGTTGTGGCTCCTGTGCAGGCGTACTGATTTGCCCTGTTGAGGGCAGCGTAAAGTACTGCAGTGCGCTGGTTCCGGGCCTCTCTGACCTTTCCCGGCGCTTGGGCACTACAGTGCTTTGCCCTCAACAGGGCAGAGAATTATGCCGTGACAGAAGCAAGGAGGATGACAACATAATATGAAGATGGGAGGAGCCAGACCCGGTCATGCGACGCCCATTGGACCTGGACGCACTGGACCGCCCCTGGGTGAGTATAATCTATCTTGTTTTTCTTATCTTTGAGGTTACATCGGGGGCTTATCTACAGCATTCCAGTGGCGGTGGCCGCAGCTTATAGCGGCAAATGAGGTAACAGATTCCCTTTAATCAAAGGATCATTGCAACAAAGGAAAGCAGGACAGAGCATGAATGAGCACTTTCCCCTGTCTGAAATGCATACTAGCCTTTTGATAATAGCATACTTTTCACAATGGTTGCAGATATCTGAAATAGACAGAGTGACGTCACCTCCTGGAATTGGAAAAGGAAGCGTGTCCCTTTGTATTCATGTTGCATTTCAGTAAAAGCGCAATTGAAACAGATGTTCTAGGGAGAAAGCTATTAGATAAAACTAGTGAAAGTAATCTGCTAATTCATGTCCTTAGGGCTCACACAGTCCAACCAAAAGACTCATCTTTTTTCACATTGGATAATCTTTTTACTGCTGTCACCATTTCTGAAGTTGTCACTGTCTCAATGACCCAGAAAGAGATAGACTTGAGGTTGCCTCCATATTTTTGATCATCATGCCAGGACATAAAAGTATCCATTGCATTTCTTATATCACCTAGATGTTCTCGTATGCAAATCCTGAGTAGCCTTTTAGTTTTTCAATATAACTCATCAGAGATAAATCATGATGAGAGATAAACAGCCCCCATCGTCCTACAGTTGGAAAAGTCTCTGTTTTCATAAACTGTACCAAGTGGCAGCACTTCTGAAGGTTTTAGAAGGACCAATATATTTACAAAAGCTGCAGGATGCACATCTAAAAGTAGCAACCACTTTTTAACCTAACCAGGTTCCAATTGAGTGGGTGGACATGCTTATTGCAAAGGTAGGTGTAGTTATGGAGAAAAAAAATCTATTTTAATGTATCTCTAATAAAGTGTATTTTAACCCCTTAACACCCCAGCCTGTTTTCACCTTTCTGACCAGGCCAAATTTTACAATTCTGACAAGTGTCAGTTTACGTAGTAATACAGTGAGGGAAATAAGTATTTGATCCCTTGCTGATTTTGTAAGTTTACTCACTGACAAAGACATGAACAGGCTATAATTTTAAGGGTAGGTTGATTTTAGCATTGAGAGATAGAATATCAATAATAAAATTCAGAAAATCACATTGTATAAATTATATAAATTTATTTGCAGTTTGCAGTGAGAAGTAAGTATTTGATCCCCTATCAACCATTAAGAGTTCTGGCTCCTACAGACCAGTTAGACACTCCTAGTCTACTCGTTACCTGCATTAAAGGCAGCTGTGTTACATAGTCATCTTTATAAAAGACTCCTGTCCACAGACTCAATTAATCAGTCAGACTCTAACCTCTACAACATGGGCAAAATGAAAGAGCTTTATAAAGATGTCACGAACAAATGGTTTAATTTACCTTCCTGACATGCGCCGTACTAGTACTGCTCTGCCGGAGCTGCGTTCCTCCAAACAGCAGTACTAGTAATGTGGCACGATCGCTCGACTTCATGCTGAGTGCCGACACATACAACTGACACTCCGCAGCAAAGCCCACGATCGTTGTTAGCACCGATCATGGGCATTTAACCCTTCTGATTCGACTGTCAGTAGTGACAGAGACATAGAGGGGCATTGAGCATGGAGGGGGCTCCCTGGGCTCTTCCATCAGGACAATGCAATGCAATCGCATTGTCCTGATGGTCTCCATGTAGACCCCTGGCTCCAAAATGGCCGAGAGGTCCTTACGGGTCCTGCAGGGAAGGTGGCTTGTGAGCACCTGCTGGAAGTAGGTGATGGCATGCCTCCTTCCCTGCTTGTCCGATCGCTGATCTGATACTCTGTAGTGCAGAGTGTCAGATCAGCAATCTGATGTAATATAGTTATGTCTCATCCTGGGACAATGTAATAAAGTATAAAAAATGTACAAACCGTAAAAATATATATTTTTTAAATCCCTAAATAAAAATATATATATATTTTTCCAATAAATACATTTTTTATGTAGATTTTTTTTTAAAAAGTACGCGTATTTAGTACCGTCGCATCCGAAATAACCCGCTCTATAAAACTTTCCCACAAATTAACCCCTTCAGTGAACGCTGTAAAAAAATAAATAAAAAATAAGGCAAAAACAATGCTTTATCATCATACCACCGATCAAAAAGTGCAATAAAACGCAATCAAAAAGACGGAGGTAAATAAAAATGTTACCGCTGAAAACGTCAACTTGTCCCGCAAAAAACAAGCCACCACACAGCTCCATTAGCAGAAAAATAAAAAAGTTACAGTGTTCAAAATAAAGCAATGCAAAAATAATTATTTTTTTCATTAAAATAGTTTTTATTGTGTAAAAGCGCCAAAACATAAAAAATATAAATGAGGTATCACTGTAATCGTACTTACCCGAAAAATAAAGTGGTCTTACCAATTTTACCACACTCAAAATGGTATTAAGAAAAAGCAATTCCTGAATTGCTGGTTTTTGTTCATTCTGTCTCCCAAAAATCAGAATAGAACGCGATCAAAAAAAGGCATGTGACCGAAAATCGTACCTATAAAAAGTCAGCTATTAATCTGGTATAGAAGAAAACTGCATTGACTCGAAGAACACAGTCACCTAATCACTTATACCGCATGAGGAACGGCGTAAAAAAAAATTAAAGCCAATTCTTCACATGCTGTTGATTTTTTTATTCTGCCTCCCAAAGATTGCAGTAAGGCTTGGTGCACATTTATCTTGTGCTCTGCGCTGAGCTCTTACACTGGGGTTCCCATGTAAATCTCTGAAATATGTGATTCAGACAAAACTCCTAGCGGAAAATTCCCTATAAAGAGGCAAATGGAGGCACTGTGGATGCCTTAGGACCTGTGATCTGGCATTGTCCATCTTTTTAGGATTGCATAAAAGTGCCGTCAGCCAAAGTTTTATGCACTTCTAAAAAGGACACCACTGAACAGAAGCCAGACAGAGTCCAGACAGAATCAAGACAGGGTCTAGAGTAACTCTGCCGCCTCATTATAGTTAATGGATCCCTCAGGGGATTCATCTGTCACGTCACTTGGAGATTTAGATGGAAACCCTTAAATAAGTGCTCAGCGTAGAGCGCAAGATAAATGTGATCCCAAACATTATGCAAAATGTTCTCAATAAAATGCTCTCTATAAAAGCTTCAACTCAATCCAAATATAGGGGGCATCCATGATACTGGTAGTACAAAGCCTCTGGAAGAGTGAAATGGCTCCTCACTCCCCAAAAGATTTTCAGCAAATTCCCAAATCCAAATGCCCCCCCCCTCCCTTCTGAGCCCCAGTGTGCCTAAGCAATATATAGCATCTACATGTTTGGCATTTCTGTAGTGATGAGAGTCCACCAAATTTACAGGTGCGTGTCTCCAGAAGCATGATGTGGGCATAATGTATTGGTGACTGCAATGTTCTGGTCACTACTGCATACTGGTCACTACAACGACAGTTTGCAATTTTCATTCAGCAACATCCACTGCTGAGTGAAAAACACCCATGGAGTAAAATCATCAATATATTTTTAGTTAAATTCCCAAAGGGTTATAATTTCCAAAATAGGGTCCCTTATGGGGGGATCTGCTGTTCTGGCACCTCAGGGGCTCTACCAATGTAACATGGCACCCTCAACAAGAGCAGCAAAATCTCGACTCTAATCTGGCTTTACTTTCTTTCTAGGCTTTGCACTGTGCCTAAAAAGTAGTTTTCTACCACATATGGTTTCTGTAAACTCAGGAGAAATTGCACAACATACTTTGGGGTCCATTTTCTCTTTTTGCCCTTGTGAAAATACAAAATATGGAGCTAAAAAAGATTTTTTGTGGGAAAAATGTGAATTTTTTTTATCTCCACAGCCCTACGTTCTAAACTTCTCTGAAGCACCTGTGGGTTCAAGTTGTTCAATACACATCTAGATAAGGTCCCAAAATAGTCTAGTTTCCAAAATGGCGTCACTTGTTGGGGGTTTCCAATGTTTATGCACATCAGGGGCTCTCCAAACATGCACCCAAACAGTTGTTGTCCTCCACATATTGGATATCTGCACACTCAGGAGAAATTGCACAACAAATTATGAAGCAATTTCTTTTGTTACCCTTATGAAAATGCAAAATTTGAAGCCAAGAATGATTTGTCTGGGAAAATGTGATTTTTTTTAATTTTCACGTCTTAATGTTAAAAAGCACCTGTGGGATCAAGGTGCTTAATACACATCTAGATAAGGGGTCTAGTTTCCAAAATGGTGTCACTTGTTGGGGGTTTCCACTGTTTATGCCCATCAGGGGCTCTCCAAACATGACATGGCATCTGCTAATTATGGCAGCAAATTTTACAATCAAAACGTGAAAATGGCGCTCCTTCCATTCCGAGCTCTGCCGTGTGCCCAAACAGTAGATTTCCCCCACATATGTGGTATCAGCATGCTCAGGAGAAATTGCACAACAAAATGTATGGTCCATTTTCTCTTGTTACCCTTGCAAAAACATATAAAAAAATAATGTCTAAAGGAAAATTTTTGTGAAAGAAAAGTAAATGTTTATTTTTTTCTTCCATATTCCAAAAACGTCTGTGAAGCACCTGAAGGGTTAATAAACTTCTTGAATGTGGTTTTGAGTACCTCGAGGGGTGCAGTTTTTTGAAAAGTGTCATTTTTGGGTATTTTCTGTCATATAGGCCCCTCAAAGTCACTTCAAATGTGAGGTGGTCCCTAAAAAAATGGTTTTGCTAATTTTGTAGTAAAATGAGAAATTGCTGGTCAACGTTTAACCCTTATAACTTCCTAAAAAAAATATGTTTCCAAAATTGTGCTGATGTAAAGTAAACATGTGGGAAATGTTATTTATTAACTATTTTGTGCAATAAGACTCTCTGATTTTAGGGCATAAAAATTAAAAGTTTGAAAATTGCTAAATTTGCTATCATTTTGCCAAATTTCCATTTTTTTCACAAGTAAACGCAAGTCATATCAAAGAAATGTTACCACTATCATAAAGTGCAATATGTTATGAGAAAACATTCTCAGAATCACCAGGATTCGTACAAGCTTTCCAGAGTTATGACCTCATAAAGTAACAGTGGTCAGAATTGTAAATATTGGCCTGGTCAGGAAGGTGAAAACAGCTGTTTTTGAAAATTACGAGGGACCCCACTCCATTTTTTTATTTATTTTTTTATTTATTAACAAGTACAGTAAAATACACACTTAAGTAACCTTAGTTTACAGCCTTCAGGTCTTCCAGCAGATGGAAACTTCAGAAACCTTAAAATGTGCCTCAAAGTTTCATATGAATTTTCTGGGCCTTGCAGCTGCCAAGAGACCTGATGGCTTTGATCTCTGGTAAGCTAAAGATTACTTGAATTCAAATCACTGGATCTCATGGACTTTTGAATGCCAGAGTGCCGAGGGCCAGACTCGCGGTCGTTCATCAGTCTGGCACTGGCACTTTCAAAGCAAGATAAACAGCTGCTATGAACTCAGGTAACCTTACTGTTCTTGTTGACAGATAAAAAAATAATTGAAAAAATGTGTGGGGGTCTCCCATAATTTTCATAATCAGTAGAGGGAGAGGTGACGGCTGGGGCTGAAGTAAATATTCTTGGAAAGAGACAATATTCATAAAGGTTCCCAGGCTATTAATAACAGCTCACAGCTGTATACTTAGCCTTTTCTGGCTATTAAAATGGGGAACCCCTCCATAAAATGATGTGGCGTTCACCTATATTTTTGATAGCCAGACAAAACTGACAGCTGCAGGCTGCAACCCTCAGCTGTCAGCTTCAGCAAGGCTGGATATCAAGAAAAGAGCGGCCCCCACACTGTATTTTTGAATTATTTAAGGATATTGGCCCCCTTCTAAAAATATCAGCAGCCAGTACAGAAAAAGCGCATCTATTAGATGCATCAGTTCTGACACTTTGCCTGGCTCTTCCCACTTGCCCTGTGGCGGTGGCAACTGGGGTACTTATTTGTGGGGTTTATGCCTTTGTATTGTCTGGTGACACCAAGCCCATGGCTTAGCAATGGAGAGGCATCTCGAAGATGCCCATCCATTACTAATCACATAGTTATATTGTAAATAAGCACACAGCCAGAATAAGTCCTTTAATTAAAAGAATGACAGAGACTCCTTTAATGAATTTGTATTACACCATACTAATGTCATCACCCATTCCACTGAAGCCATGTTCTCCTGTAATAAAACAAAAATAAAAAAAATCATATTCCTCACCTGTCCATCGTTCTGTCCCACACTGTAATCCATGTCTGGGGATAAACAGTTTTTAACCGGGATGGTGCAAAGATGCAACCATCCAAGCTGAGAACCTCTGAGAAATGAGCTGCTGCGAGCGCAGCCTCAGTGACTAGCAGTGACATCATCAAGGTTACCACAGGCATTGAGGCTGAACTGGGCCTCTGAACTACGGTGACCTCAGTGAGATCAGCACTGCACTGTGAGACTTTTTCTCATTGTGCTAGCGGTGATCTTACCAAGGGCAACGCAGTTCAAGGGCCCAGATGGGAATGAAGTCTCAGTGACCGGCGAAAACCTCGATTACATCACCGCTAGTGACTGATGCTGCACTCGCAGCAGCTCATTCTATAGTGGTTCTCAGACTGGACGGTTGCATCTTGGCACCGTCCAGGTTGAAAACTGTTTATCCCTAGACATGGATTATGGTGTGGGACAAAACAATGGACAGGTGAGGGATATGGTTGTTTTTTAGCTTTGTTTTATTACAGGAGACCATGGCTTCAGTGGAATGAGTGATGATGTGAGTATGGTTTAATGTAGATTCATTAAAGGAGTCTGTGTCATTCTTTCAATTAAAGGACTCTATTGTGGCTGTGTGTTTATTTTATATGTTATACAATATAACTATAGGATTAGTAATGGATAGGTGTCTTATAGAATCCTCTCCAAGTAATATGTGGGCTTGATATCACTGGACAATACAAAGGTGACAACAACCCCACAAATATGAATTTCACTTGCCACCGCCACTGGTCAAGAGCGAAGAGTCGGGCAAAGCACCAGAATCGGTGCATCTAATAAATGCGCCTTTTCTGGTGCAGCTGCATGCTGCTATTTTTAGACTGAGGAGGGCCCATTTCTATGGCCCCTTTCCAGCCTGAGAATACCAGCACCTGACTGTCAGCTTTAGCTGGGTTGATTGTCAAAAATAAGGGGGAACCCAGGTTGTTTTTAAAACTATTTATTTAAATAATTAAAAAAACAGTATGGGACCACTCTATTCTTGATAACTAGTCTTGCTAACTTTGACAGCTGAGGGTTGCAGCCCAAAGCTGTCAGTTTTGCCTGGCTGGTTATCAAAGATACAGGGGAACCCACTTCAAGTTTTTTAAAATTATTTATTGATAGCTCAATTGATGGGTCAGTGTCTACCCCTAATTTGAACTACTTTGTCAGATTATGGATGCCCTGAAGGTGTTTTCTATGCTTTTGGTTTTGCCTTCCATTGAAGTCAAAAGGGTTCAGGTACATTCGGTGAACATCGGGACATTCGCAGATCTGAACGGAACCTTGAAAGGTTCACTCATCTTTTCTGCAGAGTAGATATATATTTTTTTGCCACATTACTTGTACTGTATAGACACAGCGGTACCGTAAAATTATTTTTTGGCCTACAAATGGCAAAGAGATGGCTGCAGAGTAGATTTACTCATACAGACAGAGTACATAGAGGCTTTTTGGAGCAGTGCTCCCACAGGCGGGTTGCAGAGTATACACAGAGACTTTTTGGCACAGTACTCACATAAATATGGGTGTAGAGTACACTCAGCAGATTTCTATCACAGTACTATCACAGACATAGGTGCACATGGGTGCATCTGATACATGGGTGCATAAGAGAATAAACATTTTTTTTCCACACATGCAGAGCAGACACATTGGCTTTTTTGTTACAGTCCACCCACAGATATGGGTGCAGAGTACACACAGTGGCTTTTTGGCACAGTACTCCTACAGGCGTGGGTGCAGAGTACACATAGTGGCTTAAAGTCACAGTACTCACACAAGCAGGTGTGCAAAGTACACACAGTGGCTTAAAGGCACAGTACTCACACAGGCGAGGGGGCAGAGTACACTCAGTGGCTTAAAGGCACAGTACGCCCATAGGCAGATTTTCAGAGTACACACAGCAACTTTTTGGCACAGTTCTCCCACTGAGACATGTGCAGAGTACACACAGTGACTTTTTGGCATATTTCTCCTACTGAGACATGTGCAGAGTACACACAGTGGCTTTTTGGCACAGTTCTCCTACTGAGACATGTGCAGAGCACACACAGTGGCTTTTTGGCATAGTTCTCCCACTGAGACACATGCAGAGAACACAGTCCCTCACTCCAGCTGCGTCCAGTTCCTACACTAATCAGAGCAGAATGGCAAGGGCACTCATGATCCTGCATTCTTTCATGGCTTTGCAGCCTTAAAGCTTGCTAATTTTCTGTGCTGTAGCCTTTCAGCAAACTTTATTAGGCATCTGGTTAGAAGTCCGTGTTTGGGGTTCGGTACTGGTGTCCTGTACAAACCCTGAATTTTATATTTTCGGTTTGCTTATCCTTAATGTTGTCCTCATCTCTTGGAGATGTAGTTGAGAGATATTACTAAGATTTTTTCTTGCTTTTAAGTACATTGCTTGCCCAATTTCCCCTGTACTCGTCGAGTGATTGTACTTTGATTGCTATAGGACTAACACTATGTAATCAACTTATTTTATTTTCGAATAACCATTCAACCAAGCAGAGATTGTCCAAAACACAGAAAGCATTTATTTTACTACAGTTTACATTAAAAAATTGACTTATCTAAGAAACATTTCCTAATGTTAATAGAGCAAAACATGTTTTATAACTTGCAGGCACCATTCTAAGTATAAAATGCATATGTTACCTATCTCCCAGCAAATCCTCTTTCATATCGGTGATACTGCAGTCGTAGAAGCCATTTTCCATTAAAGCCTTTGACTTAAGCTTGTAATGAGATTACACATTTATCAGATACAGTGGGGCAAAAAAGTATTTAGTCAGTCAGCAATAGTGCAAGTTCCACCACTTAAAAAGATGAGAGGCGTCTGTAATTTACATCATAGGTAGACCTCAACTATGGGAGACAAACTGAGAAAAAAAAATCCAGAAAATCACATTGTCTGTTTTTTTATCATTTTATTTGCATATTATGGTGGAAAATAAGTATTTGGTCAGAAACAAAATTTCATCTCAATACTTTGTAATATATCCTTTGTTGGCAATGACAGAGGTCAAACGTTTTCTGTAAGTCTTCACAAGGTTGCCACACACTGTTGTTGGTATGTTGGCCCATTCCTCCATGCAGATCTCCTCTAGAGCAGTGATTTTTTTGGCTTTTCGCTTGGCAACACGGACTTTCAACTCCCTCCAAAGGTTTTCTATAGGGTTGAGATCTGGAGACTGGCTAGGCCACTCCAGGACCTTGAAATGCTTCTTACGAAGCCACTCCTTCGTTGCCCTGGCGGTGTGCTTTGGATCATTGTCATGTTGAAAGACCCAGCCACGTTTCATCTTCAATGCCCTTGCTGATGGAAGGAGGTTTGCACTCAAAATCTCACGATACATGGCCCCATTCATTCTTTCATGTACCCGGATCAGTCGTCCTGGCCCCTTTGCAGAGAAACAGCCCCAAAGCATGATGTTTCCACCACCATGCTTTACAGTAGGTATGGTGTTTGATGGATGCAACTCAGTATTCTTTTTCCTCCAAACACGACAAGTTGTGTTTCTACCAAACAGTTTCAGTTTGGTTTCATCAGACCATAGGACATTCTCCCAAAACTCCTCTGGATCATCCAAATGCTCTCTAGCAAACTTCAGACGGGCCCGGACATGTACTGGCTTAAGCAGTGGGACACGTCTGGCACTGCAGGATCTGAGTCCATGGTGGCGTAGTGTGTTACTTATGGTAGGCCTTGTTACATTGGTCCCAGCTCTCTGCAGTTCATTCACTAGGTCCCCCTGCATGGTTCTGGGATTTTTGCTCACCGTTCTTGTGATCATTCTGGCCCCACGGGGTGGGATTTTGCGTGGAGCCCCAGATCGAGGGAGATTATCAGTGGTCTTGTATGTCTTCCATTTTCTAATTATTGCTCCCACTGTTGATTTCTTCACTCCAAGCTGGTTGGCTATTGCAGATTCAGTCTTCCCAGCCTGGTGCAGGGCTACAATTTTGTTTCTGATGTCCTTTGACAGCTCTTTGGTCTTCACCATAGTGGAGTTTGGAGTCAGACTGTTTGAGGGTATGCACAGGTGTCTTTTTATACTGATAACAAGTTTAAACAGGTGCCATTACTACAGGTAATGAGTGGAGGAAAGAGGAGACTCTTAAAGAAGAAGTTACAGGTCTGTGAGAGCCAGAAATCTTGATTGTTTGTTTCTGACCAAATACTTATTTTCCACCATAATATGCAAATAAAATGATAAAAAAACAGACAATGTGATTTTCTGGATTTTTTTTTCTCAGTTTGTCTCCCATAGTTGAGGTCTACCTATGATGTAAATTACAGACGCCTCTCATCTTTTTAAGTGGTGGAACTTGCACTATTGCTGACTGACTAAATACTTTTTTGCCCCACTGTATATCATGTAAAAGGGAGGTGCAGCAAGTTTTTGATTAATTTAATTAAGGCAGGAATAGATATCTGCTTATAGCAGCTGTTCTCAGCTGGACATACGAGTGGAATGTAATTTAGCAGTATGACTCACATGAAAATGAAGTTTTTCTTATAATAAACTTATCTCACATCCTTCAAACATAGTGACCTTTTTATACTTGGGGATTTGGTCTCTGATCTTATTATCACGTAACACTTATACAATGCTAATACCAAGGAAAGAAGCAGCATGCATGTAACCAGGGCCATATTTACGGTTCATCCGACAATGATGATGAATGTACCCTGCTTAAAGGCCCATTTATATTCATGTCTAGTCAAGAGTAATCCTAATCGGTCAGTGATAAAAAGTGATATACTATTGTTTATAATTACTCACTAGTTGTGATAATATAAAATAATTGATACCAGTTGGACTATTTCCAGAAGTCCAATCTGCCTAGCGAGTAGCCTAGTCCGGGAGTTCAGTGGTGTGTTCCCAATTATCTGGTGTTCTTGAGCCCATAGTAATAAATGCTGAGACTAAATAATATTTCTATATAGAGACTGAATAATACTACTATATTATTTCCTACAAACACCTCCATACTGTGACTGGTACTATACCCATTCCATGACTAAATAATACAATCATATGAACAGCACCTTGCTAGGATTGGACAACCGTTGTACTGTACAGGGGTGGAGGTGCGTTCCCAGGATTTTCAGTCCTCTTGCGGTGGGTACTATTTTGCGGTGGTTCATTCATTTCTTACATTGTTGACCGACGGTCTTATGCCTAATGTGGATTTCTACATAGTACACTGTTAATCTATTGGTGTTCATATGACCAAGGTCTTTGGTGATGTTTTCTGATTACTGCCAGCACTTTGGTTTCCCACTCCAAATGGATTATTCCATATATTGTTATATTTAGTTTGTTCTGTTTATTTTTTAGGTTACTTTATACATTTTATTTATTTTTTTTGGATTATGCCCTCATATGTCATGATCACCTGATTATGGTATTTTTGCGGACTGATATTCCTGTGCACGCGCCCCCTGCTTACTTTTGCAGCGCTTTCCGCTGTGGTGCCATTGTCTGTATCACCTTCCATGCATTTGTTTTAAACAAATATTAATAAAGCTTATATTTTTGTATGATATTCTGTTTGACCGTGTATCATCTGTTTCCATGTTGCTAACCGTTGTACTGTACAAAGATTGAATATTACCACTATACTGTGACTGAATAGCATGACCAAAAAAAGGATGAATAATACTGCCAAATTGTTGCTAAATAAAAAAAAAATTACTATAGGAATACTAACAATACAGGAAATTTTACTGAGTGGCTATGTGCACATAACATTTTTTTCAGGTGGATTCCACTGCAGAAACTGCCTGATAAAACCTGTCAACAAATATTCAAAAGAATGAATATATTCATTTCCATGTAAAAGCGACATGATGTGCACATGTTCAGGCTTTTGAACACCATTCAGATAAAAGAAATGACCTGATCATTGTTCTGGAGTTTGCTGCTTGGAAAACGCTCTTTTACTTTGCAATACAAGTGAATGTTAGAGCTGGAAAGATGCCCAGAAGACAATCAGATGTTTTTTGGATCATTTTCTTGCTTTGTTGAAACTCCAGAGTTTCCAAAAGCGTCTTCTGCATGAAAAACACATCAGGTTTGCCTGAGCTTAAAAGACATTGTGTGCACAAAGCCATTGGCAGCATTCTCTCTATGTTCAGTAATAGGAAGAAAGGTGTCAGTTTGCGGTGGGAGGGAAGGGTTGCACATAATGAACACATCTAACATTGCACAACAACTATTATAAAGTGACATTTAAGATGTTCTCCCCTTTCAGAAAGTCTTGATATTGAAAAAACAAACCAAGCTTTACTCACCTTCTACAAGTCCATCGCTGAGTCTCCTACATTGACCCTGCTATTCGGCATTGGCTACAGCACTGATATCCTGTTGACAGCGCCGCATCAGAGCCGTTAGCTCAGCTGCTCTGCCCATATTAACAGAACCCCTGGCTTACAGCCGATAAGGCCCCAGATTGAATATTGCACTAACAACGTGACTTCAGTGCCGTAGCTGATCCTAGAGTAGCGGCGGAGACTCAGTGATGGATCTGGTGATGGTAAGTGCGCTATAATTCTTTACAACAAATTGTGCCCCGGGGCCAAGTCTATTGCATATTATTCACACTTAAGAGTCACAAAAACACTGAACTTTAGGAAGGCAAAGTTTGACCAGCTTAGAGATGCCCTTAATCTGGTAGACTGGGACAATATCCTCAGAAATAAGAATACAGATAATAAATGGGAAATGTTTAAGAACATCCTAAATAGGCAGTGTAAGCGGTTTATACCTTGTGGGAATAAAAGGACTAGAAATAGGAAAAACCCAATGTGGCTAAACAAAGAAGTAAGACAGGCAATAAACAGTAAAAAGAAAGCATTTGCACTACTAAAGCAGGATGGCACCATTGAAGCTCTAAAAAACTATAGGGAGAAAAATACTTTATCTAAAAAACTAATTAAAGCTGCCAAAAAGGAAACAGAGAAGCACATTGCTAAGGAGAGTAAAACTAATCCCAAACTGTTCTTCAGCTATATCAATAGTAAAAGAATAAAAACTGAAAATGTAGGCCCCTTAAAAAATAGTGAGGAAAGAATGGTTGTAGATGACGAGGAAAAAGCTAACATATTAAACACCTTATTCTCCACGGTATTCACGGTGGAAAATGAAATGCTAGGTGAAATCCCAAGAAACAATGAAAACCCTATATTAAGGGTCACCAATCTAACCCAAGAAGAGGTGCGAAACCGGCTAAATAAGATTAAAATAGATAAATCTCCGGGTCCGGATGGCATACACCCACGAGTACTAAGAGAACTAAGTAATGTAATAGATAAACCATTATTTCTTATTTTTAGGGACTCTATAGCGACAGGGTCTGTTCCGCAGTATTGGCGCATAGCAAATGTGGTGCCAATATTCAAAAAGGGCTCTAGAAGTGAACCTGGAAATTATAGGCCAGTAAGTCTAACCTCTATTGTTGGTAAAATATTTGAAGGGTTTCTGAGGGATGTTATTCTGGATTATCTCAATGAGAATAACTGTTTAACTCCATATCAGCATGGGTTTATGAGAAATCGCTCCTGTCAAACCAATCTAATCAGTTTTTATGAAGAGGTAAGCTATAGGCTGGACCACGGTGAGTCATTGGACGTGGTATATCTCGATTTTTCCAAAGCGTTTGATACCGTGCCGCACAAGAGGTTGGTACACAAAATGAGAATGCTTGGTCTGGGGGAAAATGTGTGTAAATGGGTTAGTAACTGGCTTAGTGATAGAAAGCAGAGGGTGGTTATAAATGGTATAGTCTCTAACTGGGTCGCTGTGACCAGTGGGGTACCGCAGGGGTCAGTATTGGGACCTGTTCTCTTCAACATATTCATTAATGATCTGGTAGAAGGTTTACACAGTAAAATATTGATATTTGCAGATGATACAAAACTATGTAAAGCAGTTAATACAAGAGAAGATAGTATTCTGCTACAGATGGATCTGGATAAGTTGGAAACTTGGGCTGAAGGGTGGCAGATGAGGTTTAACAATGATAAATGTAAGGTTATACACATGGGAAGGAGGAATCAATATCACCATTACACACTGAATGGGAAACCACTGGGTAAATCTGACAGGGAGAAGGACTTGGGGATCCTAGTTAATGATAAACTTACCTGGAGCAGCCAGTGCCAGGCAGCAGCTGCCAAGGCAAACAGGATCATGGGGTGCATTAAAAGAGGTCTGGATACACATGATGAGAGCATTATACTGCCTCTGTACAAATCCCTAGTTAGACCGCACATGGAGTACTGTGTCCAGTTTTGGGCACCGGTGCTCAGGAAGGATATAATGGAACTAGAGAGAGTACAAAGGGCAACAAAATTAATAAAGGGGATGGGAGAACTACAATACCCAGATAGATTAGCGAAATTAGGATTATTTAGTCTAGAAAAAAGACGACTGAGGGGCGATCTAATAACCATGTATAAGTATATAAGGGGACAATACAAATATCTCGCTGAGGATCTGTTTATACCAAGGAAGGTGACGGGCACAAGGGGGCATTCTTTGCGTCTGGAGGAGAGAAGGTTTTTCCACCAACATAGAAGAGGATTCTTTACTGTTAGGGCAGTGAGAATCTGGAATTGCTTGCCTGAGGAGGTGGTGATGGCGAACTCAGTCGAGGGGTTCAAGAGAGGCCTGGATGTCTTCCTGGAGCAGAACAATATTGTATCATACAATTAGGTTCTGTAGAAGGACGTAGATCTGGGGATTTATTATGATCGAATATAGGCTGAACTGGATGGACAAATGTCTTTTTTCGGCCTTACTAACTATGTTACTATGTTACTATGTTAACCGAGGCTGCTGAAATCAGACCACCTTTCCCTATTTCATGCAGCATAAATGGAGTGACAAATATGCCATAAAAAAGAACCTATCACATATGAGTCCCTACACTGCCTCCATAGAAGAGAATGGAGAAGCTGGAGAAATTGTTTTATCCATGGCCCCTTCCTAGGCTAATAATATCAGCCTGTAGCTGTCTGCCTTGCCTTTGCTGGTTATTAATTATCAGTGGCATCCCGTGGCACTCCAGTCTACTTACTGTATTTCCAGTATTTATTTTTTTCCTTATTTAGATTATCCTCTGTTTTTAATACTTTTTGTATATTCATATAACAAAAACCATCTGGCCTGACTTTCAGATCAAAACTTTTTTTTATAATTTAAGAAATCACTACGTACAGAGACTCCCATAAGATCTATGCCCCCTTCTTCGCCACCTTTTTCACTTTTACCAAGAAGCACAAATTCCATTAAACCCTCTAGTATTTGTGAAAATGAACAATTTTTCCCAAGTAGAAAAAGAAAGAAGCAGATTGATTGAAACCGAAAAGATCCTAATGAATGTGAATGACAAGGGAAAATCACCAATATGGGAAGAAGAAGCCAGGCTAAGAGATAGATATTATAGAGATAGCACAGAGAATTAAAGATGAAGAAAGGCAGATGAGAACATAATAAAGGTAATAGAGTAGCAAAAATGAGACGTTCAAATGTACTGTGAAATAGTAAGAAGGAAAAATCTTTAATAAGGTATGTCAAATATTTTTGCACTAATGTATCTTTCAAAGAAATGTAATGGAAAAATAATACAGAAAACATTGTAATGTAATACCATTTTCTCTCAAAAAGGTTTTTTAGATTTCATTTTATTCCAATAGTTCTAAAAAAAATAAGCAAATGTACAAACATACTTAAAGTTGATCTCTAACTAGATTTTACAATATAAATTGCATAAATTATTAAATACATCACTTGGAATTGATAAAACTGGTATACTTACTTGGAAAATCCACGTCAGAACGATTTGGGGCCTTTTTGAACATTTGAATACAGACAGGGTGATCAAACTTTATTCAATCTCTGTCCAGCTAACCTGATTTAGTAGCTATTGAGTGCTGCTGCAGAAAACCAAAACCTCTGGCTACAAGCAGTGGATGGAGGTTGAGTTCAGCTTATGAATACATTTAGGCTCATAAGGTTTTTTACTTTATAGCTGACCTCCTAAAATACTTTTTAGACCTAAATCTCTCCACAATAACCAAACTCAAACTCTATGTAGTGTAAACCTGATGTTGTACTCCTTTGCATCTATTATTTTTCACTAATATACAATTCATAAGTCATCAAGAATATGGAAATGAAGAAATCCGAATATAGCTGTAGAATCTGACTACACAGTCTGTAGTCTGTTGCCATGGAGACATAAAAGTCTGCATTGAAACTATATGCAGAATAATATGATAAAACACTTTTATATTAAGTAGGGTTGAGCGAAACGGGTCGGCCATTTTCAGAAGTCACCAACTTTTGGCAAAGTCGGGTTTCATGAAACCCGACCCGACCCCTGTGTGGGGTCGGCCATGAAGTCGGCGATCTTCTGAATCTGGTATCGGAATTCCGATCCCGAGTTCCGATATGTTTGCAATATCGGAAATCGGTATCGGAATCCATATTTAAGTGTAAAATAAAGAATTAAAGTAAAAAATATCGCTATACTCACCCTCTGACGCGCCCTGGTACTAACCGGCAGCCTTTCTTCCTTCGAATCAGCGCTTGCAGGACCTTGCGGTGACGTCGTGGCTTGTGATTGGTCGCGTGACCGCCCATGTGACCGCTCGCGCGACCAATCACAAGCCGCGACGTCACCGCAAGGTCCTGCAAGCGCTGATTCTTAGGAAGGAAGGCTGCCGGAAAGAAGCAGGGCGTGTCCGAGGATGAGTATATACCTAATAGGGCGGTCGCGCGACCAATCACAAGCCGCGACGTCACAGCAAGGTCCTGCAAGCGCTGATTCGAAGGAAGGAAGGTTCCTGGTTAGTACCAGGGCGCGTCCGATGGTGCGTATAGCGATATTTTTTATTTTAATTCTTTATTTTACACTTAAATATGGATCGCAGGGCGTGAAGGAGAGTTTCCTCTCCTTCAGACCCTGGGAACCATTGGAAACCCAATGCACTGCATTGGGTTTCGAGTTTCGGCCGACCCCGACCCCAACTTTTTTTTAGAATCGGCCGATTTCACTCGACCTGACTTTTGAAAAAGTCGGGTTTCGTGAAACCCGACCCGATCCTATAAAAGTAAGAGTCGCTCAACCCTAATATTAAGGCAATTTTTAAACTTGCTCCATTTTTTTCTGTTAGATGCATTGGAGTAATAAATATAAAAAAAATGATAGTGAAAGATGATAGATAATTTAAGCTAAGTGTAAATTTGCATTGATTTGTATTTTAACAGAAAGAAATAGAATGTATTTTAAAGAAATAGGGTTGTTTTATTTTGCTTTAATTATTGTATTGATAACGTTGTTACTTATGACTGTTGTGTTTGAAACTGTTAAACTGTAAAGCGCTGCGCAATATGTTGGCGCTATATAAATAAAGATTATTATTATTAATATTATTAAGGAAAAAAATAGAAATAAATGTGCCAATAGTTGGCCCTAGAGTTACTGTCTTCTTCCTCTCATAAGATACTATTTGCATATTAAAATTCCCAGAGGAGCAGTGCATGACTTAGAAGTCTATTTATGCTGATTTCACACTCTCCACAAGGATAAACTTTACCTCGAAGACCCCCTGTCAGAGGTGTCTCACCCAGCAAAATCAGTCCTCCTTTTTTTGAACTAATCAGGGACAATAACTCTGAAACACATGTCTGAGAATAGAGTTTCTGCCTTGGCTTCTTATTCTAAATCACAAGGCCAGACCCTTTTAAAGGGTTAGTATTGACTTTTAAGATTGTTACTTTCAATAGGTGGCACTGGAGATCCTGTCCTCTTCCTTCTTGAAAAGGAACTCTCTACAGAGAACAAGTGGTTTGATGGTATGGGGACCTTGTAAATACGTGACTAAACATTGGAACAGGATTTGTTTTAAAAAGTTCAAAACTTCTTACTGAAATTGTTCAAACAGGATTTCAACAATTGATAGCAGGCACAATACATTCAATACATTTCTTCTGCATTATGCAGAAGTTCTTTCATTGAGAGAGTTAAATACAGGATTTCTTTGTGTAGGGGCAATTCAAGGGTAACATAGTACTTCTCAAGCTTTCTAGTTCTATTCTTACTTTCTTTGTCCTCCACTGCAGTGGGTACCTCGTGTTACTTCCTGGTCAGAATAGGACTTCAGTAACCCTCCAGATCTAGTTCACATGATGCCTTTATGTAGCCCACTCCTTCTAGCTGCCTATGGTAAATCTGCCTCCGTTAGCTCTGTTTTTTACTTCGGCTGGTACTCGCAGATAGTGAAAGGAACACTCTTCATCTTCCAATCTCTGCACTTGGCTATCCCTCCTGGCATTTAGGTTATCAGTTGCTGTAACATATGTTCTGAAACCTAACTATCCCTTCAAAGGCTTTTGTCACTGAACACACTTTCTATCTTGTGGCATTTGTCTCCTTATCGATAAAGGTTCTTGTCTCTTCCAGCCATCAATTCTCCAGCCATCAATTCCTAACAAATAGGAACTAACTTCCTACATGTCCACTTAGCTCCTCCCGACTTGGGCTGGACCTACAATTAACTCTGTCACTTCTTACCAGAAATCAGATGAAAACAGTTTAATGCATTACAATCAAAAGACATGCCTTTTCAGCAGATTTTCAGAAATCCACTACTTTATATTAGCTGACCATGAAAAAAATTCTGCAAATACATTATATAACTCTGACATAGCAAACAAAGTTACCAAATGACAAATATTATCTCCATACTATTATTGAATAAAGTCTACTATATACCAAGATCTATATTACCATTTATACCTCATACAAATGCCTTCACTCCGTGGCCATCTATTACTACCAAATAATGACCAAATAATACCTCCACACACACTGATTAATAATAAATACCACTGTATTATCAATAATATTATATCCATACAATGACCCTATAGTGGAAAGTATAATATGATACTCACCAGTGACACCTCAATTTAAAGTAATTAATTTTCACTTTTCTTCTTCATCTGGTGCAAAGTTCTGTGACTTCTTCCAGCCAAGACTCATCTGAAAAATGCAACACAATGATAACTGTGGCCAATGACTTCTAGTGCACCCTTTCCACATTTCCGCTACTTCTTCAGAAACAGTACCTCCCTGTTGTCTCCACAGAAACAGTATCCCCAAAAACAAAGCACAATAAGTATCAGTAATGTTAAGTATAAGTATTTCCCCATTGTGCTGCCATGCTCTCCTCCCACAGTGCTTTTCACATTACTATTCAAATACACAACCAACGACCTGTCCTTGCCTCTGTCTTCTTCCTCCTTCTACTGTCCGGTTTCCTCTTCTGAACTTATTCTGGCAGTGTGTTGATGTCATGATGCCTCCAAAATGATGGTCTGCAGCCTCATGGCTCTGATAAGCAGAGGATGCGCCTCCAGTTGCAAATAACCCTCCCTTTCCACAGGCCTGATCATGGTTGCACCCTTTGCTACTGCAAATGTTATAGCCCTGACAATGGGATATATATGAAGAGCTTCAAAAGTTTGTAGTTTGTGATCTTTCTTTCACTGTTATTGCTGGAATGACCACTTCTGCACTTCTACTATATGCTGGCATCTTTTTATTACTGTAATTATGTAAACCATGCTGCGAATAAAGATACAAGTCTAATGTAATCTTTATACCCACTAGTATCTTGGGAAATTAATATTTTCAGCTAAAAATAAATAGAACAGGTTTAATATAATCCAAGAGCAATTCAATTTGTATCACATTCAGTAAGTTACCGAGTCTGCCTACTGCACGGAAAGGGCTGATCAAATATGTAACAAATGATATATTGTATTTTGACAAACAAGGCAGTTGAAACTAAGATATTAAAATGTCTATACCACCAGCATAGAGAAAAAAGACTCTCTTTCACCAATCAACTACATTGACATTGAATCTATATTCCCTCCTGTGTCCTCACATTGGTATTTAATTGTCACAGGGATTTTTTTTAGTTCCTTAGCTGTAGCTGGATAGTCAGTTTGGTCATATCTGACTAGCAAATAAAGAATAATTAAACTTTAAGTTTTTTTAAATCATTATGCCCAGCATGAAAAGTTAAGAAATTTCTAGTTCACAACATAACCATATTTTTCAGACTATAAGACACACTTTTTTCCACAAAAAATGTGGAGGAAAATGGGGAGGTAACATAGTAACATAGTAACATAGTAACATAGTTAGTAAGGCCGAAAAAAGACATTTGTCCATCCAGTTCAGCCTATATTCCATCATAATAAGTCCCCAGATCTACGTCCTTCTACAGAACCTAATAATTGTATGATGAGGTGCATCTTATAGTCTGGATGCTCCTAATCTGGCTGTGTTGGGGAGGTGAGGGAGTGGCAGTGGTGGAGCATTAGATCACAGAAGGCAGGAGTCGGCGGCTGCTAACTTCTGTGCAGGCTGCTAAAGAGAAATGAATATTCACTCCATTCCATGCCCATGGGCATGGAAAGGAGTGAATATTCATTTCTCTTTAATAGTGTGCAAAAGGAACTAATTTCCTCTTTTTAGGTAGATAATACAAAGCAAAGAAAAGGGATGACAAGCATTGTTTATGGGTATTATGTGTGAAGAAAGGAGACCATACTCAGATAGCATGTTCTTAAATGAAGAAGTATCAAGTGTCAGTGTTGGATTGATCTTTCATCTCAGGCAAGTCGGGGCCTAAAAGTAGTATCATCTATACTATATAAGAAGGTAAAATTTAGTCAGACCTCAGGGTCATAGAGAAGACCGGCAATGCAGGGACATATGTTCTCCTAAGGGAGTTATAAAGGAACCCAAGGTGAGAAACTAAGACACATTCAAATAAGGTGCAGGGGTGAATGTTAAGGAGTACCAAAAATAAAATGGACAAGTAAGTACTCCCAAGAATCTAACAGTGGCAAAAGGAAAAGTTGTTGGGAGAGAAAACCACTTACTGCACAAAAACCACTGGAGTTTACCCAGCAAGGTAACCCCCCCAAAATAGAGCTGAAACTCCTAAATATACAACCACCAGTAAATATAGCCAGCAAGGAAGTTCAGAGAAGGAATACTATCTAAAGCCCCACCCACAACTTGATAGGGCAAAACCAACATGGGAAAATGGAAAACACCTAGAAAAGAGAAAACAAGAAGGGAGAAAAAGGACAAAAGAACAATCAGCATTAGGACAGGGAAGTAAAAGAGCAGCAGCTTAGCAGACAGAAGAACCAACCATGAAGCAACAGGTCACTGGACCAAACTCCCAAACTGAGCTATGACAATTTTATCTTCTAATGGCATTTCTTGTGTCATTGTGCATTATTTGTAAATGTTCCTATTTTTTTTTCAAGTTAGTGTGTTTTCTCAATATTATTTGAAGGGTAGGTTTTGTTTTGTTGTCTACTGGTGAGAGTTTGTACTTTAAAAGTATCACCAATAACTGAGTGAATCCTGTCAGGTAAAATTCTAAAAAAGAAGATTATTTTAAAATTTCAATTCTGCAATGCAGTGCTTTCTTTTATTATCAACATACAATGGAAAATGGAAAAAAAATGCTTTAAAGTTAAAAGCAAAATATTTCATATAATCGGGCAAACATTTGGAAGGAGAACGAGACTTCTTTTTTTAATTCCCTTTCTTGCTAAGAGGTTTATTCTGTACAACAGAAATGGAATTCTCACTATAAATTGCATTATAAGATGCTAACTTGGCAAATTGCGCAAAGTGAAATAGCAGTATCCAATAGTCCTGTACAAATTTTATTACGTGATAAAATGTTTGCTTTCAGTTGTCTTCAACCTCAGGGATGTTTTACTAATGATGAATTTCCCGGCATAAAATATGGAACTTGATTTGCTAAAGCAAATATTTAACAGCTGGTTTTATCTAAAAGTATGCTAAATCCCATGACAAGTTTAACAGTGGACCTTGGAAAAGTTGTCTTTTTTAATTGTGGGTAAATCAGAAATGGACTGTGCAAATAAGGTGTGCTGCACACCTTACTAATCTGTTCTATGGCCTTGAAGACACTATGTGTACTGCCATATACTGCCCTTTACGTCTCCGTGGAATCTTCTAGAAGCACTATACAGAATATTATCCCTGTAATATGCAGTGGAATGGAATTCAGCACAATTGTTACTGGATGATTCTATGGCATCTGTTACAAACAAGTAATTCCTTTCTGAAGGAAAGGACTTTCTGAACTTTACCCACAAAATGCATTTGTGTATGATATTTTATGCAAATTTCCCATACTAGTAAACTTGTAACTACTCATAAAATACATGTATACATGTAGATGAGAGGAGAGAGAGAGAGAACCTCACTGATTATAAGCGCTTATACTTCACGCAAGAGAAAAGAGAGTACAATTTTCATGCGCGTGCGAGAGAGAGGACCCTGCTTTACACACTACAGAAGACAGAGAATTATTCAGTGACTCTGCAAATGGAAAATGGCTCTGCCACACAAACTGCTCCACTGGCAAATGCTGTTTCGTTATGCACAGGTACTGATCACCACTATACAAGGTATGATAATCTGTAAGATGTCATAGCTGTACGGCATTATGCGGGAGCCAGTGTGGCAATGCAAAAGGACATTTGCCTGCTCTCTGATGCTTCAGGAAATGAAAGCCGTGTATTGGGGTGGGCTCTCCAGGATACAGCGAAGTCACGAATGAGGAAAACAACTCCAACACCTGTTCATTTACCAAAAGATTTTTGCGTGAGTGTGTGGATCAATTTAACCATAAACGGGGGGGGGGGGGGAAGAGGGGTAAGGGGGAAGGAGAATACAGCTTGTACAGGCAGACACAACAGGAACACACGAACAACAAGAATGGTATACAGGCAGGCACTGGCAGCTAAAGGTTTGTACGGCTGGTATGCAGGCAGACACGGGCAGGTGCAGAATGGTACAGCTGGTATAAAGGTAGGCACTCATGGGTGCAGGCTAGTGCAGCCAGTATACAGGTGAGCACATCAGATGCAGGCTGGTACGGCTGGTATTCAGGTGAGTACGGGAGGTGCAGGCGGGTATGGCTGGTATACAGTTTTGCATTGGCTGGGGACACTTTAAAATGGTGCTTGTTGTTTCTTGAAGAGGGTGGGAGCATGCAATCACTCTAAGCACAGTACCAGGGGATCTGTGAGATGTGCGCAGATCCTGAGGAGCAGGAGGAAGTGGGGGATGGGGGTCGCGGTGGTAAGTCGGCATCGCTGCCAGAGGAACAGGGACTTCAGCTCTACAGTATTCCCCTTCACACCCCCTCTTATTCAGGCTCACAAGAAATCTTTCCAGGAGGAGAGGGGCATGGATGTTCTTCCTGGGCTCCCACGACCTCTCTTGATGACCGAACCCGTTCCAATCAACAAGAAAAAAGGTTTTCTCTCTTACTCTCTTAATGGCTAGAATATTCTATACCTCAAAAACATCTTCAGTGTTGACAGGAGCAGCAGTGGTACCTGGGTCCTTGAAGAAGGGATTGAAAACAACAGGCTTGAGGAGAGGCACATGAAATTAATTGGCGATTTGTACGGAGGCCCAGAGTTTGAGTTTATAAGTTACAGCATTAATCTCTTTTATAACCTTAAACAGACTGATGAAGAGAAGACATATTTTGACAAAAGCCAAACCTTATCCCCTGGGAGAAAGATAGGTGGGTCCAGACATTTCTTGTCTGTGTGACTCTTCATCCGTTAGGATGATTTCATTAAATAGATCTTTGTGTCCTCCCAGACCTTAGAGAAGCCCTTTAGGAGACATTCAGAGCCAGGAATGTTGGTGGTAAAAGATACATATTGTGAATATTTAGGTGTTCACTTACATGGTTGTTGTATGAAAACTCAGCTCAAGACAGGAGTTTGGACCAATCACTGGCAGTTGATCAGGATCTGGTTATCCCACTCTACCTGTTCATTGGACTGCAGATGGTAGGCTGAAAAAAAGTAGTCCAAGCTGACATTCAGTAGCTTCCAGATAGCCCTCCCAAAATGAGATGTAAACTGGATGCCTCTTTCAGAGACAAAATGGAGAAACAGCTCATGGAGGTGAAAAATATGTTGAATGAACTTCTTGGCAAGTCAAGGAGCAGACTATAGGGTGGACAGCGTAGGAAAATGGGCCATCTTAGAGAAGCAATCCACGACTACCCAGTGGATCCTCAATAATCAGAACCTCCCACTCCCGTATCCAAGACTTTACACGTGCTGCGCCGATTCTTTGGAATGCACTACCTAGGTTAATGCGATTAATCCCCAATCCCCACAGTTTTAAGCGTGCCCTAAAAACTCATTTGTTCAGACTGGCCTACCGCCTCAATGCATTAACGTAACGATCCCTGTGTGGCCTATTTAAAAAAAAAAAAAATGAATGTTCTCATTCACTTTATGCAGTTAATAGCCCTCTGTGTCTGTACTGTTACATACTTAGGCAGTTAACTGGTTCATGCAGCTTTACATGAACACCCGAGCCTTACACTATGGCTGGTCCGAATAACTATGGCATTTGTTACCATCAACCTCTCGTGTCTCCCCTTTTCCTCATAGTTTGTAAGCTTGCGAGCAGGGCCCTCATTCCTCCTGGTATCTGTTTTGAACTGTATTTCTGTTATGCTGTAATGTCTATTGTCTGTGCAAGTCCCCTCTATAATTTGTAAAGCGCTGCGGAATATGTTGGCGCTATATAAATAAAAATTATTATTATTATTATTATGATGGTACTTTCAGCCAATACTGGAAGATCGATGATAAAGTCCATCATGATATGCTGCCAGGAAGCAGATGGCATGGGCAAAGGAAGTAACCAGCCTGTCAGAAGCCATTTCAAAGACTTATTCTGGGCACAGGAGGGACAACCCGAGATGAAGTCCACAATATCTTTGCGCAGTGATGGCCACCCTTAGTGCCGTGCAGTGCTTTTTGTTTCCGGCATGACCAACCAATTTGGACGAGTGACCCCAGGGAAGCACCTGCTTTATCTGTGGTTCAGCAACTAAAGTTTTTCCATGTGGAACCCCAGACAAGTCTAGTGGAGCAACAGTAAGCATCTTGGAGAGTTCAATAATACATTGAGGCTCCTCCTCTTGGTCAGAAAACAGAAAAGACCTGGAAAGCATGTCCACTCACGTCTGCCAGCCAGAAGTGGAGGACAAAATCAAAATAGAAAAAGAACAAAGACCACCTGGTTTGATGCGGATTTAGGAGCGGGTCAGACTGCAGGTAGGCCAAGTTCTTGTGGTCCATATAGACAAGAGCCCAACAAACAGGCTTTCCATTCGTGTGTTGTGACAGGGAAACAGCAGCTACACAGCTGATCAGCAGGAGCGCTCCAGGTATCCGGGTTCCCTATGCAGCTAATTTGGTAACTGCTATAGCTTGCCGAATAAGGAGGGATCCATACATATTCGCTCATCTCTAGTCTACTGTATACCACACTGGTGATCCAGTAAATGTCCCTGGTCATGGGCAATTGGGGCCATTTCACAATCTCACACAGTGTTGAAAATTATGCTGTGAAGTTTTAATTTTTTGCAAGCCACAAATCAAATCTCATGATGTTTAACTTCACATGAAACCGCAAATTTCAGGAAATTTGACTTAAATGTAATCCTTTGCAAATTGATCCTCTCATAACTAGCATCTGTTTAAAATCAGTGCAGTATGCGTGTAAGGCTCACCTTGTAAAATGGACTTGCTAATCCCTTGGTCCTGGTGGGTGCGCAAACAGCGAGCATCAGTGCAACTGGCAGGGTGGCACATGGCGAGCAAAGATATGGAGTACAGGAGTCTTGGGAGCAGTAGGTTGGATGAAATGAAGTATGCAGGAATGGAAGAAGGCTAAGCATGATTTCGGAGGTGGAGTACAACAAACTAGAGTCTTAAAAGGCCTATGGAGATATTGCAAAACCTGACATGGAGCACTACAAAGGACAGAGGGCTGTGGTCAAGGGTGCAAAGCCTGGACCTGGGAAAGGTGTATAACAATGGACCTATATCATGCATGGGCACAAAAATATGGACTGTATGGGCACAGACAATAAAGCATATGGCTTTGTTTTCTTTTCAGAATAGCTGACAACTGCACTATAATAGTTTCACTGTTAGGTGGTAGGGATAATGACATTTAAAGTGCCTCTATCTCTCCATAGGCTCCAACAGTTGCATAGTTACACGAGCTATGGTATGTATGATAGATATAGATAGATAGATAGATAGATAGATAGATAGATAGATAGATAGATAGATAGATAGATAGATAGATAGATAGATTTTGATAGGTCGGCTCACTCGGCTGAACACAGAGGTAGACAATGGAACACTGTCTCTTTAAGCCTCTCACTGCTTTATAAGGAGTGATGTTTAAGCCAGTACAGAGTTATAAAAAAAGGCCTTCCTTGCCTAAGGAATAAAAACAAACAAACATAGCAATCTGTGTGGTTGCAGGGATCCATCCACTCATGGAAAAAAACTACACTCACAGGTTTAACTTGCTTGTCAGGACACCGAGCACTGGATCTCCACTCTCCAGGCCTATGGAACACTGACTGCCTCTGGAGGCCACACTCTGGGGTGTAGATAAGGTGGACAACCTTCCACCTTTTCTATGGTTGTCCACAAAATCCAAGTTTTTAAAATGGCTGATTAACCCTTCTAAACCCTTAGTGTGCTGGATGAAACTTCTGGGTTTCAAATCACTGAAGTTAATAGCCTCAGAAAATTGTATCTCCTTTCCAGCACTTTGCCTGTGACTTCGTCACATATCCCCCCTCTGCCCAAAGCAAGGGGTTTCAGCACCTTCACTCACTAAGCAGGAAAGTCTGGATAGGCCATCTGCACTACCATGTAGCTTCCCTGGCATATGCTCGAAGTGGAAGCTGAAGTCCTGGAGCACCAGAAGCCAACTAGTCAACCAAGCATTCTTCCCTTTTCTTTCTCTCAAACATCTCAGGGGCGCATGGTATGACACTAAAGTAAACTTCCGACCTAACAAGTAGAACCTCAGCATGCCAATTTCCCATCTGATGACCAAGCACTCTTTCTCTACAATGGCATATTTTTTTTTACAGGAGGTGAGTTTCCTACTCAGGTATAGGACTGAATGTTCATCCCCATCTACTACCTGGGACAACACAGTTCCCATCCTGACCTCAGGGGACCTCTGGACCATGAACTCCTTTGTGAAGTCAGTTGCAACCAAGACCAGCTGTTTGCATAGGGCAAGCTTCAAATCCTGGAACACCATCTCCACTTCAGAGGACAACTTGGCCATCATCGTCTTTATTCCCTTAAGAAGATCAGTCAGAGGGGTTGCTATCATGAAGAAATTTGGGATACATCGCCGATAGTATCCTACAATTCTCAAAATGCACTTAACTTGCTTACTGGAGACCGGTTGCAGCCAATGTTGGATTGCCTCCACCTTATTTACTTATTTTGTCCCTTTCGATGATGTAGCCCAAGTGTTTTGCCTCTTCCTTACCCATGGCAAACTTCTTTGGGTTTATGGTAAACCCTGCCTTCATCAGTGCATCCAATACCACTTGGACCTTCTGCAGGTGACTTCCCCAATCTCGGCTGAATATCACGATGTCATTCATATAAGCGGTGGTGTACTTTTTCTGAGAGGTTAGGATCTGGTCTATGGCCCTCTTGAAGGTAGCTGCAGCTCACTGCAGTCCAAATGGCATCCTAGTGTACTGAAAGCACCCATCAGGCGTAGAGAAGGCCATCTTCTCTTTGGCACTAGGGTACAGGAGAATTTAGCCTTTTGTTAGGTCCAGAGTGATTATACAGCTCTGGCAAAAATTAAGAGACCACCTGTTGTGAATTCTGTGGCAGAGTTCACTCCTGTGGTCACAAGTGGTACTTCGGCTGATTCTCTCTGGGATCTTCCGTTTGTGGAGGAAAGTGGTACTGCAGCTTCTGAGTTTCCTCCCTCAGGTGATCTGGTGAGCTCGTTAGCTTCTTCTCTACTTAACTCCACCTGATGCTTTGATCTATGCTTCCTGTCAATGTTTCAGTGTGGGACTTGTTTTTTCCCTGGATCATTCCTGTGGCCTGCTGCTCTGCAAAGCTAAGTTTTGCTTATGTTATTTTGTTGCTATTTTTCTGACCAGCTTGCTTTACTGGTTTTTCTCGCCTGCTGGAAGCTCTGAGACGCAGAGGGACCACCTCCGTACCGTTAGTCGGTGCGGAGGGTCTTTTTGTCCCCTCTGCGTGGTTTTTTATAGGTTTTTGTGCTGACCGCAAAGTTATCTTCCCTATCCTCGTTCTGTTCAGCTAGTCGGGCCTCACTTTGCTAAATCTGTTTCATCTCTATGTTTGTGTTTTCATCTTACTCACAGTCATTATATGTGGGGGGCTGCCTTTTCCTTTGGGGAATTTCTCTGAGGCAAGGTAGGCTTATTTTTATATCTTCAGGATTAGCTAGTTTCTCAGGCTGTGACGAGGCGCCTAGGTTCTGGTCAGGAGCGCTCCACGGCTACCTTTAGTGTGGTTTGATAGGCTTAGGGATTGCGGTCTGCAGAGTTCCCACGTCTCAGAGCTCGTTCTATTATTTTGGGTTATTGTCAGTTCACTGTATGTGCTCTGACCTCCATGTCCATTGTGATTCTGAATTGCCTTTCATAACAGTACAGGAAGCCAAAAGTGCTAATGATTCTCAATAGAGGGAAAAAAGAAGTTCTGAGACCATTTTTTTTTCTTTGCACTGTGTTTTGTCTTTTTTTTCCCCTAGACATTTGGGTGGTTCAGGACACAGGTGTAGCAATGGACATTAAAGGTCTGTCTTCATGTGTGGATCAGCTCACGGCAAGAGTTCAAAATATTCAAGATTTTGTGGTCCAGAATTCTTTGCTTGAACCGAAAATTCCTATTCCAGATTTGTTTTTTGGAGATAGAACTAAATTTCTGAGTTTCAAAAATAATTGTAAACTATTTCTGGCTTTGAAACCTTCTGGTGACCCAATTCAACAGGTTAGGATCGTCATTTCTTTTTTGCGCGGCGACCCTCAGGACTGGGCGTTTTCTCTTGCGTCAGGAGATCCTGCATTGAGTAATATCAATGCGTTTTTCCTGGCGCTTGGGTTGCTGTACGATGAGCCTAATTCAGTGGATCAGGCAGAAAAAAATTTGGCTCAGGATGAGATAGAGGTATATTGTCAGAAATTTAGAAAGTGGTCAGTGCTCACTCAATGGAATGAATCTGCGCTGGCAGCAATATTCAGAAAGGGTCTCTCTGAAGCCCTTAAGGATGTCATGGTGGGATTTCCTATGCCTGCTGGTTTGAATGAGTCTATGTCTTTGGCCATTCAGATCGGTCGACGCTTGCGTGAGCGTAAACCTGTGCACCATTTGGCGGTATTACCTGAGCTTAAACCTGAGCCTATGCAGTGTGATAGGACCTTGACCAGAGTTGAACGGCAAGAACATAGACGTCTGAATGGTCTGTGTTTCTACTGTGGTGATTCCACACATGCTATCTCTGATTGTCCTAAGCGCACTAAGCGGTTCGCTAGGTCTGCCACCATTGGTACTGTACAGTCAAAATTTCTTCTGTCCGTTACCTTGATCTGCTCTTTGTCATCATATTCTGTCATGGCATTTGTGGATTCAGGCGCTGCCCTGAATTTGATGGACTTGGAATATGCTAAGCGTTGTGGGTTTTTCTTGGAGCCTTGCAGTGTCCTATTCCATTGAGAGGAATTGATGCTACGCCTTTGGCCAAGAATAATCCTCAATACTGGACCCAGCTGACCATGTGCATGGCTCCTGCACATCAGAAGGTTATTCGCTTTCTGGTGTTGCATAATCTGCATGATGTGGTCGTGTTGGAGTTGCCATGGCTACAAGCCCATAATCCAGTATTAGATTGGAAATCCATGTCGGTGTCCAGCTGGGGTTGTCAGGGGGTACATGGTGATGTTCCATTTCTGTCAATTTCGTCATCCACTCCTTCTGAGGTCCCAGAGTTCTTGTCTGATTACCGGGATGTATTTGATGAGCCCAAGTCCAATACCCTACCTCCGCATAGGGATTGTGATTGTGCTATCAATTTGATTCCTGGTAGTAAATTCCCTAAAGGTCGATTGTTTAATTTGTCCGTGCCTGAGCACACCGCTATGCGCAGTTATGTGAAGGAATCCCTGGAGAAGGGGCATATTCGCCCGTCATCGTCGCCATTAGGAGCAGGGTTCTTTTTTGTAGCCAAGAAGGATGGTTCGCTGAGACCTTGTATAGATTACCGCCTTCTTAATAAGATCACGGTTAAATTTCAGTACCCCTTGCCATTGTTATCTGATCTGTTTGCTCGGATTAAGGGGGCTAGTTGGTTCACAAAGATAGATCTTCGTGGTGTGTATAATCTGGTGCTAATTAAGCAAGGTGATGAATGGAAAACTGCATTTAATACGCCCGAGGGTCATTTTGAGTATCTCGTGATGCCGTTCGGACTTGCCAATGCTCCATCAGTGTTTCAGTCCTTTATGCATGACATCTTCCGAGAGTACCTGGATAAATTCCTGATTGTGTACTTGGATGACATTTTGATTTCTCGGATGATTGGGAGTCTCATGTGAAGCAGGTCAGAACGGTTTTTCAGGTCCTGCGTGCTAATTCTTTGTTTGTGAAGGGATCAAAGTGTCTCTTTGGTGTGCAGAAGGTTTCATTTTTGGGGTTCATCTTTTCCCCTTCTACTATCGAGATGGATCCTGTTAAGGTCCAAGCCATCCATGATTGGACTCAGCCGACATCTCTGAAAAGTCTGCAAAAGTTCCTGGGCTTTGCTAATTTTTATCGTCGCTTCATCTGCAATTTTTCTAGTATTGCTAAACCATTGACCGATTTGACCAAGAAGGGTGCTGATGTGGTCAATTGGTCTTCTGCTGCTGTGGAAGCTTTTCAAGAGTTGAAGCATCGTTTTTCTTCTGCCCCTGTGTTGTGTCAACCAGATGTTTCTCTTCCGTTCCAGGTCGAGGTTGATGCTTCTGAGATTGGAGCAGGGGCTGTTTTGTAGCAGAGAGGTTCTGGTTGCTCAGTGATGAAACCATGCGCTTTCTTTTCCAGGAAGTTTTCGCCTGCTGAGCGTAATTATGATGTGGGCAACCGAGAGTTGCTGGTAGTGTTGAGTATTCCGATACCGCAAGTATCGGGTATCGGCCGATACTTGCGGTATCGGAATTCCGATACCGAGATCCGATATTTTTGTGATATCGGGTATCGGTATCGGAAGTGTAAAATAAAGAATTAAAATAAAAAATATTGTTATATTCACCTCTCTGGCGGCCCCTGGACATCTGCGCGAGGAACCGGCGTCCGGCACGGCTTCTTTCTTCAAAATGCGCGCCTTTAGGACCTGTGGTATGACGTCCCGGCTTCTGATTGGTCGCGTGCCGCCCATGTGACCGCCACGCGACCAATCAGAAGCCGCGACGTCATTCCTCAGCTAAAGTCCTAGAATGAGCGCCTTTTAGGACCTGAGGAATGACGTCGCGGCTTCTGATTGGTCGCGTGGCGGTCACATGGGCGGCACGCGACCAATCAGAAGCCGGGATGTCATTCCACAGGTCCTAAAGGCGCGCATTTTGAAGAAAGAAGCCGTGCCGGACGCCGGATCCTCCCGCTGATGTCCAGGGGCCGCCGGAGAGGTGAATATAACAATATTTTTTATTTTAATTCTTTATTTTACACTTTAATATGGATCCCAGAGCCTGAAGGAGAGTTTCCTCTCCTTCAGACCCTGGGATCCATGAGGATACATTCCGATACTTGATGTCCCATTGACTTGTATTGGTATCGGTTATCGGTATCGGCGATATCCGATATTTTTCGGGTATCGGCCGATACTATCCGATACCGATACTTTCAAGTATCGGACGGTATTGCTCAACACTAGTTGCTGGCCATGAAGTGGGCATTCGAGGAGTGGCGTCATTGGCTTGAAGGAGCTAAGCATCGCGTGGTGGTATTGACTGATCATAAGAACTTGACTTATCTCGAGTCTGCCAAGCGCTTGAATCCTAGACAAGCTCGTTGGTCGTTGTTTTTTGCCCGTTTTGACTTTGTGATTTCGTACCTTCCGGGCTCTAAAAATGTGAAGGCGGATGCTCTTTCTAGGAGTTTTGTACCCGACTCTCCGGGTTTATCTGAGCCGGCGGGTATCCTCAAGGAGGGAGTAATTGTGTCTGCCATCTCCCCTGATTTGCGGCGGGTGCTGCAAAAATTTCAGGCTAATAAAACTGATCGTTGCCCAGCGGAGAGACTGTTTGTCCCTGATAGGTGGACGAATAGAGTTATCTCTGAACTTCATTGTTCGGTGTTGGCTGGTCATCCTGGAATCTTTGGTACCAGAGAGTTGGTGGCTAGATCCTTTTGGTGACCATCTCTGTCGCGGGATGTGCGTGCTTTTGTGCAGTCCTGTGGGATTTGTGCTCGGGCTAAGCCCTGCTGTTCTCGTGCCAGTGGGTTGCTTTTGCCCTTGCCGGTCCCGAAGAGGCCTTGGACACATATCTCTATGGATTATATTTCTGACCTTCCCGTTTCTCAAAAGATGTCAGTCATTTGGGTGGTCTGTGATCGCTTTTCTAAGATGGTCCATCTGGTACCCTTGTCTAAATTGCCTTCCCCCTCTGATTTGGTGCCTTTGTTCTTCCAGCATGTGGTTCGTTTGCATGGCATTCCAGAGAATATTGTTTCTGACAGAGGTTCCCAGTTTGTTTCGAGGTTTTGGCGAGCCTTTTGTGGTAGGATGGGCATTGACTTGTCTTTTTCCTCGGCTTTCCATCCTCAGACTAATGGCCAGACCGAGCGAACCAATCAGACCTTGGAAACATATCTGAGGTGCTTTGTTTCTGCTGATCAGGATGACTGGGTGTCCTTTTTGCCTTTGGCTGAGTTCGCCCTTAATAATCGGGCCAGCTCGGCTACCTTGGTTTCACCGTTTTTCTGCAATTCTGGGTTCCATCCTCGTTTCTCTTCTGGATAGGTTGAGTCTTCGGACTGTCCTGGTGTGGATACTGTGGTGGACAGGTTGCAGCAGATTTGGACTCAGATAGTGGACAATTTGACCTTGTCCCAGGAGAAGGCTCAACTTTTCGCTAATCGCAGACGCCATGTGGGTCCCCGACTTCGTGTTGGGGATCTGGTTTGGTTATCTTCTCGTCATATTCCTATGAAGGTTTCCTCTCCTAAGTTTAAACCTCGTTTTATTGGTCTGTATTGGATTTCTGAGGTTCTTAATCCTGTGTCTTTTCGTCTGACCCTTCCAGATTCTTTTTCCATACATAACGTATTCCATAGGTCATTGTTGCGGAGATACGTGGCACCTATGGTTCCATCTGTTGAGCCTCCTGCCCCGGTTTTGGTGGAGGGGGAATTGGAGTATATTGTGGAGAAGATTTTGGATTCTCGTGTTTCAAGACGGAAACTCCAGTATCTGGTTAAATGGAAGGGTTATGCTCAGGAGGATAATTCCTTGGTTTTTGCCTCTGATGTCCATGCTCCTGATCTTGTTCGTGCCTTTCATGCGGCTCATCCTAGTCGGCCTGGGGGCTCTGGTGAGGGTTCGGTGACCCCTCCTCAAGGGGGGGGTACTGTTGTGAATTCTGTGGCAGAGTTCACTCCTGTGGTCACAAGTGGTACTTCGGCTGATTCTCTCTGGGATCTTCCGTTTGTGGAGGAAAGTGGTACTGCAGCTTCTGAGTTTCCTCCCTCAGGTGATCTGGTGAGCTCGTTAGCTTCTTCTCTACTTAACTCCACCTGACGCTTTGATCTATGCTTCCTGTCAATGTTTCAGTGTGGGACTTGTTTTTTCCCTGGATCATTCCTGTGGCCTGCTGCTCTGCAAAGCTAAGTTTTGCTTATGTTATTTTGTTGCTATTTTTCTGTCCAGCTTGCTTTATTGGTTTTTCTCGCCTGCTGGAAGCTCTGAGACGCAGAGGGACCACCTCCGTACCGTTAGTCGGTGCGGAGGGTCTTTTTGTCCCCTCTGCATGGTTTTTTATAGGTTTTTGTGCTGACCGCAAAGTTATCTTCCCTATCCTCGTTCTGTTCAGCTAGTCGGGCCTCACTTTGCTAAATCTGTTTCATCTCTATGTTTGTGTTTTCATCTTACTCACAGTCATTATATGTGGGGGGCTGCCTTTTCCTTTGGGGAATTTCTCTGAGGCAAGGTAGGCTTATTTTTCTATCTTCAGGATTAGCTAGTTTCTCAGGCTGTGACGAGGCGCCTAGGTTCTGGTCAGGAGCGCTCCACGGCTACCTTTAGTGTGGTTTGATAGGCTTAGGGATTGCGGTCTGCAGAGTTCCCACGTCTCAGAGCTCGTTCTATTATTTTGGGTTATTGTCAGTTCACTGTATGTGCTCTGACCTCCATGTCCATTGTGATTCTGAATTGCCTTTCATAACAACCACCACATCAAAACCCTGTCATGGGCAGCCCAATCTCCAGACATGAATCCCATTGAAAACCTCTTGAATGTAATCAAAAGGATGATGGATAGTCACAAATCCCTAGTTAGACCGCACATGGAGTACTGTGTCCAGTTTTGGGCACCGGTGCTCAGGAAGGATATAATGGAACTAGAGAGAGTACAAAGGAGGGCAACAAAATTAATAAAGGGGATGGGAGAACTACAATACCCAGATAGATTAGCGAAATTAGGATTATTTAGTCTAGAAAAAAGACGACTGAGGGGCGATCTAATAACCATGTATAAGTATATAAGGGGACAATACAAATATCTCGCTGAGGATCTGTTTATACCAAGGAAGGTGACGGGCACAAGGGGGCATTCTTTGCGTCTGGAGGAGAGAAGGTTTTTCCACCAACATAGAAGAGGATTCTTTACTGTTAGGGCAGTGAGAATCTGGAATTGCTTGCCTGAGGAGGTGGTGATGGCGAACTCAGTCGAGGGGTTCAAGAGAGGCCTGGATGTCTTCCTGGAGCAGAACAATATTGTATCATACAATTATTAGGTTCTGTAGAAGGACGTAGATCTGGGGATTTATTATGATGGAATATAGGCTGAACTGGATGGACAAATGTCTTTTTTCGGCCTTACTAACTATGTTACTATGTTACTATGTTACAAGCCATCAAACAAAGAAGAAATGCTTACATTTTTGCACCAAAAGCAGTGTGGAAAGCATGCCAAGACGAATCAAAGCTGTGATTCAAAATCATGGTTATTCCACAAAATATTGATTTCTGAACTCATCCTGAGTTAAAACCTTAGTATTGTTGTTTCTAAATGATTATGAACTTGTTTTCTTTGCATTATTTGAGGTCTGAATGTCTTGTTTTTTTTATTTTGACCATTTTTCTTTGTCGGAAAAAAAAATTTACTGCTTGGAAATTCGAAGACATGTTGTCAGAAGTTTATAGACTAAAACAACAATTTACATTTTACTCAAAAATACACCTATAAAGAAAAAAAATCAGACAAATTGAACATTTTGTAGTGGTCTCCTAATTTTTGCCAGAGCTGTATATGGCTGACCCTAGCCTCTCAATCAGCTCATCGACTAGAGGCATTGAATATGAGTCTAACTTGTACACATCATTTACCTTCCATAGTCGTTACAGAAACGCCACTCTCTGTCCAAATTCAGCAGAAGGACAATAGGGCTGGACCAGCTGCTTTTTGACTCCTCGATGACTCCCAGGCTCAACATTCTCCTCATGTCCTTGGAGATCACCTCTTGGTGGACTTTGGAAATCCAATACTGCTGACTACTGAGGATTTCATGCTCCACGACCTGGGTACAACCTGGCAATTCCAAAAACAGGTACTGGTTCCACTGAAGCAGCTCTCAGCACTGTTGCTTCTGGGCCAGTAACAGTGTCTCTGCCACTATGACATCCTTGATCCTTGCTTTAGGGTTGGCCCCCTGGCATGTATATTCCACCGGCTCCCTGTCCCGTGATGGTTTGAGCAGGTTACTGTGGTACACCTGGTAAGACTTTCTTCTCCCTCGTTGGTGGACTTTGTAGTTGACGTCATTCCTCTTTTTGACCACCTCGTATGGTCATTGCCATTTGGCCAGGAACTTACTTTCCATTGTGGGGATCAACACCAACATGTGGTTTCCATGACTAAACTGTCTCAGTCTATCTGACTGATTTTAGACCCTTGCCTTGCATTTTCCCACGTGCCAGAGGTCATCCCAGTTCAGCACGATTGCGAGCGTCAGCTTCATTGATTATCAGTGCCGTCACTGATGCTGCGCTCACTCGCAGCCTGAACTGGAATGACCTCTGGAGCATGGGAAAATGCCAGTTCATTTTCCCACGCTCAATAGTTCACTGCGGATCAAGCTGTGAGTCAGTGCAGCATCAGTGACGTCAGCGCTAGTCACTGAAGCTGCCGCCAGCAGCATCTCCTTCATTCCCCAGTAGTTTACAGCTGAAGTGGTCACATTAGCACCGCTCCCGCTTGTAAACTGTATATCCCCTAAATATGGATTACAGCGTAGGACTGAACGCTGAACAGGTATGGGTATATTGTTGTTTTTTTATATATTTTCTACAGGAGACCGAGGCCGTCACATTAATTAGCAGTAACAATAAAACTGTGTTTAGTGTTTTATTTAATTAAAAGACTTTATTTCGGCTGTGTCTTTATTTAACCCTTTACCAACTATAGGATTAGTAATGGATAGGAGTCTTATTGACACCTCTCCATTACTAAGCCAGACTTGATGTCACCTTCAATACAAAGGTGACATCAACCTCACAACTATTAAACCACTTTTCACCGCTACAGGGGAAGTGGGAAGACGAGGCTAATTGGCAGATTTGGCAGCTCTCATAGGTCCGCCTTATCTGGAGTGGCTGAGTGCTGATGTTTTTAGTCAGGGGGGCCAATATCCATGGTCCCTTCCTAGGTTATTAATATCAGCCTGCAGCTGTCTGCACAGCTTTTGCTGGCTATTAATTATAGGGGTCCCCTATTTTAATAGCCACTAAAGGCTAAGTATATACTAATAGCCTGGGAAGCTCCATGGGTATTACCCCTTCTCAGGCTATAAATATCTGCCCCCAGTCGCTGGCTGGTTTTGAAAATTGCGCTGGAGCCCACGCCATTTTTTGCAAAAAAAATTATCATTTATTAATTAAATACATGTCCAGTAATTTGCACACACACTGTACTAATTGTATTTGTCACTGACATCTATATATCTACCTATTCTATATGTATTTACTGTATGTAATCCATCTCTTTTATCCTGTCAGCTCCTGCAGTGATTTTACAGAAGCTGGCAAATGAATTACCAGCTATTCTTCTATCTATCTATCTATCTATCTATCTATCTATCTATCTATCTATCTATCTAATATAAAAACATATATATATATGTGTGTTAATGACATGTGTATATACATTGTAGCGTGGCTAAAGGTCTTATAGTCGACGGAAGGTATGTCTCCCAGAGATGGCTTGTCTCTGTTATGTAACCCGGAGTGTTTTCTTTAATGCACATAGGCAATAAGGGATCATTTAGTTCACTTGGGTCCGGGTTACGAGTAGCTGTGAGAGATGGGAGGGTCTTCGCTACCCATATACCTCACCCCTGGGCAGGGGCATCATCATATCTCTATATGTGTTTGAGGACCTGTGATGTCACTTCCACGTGACTAATCATGTGATGGGTTCCTGGGTGTGGTTAGATGGTATTTTCTTTTGCCTGAGCTAAAGGCTATTTGTTTTCTGTTTTTGGAGTTCTTGAATAAACCCAGTGAACTTTTAAAGGAACGTGCCTCCTGATCGGCACCCACTGCACCTGAGCGAGTACAACCCCTACAATATATATATATATATATATATATATATATATACAGACCAAAAGTATGGACACACCTTCTCATTAAAGATTTTTCTGTATTTTCATGACTATGAAAATTGTACATTCACACTGAAGGCATCAAAACTATGAATTCACACATGTGGAATTATATACCGTATCTACTCGAGTACAAGCCGAGATTTTCAGCCCATTTTTTTGGGCTGAAATTCCCCCTTTCGGCTTATACTCGAGTCATACCCGGGGGTCGGCAGGGGAAGGGGAGGGGGGGCTGTCTAGTTATACTTACCTGCTCCGGCGCGGGCCCTGCAGTCCCTGCTTCTTCCAGCGCTGCAGATTCTTCCTGTATTGAGCGGTCACATGGTACCGCTCATTACAGTCATGAATATGCGGCTCCACCTCCCATAGGGGTGGAGCTGCATATTCATGACTAAAAATGAGTGGTAACTGTGACCGCTCAATACAGGAAGAAGATGCAGCGATGGGAGAAGCAGGGACTGCAGGGACCGCGCCGTAGCAGGTAAGTATACGGGGAGGGGAGCGCTGTGCGATATTTACCTGCTCCTGGCTCCGATGCGGCTCTGGCTCCAACGTCCTCTGGCAGTGACGCTCAGGTCAGAGGGCGCGGTGACGTAGTCAGTGCGTGCCCTCTGTTGAGCGTCAGTGCTGGAGACGGTAAATATTGAAAGCACTGGCGTCCTGAGCAAGAGAGGTGAGTATGTGATTTTTTTTTTTTTATTGCAGCAGCAGCATTCTATATGGCACAGCTTTATATGGAGCATCTACGGGGCCATAATCAATGGTGCAGAGCAACATATATGAGGCACAGCTTTATAAGGAGCATCTATGGGGCCATAATCAATGGTGCAGAGCAATATATATCGCACAGCTTTATATGGAGCATCTATGGGGCCATAATGAACGGTGCAGAGCATTCTATATGGGGCACAGCTTTATAAGGTGCATCTATGGGGCCATAATGAACGGTGCAGAGCATTCTCTATGACACAGCTTTATGTGGAGCATCTATGGCGCCATAATGAACGGTGCAGAACATTCTATATTGCACAGCTTTATGTGGAGCATCTATGGGGCCATACTGAACGGTGCAGATCACTCCATATGGCACAGGTTTATGTGGAGCATCTATGGGGCCATAATGAATGGTGCAGAGCATTATATATGGCACAGCTTTATGTGGAGCATCTATGGGGCCATACTGAACGGTGCAGAGCATTATATATGGCACAGCTTTATGTGGAGCATCTATGGGGCCTTAATGAACGGTGCAGAGCATTATATATGGCACAGCTTTATGTGGAGCATCTATGGGGCAATAATGAACGGTGCAGAGCATTCTATATGGCACAGCTTCATTATGGCCCCATAGATGCTCCATATAAATGGTGCAGAGCATTCTATATGGCACAATTTTATATGGAGCATCTATGAGGCCATAATGAACGGTGCAGAGCTTTCTATATAGCACAGTTTTATATGGAGCATCTATGGGGCCATAATGAACAGTGCAGAGCATTATATGTGGCACAGTTTTATATGGAGCATCTATGGGGCCATAATGAACGGTGCAGAGCATTCTATATGGCACAGCTTTATATGGATCATCTATGGGGCCATAATGAACGGTGCAGAGCATTATATATGGCACAGCTTTATGTGGAGCATCTGTGGGGCAATAATGAATGGTATGGAGCATCTATTTTTATTTTTTTGAAATTCACCGGTAGCTGCTGCATTTCCTACCCTAGGCTTATACTCGAGTCAATAAGTTTTCCCAGTTTTTTGTGGCAAAATTAGGGGGGTCGGCTTATACTCAGGTCGACTTATACTCGAGTATATACGGTACTTGACAAAAAAGTGTGAAACAGCTGAAATTATGTCTTATATTCTAGGATCTTCATAATAGCCACTTTTTGCTTTGATGACTGCTTTGCACACTCTTGGCATTCTCTTGATGAGCTTCAAGAGGTAACTACCGGGAATGGTCTTCAAACAATCTTGAAGGAGTTCCCAGAGATGCTTAGCACTTGTTGGCCCTTTTGCCTTCATTCTGTGGTCCAGCTCACCCCAAACCATCGCAATTGGGTTCAGGTCTGGTGACTGTGGAGGCCAAGTCTTCTGGCGTAGCAAACCATAACTCTCCTTCTTGGTCAAACAGCCTGGAGGTGTGTTTGGGGTCATTGTCCTGTTGAAAAATAAATGATGGTCCAACTAAATGCAAACCGGATGGAGTAGCATGCCGCTGCAAGATGCTGTGGTAGCCATGCTGAATCACTATGCCTTCAATTTTGAATAAATCCCTAACTGTGTCACCAGCAAAGCACCCCCACACCATCACACCTCCTTCTCCATGCTTCACGGTGGGAACCAGGCATGTAGAGTCCATCCATTCACCTTTTCTGCATCGCACAAAGACACGTTGGTTGGAACCAAAGATCTCAAATTTGGACTCATCAGACCAAAGCACAGGTTTCCACTGGTCTAATGTCCATTCCTTGTGTTCTTTATCCCAAACAAGTCTCTTCTGCTTGTTGCCTGTCCTTAGCAGTGGTTTCCTAGCAGCTATTTTACCATGAAGGCCTGCTGCACAAAGTCTCCTCTTAACAGTTGTTGTAGAGATGTGTCTGCTGCTAGAACTCTGTGTGGCATTGACCTGGTCTCTAATCTGAGCTGCTGTTAACCTGCGATTTTTGAGGCTGGTGACTCAGATAAACTTATCCTCAGAAGCAGACGTGACTCTTGGTCTTCTTTTCCTGGGGTGGTCCTCATGTGAGCCAGTTTCTTTGTAGTGCTTAATGGTTTTTGCCACTGCACTTGGGGAAACTTTCAAAGTTTTCCCAATTTTTCGGATAGACTGACCTTCATTTCTTAAAGTAATGATGGCCACTCGTTTTTATTTACTTAGCTGCTTCTTCTTGCCATAATACATATTCTAACAGTCTATTCAGTAGGACTATCAGCTGTGTATACACCAGACTTCTGCTCCACACAACTGATGGTCCCAACCCCATTTATAAGGCAAGAAATCCCACTTATTAAACCTGACAGGGCACACCTGTGAAGTGAAAACCATTCCCGGTGACTACCTCTTGAAGCTCATTAAGAGAATGCCAAGAGTGTGCAAAGCAGTCATCAAAGCAAAAGGTGGCTAGTTTGAGGAACCTAGAATCTATATATATAATTGTCTAAGGGTTTTTCCGTCTGTCTGTCTGTCTGTCTTTCTGTCTGTCTGTCCTGGAAATCCCGCGCCTCTGATTGGTCGAGGCCACCAGGCCTCGACCAATCAGCGATGGGCACAGCGACGATGATGTCATAAAGGACGTAGACATCCCGCGTCTCTGATTGGTCGAGGTCGCAAGGCCTCGACCAATCAGCAACGGGCACAGCGACAATGATGTCATAAAGGACGTAGAAATCCCACCTTTCTGATTCAGCGAAAGGGCACAGTATAGACGTAGATGTCATAATGGTTGCCATGGCGATGATGATGTCATAAAGGTTGCCTCGACCAATCAGCGACGGGCACAGTCTGCCGCGAATTCTGGAATCATCATTGTCCATATACTACGGGGACATGCATATACTTGAATATCCGATGCGGGATTTCCAGGACAGACAGAGAGACAGACAGACAGACAGACAGACAGACGGAAAAACCCTTAGACAATTATATATATAGATATATACAGTATACAGGCTCTGGTGAGCCTAAGAAGACTTCACCAAGGACTGATGAGCTTCTGAAGCGTGAAGTGATGTCACATCCTTCTATAACTGCCGTTGAACTAAAAAACAAGTACCCTGTGCTCCTCTAGAACATCACAACTAGGACAATTCATCACCGCCTGCAGAAGGACCTGGGTCTGCCAAGTTGCCGTGTCGCAAAGAAGCCCCTGCAAACAGCAGCAATAAAGAAGAAAAGGCTTGCCTTTTGTAAGAAACATCAAGATTGGACATCTGAAGAATGGAAGAAAGTGATGTTTAGTGAGCACTTTCAGGCTGGTCCGGGGAGGCTCAAAGGTTGTGCGTCGTCCGAGTTCCGTGTCACGGTATGACCCAAAATACAGTTATATGAAAAAGTTTGGGCACCCTTATTAATCTTAAGCTTAATGTTTTATAAAAATAATTTTTTTGCAACAGCTATTTCAGTTACATTGACCCGTAGAAGCGCACACTAGGCGCGAAACGGCCGTCGTCATGCTTGCCGCTCTCCTTGTTTAGCACCCCCGGCCGTGAAGATGTTTTAACCGCACTTCAATAAAGGTACCTGTTCCGGACGATCGGTGAGTGCCGGCTCTTTTCTTCTTTATACCGCTATTTCAGTTTCATATATCTAATAACTGTTGGACACAGTAATGTTTCTGCCTTGAAATGAAAAACAAGGTTCAAGAGACACGACCCAGCAACATCAACAATCTAAAGGAGGTGCTGAAGACACTGTGGGTAAACATGGACTCCACATACTTAGCCAGCCTTGCTGAATCCATGCCTAAACTGCAGATGGTGATAAAATTTAAGGGTGGCATGGCAAAATACTAATTGTAATAAAATATCCAGAATAAAACACTTGCATCCACTTGAATCTTAAGACTTTGTGGTTTCATTGAACTTGTAAAGATTTGTTTTGCCGGCACTATATATATATACAGTATATATATATATATATATATATATATATATATATACTGTATATATACTCACATGTAATGTAAGGAAATGGAGCCAGGAGCCATATCAAATCAGTGTAATACACGTCTAGCTAAAGATTTTAATAGCTTAGAATAACATCCTGTTCACACTAATGCAGTTGATGCATATGAAATGGTAATGAACCTATTCTGTTTTGAGAATTACTCTATATGACATGTAATATATCCCTTCCTATCTCTTAATGCTACTGAAATACTGGAATCTTTTATATTTATATAGTGACTGCATGAATTGATATATCAATTAAAGTCAGAAATCCTCAGGATATAAATGTTTATTTTTACCATGATATCTACAGTATTATTTATTATTATTATTATTATTATTATTTATATAGCACCATTAATTCCAGGGTGCTTTACATGAGAAGAGGGTTACATACAGAGTTATAGATATTATAGATATCGTTTACAGTAAACGAATTTACCCTGAGAAACTGGTACAGAGGAGAGAGGACCTATGGATCTAATTATTGATACTAGAATTATAACACAAGATCCTTCTACAATTCGTAGAGATTGCATCCTTTCTTCCAAGGTAGAGTTAAAACTAACATTTGTTATGTAGTAAGGCATATGCTGTAGTGATTTAATAACATTTCCTTGAATACGAGCAGTTTGTTAACCATAATGAAAACCAGTGGAAGGGAAAAAGTAAACCTGGAGGCGGCTGTGAGCACTTGTTATGTAATTATCGGATATCTCATAAGCCCTCAAGGCGTAATAAGACATTGATGCAAAACTGACCTGACCCCCAGTAAACATGACTATGAGGAAGATATTGTGGTTTTAAGAGTTTGATGAAATTGCATCCTTAATTAAAGCAGCACTCCAAGAAAACCATTCCTATTTTTATCACCCTCTCGAGGTTTCAACAACACAATAAGTTAGTAACACAGTGGAAGAGCTTCGTTAGTGAGTAATGCCGTCTTCTGAAACAATCTCTTTGAGAAATATGGTATTCAATATGGATGCATTATTTATCAGATCTCCCACCTCTTTTATTATACAGGGTGGAGCGCGGTAATTTGCTTTTTTGCACTGCATGCTGTGGCGGCACTGTCGGTCGAAGAGAGGGGAGAGTGGGTGTGGCTTACAGTGGCTGATGGGAGATTTGTATTCCTCTGCCTTTCAGTTGCCATCATGCAGTGGACACGTGAGGAGAGGTCATTTTGTGTTGAAGCGTATTTTTCAAATGCCCACTCGATCATTGCAGTGCAGCGTGCTTTTTGTTTACAATTCGCTGTTCCTCCACGCGGACGTGTTCCTGGACGGCAATCAATTGTAAATTGGGTGAATGCATTCAGAACAGCAGGGAATGTGTCATGTGTACGAAGGGGACCTGAGAGAAGGATTACAACACCACAAAACATCGAGAGAGTTAGAGCAGCAGTACTGCAATCTCCGAAACGCTCTGCTCGGAAGCAATCATTTGCTCTTGGCATTTCAAGACGTTCTCTCCACCGGATTCTTTATGATGAACTGAATTTTCACCCGTATAAAATGTGCGTGGTCCAACATTTGTCAGCATGGGACTATTTGACACGGCGGACCTCTTGTGAAGACATGTTAGCAACGATACCCCGTGACGCAATTGTGTTTTTTTCTGATGAGGCACATTTTCACCTCAGTGGGTGTGTAAACAAACAAAATATGCATTACCGGAGTGAAACAAACCCCAGAGAAGTTCACGAGAGACCTCTGCATTCGGACCGCGTCACTGTGTGGTGCGCCATATCACGAGTAGGCATCATTGGTCCTTACTTTTTTCAGGATAATGGAAGACCTAAGGAACAATATTGAAGCTGAAATTGGCAGAATACCAGTGGACATGCTTGTTAGAGTTCATGAAAACTTCAGAAAACGTATGCAGCAGTGTGTTCAGTATAATTAAAATATAAAATAAATTTTTCTAATGATCATAATTTTTTTATTTCATTCCCAAATCAGCAAATTACCGCGCTCCACCCTGTATTATGGTTCGTTACATTCAGTTTAGGATTCAAACAGGTCATATCATTGGTGAAACCTGTGCAGCCGCTCAGGGGCTCAGGAGGTAAGGAGGTCCACCTCCAAAACAGGGGACATTGGTCAATACAATGAGCTATTAGACTGAAAAGGACCAATTTACTGTTTTTACATATATGCCCTTTTCTGTCTGTGTCCGTCAGTGGATTCAGACATTTGGAAATAATAGTATTTTTACTGATCTACATCCATAGTTTTAAAGGGTTGTTAAATAATAATAATAATAATAATAATCTCTTTATTTATATAGCACCAACATATTCCTCAGCACTTTACAGACATTATCATCACTGTCCCTGATGGGGCTCACAATCTAAATTCCCTATCAGTATGTCTTTGGAATGTGGGAGGAAACTGGAGAACCCTGATGAAACCCACGCAAACACGGGGAGAACATACAAACTCCTTACAGATGTTGTCCTTGTTGTCCTTGGTGGGATTTGTGCTCAGGACTCCAGCGCTGCAAGGCTGCAGTGCTAACCACTGAGCCACCATGCTTGTCTTTTTTTATTCAAGAGTTCATTGCTATCTGTTTTCCAGCTTCCTGCATGCAGGAGGAAATTAGCTACCGAAGAATGACAGAGTGGGCCGGTGGCATGGTCACACCATTCGCCCTAGAGGAGCATTCTCACATTATGCTATCTGAGGCAACTTTGCCTCCGCAACCTGGAAGAAGCTAATAGAGATTGAGGCTGGTCAGATCAAATGACCTGGTCAGAGCTTCAGAGCAACGCAAGCAGTAAATAAAGCAAACAGTCACCTAGCAGTGTGTGCAGCTCAGTTAGGTAACTGGCGGTTGTTAAACTTGGCAACATGCTGTACGCACAGACAAAGATCCCTCTCTTCTGTTCCCGAGAAGGATTTTTGATAAGAAGTAAATTGCTAAGTTGCTTGTCTTTACTAGCATTTTGCAGTTATAACCATCTAAGAATGTGAGACAACCCATTTAATATTAAAGGGTCTGCATGATGAGAATGCAGTGATGTGGAAGAGACACTCCAATTACCCAACAGCTCCTGTACAGGGGAAATAAAATAGTACATTCATATACTGTCCATATAATGCATGGAACAGAACTGTAGGGTTCTCTGGCAATGACCAATAGATAAGGATTCTAAAATGAAGACTGCCTTCCTTTACAAGTGATAATAATTGTGATAATAGTCCACACCATTTTGCTGTGGATTAAAGCAGCTTTCATACTGCTTAATCACACTAGAGCCTCTTCGTGCCCACCATTGTTGGAGTTCGGATTGCCGTAAATTGTTTCGATATTGTGCTGTTCATGGTTGGTGAAGGTAGGATATTTGACATTCCACTTCTCTCATGTAAAGTAGTAAGGCCCCGACACATCATTGCCTTCACACAACTCTTTGTTGTCTAGTTTTGTCTGCCTACCGCCTTTTCATTTGTTTGCAACCTACTCGTTATTCTGCTTTCGCCTTTTTTTGAAGTCCATTTTATAGGTGCTCTCCTGTTTTGCCGCTTTGTAAACAGAATCTAGCATTTTCAGATGTTTTTGCCTGATAATCGTCAATTGAGACGTTTTAAAAAGTAAAAAAAAATTGGTGCAATTTCAATTCAGTCCTACCTGGTGTATATTTGAGTACACCAACGCATTGGCACAATAGTTGGGATTTTTTGTGCCAGAAGTCTCAAGAATAGTTCAAGTCAGGTAAAAGGCCCATTTTTGATTTTGTGCCAAATTCACGATTTCTGTGGACCATTTTTATTTATTTAACAACATAAACAGCAACTAATACCATAAGACAAAAAAGAAAAATGACTTAAATCAGGAATGATGAATTGGGGCCTAAGTATTTTGAGGAAATATACTTTCTATGACCTTTTTATGCTGTTTGTCCAGCACATTTGCAGATACAGATTTGGAAACTAAGCATCTATAGTTGAAAATTGCTTGTGACAACATAGCCCCATGGGAATTCTAATTATATTTTAGCCTTGCAATGGAAAGACTCTGTTGGAACAATAGAGGATACATGGATCATATTAACTCATTAAAAATAAAGAACTTTTTTTTTGTCATATCCTAGTACTGCGGCCAAGAGACTGTGACAAATGACTGCACTCACTATTAGATGTACATCTCTTTTGCAAATGCTGGCCCCATATACTGCTCGGCATTCATCCATTATAAAGGCCAGTTTAATTAGTGCTAGCCATGTAGAATGCACACTTCATATCTTATTAAAACAACATTTATCACAGTAAATTGTACATTAAACTAGCTTTGAAAATAGAAACTGAGCTATTTACTTTCATGTAGCATATCAATTTGTTTCAAACAGTGGATTGATTTAATTAGTTGATGTTTGTAACTTTTTATATCATTATTATTGTTATTCTTATTGCTATTATTATTATTATTATTATTATACAAGTATGTAGGCCACTGATCAGTATTTTACTCTTATTTATCTTACTTATTGCTTATACTAGCTAGTGGAATCCTAAATTCCATAGGAATTTATTAGAATACATTTATTAAATGGTTGCTGTTCTTTCAGATAACTTTATCTTATTTGTTAATTATTCAAACAGGCAATCTATATATCATTTTATTTAACTCCTCTCCTCAAAAAATGACATAACAGTAATCTGCAATCTGTCATACAGTTTAGTCTCGATGACGGTACAGGCACAAAAATAGTGCCCATGCCATCTGTTGCAGGAGGTGGCTGTAATACACAGCTGATCTCCACTTGCATGTTTGGGATTAGACCTACCTCCAATCCAGTAGTAGCTAGGAGGTGGGTGGAGGTTGCGGTTTTCCCTGGGCCCCAAGCTCAGAGGGGCCCATCAGGTGCCTTGATACAGTTAAACCGTGAGGTAAAACAGGGAAACGGGGACACAGTCTCCCTTTACTACTCCTCTCTGTTCTGTAGACTACAGGTTGCTTTAAGCCTGTGGTCTACAGCAGGGATGTCAAACTGCATTCCTCGAGGGCTGCAAACAGGTCATGTTTTCAGGATTTCCTTGTACTGCACAGGTGATAATTTAATCACCTACACAAATAATGAGTTGTTGATTAAATTATCACCTGTGCAGTACAAGGAAATCTTGAAAACATGACCTGTTTGCAGCCCTCGAGGAATGCAGTTTGACACCCCTGGTCTACAGAAAGGCCAAGGCATTGAAGCATGCACAGGTAATCAGAGTCCTAGCACTGTGACTTCATTGCACTGCACCGGGATTCTGACCCTGTGTTTGTGTCAGTGCTATGACTGTGTGTTGCTTTGCCACTGGACTCATCGGGATGCTAGATTAGGTAAGCATATTATTTTTTTTAATAAAAACTTGTGGTGTAATGTGGGGTATCATAAGGAAAGAGAGACCATTATTATTATCCTGCATGCTGAAAGCTGTAAAAAATATATGAAAAATCTTTGCCAGAATTGTGCTTCTGTTCATCTCACAAGAAATTATACAAAAAGTGATCTAGAGTTCGATGTATGTTAAAATTGCACCGATGAAAACTACAACTCGTTTGGAAAAATCAATGCTTCATATCACTTGCAGACAGACAGAAGGGGGCCCCTGTACAAGAACATTTTACATCCCAATAGCTCCTAAAAATGTTCAATTACACATGATTTGAAAGTCGAAAACGGCACTTGGGTCCTTCTACGGCCACACAGGTTGCACCTGCAGTTCTGTACTAAAGAAAAAAAAATAAAAGTTATGGCTCTCACAATATGACAACCAAATAAATAAAAATATGTCCATAAAGAATGGAGGCAGCACTCATTGTTCTGGGCATTGATTCTTTATTCACAAGCAGGCAAAAACATTGTGGTGTGCGAGAAGAGGTGGTGACAACGTAAAACCTACGTTGTCTCCACCTCTTCTCCACACTGCAATATTTTTACCTGCTTGTGAATAAAGAATCAACGACCAGAACGGTGAGCGTTGCCGCCCTTCTTTTTGGACATTTATGCTACACTTTTTTCTGACTGGCACCCCCTACAACGGGTTTCTCCACACCGGTTGTTTCAGGAAATGCCTTGTTCAGGTGCTTCGGGACCAGCTTTCCTGCCTGCTGCTGGGTCATATTCTGCCATCCACCCATTGATCAAATAAATATAAATATGTACAGTATAAATCTACCATGCAGTTGAACACTTTCATTTAGAAAGTATCAAAGAATGAAAGCCCTAACTCTCTAACCAATGAGGGGTGATCATTCCATTGTTATTTGGCAGATATAATGGTAGCCAGCCAGCCTATATTCTTTGCTATGTATCTATATAAACTGTATCAAGAGTACAATGCATTCCTTCTTTCTGTTTGCTATTCTTGACCCTTTCCATTTTTGCAGTATGCAGACCGAGAGCTGTATCCGTCTGTCAGCATTTAAAAAAAAACAGAAAATGACATTCAGTAAATTGTTCAATACGTTTTGTTAGACAGGCTCTTAAGAGTTATTGCAAGCTTTCTTTTTAGGTCAAGCAATAAAGCTCGGCAATGCTCTCCTTAAAATGCATTGCCCAGTCACACAAGGAAATCATTCTGTTTAAGCTAACACTTGTTACTGTCCCGCACTGAAATGTTTTCTTCTTGGGGCTATCTTTATCTTTTTATAAGGAATAGGCAATCTTATGCCCTCATACAAGTTTGTTTTTTGCACAATTCTTTCTACTTCTCTATAAAACCTACATTTTATTTGCAGCAACTTAAAACTGTTATGACTAAATATATAAATGATAGATTGAAATGTGGCCTCTGATCTGGAAAGCCCTAAAATTGTGACATTATAGGCCACCATATATAATCACATGACATGGTCAGGAATTATAAATGAAGAAATATATATATATATGCGTACAGGTAGGCGCAAGTGCCAGGAGGGGTTCTGGAAGTATTCGGCTGCAAACAGGGCAACACCACAAGGTTGTCAGAAGTCAAGCATATAAAGAGAAAAGTTTGCGCCTATACATACCCTTTGACAACAATTTTTTTTGTATAAAAACATATATCGATCCCGTCAAAACAGGATTTGTAATAAATACAGCCTCCGGATTAAAGTCCACTAAGTGCAATACGAATTTGTCTAAGTATGATTATTTGTGCACATACATATACTCCAGTACTCCAGATAGCAAATGTAAGTTATTTTTTACCTTATTTTTAAAGTGGTATTGGAGTCCGGGGTGAAGTCACTAAAATCTTCTTCCTATCCTTCATCGATGTATGTAGTAGTTGGTGTGTGAAACCACACACTGAGGCAGCTTTAGGAAACAGCAAATCTTCAGGAATGTTGTCCCGGCCGGTAACAAACGTTCCCTTAGCCTCCTTCCCGGTGTTGCACGGACTCACCGAGCTCCATGATCAAGGAGTGCAATGCCGCGTCTGGCTAGCAGGACCTTGAGTGACGTAGGGTGTCACGTGATTAGCAGGAGTAAGAGGCGCTGTTAGGACCAAATCCAACGCGTTTCGGAGATCGCGGTCTATATATGCGTATAGGTAGGCGCAAGTGCCAGGAGGGGTATTGGAAGTATTCGGCTGAAATTATAAATGGGATTATTTGGATTTATCATCAGGAACACCCTTGGTGGCAAAATATTCTGGTAGCAACCAGAAGTGGCATAAATGAAGCTCATGGACCTCAATGCAAAAGCTCCAATGAGGCCCCCTATGATTGCAAATTTTGAATAGTATCGATCTTTTCATATAGGCCAAAGTGACCTTTTGGGCGCCCTAGAAGCCAAGGCCCAGGTGCAATTGCAACTCCTGCACCTGTCATAGTTACACCCCTGGTAATCAGTGGGACTAATCCAGACCTGGTCATTGTTGAGCAATGCTATTAAAATAGTTATGTGCCCATTAATAAACTTTCAGAATCATGTCCCGATGTGCTACGTGCTAGTCAATAGAATAGTTTACGTTTAGTGTCTAGAGATCAATGTAAAGTCAGTCTGATACCTGGTGATTGGTAGAGCAGTCCTCTCCGGGATGTTCAGTGGTGCAGTTAATATCTCAGTGCTTATTGGCCATTGAAACATTTTATGGATTGTACAGAATTAGACAACATGTGCTTTGGGTGTATCTGATATTGGTGCTTAGTTCAAGTTGAATGAATTGGCTCTAGCTACAATACCACAACACTACAAAACCTTGGGACACCTCTGACATTATTGATAGACATAATCATTCACGTTTTTTATCCATGAAACATTTGTGCCTTGTGAATGCAGTTACAGGAATTTTTTGTCATGTGTGTTAGGTCTCGAGTTCCCGCTTCTGCACAGGGGGAATCTCGAGCCATCTCCGCTGCGGTCTCCCATTCTTATCCAGCCGCAGTGGAGTCTGCTCAGCAGGGACGTCGGTCCCAGCGTCTTGCTCAGTCTCACTCTGTACAGAGAGTTACTGCTGCTTCTTCAGCTTCTGCCATTAAAGCCAGTGCTGGTCAGCAGCGAGCGGACTTCTCTGGGACTAAGTCCTTGTCTGCACACACTGAGCATGCCCAGGGCAAGATCTCCCGTTGGAGATCGAGGGTCATGTGCTCAGGCCCTGCAGCACATTCCATTGGTCCTCTTGGCAGGTCTTGGAAGGGCAAAGTTTCTGTGGCCACTTCCTGTGCTGCAACTATATAAACTGCGCATGACCGCACGGCCATGCGCTAGTGTACATTTGCTTACGTGTGTTCGTTGTGAGTGCAAGTCGTCCTTGGATACCCCTTCCCTATCGAATGACTGTTCGCGGAAGGTGTATGGTTGCTATCTAGCGCCCGACTTATCCTACAGCACGAATCACACAGTACAGCGTCCAGTTGCTGTGACCGCCAGTACGGCGCCGTGCACTTCCTCTGTGCTTTCCTTACCCAAGCCTGGGTGGTTAGTTGCGTTCGTCAGTGCGGCACCGCATGCACTCTTGTGCCCTAATATTTAGCTTCCTTACACACCCAGTTGCGGTGTTGTGCCAGCAAGGGTCTAATCGGACTTCAATCCTAGTTGGGGTTGAGTTCGCTGACTACTTGCTCGCGCTCTATGTGCGGTACCGCGATCCTATGACGCAACAGGATCGCTTCCTTCACGCTGGGTGAAGTTTAACCCACGTGTGTATACTTATGAGTACCGCCATATAGTCCGTCATTACTTGGCAGCAGGTTCCATCTCTGCACGGTGGACCCCGGGCTGCGAACGCACCATACTCTATCTGTCCTATTATTTGGTGCGTTCCGCTAGCCCTAACATTACACTAGCGCCAGGGTCTGGCTAGTAATGACGGACAAACAGCAATCCTTGCGGTATATCCAGCAGCTGGAGGGTAGGTTGGCGGCTCTTGAGAGCGCAACCTCAGCTGTGGATGTTACCGCAGTTGCTGTACAGGCTGCTAGCGTGGCTGCAGCAACCCTGTCCATTGCCACCCCTGCTCCAACATTTTCTCGCCTCCCGCTGCCAGAAAAATTTTCTGGTAATAGCAAATTTTGTAGGGGATTTGTGAGTCAGTGCTCTATTCACCTCGAGCTCCTGGCTGCACGTTTTCCCACAGAGCGGGCTAAGGTGGGATTTATAGTGTCTCTCTTGTCGGACAGGGCGTTGGAATGGGCTACGCCGCTGTGGGAGCGTGGCGATCATGTGGTGCAGAGTGCTCCGCTGTTTTTGAGCACTCTGAAACAGGTCTTTTTAGGACCTCGAGTCACCCATGATACTGCGCTCCAACTGCTGGCATTAACTCAGGGTGAGTCCTTGGTCAGTCATTATGCCGTCCAATTCCGCACTTTAGCTTCTGAGCTGGATTGGTCGGATAAAGCTCTTATCCCCATATTTTGGAGGGGCCTGGCTGACCACGTTAAGGACGCTCTGGCCACTAGGGAGATTCCTGCCACACTGGAGGAGTTAATAACTGTCTCCACTCGAATTGACCTCCGTTTTAACGAGCGGAGGTTAGAGCGAGCCCAGTGTAGGCAGAGGTTTCGGCTGGCTCCTACCTTCGCCAAACCTCTGGAATCTCCGGTCCTGGTTCCTGAGTCACATGAGGCAAGGGAAGTGTCACAAGCGGGATCTAAGTCCCGGACCGCTTGTGCACTCAAGGTCTGTCATGTTTGCCAGCAGTCAGGACATCTAGCCACCAGATGTTCTCAGCGGTCGAGGAAACGTCAGCGTCTAGTGGTAGTAGGTGGAGGTACACTAGACACGGCGACTTTTGCCTCTAAATTGTCCTTTAAGGGGACAATTACTATAGGCTCATTCTCCCACTCGGTAGAGCTCTGCGTGGATTCTGGGGCGGAGGGCAATTTTATGTCTTCTGCCTTCGCCCAACGTCACGCAATACCCCTGGTTATGCTAGCTCAACCAGTAACGGTACAAGTGGTGAATGGGTCGACACTGACCTCACAAATAACACACCAGACCATCCCTTTTACTCTGTCCATGTCACCATCTCATCAGGAGATTATATCTCTGCTCGTCATTTCTGAGGGAATTTATGAGGTCCTGTTGGGAATACCTTGGCTACGGTACCACTCTCCTCATATCGAGTGGTCCTCTGGCAGAATCCTGGGATGGGGCGAATCTTGTGGGGGTAGGTGTCAGAGGGAGTGCGTTCAGGTTGCTACTACAGAGGTACCCGCAGATCTTTCCTCTCTCCCCAAGCAGTATTGGTCTTATGCAGACGTGTTCTCCAAAAAGGCGGCGGAGATCCTTCCGCCCCATCGCCCCTATGACTGTCCTATTGATCTCTTGCCTGGTGCTGAGCCTCCCCGGGGTCGAGTCTATCCGCTATCTCTCCCGGAGACGGAGGCCATGTCACAGTACATCCAGGAAAATCTGGCAAGAGGATTCATTAGGAAGTCAGTGTCACCTGCTGGGGCAGGGTTCTTCTTCGTGCAGAAGAAGAATGGGGAACTACGTCCATGCATAGACTACAGGGGTCTTAACGCCATCACCGTTAAAAATAAGTATCCTTTGCCCTTGATATCTGAGCTCTTCGATAGGCTTTGGGGAGCAAGGGTATTTACTAAACTAGATCTGTGGGGTGCTTACAACCTGATTCGCATCCGTGAGGGGGACGAATGGAAGACGGCTTTTAACACCAGGGATGGGCACTATGAATATCTGGTGATGCCCTTCGGGCTCTGTAATGCCCCAGCCGTTTTCCAAGACTTTGTGAACGATATCTTCCGGGATATGCTTTCCACCTTGGTCGTAGTCTATCTGGATGATATTCTCATCTACTCTCCAGATATTGACTCCCACCGGAGAGATGTTTGCAAAGTCTTCGACCTCCTACGGGCAAACTCCCTCTATGCCAAGTTGGAGAAGTGTATGTTTGAGCAGGAGTCCTTACCTTTCCTAGGCTACATCATCTCTGCCCAGGGATTGGCTATGGATCCTGCCAAACTACAGGCTGTGATGGACTGGCAGGAACCCCATTCTCTTAAAGCGGTGCAGCACTTTATGGGGTTCATTAATTATTATCGCCAGTTCATTCCGCACTTCTCAACTTTGGTAGCTCCCTTGGTTGCCCTCACCAAGAAGGGGGCGAATCCCAAATTGTGGTCTGAGGAGGTCTCCAAGGCCTTTAACTCTATAAAGTCACACTTCGCTAGCGCTCCCATCCTACATCGCCCCGATGTTGATAAGCCATTTATCATGGAGGTGGATGCCTCTTCTGTTGGTGCTGGAGCAGTCCTCTTCCAAAAGGATGCTCAAGGTTGGAAGCATCCTTGCTTCTTTTTCTCCAAGACCTTCTCACCAGCAGAGAGGAATTATTCCATCGGGGACAGGGAGTTGCTAGCCATGAAGTTGGCTTTCTCGGAGTGGAGACATCTCTTGGAGGGAGCACGTTTTCCCTTCCAAGTCTTCACAGACCATAAAAATTTGGTGTACCTGCAGACAGCCCAGCGGTTGAATTCTCGCCAGGTCAGATGGTCCTTATTCTTCTCCCGGTTTCATTTCACCCTCCATTTTCTTTCTGGGGAGAAGAACATTCGGGCCAACGCTCTCTCTCGCTCCGTTGTGTCATCTGCGGAGGAGGAGGAGCCTCGGCTTATTGTCCCCACCGAGAGCTTGAGAACTGTGGCCCCGGTTTCGCTAGAGTCTGTGCCTCCGGGCAAGACTTTTGTACCATCCAGTTTACGACCGGAGGTTCTCTCTTGGGCACACTCGTCCAGGGTGGGTGGACATTTTGGTACCAAAAGGACATCTGAGTTACTGGCGAGGACATACTGGTGGCCGCATATGGCTCGTGATGTCGCAGAGTATGTTCGGGCATGTGTCTCTTGCGCCAAGAACAAGACTCCTCGGCAACGGCCAGCTGGTTTGCTTTATCCTCTGCCGGTGGCGGACAGGCCCTGGGAGATGGTCGGGATGGACTTTGTGGTGGGCTTACCCAAGTCTCGTAACTGCACCATTATCTGGGTGATCACCGACCATTTTTCCAAAATGGTGCACTTGGTACCTCTTCCATGGCTACCTTCTGCATGGGCGTTGGCTGTCTTGTTCGTCAAGCATATCTTTCGCCTACACGGTATGCCAGACAAAATTGTTAGTGACCGGGGTCCCCAGTTTGCGTCTCGATTCTGGAGAGAGCTTTGTCGTCTACTCAGTATTGAGTTGAATCTCTCTTCGGCATATCATCCCGAGACCAATGGGTTGGTAGAGAGGGCCAACCAGACCTTGGTCACATATTTACGACATTTTGTTTCTGCCAGGCAGGATGACTGAGCATCCTTGCTACCGTGGGCAGAGTTTGCACTTAACAATGCCGTAGCCGACTCCACCGGTCAGACTCCATTCCTCCTAAATTATGGCCAGCATCCGCGTGTTCCTGTGCCCATGCCTGTGTCTTCTGCTGACTCCAGGGTGGCAGACTGGGCTGTGGAGGCACGGGACATTTGGGACTGCACGCAGGATGCCATTCGGGCCTCCAAGGAGAGAATGAGGTCCTCCGCCGATGTTTATCGGCGCCCCACTCCGACCTTTGCTCCTGGCGACTTGGTGTGGCTCTCCGCCCGTAACATCAGGCTGCGAGTTGAGTCCACTAAGTTTGCTCCTCGCTACTTGGGTCCCTTCAAGGTTCTCGAACAGGTTAATCCTGTGGTCTACCGTTTGGCTCTTCCTCCACGCTTGGGTATCACCGACACCTTTCATGTGTCCCTCTTGAAACTCGTATACATGTCCCGGTTTTCCGAGTCATCTGCCGGGACATCGGGTTCGTCTACGGACGATTACGAGGTGAACGCTATTTTGGGGTGCAAGGTGGTACGCGGCAAAAAGTTCTATCTGGTGGATTGGAAGGGTTATGGCCCAGAGGACAGGTCATGGGAGCCTGCTGAAAACATTCGGGCCCCACAGCTCATTGCTGCCTTCGAGCGTAGCGAGGCCCAAGGAGGGGGGGCCCTAGGAGGGGGGGTAATGTTAGGTCTCGAGTTCCCACTTCTGCACAGGGGGAATCTCGAGCCATCTCCGCTGCGGTCTCCCATTCTTATCCAGCCGCAGTGGAGTCTGCTCAGCAGGGACGTCGGTCCCAGCGTCTTGCTCAGTCTCACTCTGTACAGAGAGTTACTGCTGCTTCTTCAGCTTCTGCCATTAAAGCCAGTGCTGGTCAGCAGCGAGCGGACTTCTCTGGGACTAAGTCCTTGTCTGCACACACTGAGCATGCCCAGGGCAAGATCTCCCGTTGGAGATCGAGGGTCATGTGCTCAGGCCCTGCAGCACATTCCATTGGTCCTCTTGGCAGGTCTTGGAAGGGCAAAGTTTCTATGGCCACTTCCTGTGCTGCAACTATATAAACTGCGCATGACCGCATGGCCATGCGCTAGTGTACATTTGCTTACGTGTGTTTGTTATGAGTGCAAGTCGTCCTTGGATACCCCTTCCCTATCGAATGACTGTTCGCGGAAGGTGTATGGTTGCTATCTAGCGCCCGACTTATCCTACAGCACGAATCACACAGTACAGCGTCCAATTGCTGTGACCGCCAGTACGGCGCCGTGCACTTCCTCTGTGCTTTCCTTACCCAAGCCTGGGTGGTTAGTGGCGTTCGTCAGTGCGGCACCGCATGCACTCTTGTGCCCTAATATTTAGCTTCCTTACACACCCAGTTGCGGTGTTGTGCCAGCAAGGGTCTAATCGGACTTCAATCCTAGTTGGGGTTGAGTTCGCTGACTACTTGCTCGCGCTCTATGTGCGGTACCGCGATCCTGTGACGCAACAGGATCGCTTCCTTCACGCTGGATGAAGTTTAACCCACGTGTGTATACTTATGAGTACCGCCATATAGTCCGTCATTACTTGGCAGCAGGTTCCATCTCTGGACGGTGGACACCGGGCTGCGAACGCACCATACTCTATCTGTCCTATTATTTGGTGCGTTCCGCTAGCCCTAACAATGTGTTTCACCAACACAGTCTGGGGTATGCTGTCCATTCTAATTTATGTGTTTTTTTCTTGTTTTATTTTCTTTTTTTAAATGTCATCCATTTGTAATGCCTGTTTTTGGTGCGGAATTTTAGTTGCATTCGGGTAATTATTGACTCAGTCCCTATCACACTAATAGTAAATGTTTGCCAAAATGAAACTGACAAATCTTTTGCAATTTACTTGCTTTATGGGTAAACGAGGTCTAAATGAGGCCAAATCTCTAAGGTTTAGTTGAATTGTCTATTACTAATGAAAGACAATGGCACACATAAAAGGAGTCCATCACCCCCAAAATGCAGTGTAAATGGCCTATCAACTGTTTTAGGGGATTTAGCCTTTATAAAAATCATACTAATACCGTACAAAAAAGTTCCAATGTATTCTAAATGGTAACAAATAATTATTTATTATTGAAATCAGGTGATAAACGAAAATAACAGACCAGAACATGTTAAAAACACAGTATAAAAACATGGGTTGCACATCCAGATTGGATAAACAGGTGTCCAAAATAAGTATTAATGAATCCAGAGAAGGCAGAGGCCGAAACACACGTCGGGGTGGATGCCACCCGGATACAGGAACTGTAAGTTAGCATCACTTACTATAGTACCACCAATGTTGCAGGATTATTGCTCAGGCACTCACATCATATTTTAGCCAGCTGTATACTTCCATGCAACTTGCACCTTATTTTTTTTACTTAATGGCAAATTCTTGGGTTATGCTTGATCCTTAAAATATTATCCTTATGTCATACAACCCTTCAGTGTCACAATTTGGAACCTGTATTCATTAATACTTATTTTGGACACCTGCTTATCCAATCTGGGTGTGCGCCCCATATTTTTATACTGTGTTTTTAGCATGTTCTGGTCTGTTATCACACAACCTGACCTATTTCTTCCCTTGTTTCAGCTTAATATTGTAACTGTTACTGGTACAGGGCCTGAAAAAATAACTTTTAATTCATATGCAAATAAGCGGGCTCCAATACACCCTTGGCATGGCCAAGAGTTTGGTCCACAATTATGCCTCTTCATTTGCATATTGGGACCATTCCTCCACTTCTGACTGACAATGCTTGCTTCCCATGCAAGCACTCACTAAATGCTCCCTGCATTTGCTGTCACGCTCGCATGCAGTAGATGGGCGCATTCTCCCTGTCTCCTTTCTTCTGATGACATTCACTACATGTCCGTGTGTATTAGTGTAGAGAGCGGTATCAGAAGAAAGAATACAGGGAGGAGAATGCTTAAGCACGCGAGTAACATTTGCACAATGCTCGCTCTGAGAAGCAAGCATTGTAAATCAGAAGTGGAAGAAAGGCCCCATATGCAAATTATGAGGCATAACGGTGCACCAAACTTTTGGCCATTCCAAGGGTGCATCATAGCCCCCTCATTTGCATATGAATAAAAAATTACTTTCTCAGTCCCTGTGTCAATAACAGGTACAATACTAGTATGGTTTTCATAGGGGTTAAGTCCCCAACAACATTGTATAGACAATTTAAAATGCATTTTGGGGATAACAGAGACCCTTTTCCCTTCACACTCGAAATATGTTCTAATAGTGAGCTTTGATTATGTGCCTCAATGGGGACATTAATTAGTATACTGTGCCTTGCGAAAGTATTTGGCCCCCTGGAACTTTAAAACTTTTTCCCATATATGCTTCAAACATAAAGATACAAATGTAAATCTTTAGTGAAGAATCAACAAGTGGAACACAATTGTGAAGTTGAACGAAATTTATTAGTTATTTTAAATTTTGGTGGAAATTCAAAAACTGAAAAGTGGGGCGTGCAATAAATATTCGGCCCCTTTAACTTAATACTTTGTTGTGCCACCTTTTGCTCTGATTTCAGCTGCAAGTCACTTGGGGAATGTCTCCATCAGTTTTGTACATCGAGAGACTGAAATTCTTGCCCATTCTTCTTTGGCAAACAGCTCGAGCTCAGTGAGGTTTGATGGAGATCGTTTGTGGACTGCAGTTTTCTGCTCTTTCCACAGATTCTCGATTGGATTGAGGTCTGGACTTTGACTTGGCCATTCTAACACCTGGATACATTTATTTGTGAACCATTCAATTGTATATTTTCCCTTATGTTTGGGATCATTGTCCTGTTGGAAGACAAATCTCCGTCCCAGTCTCAGGTCTTTTGCAGACTCCAACAGGTTTTTTTCAAGAATGGTCCTGTATTTGGCTCCATCCATCTTCCCATCAATTTTAACCATCTTCCCTGTCCCTGCTGAAGAAAAGCAGGCCCAAACCATGATGCTGCCACCACCATGTTTGACAGTGGGGATGGTGTGTTCAGGGTGATGAGCTGTGTTGCCTTTACGCCAAACATATCGCTTGCCATTGTTACCAAAAAGTTTGATTTTGGTTTCATCTGACCAGAGCACCTTCTTTCACATGTGTGGTGTGTCTCCCAGGTGGCTTGTTGCAAACATTGGACTACACTTTTTATGGATATCTTTGAGAAATGGCTTTCTTCTTGCCACTCTTCCATAAAGGACAGACTGTCCCACCTCAGCTGTAGATCTCTGCAGTTCATCCAGAGTGATCATGGGCCTCTTGGTTGCATCTCTGATCAGTCTTCTCCTTCTTTGAGATGAAAGTTTAGAGGGACGGCCGAGTCTTGGTAGATTTGCAGTGGTATGATACTCTTTCCATTTCAATATGATCGCTTGCACAGTGCTGCTTGAAATGTTTACATTTTTGGAAATAATCTTGTATCCAAATCCAGCTTTAAACTTCTCCACAACAGTATAACGGACCTGCCTGTTGTGTTCCTTGGTCTTTAATAATGCTCTCTGGGCTTCAAACAGAACCCTGAGACTATCACAGAGCAGGTGCATTTACACGGATACTTGATTACCCACAGGTGGATTACATTTATCATCATTAACCCCTTAGTGACAGAGCCAATTTGGTACTTAATGACCGAGCCAATTATTGCACTTCTGACCACTGTCACTTTATGAGGTTATAACTCTGGAACGCTTTAACGGATCCCGCTGATTCTGAGATTCTTTTTTTGTCACATATTGTTCTTCATGATAGTGGTAACATTTCTTCGATTTTTATTGCGATTATTTATGAAAAAAATGGAAATATGGTGAAAAGTTTTAAAATTTTGCAATTTTCAAAATTTGTATTTTTATGCCCTTAAATCAGAGAGATATGTCACGAAAAATAGTTAATAAATAACATTTCCCACATGTCTACTTTACATCAGCACAATTTTGGAAACAAAATTTTTTTTTGTTAGGGAGTTATAAGGGTTAAAAGTTGAACAGCAAGTTCTCATTTTTACAGCACCATTTTTTTTTAGGGACCACATCACATTTGAAGTCATTTTGAGGGGTCTATGTGATAGAAAATAACAAAATGTGACACCATTCTAAAAACTACATCCCTCAAGGTTCTCAAAACCACATTCAAGAAGTTTATTAACCCTTTACGTGCTTCACAGGAACTGAAACAACGTGGAAGGAAAAAATGAACATTTAACTTTTTTTTGCAAACATTTTAATTCAGAACCATTTTTTTTATTTTCACAAGTGTAAAAACAGAAATGTAACCATAAATTTTGTTATGCAATTTCTCCTGAATACGCCAATACCCCATATGTGGGGGTAAACCACTGTTTGGGTGTACCGCAGAACTTGGAAGTGAAGGAGCGCCGTTTGACTTTTTCAATGCAGAATTGGTTGGAATTGAGATCGGACGCCATGTCATGTTTAGCGAGCCCCTGATGTGCCTAAACAGTGGAAACCCCCCACAAGTGACACCATTTTGTAAACTAAACCCCTTAAGGAACTTATCTAGATGTGTGGTGAGCACTTTGAACCCCCAAGAGCTTCACAGAAGTTTATAACGTAGAGCCGTGAAAATAAAAAATCGCTTTTGTTTACACAAAAATGATCTTTTCGCACACAAATTCTTATTTTCACAAGGGTAACAGGAGAAATTAGACCACAAACGTTGTTGTGCGATTTCTCCTGAATGCGCCAATACCCCATATGTGGGGGTAAACCACTGTTTGGGTGCACGGCAGGGCTTGGAAGAGAAGGAGCGCCGTTTGACTTTTTCTATGTAGAATTGGCAGAAATTGAGATTGGACGCCATGTCGCGTTTGGAGAGCCCCTGATGTGCCTAAACAGTGGAAACCCCCACAAGTGACACCATTTTGGAAACTAGACCCCTTAAGGAACTTATCTAGATGTGTGGTGAGCACTTTGAACCTCCATGTGCTTCACAGAAGTTTATAACGTTGAGCCGTGAAAATAAAAAAATCACATTTTTTCTACAAAAATGATCTTTTTGCCCCCAAATTTTTATTTTTACAAGGGTAACAGGAGAAATTAGACCACAAATGTTGTAGTGCAATTTCTCCTGAATACGTCGATACCCAATATGTGGGGGCAAACCACTGTTTGGGCACACCACAGAGCTTGGAAGAGGAGGAGTGCCGTTTTACTTTTTCAATGTAGAATTGTCTGGAATTGAGATCGGATGCCATGTCGCGTTTGGAGAGCCCCTGATGTGCCTAAACAGTGGAAACCCCCACAAGTGACCCCATTTTGGAAACTAGACCCCCCCCATGGAACTTATCTAGATGTGTGGTGAGAACTTTGAATGCCCAAGTGCTTCACAGAAGTTTAGAATGAAGTCGTGAAAACAAAAAATATTTTTTTTTCCACAAAAAAGATTTTTTAGCCGCCAAGTTTTTATTTTCACAAGGGTATCAAGAGAAATCGGACCCCAAAAGTTGTTGTCCAATTTGTCCTGAGTATGCTGGTACCCCATATGTGGGGGTAAACCACTGTTTGGGCGCACGGCAGAGCTCGGAAGGAAGGTGCGCCACTTTGGAATGCAGACTTTGATAGAATGGTCTGCGGGCGTTATGTTGCGTTTGCAGAGCCCCTGATGTACCTAAACAGTAGAAACCCTCCACAAGTGACCCCATTTTGGAAACTAGACCCCCCAAGGAACTTATCTAGATGTGTGGTGAGAACTTTGAATGCCCAAGTGCTTCACAGAAGTTTAGAATGCAGAGTCGTGAAAATAAAAAATATTTTTTTTTCCACAAAAAAGATATTGTAGCCCCCAAGTTTTTATTTTCACAAGGGTAACAGGAGAAATTGGACCGCAATAGTTGTTGTCCATTTTATCCCGAGTACACTGATGTGCCATATGTGGGGGTAAACCACTGTTTGGGCGCATGACAAAGCTCAGAAGGGAAGGAGCGCCGTTTTGGAATGCAGACTTTGATAGAATGGTCTGTGGGCGTTATGTTGCGATTGCAGAGCCCCTGATGTACCTAAACAGTAGAAACCCTCCACAAGTGACCCCATTTTGGAAACTAGACCCCCCAAGGAACTTATCTAGATGTGTGGTGAGAACTTTGAATGCCCAAGTGCTTCACAGAAGTTTAGAATGCAGAGTCGTGAAAATAAAAAAATATTTTTTTTCCACAAAAAAGATTTTGTAGCCCCCAAGTTTTTATTTTTACAAGGGTAACAGGAGAAATTGGACCCCAAAAGTTGTTGTCCAATTTATCCCGAGTACGTTGATGCCCCATATGTGGGGGTAACCCACTGTTTGGGCACACGGCAGAGCTCAGATGGGAGGGAGCACCATTTGACTTTTTGAGCGCAAAATTGGCTGTCGTGTTTGGAGACCCCCTGATGTACCTAAACAGTGGAAACCCCCCAATTCTAGCTCCAACCCTAAACCCAACACACCCCTAACCCTAATCCCAACCCGATCCATAATCCTAATCACTAACCCTAATTATAATCACAACCCTTACCCCAAAACAATCCTAATGTCAACCCTAACCATAACCCTAATCAAAACCCTAAATCCAACACACCCCTAATCCTAATCTCAACCCTAACCTCAAACCTAACCCTAATCCCAATACACCCCTAATCACAACCCTAACCTTAACCCTAATCCCAAACCTAACCCTAATCCCAAACCTAACCCTAACCCCAAGCGTAACCCTAATGCCAACCCTAACCCTAATACCAACCCTAATCCAAACCCTAACCCTAATCCCAACTCTAACCCTAACTTTAGCCCCAACCCCAGCCCTAACTTTAGCCCCAAACCTAACCCTAGCCCTAAGGCTACTTTCACACTTGCGTCGTATGGCATCCGTCGCAATCCGTCGTTTTGGACAAAAAATGGATCCTGCAAATGTGCCCGCAGGATGCGTTTTTTGCCCATAGACTTGAATTGCCGACGGATCGTGACGGATGGCCACACGTCACGTCCGTCGTGCACTGGATCAGTTGTGTTTTGGCGGCCGTCGGAACAAAAAATGTTCAATGTAATGTTTTATTGTACGTCGCGTCCTCCATTTTTGACCGTGCATGCGTGGCCGTAACTCCGCCCCCTCCTCCCCAGGACATAGATTGGGCAGTGGATGCGTTGAAAAACTACATCCGCTGCCCACGTTGTGCACAATTTCACAACGTGCGTCGGTATGTCGGGCCAACGCATTGCGACGGCCCTGTACCGACGTAAGTGTGAAAGAAGCCTAACCCTAAGTTTAGCCCCAACCCTAACTCTAAACTTAGCCCCAACCCTAACCCTAAATTTAGCCCCAACCCTAACCCTAAATTTAGCCCCAACCCTAACCCTAAATTTAGCCCCAACCCTAACCCTAGCCCTAACCCTAACCCTAGCCCTAACCCTAACCCTAACCCTAGCCCTAACCCTAGCCCTAACCCTAGCCCTAATCCTAACCCTAGCCCTAACCATAGCCCTAACCCTAACCCTAGCCCTAACCCTAACCCTAGCCCTAACCATAGCCCTAAACCTAGCCCTAACCCTAGCCCTAACCCTAACCCTAATTTTAGCCCCAACTGCTCTTCTCCTGCCGGCCGGCAGATGGCAACAGATGGCGGGCGCACTGCGCATGCACCCGCCATCTTCTTTTGCCAAGAAGATGCCGGCGGCCAGGAGGAGCAGCAGGAGGACCCAGGGACACTGGTGAGTATAATAGGGTCCCTGAATCCCCCTATTTCTCTGTCCTCTGATGTGCGATCACGTCAGAGGACAGAGAATTACACTTTGCTTTTTTTTTTTTTTTTTTTTTTTCGGTCGCCGGTAAACAGTTAATTACCGGCGATCGCAAAACAGGGTTCGGTAAAACCGACCCCGATCATGTTCTTTGGGGTCTCGGCTACCCCCAGAAGCCGAGACCCCAAAGATTCTCCCGGTGCCAGCCGGCGGGCGCACTCCGCATGCGCCCGCCATTTTGAAGATGGCGGCGCCCATCGGGAGCCACGAGGAGCACCGGGGGAGACAGGTAAGTATTGGGGGGCTACCTGGGACCCCATTTCTCTGTCCTCTGATGTGCGATCACATCGGAGGATAGAGAAATTAAAAAGTAATCGCGTTTTTTGTTTTTTTTTGCGATCGCCGGTAAACGGTTAATTACCGGCGATTGCAAATGCGGGGTTGGTAAAAAAAAAAACAAATCATGTTCTCTGGGGTCTCGGCTACCCCCGGCAGCCGAGACCCCGGAGAAAATCCGACTCTGGGGGGCGCTATTTACTTTTTCCACAGCGCCGTTAATTAACGGCGTATCGGCGGTTGTTAAGGGGTTAAGCATTTAGGACAACATTGGATCATTCAGAGATTCACAATGAACTTCTGGAGTGAGTTTGCTGCACTGAAAGTAAAGGGACCAAATAATATTGCACTCCCCACTTTTCAGTTTTTGAATTTCCACAAAAATGTTAAATAACCAATAAATTTCATTCCACTTCACAATTGTGTTCCACTTGTTGTTGATTCTTCACCAAAAAATGACATTTGGTATCTTTATATTTGAAGCATGATATGTGGGAAAAGGTTGAAAAGTTCCAGGGGACCGAATACTTTCGCAAGGCACTGTAGTTAAATGCTGCAGCATTTGCTGGTGCTACATAAACAAGCATAATATATAAATAATTTAAATACATAATAATTTAGATATAATTAAATATTTTTTCTATAAAAGTACATCAGCCTCATCGGGTCTAAGAAATGTGTTTAATAATGTATGTAATTTGTTTTGTGAAATTTTATGGCGATGCTCGGCAAACAGTTCAGCTGGTTGCTATTTTGCTTAATTCGTAGAGAGTGATCTGCAAAAAAAATTAGAATTCTGGTGAATGTGAATTTTTGTAAAATTTCAGGAAAATTCTATTCTACTCAAACATATTGACCCTCCTCTAAAGGGCAGAGATTGGATCTGTACAATAGATTGTGTTCTAGCAGCAGAAAAACAGATGGGTTGCAGCATAATGGTAATATGTATCACTATTCTGAATGGCTAAAAATACAATTCTTTAATATTGTTACAGTAGATTTTGCTGGAGTATACAACAGCTGCTGGCTTGTACTGAGTAGGGACTGTGTTGAGCAAACCACTAGATGACATTGGCAGAAGAAGGCCCCTGTGCAAGTGGATCACCCCCACGTAAGGGCAATGGGGTACTCGGTACCAGGTCCTTCAGTTCCCTCGGCAGGGATGTCACGGTGGCCCGACCTGGACTGTGGCCCTATGATGGGCGCCCAATAAAAGGGTAGAGTTTGTAGATGACAAAAGTGTTTGTGACGCCACCTGTGGTATTCAGTCAGGGTGACCAACGCTGCTTAGGGGTCCGCTGGGGTGATGGAATGTCAGCTAGATGGTGTACCTTCCCACAGGTGAAGTATATCCCCAGGGCTTCCCAGAAGTGTAGATGGTGATGGTGGATGATGTAAGGCGCGGCAAATAACGAGGACACAATGGGTGCAGTCTCTTTACCTTTACTGAAGGCTTCAGCATCCACAGTCCAGAGTGCCGGATGACAGGGTAGCAGGGTCCGGCCGGTCTGATGGCAATTCCAGAATCCCCTTATCCAGGTGGAAATCAGTAGCCTTCCCCTTGCGCACAGTAACGTAGTAGGTCCCTACTTGAATTAGCTACCATAAGGTCCTCACTCTTGTTACTTCTTGTTACTTCTCTCTCTCTGTCCCCCAGATGGATAGGACATCACCCGTATGACGGTGGTGGCCTGAGGCTATTTTATAGGGACCCTAGAGACGCCCCTCCTCCGCGTTGCCACCTTGTCTGCTTAGGTGTTTAGGTCGGACAGCCAACTTAGAATCGACTGGCCCTGCTCTGTGTTCTGGCCACCGAATCTGCGCTCAGAGTGAGGCAGCCTGCTTCTAGCTGGTCTCCCACTGGTGTTTTATTCCTGTTGCTATGACTTTTGTGCTCACACACTACGGCACACTTCCTTTCTTGTCCTTTCTTAGGAGGCTGCCACATGGGTTGCTCCGTGTCCTTCTTTCCTTCCTCCTCAGACTACAGTCTGGATCTGACCAGGGATCACCCCAGCCAGCTCAACCTGGAGACCTTTCCTCGTCGGTCCCCAGCCAGGAGCTCTGCTCTCCTGTCCTCCACTTACTGCCTAACTTACTAACCAACCCCCAGTTTTACCCAAATGTGAGGAGTGGCCTAATAGATAGAACCTTTTGCTCCCCCTGGTGGCCGGCGTGTGAAGTGTGTGTGTGGCTGTGATACCTGGCAGGGTGAACTCCTTTGGTGCCATCAGACGTAACATCGCTCCCCCTGGTGGAAGAACGACATTACTGCAACAACCAGGACTCTGGGGCGCTGCGCAAGAACAGTATATGGGGCCCTTTGCAGTCCAAATGTTCATGATAATGCACAATAGGCCCCCTTATCTCTTGGCTCCTGTGCAGCTCCACAGTTTGCACCGATGGTATGTCCACCCTTGAGCAGGCAGCGGGTGCTTTGTTAATTGCACGAGCTTGTTGATGCTGTACTGTGTGACCTCTGGCTTGTTTGTCTCAGTGCCATCCAGTAATCATCTATATAGTGATGACGTTTATCATGTTTGTTGTATGTTCCAAATAAAACTGTTCATGACTGATTCTGTAATGTCTCAATGCTGAATAATTCTGCTGAAAACTACAATCTATAAGGTTGATGACTGTAACAGTTGTGTTTTTTCACTTTTACATGGGGGAAGACAAAGGGCATCTAAAATTTATTTGGTTGCTATTGGGAAATCTTTTGTCCATAGTGTCATGAATTAGCCCGAATGCATACTATTAAATGCAGGTGACCAGAAATGTTAGTAGAATGGCACAAAATTGTGCATGTGTTCATAATGCCTCTTTGTTTCCCCTCTAGTCCTCTTCACCCCACAGTAGCTAGGTTTGCATTATTTACTTTGACAGTTTGCTGGCTGCAGCACCCAGGGCTGTCGCTCTATGCACCACAAATCATCTCTCACCCTGTCACTGCCGGGATGGCAATTTTACAGCTGGCAGCTTTAATCATGTTAAATGTGCACTGGTACACTGTGTTTTGTGCATGAAATTTCAGAGAGAAAGTGCAACTCCAAGCACCTAATGTCATATTCTAAGTTCACCTCACATGGCAGATAGGGCATATTCAGAATGCTTACATTTAATATTCTGTTTGATAGATGCTTTCAAGAAAACATGTAAGAAATAAACATATTCAGTTACTTCTGAACTGCAGAATTTGCTGCCCTCATTGTGTGAAACTATAAGTTAAAGGGAATATGTCAGCAGGTTTTTGCTATGTAATCTGAAGACAGCATGATGTTGGGGTTCACACACATTTCAATGATGCCTCTCTTAACAAGCTCTGTGGTTTTATTTGCTTACAAAAATTATTTTAGCACCAGAAGTTTATCTTTGCTGTCAAATTCACCTCTGAAATAAGAAGAAAAAGTGACCGGCACTGAACAAGCTGACCAGCAATTAATATTCTGCAAGTGTGATCTATTTAGGCAGGACGACCTCAGTTTCCACATGAGGAAAGGATGGTGCTTAGCATATCCCAGACATAGTCCAAATTGCAAGAAACGAGAGAGAAAAAAATGGACCCGTAGAAGCACCGTAGCGCGAAACGGCTGTCGTCCGGTCTCTTCACACTCCCGCTCCCTAACACTCTCCTGCCGATGCCGCGCTATGTCCATTATGGCTTGTTACGCTGAATAAAGGACACACAATTTTTCATGAAGATCGTGGGTGAGTGCTGCATTTTTTCTCTCTCTCGTTTCTTATCATTGCTGTGACTAGCTGGTCTTGTGACCCCTGGTCTGACACGCTCCCTCCTGTGATATGCAGCTCACTGTCCATAGACATTGTATATGGAGAACCTTGTGTGGGTGGGGACATCTTTCTCAGCTCTGCTTCATTGCTAAAAACTCTGTGTGAGAACAGCCGCACCCAGTAAACTAAGTGATACCTCATTGGATTCAGGGTCTCTTTGCCTACATCAGGCTGCTCTCAGATGGTAGCAAAAACCTGCTGACAGATTCCCTTTAAGCAAGGCCATAGATTTTACAAAGGACCATTAAATACATCCAATAAAGGTTTTATACTAGTATATATATTAAGAATTGGAAATTCTATGGTCCAAGTAACATAATTTTTTATTTAAATTTCAAACATATTGGATAAAGCTAAGTAAATCATATGTCCATTTATAAAAGTTTAGGCAAGGTTTAGCCAAAAGACCATACTGTAGATTTTACTAAAAACTAAAATAATTGGCTTATTTATGTTTTGTAAGAGTGGATAGCCTAATTGCTTCAATATTTGTCTACGGATGACAAATTCACATTCGGATGGCATATTTTATGATGTCCTAATGGTATAGTCTTGGGATGTTGAGTCACCCAAGGCCTAGTCAGCGCTTTAGGTGATTGTCACGCCAGCGACTCACACGAATGCTAAGCACCACCCTACCAACTGCAGTCATTGCCATGCTCTCCCAAGTTGTGATCATCGCACAGTCTCTCCAGTCTTGATGAGCTTCCTCTTGTAGCATTTCCAACACTGATGCATCCTTCTAAGTGCGGTAAGTCTCCACTTGGCTATAGTGAGCTGAGACCACTTTTAACCCCAATGTGTCATGAAGAAGTGTCTTGAAGAGGTGAGATGCTCTGGCCTATCCTCAAGCAGGCATGGGTTTATTAAGCAGTTCCTCCCAGACCCCTCCTGGCCTGATTTAAGGTTCTAGGTCAGTCTCTGCCTACATTCCTGTAAGGTGCTGTATTGTATTGGCTCTCCTGTTTTCTAACCTGGCTTGACTACCCATTTATCCTGACCTCTATACTCCTGACCAGTAAGTCTAACCTCTATTGTTGGTAAAATATTTGAAGGGTTTCTGAGGGATGTTATTCTGGATTATCTCAATGAGAATGACTGTTTAACTCCATATCAGCATGGGTTTATGAGATATCGCTCCTGTCAAACCAATCTAATCAGTTTTTATGAAGAGGTAAGCTATAGGCTGGACCATGGTGAGTCATTGGACGTGGTATATCTCGATTTTTCCAAAGTGTTTGATACCGTGCCGCACAAGAGGTTGGTACACAAAATGAGAATGCTTGGTCTGGGGGAAAATGTGTGTAAATGGGTTAGTAACTGGCTTAATGATAGAAAGCAGAGGGTGGTTATAAATGGTATAGTCTCTAACTGGGTCGCTGTGACCAGTGGGGTACCGCAGGGGTCAGTATTGGGACCTGTTCTCTTCAACATATTCATTAATGATCTGGTAGAAGGTTTTCACAGTAGAATATCGATATTTGCAGATGATACAAAACTATTTAAAGCAGTTAATACAAGAGAAGATAGTATTCTGCTACAGATGGATCTGGATAAGTTGGAAACTTGGGCTGAAAGGTGGCAGATGAGGTTTAACAATGATAAATGTAAGGTTATACAAATGGGAAGAAGGAATCAATATCACCATTACACACTGAACAGGAAACCACTGGGTAAATCTGACAGGGAGAAGGACTTGGGGATTCTAGTTAATGATAAACTTACCTGGAGCAGCCAGTGCCAGGCAGCAGCTGCCAAGGCAAACAGGATCATGGGTGCATTAAAAGAGGTCTGGATACACATGATGAGAGCATTATACTGCCTCTGTACAAATCCCTAGTTAGACCGCACATGGACTACTGTGTCCAGTTTTGGGCACCGGTGCTCAGGAAGGATATAATGGAACTAGAGAGAGTACAAAGGAGGGCAACAAAATTAATAAATGGGATGGGAGAACTACAATACCCAGATAGGATTATTTAGTCTAGAAAAAAGACGACGGAGGGGCGATCTAATAACCATGTATAAGTATATAAGGGGACAATACAAATATCTTGCTGAGGATCTGTTTATACCAAGGAAGGTGACGGGCACAAGGGGGCATTCTTTGCGTCTGGAGGAGAGAAGGTTTTTCCACCAACATAGAAGAGGATTCTTTACTGTTAGGGCATTGAGAATCTGGAATTGCTTGCCTGAGGAGGTGGTGATGGCGAACTCAGTCGAGGGGTTCAAGAGAGGCCTGGATGTCTTCCTGGAGCAGAACAATATTGTATCATACAATTATTAGGTTCTGTAGAAGGACGTAGATCTGGGGATTTATTAAGATGGAATATAGGCTGAACTGGATGGACAAATGTCTTTTTTCGGCCTTACTAACTATGTTACTATGTTACTATGTTACGTACATTGAACCTGTACTGCTTGCACTGATTCCGGATTGTCTGATCATGTCTTTGCCTCTGTCTACCTGTACCTCGTACCTGTGTCTCTAACTGTCCTGGAGGGTTACTTGGTGACTACCAGCTGTAAAGACTATCCTCCCAATCAGAGACTCTAGTAAATACCTTGCAGTCACTTAGTTATTCTAGTTCAGGGTAAGCCCAGCCCTTGGCATAGTGGATTCACACCCACCAGCCTTACAGAGATGCACATTGTGACATCACGAAGTACATACATTGCCCAAAGCTAACTCAGTGCAGAAAATGCAGTGCAGAGTAAAATAGAACATCACCTGCCATTAAGACCAGAAGAAACTAGAGGTGGAGAGAGCAAGCAAAAGACTAAGCAGAGATTTCCGACGACAGGTGATCAGCTAGGTGAGTAAACTATTTTTTTGTATTTTTCAAATTCTAATTTTATTATACTCCAGGGTCTGGAGATTGAATCAAATTCCTGACCAAATCTGAGTGGGTTCCAAAATTCTAATATTGGCAGATTTGCTCATCACTAGTTGCAAACATTTGTCTTCTTTCTTCTTACCATTAGTGGTTTAGTCTGTTCTTGCTATAATGGATATCAGTGTTGCTTGCACTAGCCTCTCAGATGCTGAATCAAGACTTGTGTATAAATTGCCAGTCTTGATGATTGACCCCTAAATGTACAGAGGCGATCTCCACTAAAAGCATTGGTAATTCTCTTTTAACCCATTTCTGCCTTTCGACTTACTATTCCATCCATGTGACCTGGGCCCTAATTCCCATGGACGGAATAATATGTCACATGCGATCAGCCGCACTCACGGGGGGAGCGCGACCGATCGTGGCCGGGTGTCAGCTGATTATCACAGCTGACACCAAGGAACTACAGTAAGTGCCAGGAGTGGTCTTGACCGTTCCCGGCGCTTTAACGCCACGAACACTGCGATCAAACAAGATCACAGCGTTCTGGTGGCATAGGGAAGCATCACGCAGGGAGGGGGCTTCTGGGTCCTGCAGGGAGGTGGCTTATCAGTGCCTGGTGAGAGCAGGACCTGAGAAGCCTCCTTCACTGCCTGTCAGATTGCTGATCTGACACAATGCTGTGCAAAGTGTCAAATCAGCGATCTGACTTTATACAGTGATGTCCCACCCTGGAACAATGTAAAAAGGTAATACAAAAAAATATTATACTGTGTAAAAATGGTTAAAAAAAATCCTAAATAAAGAAAAAAATATTGTTCCAATAAATATATTTCTTTATGTAAATTAAAAAAACAATTAAAGTACACATATTTAGTATCGCCACATCCGTAACGACCTGACCTATAAAACTTTACAACTAGTTAACCCCATTCAGTGAACATCGTAACAAAAAAAAGAACGAGGCAAAAAACAATGCTTTATCATCATATCACTGAACAAAATGTGGAATAACACACAATCAAAAAGATGGATACAAATAAACATGGTATTGCTGAAAACGTCATCTTGTCCCGCAAAAAATTAACTGCAACACAGTGTCATCAGCAAAAAAATAAAAAAGTTACAGCTTTCAGAATAAAGCGATGCTAAAACAGTTGTCTTTCATATAAAATAGTTTTTATTGCATAAAAGCGCCAAACATAAAAAAATATAAATAAGGTATTGCAGAAATTGTACTGACCTGAAGAATGGTATAAACGCCCCATCCAAAAGAAATTCATGAATTGCTGGTTTTTGTTCATTCTGCCTCCCAAAAATCATAATAAAAAGCAATCAAACAATGTCATGTGCCCAAAAATGGTACCAATAAAAATGTCAACTCATCCGGCAAAAAACAAGACCTCACATGACTGTAAACCAAAATATGGAAAAATTATAGCTCTCAAAATGTGGTGATGCAAAAACTATTTTTTGCAATAAAAAGTAACTTTCAGCGTGTGACAGCTGCCAAACATGAAAGCCCTCTACAAAAACCCGCTGTAAATAGTAAATCAAACCCCCTTTTATCACCCCCTTAGGGAAAAATAATAATTTTTTTTTATTCATTTCCATTTTCCCATTAGGGTTAGGGTTGGGGCTAAAGTTAGGGTTAGGGTTGGGGCTAAGTTAGGGTTACGTTTTGGATTAGGGATAGGGTTGGGATTACATTTACGGATGGGATTATGGTTAGGGGTTTGTCAGGGTTAGGAGTGTGGTTATGGTTAGGGTTGGGATTAGGTTTAAGGGTGTGTTGGAGTTAGGGGTGTGTTGGGCTTAGGGTTGTGGTTAGGGTTGGGATTAGGGTTAGGGATGTGTTGGGGTTAGGGTTGGAGTTAAAATTGGGAGTTTCCACTGTTTAGGCACATCAGGGGCTCTCAAAACGCGACATGGCGTCCGATCTCAATTCTAGGCAATTCTGCGTTAAAAAAGTCATACGTTGCTCCTATCCTTCCGAGCTCTGCTGTGTGCCCAAACAGCAGTTTACCCCCACATATGAGATATCAGCACACTCAGGACAAATTGAAACTTTTTTGTGGTCCAATTTCTCCTGTTACCCTTGTGAAAATAAAAATTTGGGGGCTAAAAAATCATTTTTGTGGGGGAAAAAATATATATTTTTTATTTTCATGGCTCTGTGTTATAAACTTTAGTGAAACACTTGGGGGTTCAAAGTTCTCACAACACATCTAGATAAGTTCATTGGGGAGTCTAGTTTCCAAAATGGCGTCACTTGTGGGGTGCTTCTACTGTTTCGGCACATCAGTGGCTCTGCAAGCGCAACATGGCGCCTGCAGACCATTTAATCAAAGACTGCATTCCAAAACATTACTACTTCCCTTCTGAGCCCGACATGTGCCCAAACAGTAGTTTTCTCCCACTTCTGGGGTATAAGAATACTCAGGACAAATTGCACAACAACTTTTGGGGGTCCAATTTCTCCTGTTACCCTTGTAAAATACGAAATTGGGGCTAAAAATCATTTTTGCGGAAAAAAATAATTTTTGTTTTCACAGCTCTGCGTTATAAACTTTAGTGAAACACTTGGGGGTTCAAAGTTCTCACAACACATCTAGATAAGTTCCTTGGGGGTCTAGCTTCCAATATGGGGTCACTTGTGGGGAGTTTCTACTGTTTACATACATCAGGGGCTTTGCAAATGCAACATGATGCCCGCAGACCATTCCATCAAAGTCTGCATTCCAAAACGGCCCTCCTTCCCTTCCGAGCTCTGCCATGCACCCAAACACTGGTTCACCCCACATATGAGTTGTCAGCATACTCAGGACAAATTGCACAACAACTTTTGGGGTCCAATTTCTCTGGATACCCTTGGGAAAATAAAAAAATTGTGGGCTAAAAGAAAATTTTGGTGGAAAAATATATTTTTTTATTTTCAGAGCTCTACATTATAAATTTAATGAAACAATTTGGGGTTCAAAGTGCTCACCACACATCTAGATAAGTTCCTTGGGTGGTCTAGTTTCCAAAATAGGGTCACTTGTGGGGGGGTTCCACTGTTTAGGCACATCAGGGGCTCTCCAAACACGACATGGCGTCTGATCTCAATTCCAGCCAATTTTGCATTGAAAAAGTCAAACGGTGATCCTTCCCTTCCGAGCTCTGCCATGCACCCAAAATAGTGGTTTACTCACACATATGGGGTATCAGCATACTCAGGGAAAAGTGCACTATAACTTTTGAGGTCCAATTTCTCCTGTTACCCTTGGAAAAATAAAAAAATTTGGATCTGAAGTTATTTTTTTTGTGCAAAAAGTTAAATGTTCATTTTTTTTTAAACATTCCAAAAATTCCTGTGAATGGTTAATACACTTCTTGAATGTGGTTTTGAGCACTTTGAGGGGTGCAGTTTTTAGCATGGTGTCACTTTTGGGTATTTTCTATCATGTAGACCCCTTAAAGTGACTTCAAATATGATGTGGTCCCTAGAAAAAAATGGTGTAAAAATGAGAAATCGCTGGTCAACTTTTAACCCTTATAACTCCCTAGCAAAAAAATGTTGGTTACAAAATTGTGCTGATGTAAATTAGACATGTGGAAAATGTTACTTATTTAATATTTTGTGTGACATATCTGTGTGATTTAAGGGAATGAAAATTCAAAGTTGGAACATTGCAAAATTTTTGCCAAATTTCTGTCTTTTTCACAAATCTTTTTCACAAGTCTTATCAAAAAAATGTTACCACTATCGTGAAGTACAATATGTCATGAGAAAAGATTGTCAATATTACTGGGATCCATGGAAGCGTTCCAGAGTTATAACCTTATAAATTGACAGTCGTCAGAATTGTAAAAATTGGCCTGGTCATTAACATGCAAACCACGTTTGGGGGTAAAGGAATTAAACTGGTGTTTTGACCTGCAAAACTGATCCTCCCCAACATGATTTTGTGCTGACAGCTAATGGCTATTTCCTTGTGTAAGAGAAAGACGGTGTAGTCTAACCACTTACCACCTTGTTGTCAGTTAGGGTGTGACTTTTATGTTCACCAGTTTGTAGATTTTGCATTTTCAGCAGTGTATATTTCAGCATTTTCTAAATGCCATTGTATTTTATGCTAGTACACAACACTGACAGAGGGAGATTTGTGAGTTTATAGCTCTCCCATGGATTTATGTTCAGTATGCTTCTTTATGTTTTAAAGGGAATCTGGCAGCTGATACATGATTGAGCTTGAGCTTTACTGAGAGAACCAGGAAAGTGGTCATAAGAGCGTGACAAGGTGTATAGCAATGTTCCCCAACTCCGGTCCTCAAGAGCCACCAACAGGTCATGCTTTCAGGATTTCCTTAGTATTGTAAAGGTGATAATTGCATCACCTGGACAGGCAAGCATTCAATCACCTGTGCAATACTAAGGAAATCCTGAAAACATGACCTGTTGGTGACTCTTGAGGACCGGAGTTGGGGATCACTGGTGTATAGTGTGGTCTGGCAGTGTGATTGCAAGTCTAGCGATATTAAAGTTGTGATGCAGGCTCAGGCATGGCATGAAAGTTAGAAAGATCAGAAGCAATATTTATGTTTAGAAAAGTTTTGGTGCTGTGCAACGCTGAAGTAAAGGTGTCTCCATACTGGATGATTGTAAATAAAGCTATGTAGTTGAACTGTTCCAATCGATTGTCAGGAGCCACTGTATGTTCAGTACACCCTACAGAGGACAAAGTGACATTTGATCTGTTCGTCTTTCACTTAATTCTGTAACATCCATATCTGTACTCGCTCCTTCCACTTCTGCTTCTGCCACGAGATGGTACCGCATAATCATTGTTGTCAATGAGGAGCAACACTAGAGCAATTCACAGCACTTTTACAGACATAATCATCACTGTCACCATTGGGGCTCACAGTCTAAATTCCCTATTAGTATGTCTTTGGAGTGTGGGAGGAAACCGGAGTACGAAGACACGAGGAGAATATTCAAACTTGTTTCAGATGTTTTCCTTGGTGGGATTTGAACCCAGGACCCAGCAATGCAAGGCTATAGTACTAACTACTGAGCAACAATGCTACCCAGCAATCTGTTTAGCAGTTTGGGACTTGTAATTCTGTCAAATAGGGAGCTTGTGGGTTAATTTTTCTAAATTGTTGTCTCATTCACTCCCTACTATGAGTCTTGGCTGGGACTTTCTGACTATCCTCTGCTAGTCTGCCCCACCAGCCTGCAGTCATTCCAGGGACTTAGCACAGTGGGACCTGTGTAAGTCCAAATCCATGTAAAGGGTTTGAAGGGTTAAGGTGAGGTTCTGGCTAGACATTGTTGATTGCATAAAGCCTGTCTGTGGTAGTCCTTTAAGAGCTGATAGACTTCCACTAGTATTGCTTTCTTACTAATTTACTAGCTCATAAAAGTATAGATCGATCCCAAGCTGTGATCAAGACCTCAGTTAGGTGGTTCAAGACTTTTCAGAGCATATTATATTTACCATTGTGAAGCCGCTCCAGCACCTTCATTGACTAATATTTTCCAAACCTAAGATGAATTTACCAGGCTGTTGTTTAGGTGACTGTAACATATTTTTTCCCATTTGAAGTAGTTTGTAGCCTGTACTTCAGTCTCCATCCATATTCATCTGGTTCTGAGAGCCTAAGTGTGAGTCTTATCATGTTCCAGCTACAGGGTGAGCCCCATGCTTGAGCTTTTTCCCTAACACATGATGCTCCAGAACTCACCAGAGTGGACTCTTTCTTTATAACCCATGGGCTTATTATAAACCTGACCATGTAGCACTAACAGAAGGTAAATGAGCATCCCTACGCCAAGAGCAACATACTGATGAGTAATACTGCTCTGAGTTGGGATGCTGGGCCATAGATTCCCAATGGAATGACCAAGACATTCACCATCACTGTCATACTGAACTTCTAATCAAATTAAGGATGTTAGCACAGTTTTCCCCTCCTGACTCCCTTTACTCTGCCATGTCTTTGGCAATTTTGATAGACAGTTGCAAAAATGCAGACAGGAACGTGCCAATGACTCTATACTTTCAGCTAAGACTTAAGTGTCAATTGCAATTATTGGGGTCACATGACATGAAGATGGATCCATATTACTACTGTGGAGAGCCTGAGATCAGTTAAGTTCCAGTCCAAGACAACCACAGGCTGAAAAACACCAGCACTTAGGATGTCTGCATAGATGCACATGTATTTACCCATGTTACTGCAAAATGATTCCTACCTTTTTGTTTATTTATCTGGAAAAATTTGTGTATCTTATGTGATGCAGCGGTAGGACCATTCGCAGTGAAACGGCAGTGACCAAAGCAAGTTCAAACAAAATGTTCCTTTATTGTGTTACTTCGCACAGTGTATTAGCAATACACAGTGAATGGCTTCTTCATCCAAGCCAAAGGAAAATACACAGTACACAGCTTCTTCACACAGTCCATCAGAAATACACAGTAACCGGCTTTAATTTGCAGTCCCTACACAAGCCGGACTTCCCTCTGTCTAGTTTCCCTTGGGCGACCGCCCGCCGATACCAAGTCTCTTTACTCACGCCGTGCATCTCACGCTATCCTCCGGATTGCAGCCTGGCAAACACAAGACAGCCTGGGACGCAAGGTGTCAGTCCCCTTGGTTCCTCTTGCCCCTGTGTTGCTCCACACAGAAAGAGCTCTGAAGACAACTGCTCTGTCTGCGTCCAAACCCACACTGACACACCTCCCCCTCTACTTCAGGGCTTTTAATCAGTCACTGCTTCACCATTCTAATTACAGCCACACTTGTATCTGCAGTATGCCCTCATGGCCTCACTACAGCTCTGTGCGCATTCTGGAAAGCACAAACAGTGCCCACTAGCTGTAACAGGGGTCAGTGCCTCACATATCCTCCCCCCTGTTCATACCTGTGGGGTTGAACATTTGCTACTCCATCTCAGAGCGAGACAGGGCATCGGTATGCCACTTTGATGTCCCCGCTCGACACTACATTAAGAAACCAAAGAAGGGACCGAAACCATCGATTGGCGCATGCATCTCTCCCCTTTGTGTTTTTCCTCTATATTTCATTATGGGACCACCCACCCCATTCTCCAATGCAGAAGCCAAGCCCTCTATTCTGTTTAACCGTAGATTTGGGCCAGTTTTAAGTGGTCTCGACTTTGTTTATTTTGGGTACACTAACCCTACGGGTCATCTTGTCACCTAAGTATCTGCTTTTGGGCCCCTGGTACTGTTTCCTCTGTACCCTTACCGATGCCTCAGTGACTACATCACGCTGAAACGTTGCATACTGTGCCGGCAACTCTGAGCATATGTTTGTACTACGTTCCACCCGAACCTGGGCCTCCCAACACTGCGGTCTAGCAAGCGCTGTATCTAAGTTACCCTGACCCCCGGCCCCATCTTTGGCCGGTGCCAGAGGGTTCCATGTGCGCACATCCCCAGTCGCCTTAGCAACCATACACTCCCGCTTCTTCTTATACCTGTGTTTTCTATACCAGCGTCTCCATGTGGGATCCTGGATTTGAGCTGTCCCAAACTTACCAGCGAACATCTCCAGCTCAGGGTTGAATGGGGTCCCCACAACCTCTACTGCCACAACCTCTATGGGAAGCCTACCAGGATTACACTCTAACCCTAAATTGGCGACCCCTGTGGAATACATCTTAGGATCTTCGCGTTCTACTCCCAAAACAACATCTTTAGTTTCTCCTGCTATTACCTCTAGGGGGAGCCTATCAGGATTACACTGTGTCCCTAGGTTGCAACCCCTATGGCAGGTATCTCAATATCTTTGGGTTCTGCACCAGGTACAACACTTTCCGTGAGAGGGTTGACCCTGGTTTCCCACAGGGACCAAAACAGGGGCAAATCTCTCCCCAACACAGCCCGTATGGAAGGGTCTTTGCCACTCCCACCACATGCCTAATGTCCTCACATGGTGTGGAAAAATCAACCTCCATGGTTGTGTACTCCCGGATTTCCCTGTGGATACCCATCACCTCCACATTCGGTCCTTTGGGATTGTCCCTGGCAAAAAGTGACCGATGGACCAGAGTCACTTTACTTCTCATGTCCAGGAGAGCCTCTGTTCAGAACCCATTCAAGAGTACCTGGCACAATTCTGGTTCACTGCCAGCTGTGCTCGTAGTGGTGATAGAGATTGGCTGGGCACACATAGACTCCTGACCAGTGTTCCCACAGTCCATGGACTTAGATGTCACTGAACAGTTACTAGTCCCATGCCCAGGCTCTGGTGCCACTTCCTGAGTGGATTTATACCTCTCAATCAATTCTATCAACAGTTCCAGGTTGCCTAGGTCCCTTAGCCCGACCCAACGGCGGCCAGCAAAGCCCTCACCATCCTGTCAGCCACGATTCTCTCCATCATCTCAAATGGGGAAAAAACTCTGTCATTTACTTGAGACCTGGCAGGCTAAGTCTCTACATAGGACCACTTGTACACCCAATGATCGCCCCTTACCTTTGGGGGTCTCTTCAGGACTCTGCTGTTCACCCCCCCATTTTAGGGGTCTCCTTTTTAACATGCTGAAGCTCTGCTAGCTTCCACTGCAGCGCCATCTGCTGCTGAAACTGCAGCTCCTGCTGCTGCAGAACTTCTTGCTGTGAACGCTGAAACTGCAGTGTCTCTTGCTGAAGCCTTTGCTGATTGAGCACAACCTGCTCCAAAAGTTCCTCCATTTCTCCAGCAGACTTGCACAATGATCTGCTGCACTCTCTGGATATGCCTTAGTTCATATGGCCCGCATTCTTTCCACCATATTTGATGCAGCAGTAGGACCATATGCAGTGAAACGGCAGTGACCCAAGCAAGTTCAAACAAAACGTTCCTTTATTGTGTTACTTCACATAGTCTATTAGCATTACACAGTAAACGGCTCCTTCATCCAGGCCAAAGGAAAATGCACAGTACACGGCTTCTTCACACAGTCCATCAGAAATACACAGTAACCGGCTTTAATTTGCAGTCCCTACACAAGCCGGACTTCCCTCTGTCCAGTTTCCCTGGGGCAACTGCCCGCCGATATCAAGTCTCTTTACTCACGCCGTGCACCTCAGGTTATCCTCTGGATTGCAGCCTGGCAAGCACAAGACAGCCCGGGATGCAGGGTGTCAGTCCCTTTGGTTCCTCTTGCCCCTGTGTTGCTCCACACAGAAAGAGCTCTGCAGACAACTGCTCTGTATGCCTCCAAACCAACACTGACACACCTCCTTCTCTACTACAGGGCTTTTAATCAGTCACTGCTTCACCATTCTAATTACAGCCACACCTGAGTCTGCAGTATGCCCTTATGGCCTCACTAAGTCTCCTTGTGCATTCTGGAGAGCACAAACAGCTCCCCCTAGCTGTAACAGGGGTCACTGCCTCACACTTTAAATTTTTATTGACTGTGGCTTTAGAACAAATTTTGCTGATGCCAAAATGGCTTTCGAGCTTAAATGAGTTTTACTAAAACTATGTTGTCCTATGAAAGTTACTGCTGTTGATATTGCTATTGCTCTTGTGAAGTCTGTCACGAAGGTATTGTCCTTGCATATTGCTACCTTACATTTTTAATTTGTTTCTTATTTATTCTTGAAAACAGGCTGATATTGTATGCAGGAACCCTAAACGTCAAAACAAATGTACAAGCTCAAATATGAATTTGTCAAAAGTTTTACTAAGTGGTTTATCTGAAATATTTAGAATTTCTGCTGATTATTTTCAAGTGGATTGCATGCATCTAATGTATTTTTTGATTACCATTGGGTACTTAGGTGTTCTTATTGCATACAATCACGTTTATTAAGACATTATTACGCATATATATGATTATAGTCCAGAGGCGTAGCTAGGGTTTTGGTTCAGGGGGGGCGAAGCTTCTGAGCAGGCCCCTAACCAGGTAACCTTCATTACAATTTGGTGATGAGCCCTAATAGTGGAGGAGAACCTCAGCACATGACCGCGCTATTACTGAAGATAATCTCTATATAAAGACCAACATTGATATTACCGCCATATGGTCAGTGAGACATACCAGTCCTACAGAACATATAAGAGATCACAGTATAGTTACAGATAATGTCTTACCGCTGACATTCTCTGATGGAATCGTCACTTTTCCCATCTTTTCCATCTGGCCCAGACCGACATGACAACTTCTTCCAGCAGAGATTACAACAAAGACACGTTTCACTTCTCACATTGCAGCCCCATCACCATCTATTCCCAACCTGCACAAACTCCTTATCCTGCTGAAACCCCAATACTGAGCCACTGCTGCCGTATGTGAACCTATTATTGTCTTTGATACCCTAATACTGAGCCGCTGCTGCCGTATGTGTCCCTATTACTGCACCTGATACCCCAATACTGAGCCGCTGCTGCCGTATGTGTCCCTATTACTGCACCTGCTGTGTAAATTCTAAAGCACCCCTCTATAATATAGTAATGCTGGGTGCAAATGCCCTAGAAAACAGTGCCCATGTTTTGCCTCTTAGAAAGTAATATTGCCCTGTGTGCCCCTGTGATAGTCACAGTAACCCGAGTTCCCCTATAACAATAAGTGCCCACTTTACATTTAATAATATCCCAAGTCTCCCCCTGTACAGCTCCTCTATACGCAGTCTGATGCCCCCTCACCATATAGTACCACCCACACAGTACACTGACCCCTTAGTAGATTCCAAACTGTTTTATGGCTCTAACACTGTATGATGGCCCCTTCACTTTAATCCCCACACTGTATGATGGCTCCATATATAACCTCCATCTATATATATAATTGTCTAAGGGTTTTTCCGTCTGTCTGTCTGTCTTTCTGTCTGTCTTGGAAATCCCGCGTCTCGACCAATCAGAGACCGGCACAGCATCGACGTAGAAATCCCGCGTCTGATTGGTCGAGGCCGCCAGGCCTCGACCAATCAGCAACGGGCACAGCGACGATTATGTCATAATGGTTGCCATGGCGACGATGATGTCATAAAGGTTGCTTCGACCAATCAGCGACGGGCACAGTCTGCCGCGAATTCATTGTCCATTTACTACGGGGACATGCATATTCTAGAATACCCGATGCGTTAGAATCGGGCCACAATCTAGTATAGTATAATGTGCCAGATAGTCCTCAATATAGTACAAGACAGTACCCCTATAGGCAGACCCTGTAGTACAAGGCAGTACCCCTATAGGCAGACTCTGTAGCATAAGGCAGCACCCCCCATAGGCAGATACTGTAGTATAATGCAGCACCCCCATAGGCAGATCTTGTAGTGTATAAGGCAGCACCCCATATGCAGATCCTGTAGTGTATGAGGCAGCAGCCCCCCATAGGCAGATCCTGCAATGTATAAGGAAGCCCCCATAGGCAGATCCTGTAGTGTATAAGGCAGCACCCCCCATAGGCAGATCCTGTAGTGTAAGGCAGCTCCCATAAAAAACCCAATAAATAAATACTCACCTCGCTTCCTCCTTGTTCTAGTGGTGCTCCTCGCTCCTTCTCTTGTCCTGACAGCAGGCACCGGGCGGTGACATCATCGCGCTCACTGTCAGTGTCGGCGTCTGCGACGTCAGACGCTGACAGGAGAATGATGGGAGAAGGAGTGCAGCGCTCCTTCCCTCATCAATGCGGTGAGCTGTATCAGCTAGATGCCGATACAGCTCACCATGCGATGACGGGCGGGGGCCCACTGCTGGCACCGGGCCCCCCTGCCTGCTCAGGGACCCCATAGCGGGCAGAGCAGGGAGATTGATTCTCCCTGCTCTACCGCAGAATGTAACTGTATCGCAGTTACAGTAGCCTAGTTCTGGGTGGGCACCCTCAGAGCGCGGGGCCCTGGGGAACTGCCCCCTCTGCCCCCCGGTAGCTACGCTACTGGATTATACTATTATTGGCTGCTCTGTCTAGTACTATTTTCATTTAGTCCTCCTCAGGCATGTACATGGCACTTATTTATTTCTATGATACTTTTGAATAATAAACGGAAAATATTTATCCGCAATAAAGATTGAACATTTTTTATTCAGCTCTAGCGTCCATTTTTCTTTTGACTTTCTGATTATTTTCTGTGTCTGAATCTAAAAAAAATAACCCCACATATGATTGTCCCATCGATGTGGTACCTAACTACCACCTCCACAAGTATAAAATATATAATCATTCATGTCCAGATGGTCATCTCTTGATAGTTTCTATATCAGACAGTCTGAAAAAAGGGCTCATCCAACCTCCCATATTGCCAGTTGGGGCAAATTTATTTTCTGTTTGTAAAACAGATAGTAGTCTAATACCATGTCATGATTATTGAAACATAAAAAAATTACTGTAAGGAATCAATATCCTCTGCCACTCATTCCTGATTTGATAACCAGCTGTTGAGAGCCATTTGGTTCATCAAGCTTGATCTCAATGCACTAACTTGATCCGTATAGAAGAAGGGCATGATGGGAATACAGCATTTACTCCACCCTGGAATCGCTATGAGTGTCTTCCAATACACAATGTGCTAAGTAACGCCTCAGCTGTCTTTAAAGTACAGTGCATAAATTTTGGTTGTGTGACTCATAAATGGGTGAATAAACTAAATTGTTGTCTAGATAGACAACAACATATTTACCACATTTATCTCAGAAAATGTCATTAATAAGATTTTGAAAAACAAGAAAACTTGGTGAGGTATAACTTTTCCAAAAGCATCCCTCTAAAGTCTAAGCAAGTAAGAATTGTTACAACCCAAATCACTGGAAGCTTTGCAGAGCTTTCTTGAGCTCACTAACTGCCATTGCAAATTTATTACAACAATTTCCAAGCTTGCCAATCCTTGGCAGAATTAATTAAGAAAAGGTCTGATGTGATTAACTGGAAATCTGAGACAGTCTATGCATTCATTAGGTGTAAGAAACATTTCTCGTATGACTCTATATTTGTCCAACCTGATCTAGAGCATTCCATTTTGCAGCAAAGGTAATAATAATTATAATAATCTTTATTTTTATATAGCGCTAACATATTCCACAGCGCTTTACCGTTTGCACATATTATCATAGCTGTCCCGATGGGGCTCACAATCTAAATTCCCTATCAGTATGTCTTTGGAAGATTCCTCAGAAGATTCCTCAGAAGTTGGAGTTGGAACAGTGTTATCACAAGGTACACTGTCTCTCACTCAACTCTACCTTGTGCCTTCTCTGCTGAGAGGAATTATGACATCGGTGATCGTGAATTCTTGGCAATCAAGTAGACCTTCAAGGATTTGCACCATTTCCTGGAATGTGCCAAATATAAAGTCCATGTTATCACTAGAGAAGAGTGGATCTGCATTTGGCAAATCATGCTGATTTGCATGCTCGATTTGCACCAAAGTAGTTCTATGCAAAATGAATGTTTTAATATGCTTTGGGGTCTATAGAACAATTTTATTTTGCATTCTGATCTCTTTGTGCTGACTATCTTCAGACAATCCTCTATCAGCATGCTACACTGGCCAGCAGACACACCATGGACTTAACCCAATGACGGAAATCTATAAGACCAGATCCATGTATGGCAGTAAAAAGGTGAAGGCCAGGGATCCCTTAAGGCATGCTAGACAGAGGCATTTGTGCAATCAAAAAAAAAGGAGGAAACCAGCTTACCTACAGCGGCATGCGGAGTGCCGAAGCACGGAACTTGTGTGGCCACACGGGCAGTTAATTGTAGAAAAAGAAGTAGCTTTCCAGCTTCTTAAAATCCCAAAACATTCATTAGAAGATCTTTAAAAAATGAAGTCAGAAAAAGGTTCACATAGTAGAACATGCGGCAACGCACTTCAACCACTCAAAGGCGTCCTTTCTCTAAGAAAAAACGCCTTTGAGCTTTGAAACGCGTTACCGCATATCTTACTATATGAACCTTTTTCTGACACAGTTTTTTAAAGATTTTCTAATGTTTTTGGATTTTAAGAAGTTGGAACGTTTCTTCTTTTTTTGCGTTTGTGTAATGCATGTCTGTGGAAGCCCTTTTAAGAGCTGCTAAATTTCCACTGACAGTGCTTGGTTGTAGAATAACCTGGTGTTTAATAATTTTTGGACATCACTGCATTCATTTGTTCCTGGAAAATATTAAATTTACATGGAGTATGATGCTCTATATCTTGGCAACCATAAATTATATGGGAATATTGATCTCTGCCAGGATGCAATCGTTGGCTGAGCTGAAGATGACTTATATATTAGCTGTTTTCTAAGCTTTATAACAGATGATTCAATAAAGCATTCCACTGAAGTTATAAGATATTTGATTTACTGCCAATCAGAAAATGCCAGAAAGTCCCCATGAAATATGTTGTATATTTTTCACATATTTCTAATCTACAGTTAATTTTTGATCATTTTTAAATTGCAGATAAATGCATAAAATTGACAAAAAAAACCCCAATAAGACTTTATTTAATAATAAACATATAAGCTTGATAAGATAATATGATGGACAGGTTTACAGAAGAAGAAAAGGTTGCTTTTTTTTTTTCACTCTCCAGTTATTTCCACCAGCTCTTCAGGATAATGTTGTTACGGGGATGGTGTAAATAGTCTTTAGCACGTTTATCCAGTTATATATACTCAGTCATATGCTGCATTATTGAACAGATAGATGTATCCACACTTACCTTTCCATTAGTTTCATGAAGATGTACATTTAAGACTAGGGTTGAGCGAAACAGATTGGCCAAATACAAAAATCGCCGACTTTCGGCAAAGTCGGGTTTCATGAAACCCGACCCGATCCTAGTATGGGATCAGCCATGAGGTCGGCGATCTTCGCACCAAAGTCACGTTTCGTATGATGCTTTCAGCGCCATTTTTCAGCCAATGAAGGAGGACGCAGAGTGTGGGCAGCGTGATGACATAGGTCTCGGTCCCCACCATCTTAGAGAAGGGCATGACAGTGATTGGCTTGCTTTCTGCGGCGTCATAGGGGCTATAAAGGGGCATGCACGCCGACCGCCATCTTACTTCTGCCGATTGCAGCATAGGGAGAGGTTGCGACAGCTTCATCAGAAGAAGGGATATAGTTAGGGAGGGAAGATTAAGCCCCGAAACTGCTTGTGCTGTAGCGATTTCCACTGTCCAACACCACCATTTCTTTGCAGGGACAGTGGAGTTTATATTTTTGTGCATCAGCTCTGTAGTTTATTAGGCTTCCTTATAAGGCTCCCTGATAGCTGCATTGCTGTTTGCACGCCGCTGTGCAAACCAACTGCTTTTTTAAAAGCAAAAATCCTGTTGCTCCTTTCTGCACAGTTATTTGTCCACACTTTTGTGTGCAGCAGTCCGTTTTATCGCTGCCATACTTTTCCTTAGATCATTGTAGTGAGATTGAAATTGTACTACAGCCCTTGTATTTTTTCATATATCTTCCAGCCACTTTCTGCCACTTAGATAGCGTTGTTATATACACTGGGCCTAAGTAGTGGTTCAGTCTCCCCCCAAAAAAGGGAGATTCAAATTCTCACAAAGTGGATATACTTCTGTCCTGTTAGTTTGTCGTATATCAGCCAGCCACTTTCTGCCACTTAGATAGCGCTGTTATATACACTGTTATATACACATAAAGAGTCTTCAGTGCTGCTGGTTCAATACTGACCGAAAAAAAAGGCACGTCTGGCTACCCAGAATGTTGATGATCTAACCTTCATTAAAATGAACCAATCATGGGTTTCAAATTATTTTGCCCCACCTTCTACTGCTGAAACGTAGTTTGTCTGAAAAATGTCTTGCTTTTGGCCTCCTCTTACTGACTTCTCCAATTCTGCCAATTGCAGCTGCTGAATGTCCACCATAGGCCATTTTTATACCTCCCTAAATGGGCTGACTCCCCCCACCGGGCTGTGGTCACCACCTGGTGCAAGCACCCGTGCGAGAGCCGTTTGCCTGGACAGGTGGGTGCGCCCACTCTTGGGCGACAGCACTGGCACAGGGTCCCTCATATTACAATGAAGTGTCTCTGACGGTGGGGGTGCACAAACAACGTCAGACACACCATCGTAATATGAGGGGCCCTGTGCCAGTACCACCGCCCACGAGAGAGTGTTCCCCCCAGCTCGAACAGTGCTCTACCACTTGCAATACTTAACTCTCCCTGCTCCACCACTGTGTAGTCTGTGCTGTTAAATCCTTCAATGGCACTGCCAATGCAAATTTGTTGAAATGATAGATGATAGTTAAAATATACAGGGGCCCTGGCCTCCATTTAGACCAGTTAACACTTTGCGCCTACTACCACTGTCTGCTACTCAGCAGAGGAGCCCACCCCAGTACCTAGCTATGCCGCCTGTTTAGTCCTGTTACCAATTTTGAACTGCTTTTAGCCTACTTTATTATTTGGGCCTATATCTGTGTTTCCTCCTCATCCTGCCCATTGCCCAGCCACTGCTAGATGTGTCTGCTGGTACATTGACCCAGACCACTACATTCCCCTTGCAGTCTACACAGCCTGAATCTGACCCTGCTGAATGTCAGGTTCCCCTTCCCACATACTATACCACCTTACACGGGGACAAAGAGGAAGGTGCAGATGAAAGTGCAGGTTCCTTCATCAGGTGGGGGGCATACTCGTTGGCAACGTCACTGGCACAGGGCCCCTCATAGTACGCAAAAGTGTTTTTGGCAGTGGGAGGCACCACCCGCCGTCAAACACACCACTGTATTATGAGGGGCCCCGTGCCAGTGCCAAGTGCCAACGAGTGGGCCCCCCCCTGCTTGCTCAGGATCACAGCACTTGCAAAGTTGAAATACTTATCTCTCCCTGCTCCACCGCCGTGACATTTCCTGGGCCCACGAAAATCTTGAGCCAGCCCTACCCCCCAACCCTTTAGCCGAAGGACCCCCTGTTTTCAATGCCTAACTATTCTTATTGAGTAAATTAAGATTGACAGGCTTAAGAAATAAGAATTGATGGTTTTGGCATTAAAATGGGCACTGTAGGTGTTTTGCTGTCCTCCACTCACTGCCGACTTTTATTCCCCATTGACTTGCATTGGGTTTCGTGTTTCGGTCGGCCCCCGACTTTTCGCAATAATTGGCCGATTTCACCCGACCCGACTTTTGACAAAGTTGGGTTTCACGAAACCTGACTCAATCCTAAAAAAGTAAAAGTCGCTCAACTCTTTTTAACCCCTTTCTGACCTCGGACGGGATAGTATGTCCAAGGTCAGAAGCCCCTCTTTGATGCGGGCTCCGGCGGCTGTTTTGAACAGCTGACATGTGCCCACAATAGGCGTGGGCAGAATCGCGATCTGCCCGCACCTATTAACTAGTTAAATGCCGCTGTCAAACGCAGACAGCGGCATTCAATTACCGCATCCGGCCGGCCGGCCGGAAATGACGGCATCGCCGACCCCCGTCACATGATCGGAGGTCAGCGATGCTTCAGTATTGTAACCATAGAGGTCCTTGAGACCTCTATGGTTACAGATCCCCGGCAGCTGTGAGCGCCACCTTGTGGTCGGCGCTCACAGCACACCTGATTTTCTGCTACATAGCAGCGAACAGCAGATCGCTGCTATGTAGCAGAGCCGATCGTGCTGTGCCTGCTTCTAGCCTCCCATGGAGGCTATTGAAGCATGGCAAAAGTAAAAAAAAAAGTGAAAAAAATAAAAAAATATAAAAGTTTAAATCACCCCCCTTTCGCCCCAATCAAACTAAATCAATAAAAAAAAAATCAAACCTACACATATTTGGTATCGCCGCATTCAGAATCGCCCCAATCTATAAAAAAATAATCATTAACCTGATCGCTAAATGGCGTAGCGAGAAAAAAATTCGAAATGCCAGAATTACGTTTTTTTGGGCGCCGAAACATTGCATTAAAATGCAATAACGGGCGATCAAAAGAACGCATCTGCACCAAAATACTATCCTTAAAAACACCAGCTTGGCACGCAAAAAATATGCCCTCAATCGCCCCAGATCATGAAAAATGGAGACGCTACGAGTATCGGAAAATGGCTCAATTTTTTTTTTTTTTTTTTTAGCAAAGTTTGGAATTTTTTTACACCACTTAGGTAAAAAATAACCTACACATGTCAGGTGTCCATGAACTCGTAATGACCTGGAGAATCATAATGTCAGGTCAGTTTTAGCATTTAATGAACCTAGCAAAAAAGCCAAACAAAAACAAGTGTGGGACTGCACTTTTTTTGCAATTTCACTGCACTTGGAATTTTTTTCCCGTTTTCTAGGACACAACATGCTAAAACCAATGATGTCGTTCAAAAGTACAACTCGTCCCGCAAAAAATAAGCACTCACATGGCCAAATTGACGGAAAAATAAAAAAGTTATGGCTCTGGGAAGGAGGGGAGTGAAAAACGAACATGGAAAAACGAAAAATCCCAAGGTCATGAAGGGGTTAAGACACGTAGCATAAACAGTGTATCACATCAGAGTATCACAAAGTCAGTTTTTTTTCAAAGTTGGTCATCTTGCTACTCATGTTGGGAGATGGCAAGCTGAGAGGCATAATAAGGATTTATATACAGTTTCTGCATGGCATTGAGGAATGTAAGATACTGAGTTTTGAAAGATGGTACTAAAAATGACTAAATAGAATTATAAGAAAATAATCTAAATGTAACTAGAACACCACATTTTTATTTAATGAACGTGATTTGTTTTTAAAGGGAAACATTGATGCAATCTTATATTTCCTCTTACAAAATTAATGGATCATTAAGTCAACTCAAGACATTAATCGGCCCATCTAGAGGCTAGCAAATACCAAACAAACAAGTAATATACTAATTTATCTAGTATCTTGTATTTGTGAGCATAGAACTTTTATAAAATGTCCTTTAAATGACCCCCGATCTATATATACCCAATCAGCAATTATTCCAAGGCCTAGATTGTACCACATAAACCCACCATAAGATTCATATTTCCAGATTAGTGTTTTTTTTATTTTCTTAGCCAAATAATGAGCAGGCACACTAAATTTACGGTGCTTGTTCCTGGGCTTTAAGCCGTGGCTTGGTGTCAGAGCTCCTTCAATCTAGGAAAAGCAGATCAGTTCCCTGGCGGTCAGACATAATGGGGATTCCTTTTTTACAACTATATGGAACTCACTGACCGCTATGCAGCAAACAGAAGCAGTGATGCTATCGATGCAATTACATAATTGACAAGTCTCTATCCAGCATAGCATAGCTGCTAAGTCCAAACAGACCCAGATCAGCGCTGGTAGTAACTTCTGTCATTTTAAATAGGTGCTTTCCCTGTAACTAGGGGTTTTATGAATGCCTTAAAATGGAAAAAATGAAAAAAGAAATGTTCCTCAAAGATCTTTTATGATCTGTGATGGACAACGTTTGTAAAAAAAAGAATATGTATGTATGAAAAGTCTGGAAGAAATGTAGAAAAAAATAAGTCATCCCCACAAAAAAATACAAATAAATCTGATACTTTTCATATAAAACACATTTTATTGCATGCAGTAAATTTAGCAAAAAAAAAAAAACCTACAGATATTAGGTTAGGAACCTGGAAAATTAATTCAGCAAGTTATCTGGTGTGAAACATGGACAGTAAAAAATATCAAAAATATCAAAAATATGTCATACTTGCATGAAAAATATTAAAGTTACAATGCCTTGCAAAAGTATTCGGTCCCCTGGACCTTTTCAACCTTTTCCCACATATCATGCTTCAAACATAAAGATACCAAATGTAAATTTTTGGTGAAGAATCAACAGCAAGTGGAACACAATTGTGAAGTTGAATGAAATTTATTGGTTATTTTAATTTTTTTGTGGAAATTCAAAAACTGAAAAGTGGGGCGTGCAATATTATTCGGCCCCTTTAACTTAATACTTTGTTGCGCCGCCTTTTGCTGCGACTACAGCTGCAAGTCGCTTGGGGTATGTCTCTATCAGTTTTGTACATCGAGAGACTTAAATTCTTGCCCACTCTTCCTCGGCAAACAGCTCGAGCTCAGTGAGGTTTGATGGAGATAGTTTGTTAACAGCAGTTTTCAGCTCTTTCCACAAATTCTCAATTGGATTGAGGTCTGGACTCTGACTTGGCCATTCTAACACCTGGATACGTTTATTTGTGAACCATTCCATTGTAGATTTTGCTTTATGTTTGGGATCATTGTCTTGTTGGAAGACAAATCTCTGTCCCAGTCTCAGGTCTTTAGCAGACTCCAACAGGTTTTCTTCAAGAATGGTCCTGTATTTGGCTCCATCCATCTTCCCATCAATTTTAGCCATCTTCCCTGTCCCTGCTGAAGAAAAGCAGACCCAAATCATGATTCTGCCGCCACCATGCTTGACAGTGGGGATGGTGTGTTCAGGGTGATGAGCTGTGTTACCTTTATGCCAAACATATCGTTTGGCATTGTTGCCAAAGTGTTCGAGTTTGGTTTCATCTGACCAGAGCACCTTCTTACACGTGCTTGGTGTGTCTCCCAGGTGGCTTTTTGCAAACTTTAAACAAAACTTTTTATGGATATTTTTGAGAAATGGCTTTCTTCTTGCCACTCTTCCATAAAGGCCAGATTTGTGCAGTGTACAACTGAATGTTGTCCTATGGACAGACTGTCCCACCTCAGCTGTAGATCTCTGCTGTTCATCCAGAGTGATCATGGGCCTCTTGGCTGCATCTCTGATCAGTCTTCTACTTACTTGAGATGAAAGTTTAGGGGGACGGCCGGGTCTTGATAGATATGCAGTGATATGATACTCCTTCCTTTTCAATATGATCGCTTGCACAGTGCTCCTTGGGATGTTTAAAGTTCTGGAAATCATTTTGTATCCAAATCCAGCTTTAAACTTCTCCACAACAGTATCACGGACCTGCCTGTTGTGTTCCTTGGTCTTCAAGATGCTCTCTGTGCTTCAAACAGAACCCTAAGACTATCACAGAGCAGGTGCATTTATACGAAGACTTGATTACACACATGTGGATTATATTTATCATCATTAAGCATTTAGGACAACATTGGATTATTTAGAGATCCACAATGAACTTCTGGAGTGAATTTGCTGCACTAAAAGTAAAGGGGCCGAATAATATTGCACGCCCCACTTTTTAGTTTTTGAATTTCCACAAAAATTTTAAATAACCAATAAATTTCGTTCAACTTCACAATTGTGTTCCACTTGTTGACTTTTCACCAAAAATTTACATTTGGTATCTTTATGTTTGCATGATATGCCGGAAAAGGTTGAAAAGTTCCATGGGGCCGAATACTTTCGCAAGACACTACATATAGTCATTTACAGTATATGCATCCTAAAAGAGCACTAAATTAATTATACAATTTTCTCTTATAGCACAAAGACTAACACAGCCAACTCTGTGAAAAATAAATAAATAAAAAGAGGCAAAAACAAAAAAATGTTTGGTCATTAAGACCCCTTTTGTCATGATCACTGTGGTGATGTAGTATTAATCTATATTTTTACACTTTTTTTTAGGAGACGCAGGTATTTGAGCTTACGGCAGTAAGGCAGACTTTACAAGCTGATCTAGAAACATCAATTCGACGTATTGCTGACTTACAGGCTGCTTTAGAAGAAGTGGAATCGAGTGATGACAGCGATACTGAAAGGTATTGGGTTTATTTTTGCAGTTTGTCAGTATCTCCTTATGTACACAGGGAGAAAACCTCTTAATAACCTACACACATGGAAGAGATCTGTCAATTACCTAGAGCGGTTGCAGGGAGAAGCCAATTGAGGATGGCTTAGAATTAGTCATGTCTCTCCCTATAGCACCCTACCAGTTCTTCAATCTATAACTCTATATGTAACCCCTTTCTCATGTACAGCACCATGGAATTAATGGTGCTATATAAATAAATAATAATAATAATAATAATAAAAATAATAATAATATTTGTTTCTGAAATGAATAAGCAATTGTATAGCTAGGCTGATTATTTCTGTAATATGAGAGGTTTTGTTTAATGATTACATTAAAATCAAGACATGTGCAAATCCTGATTTATCCTGTTGTCAGGGTGGAGTCATTGTCTCATCATTAGCATGTGTGCATGAACTTGAGAGTGACTGTAAAAAAGAGGATTAATAATTATTCATATCAATGTGTACAAAACATTGAAGGAAGCGACATTTTTGTCTTTCAAAACTAACACGGGGAAATGATAAGTGCTATTTGAAAGAGAACTATCCACATTCACTCCAAAATAGCTGCTGCTTTTCCTGCTTCTGCTTTTATACAGGCTATTATAGTCCCTTCTATTATTATGCTTTCCTTATATAGCACCATCACATTCTACAGCGCTTCACAGACATCATCATCAGTGTCCCCATTGGGGCTCACAATCTAGATTCCTTATCAGTTTATCTATGGTGTGTGGGATAAGACTAGAAGAAACCCATGTCCTTGGCGGGATTTGAAAACAGGACCCTAATACTGCAAATAAACAGTGCTTGTCATTGAACCTCCGTGCTGCCCCTCTGATTTCCATTTCTGTACCATGTGATGTGACAGCTGTAAAGTATTTTGGAAAGGCCCACATGGCCATGCCTGCCATGCCTGAGTTCATGTGAGTCTTCTCTGGCTGATTCAATCATTTTCATTATGTTAGTAATCAGTAGGCGATTAGTACAGACTGAATTGCAAATTGTTTGAATTCACTGGATCTAGCAAATTTCGTAAAATAATACACACATTTTATCCTCCTTGAATCGATGCATTCATCTCTAATATATGGCAATTTTTATTATAATGCTAAGATCTGGAGCACTGCCAGTTTTGCAGGAGAACTGCACTGTTATCTCACTTTTTTTCACAGCTAATGGGAATGACTCCAGTAATAACCTGATATCAGGTTTATCTCATGTTGTATTAGATTCATATTTGAAAACTCCAGAATGTAGAGGTATATTAGGTAATGTGACTATTTAGCCAGCATATTTCAAATAAGTAGCGATGTATAACATTGTTAATACTGATAATATATTTCCCTATAGAAGTAAATAGAACATGTAAAAAATGTGCTTTTATTTTCATCCATATTTATTTCAGTATTTGGTAAATATCCATGGAATCTCATTAAGAAAAATATATCCTTTTGCAGACAATATTAAGGTTTATCTCTACAATGTGTCTGTAAAGTCATGGTGCACTTTTGATCAGTCACAGGATCTATTTATAGTTTACATTTTGGCACCCTTTTTCTGACCCAATCATATCAGACCTGTTCATGAGGAGAGATGACAAGAACCAATCAAACAACACAAACTCATTTAAGCTGTTGCTGAGCCCCCAGTCAGATTAACCCCTGATAAATTGAACTCTGATTAATACACTGCCAGGTCTGTGACATCATGCAACCACAAGCGTATGCCAGCTCTGTGGTTTTCCATGCCAGTCGAGATGTGGACGGTACAGAGGAAAGTTCAGTGTGTTCTGTGGCTCGCTAAATTCAAATCTGTGACCTAAGTGCTATGTGAATATCGGCGCGTTTATAATGAAGCACCACCACATAGGAATAACATTACTCGGTGGGATAAGCAGTTGAAGGAAACCGGCAGTTTGGTGGAGAAACCCCGCTCTGGTAGGCCATCAGTCACTGATGAGTCTGAAGAGGGTATTCGGGATAGCTACCTAAGGAGCCCTAAAAAATCTGTGCGTGTGTGCTCGACAATTACACCTAAGCAAGACTACAGTTCATAAGGTGTTAAAGAAACGTCTCTGTTTTACGGGGTACAAATTGCGGCTGTTGCACGCTATCAAACTAGCAGATAGACCCAAACAATGCACTTTTGCTACAGATATGCTTCATGAGATTGATAATGATGCAACATTTTTGCACTGAATAGTTATGAAACTGGGAGAGTTTTTCTTTTATTTGGAGCAGATTTCACATTTCTATTGTTTTTTGTTGCTTTCCAGTGACTGGTCAAAAGTGCACCATGACTTTACGGACACACTGTATATTTAAATATTTTGGTACAATATCCCTGAGTACTGAGGCCTTAAGAAATTTTTATTTAGGCTGCTCATTATTTTATTATTTTAAATTGAAATTTGCTTTAATCCTTGATGTCTCCAAAATCTTGATTTCCAAAGTTTGATCATCATATCTATTGATGTATAGCATGTCTGTGTGTTTATTACAGTTCTGTACTGACTGATTGTTTCAAAATGAAAAAAGAGACCACTATTCTCTTATCTTTGTGATAATCACAAAATTTATATGCTCTATATGTTACCTATTTTTATTATGTACTTTGTGTAAGCAGGAATAGGTTCAGGTGCCCACAATTAAAGTGACATGTGGTGTAATACATCGAATATGAATATTACGTACAGAATTTCAGCTTCACCTGATTGCACTAGAACATCTGTGCGTCGGTTGGGGAGTGAGTCTCCTGCCGAGATTCAGCTACACAGATCAAAGAATCCTGGGCAGTAAGGAGATATGCAGTTCATCATTGAGAAGGAGAAGAAATTTGCATACCCCTATAAAATGCTTGTAAAGCATTAATAACATTGTGAAAATGGGTTAAGATGCCAATACTGACTTATCTCTATACTACAAGAACTTCAAAGTACAAATGCAAAGTTGATGTTCTCATTGCTTCCTCTATGAAGCATTACTTGTATGTACTGCAATAGCTTCCTGCTAAGAAACAATATGGTGAACATAAGTCTCATAAAATATAACTTTTATTTAAATAATTTATAGATATAAAAACTATAAGAATAAAAAAGCAGAGTAGCACAGTGGAGGACCACATGTATCAAAATATATGTAAACTAGGCTATATGTTGCTTGGTAACAAAAACTGCTTTCCTGTGCCTAAATTAATTTGTATACGGAGTATGTTTTTCCAGTAACTATATATTATACCCTAGTGGGAAAATAAACATATAAAAAATAAGACAATGGTAAGGCAATTACATGAAAATATGAAAAAGTGTAATGACATTTGGTCCTGACGTCCCAATGCGCAGTTCACCCTAGCTTAGTCAGCGTGATGAAGCAAGGGTGAAATGTGCTTTGGGGCACCAGGACCACATATAGTTACTGGAAAAACATACTCCATATGTAAATTAATTTTTATGCACAAGAAAGCATTTTTTGTTAACAAGCAACAAATAGTCTATTGTACATAAATTTTAATACATGTGATCCTCCATTTGGCTACTCTGCTTTTTTATTCTTATTGTTTTTACATCTATTTATTATTCTAATAAAAGTTATGTTTTATGACACATATTCATCATATCGTTCCTTTATTGGTAATCATCAGTTTAGGTGTGTTTCAGATGAAATATACTATACAATATGCTCAGATTTGTTGTTTGTAGTAGTTTTCAGCCAACAATTTAAACAGAATCTGTCAGTAGGATAAACCCCTTTAAGGTGTCTGTATGGGCATGTAGGTCACTGGAAGCTGAATTAAATTATATCTTGATATCTGTAATCTGATGTCTTATTCCAGGGAAATCCATATTTTTCTTATTTGTAAATGATCTGTTTAGAACCATGAGTCGAACCCTGAACTGCATGAGAATCTGCCTCCAGAGCTTATTTTAAGTTAAAAAAGGCGTTGCCATTGTGAGACATGTAATTAACACAAAACAGTGGAACTGAACTTTGCATTCTAACAAATACATTTGTTGCAGCTCTCACAGCTCTGCTGTAGTGCAACACTGGCTGCCTGTGAGATGGAATCTGAAACCCTCAGAGGACACCTATAGATGTGTCAGTTACAATTACAAACAGCTCTACTGTGAGTTCAAGAGATGTTTTTAAAAAAAAATATTTAGAAGCTCAGTTTTTCTTGTGCTAATTAGGCCTTTTTACTAGTCGACTGTTAGTTTTCCCAGGCTAGTTGACCCTCTCCGCGTGTTATCACACCCCTGTGGACCTGATAACATGGATTGCAAGAGCTGGTGTAATCACTAGCTCCCTGAAAATCTCGCACATGTGCATGGATTTATTTGGCAGCATAATTGCACCACTGAAGCCATGTGTACACATGCCGGCTTCAGAAATGTTCTGCACATGACCATAAAAACGGAGAATGTATGTGAGCCATATTCTGCACTTCTGGTCATGAGAAGTGCACCTTTGAAGTCGGGAAGTTTACACCTGGCTTCAGAGGCAGAATGATGTGCCTGAAGAAAGCCGCACTCACATACAAGCTTTGCAGAGTGCTGGTGATGAATGATGCCGTCACTTACAAATCATGTTATCACGCCCATAGTGGTGTAATATCTAGAGATAAGCGAACCTTTCAAGATTCGGCTCAGTTCCATTCACCGGGAGGCCAAACAAAGGTATACGCAATACCTTAAGAGGTGACAAAAAGCTTCACAAACAGCTAAAATTAGGGGCAGACACCATGAAAAGAGGAATCAAATGACCCTCAGTAGAAAATTACAAATGGCACAGCAGCAATCAGTCATAAGCCATGCATGAGGTATCAAGATCTGGGTCAGCATTTACATCTTTGAATTGAAGTTTCAATGAGGGCCTGATGGTTAAGGGAGCAGTTTAAGCCTTCTTAGCTGGGAGCCCTGATACCTCATGCAACACCTCCAATTTTTTTTTCCAGCCACACTCAGATGGCATAAACATCAATATCATAGACTACTATTTGTAAAAGATGTAAGAATGTCTAGGAGCCCTACTTGCACAGGCAAACCACCAGATAAGAGATGCAACTTGGAGTCTCCACATTTCAAAAAATTATTGTTACACATCTCTATATTGGCATCAATTTCCTCAGAGTATAAATATTATAATAGGCCTCAGAACACCTTCCACTACAGGCAAACCACCAGATGGAGACCCAACTTGGAGTCTCCACATTTCAAAATTTGTTTGCAACATCAGCTGTAGTAGCAACAGCAGGCACAGAAGCCACGCCAATGGTGTCAAATACTGCAATAACACAAGATCAATGAATGACACTGAAAACGACACTATCGCCTAGTTTGCCCAGTCCTGAGACTGGGTGCAAAAAAAATTGGTGATCCATGACTTGTTCACTTTTAGGGGATTGGTGTATGCTCTTATCCATCAGGACCCCAACAGCAGCGCTGAAGACACGTTCTGAGAAAATGCTGGCTGCCAGGCATGATAAAAACTCCAAGGCTTGACAGGCGAGCTCAGGCCACCCTTCCATTTTTGAGACCAAAATGCAAATGGGTCCAAACCTCCCCTATGACATTGATATTGAGCTCCAGATACTCCTGCATTATCCTCTCCAGTCGATCACAATGTGTGAAATTTGTACTCTGTTCTTCTCGTGCATGAGCTGGTCTAAAGGTCTAAAAATGTGTGAAATTGCTTGTGCCACTTACACTGCTGCTGCTTCTAATGTTTTTGGGATGACTCCTTGACATTGCCGGGGTTGGACATCTAGAATTGTGATGCACACTGTGTGCCTCACTGCTTTCTTGGGAAAAAACACTTTTAAGATTTTCTACAAGCGTGTTTTGATACTTCAGCTTGTGTGTGTCCCTTTCCAGGGGTTGAAGCATCTGGCCAAATTTACTCTTGTGCCGTGGATCAAGCAGAGTGGCAGCCCAGTAGTCAGCATTACTTTTTTAACCCTAAGAATACAGGCATCATGTTGAAGATAGTGCAGCAAAATGCAATCATGTGTCGGGCGCTTCCACAAAGTCCAAGTCAATGATGTGTTGGTGGTGGGGTAACACTCAAGGTTGCTTCCTCTGTCCCCTCCTGCCAGCCACGGACATCTCCTGACTGTTGCACATCCATCATCTCTTCCTCCTCCTCCTTTTGCTCCTCGGCTCCTGCACCATGCTTTCTGCAGCAGTGCATCCAGGCCGGTATACTGGCGGAGAAATTGCTGTACCACCAGATTGAGGACATGAGCCATGCAAGGCACGTGTGTGAAGCTGCCAGCGCAGAGCCACCACCAGGTTTGCATCCTTATTGCACTTGGCCTTCCTTGGATCTAGGTTCAGTCGAGGCAGCCATTACTCTAACTAGGCATGAATAGCTGTCCACAACTCTTGAGCTGTGTGACTGCGATCTCCAAGGCATATTAATTTGAACACTGCCTGGTTGCCGTGAGTCATGGCTATGCAGTAGTAGGTATCTGCACGTTGAAATGTGTTTCTGATTAATGGAGTGGTTGAGGGCACAGGTGGAAGCCTTATAGGAGGTGCAGGAGCCAGAAGCAGTGGATGAAGTGCTATATACAGAGGTTTGTCCCGCAAGCCTTGGGGATTCAAAGACTTGTGGAGCTACCCCTTGATCGCCTGTTCACACAGCCACCAGAGTCACCGAGTGCCCAGTTAGTGAGATGTAACGTTTCTGCCCATGTTTTTTCGTCCAGGTGTCAGTGGTGAAATGCACCCTGGCAGACAGATTTTTTTCAAGGAACGGGTGATGTTGACTGTGAGATGCTGGTGTATGGCTATTTTAGTGACGTAATGGTGACTGGGCAACTGATACTGAGGGACTGTGATGGCCATCAACTTTATGAAACGTCTGAATCCACCAGGTGCAAAGGCAGCATTTCTGGGGCCAAAAGATTGAAGATGGTGAAGTTCAAGCCCTTAGCTTTGGTATATGTAGGAGGAAACATTCTTTTATGTGACCATAACTTCAAGACCGAGGGCTGGCTGCTTTGCTGAGAGAGGGTGGAGTATGGAGAACAGGAGAAATTGCTGGACTGTGAGTGAGGTGCCGGCCGGGATGTTATAGTGGATTGAGAAAGATGTGTTGTGCTAGGTGACACAAAAACAGCATTCATGTCAATTTCCATAACAGATGATGGGCTCTCATTCACCACGACTAAAGTGGTTAAACAAGTGGAGTTTCTGCAGCCGGAGACCTGTGTGAGAAAACTTGGCATTGTGACAGAGGAGGAAGAAGCAGCAGATGTGGTTGATAGGATGGCTGGTGGTTGGCATTTTAGAGCAGTTGAGTTTCCCACGTTGAGGCATGTTAATAGCACATGTGCCAGTTCATTCATGTAGTTGTCAAATTATTGCAAATTTTGCCTCTATTGATTTTTTTTCTGCAAATTTGGCAGATATCGTGAGTTGGGTCATCCTGTGCAATCTCAAAAAAGGCCCAGGCTAGGCAACCTTGAAGACTCATGACTGGTGATGACCACAGCCAGAGATAGGGCTGAGGATGGAGTGCTTGTTGTGGTTGCATCACTTTGTGTCTGTGTGGAAAGCCACAACGTAACCTCTTGTATTCCTCCTCCTCCTCCACCTCCTGTACTGAGCTACTCCGCTGTATACCTGGGTTCACACCAAGTGGGATCTACAACGTCATTGTCATACACTCTGTTCTCATACTCTTCACCCTGAAAGTCACCCTCCTCCTCTTCCTGCCCTGACACCACAGTATAGTTTGTGTGAGCCTATGGTATCTGAGTCTCTTCAGTATGAGCTCCAACACAGGTGGTTAATGTCTGGTGACGAGGGTCTGGATTCTGTTCTGCTTGATTTTCTTTTGATCTGCCAATGAACCTCAATACCATTTTTGGGAAGAAATGCATCGGCATGTGGGTTTGGGACATGGAGTTCCTGAATTTAGAGCATGTCATCGTTAAGATAAGTAGTCATGCATTTTAAAATATTGTTCCTGGATGTTTACAAGTTTATATGACATTAGTTTTTGCTATTGGATCACTTTTGAAGGGTACATCTCCTACAGTAATTAGAGATCTACTACTTTAGAGACATTATGTATTACATATTGTCTAATTGGGTCAGGTTCCCAATATTTCCTATCTCCACACACTGTTTATAAATTTGTGGATGGTGGTGTGCCAGTGATATTGAGTTATTATTGGGACACATCTATGGTACTGTGATTTTTTAATCTATATTTGTGCGGCTCTTTAGACTTAGGTGTGTAACAATATTTTAAATGTAGTCTTCTAATAACATCAGTTTATGCAATGTGTGAAAGCTTCTTCTTTGTGTGTTAGAAACTTAATATCAATGGTGTCTGAAAGGTTGACAAACACTGACTATACATTACCTTAACTGTGGCTTTGTGTAGTCAGATTTCTGTTAGAAATGAAAAGTCGAAATGGGCTGATATGGTGAAAAAGCACCTCCAATAAGTTTGTAGATTAAAGTAATTCATTTTTTTTACTGAGCACAATGGCCTCAAGGAGATGGATTAAAGATTTTCAATAAATTGCTCACTGGTTCAATGAAAACCTTGTGTATGCATGTCAAATTTCATTTATTGCACAATCTGCTTTGAGTTCTAGTTAATGTGAACAATTTCAGGCAGTGTTTGGACTGCAGAACTTTATCAATACCTAACACTGTGGAAACTCCTTTTCCATTTACTTTCCTGTCTAGATTTCCTTTAAAGTAGAAAAAATATGCGCTACGAGCAAAATAATGTTGACAAGTTATTGAATGAACAGTACTCACACTGAAACACTTGTAAGAGTGGCACATCTATGCAGATGTTGTTAAAGAAAGATGAAAATGTTATTTCCCTTTAACCGATTCGTTCATTTCTATTATGCTATAAATGGAATCCTCTTCACTAAATTCATATCATTGTTATATAAAATGTTCATAATTTTAAAATGCATAAACACCTAAAGGAGGTTATTTGAACAATTAGTTCCAAAACTAGGGCTGTTGATATTGAGTTGGACCCAATTTGGTGATTTTTAAGAGGATGTACTATTCTTTTAACTTACATTTTGAATACGGATGAGTGAATGTGCTCGGTGATATTTGGATGTCATTCGAGAATCTAGGTGCTTGCATGTGCGCAGCACTTGGCAAACATTAGCCAGTATTCAAAGTTGAAACTCAAATCCTCACCCCGCATGTTTGGCGCCTGTTACACAGCCAATAGGCATGCAGGGATTGCCTGTGCATCACTGTAATGCTGTAGCCATCTTGGTAGTGGCATTACTGTGATTGGATGGCTATATGACATCATCAGGGCTTACAAAAGGATGCTCAGCACAGTGACATCATTGCCCAGTTGAGGAATAGCTCATATTGGATGGAAAGTGTACTTGTTCAGTCCTGTGTGTGCACAGTTTAACCCCTTAACGACCGCCGATACGCCTTTTAACGGCGGCCGCTAAGGGTACTTAAACCACAGCGCCGTTAATTAACGGCGCTGTGGAAAAAGTAAATAGCGCCCCCCAGAGTTGGATTTTCTCCGGGGTCTCGGCTGCCGGGGGTAGCCGAGACCCCAGAGAACATGATTCGGGTTTTTTTTACCGACCCCGCATTTGCGATTGCCGGTAATTAACCGTTTACCGGCGATCACAAGAAAAACCCCGCAATTTCATTTTAATTTCTCTGTCCTCCGATGTGATCGCACATCAGAGGACAGAGAAATGGGGTCCCAGGTAGCCCCCCAATACTTACCTGTCTCCCCCAGTGCTCCTCGTGGCTCCCGATGGGCGCCGCCATCTTCAAAATGGTGGGCGCATACGCAGTGCGCCCGCCGGCCGGCACCGGGAGAATCTTTGGGGTCTCGGCTGCCAGAGGTAGCCGAGACCCCAAAGAACATGATCGGGGTCAGTTTTACCGACCCCTGTTTTGCGATCGCCGGTAATTAACTGTTTACCGGCGACCGCAAAAAAAAAAAAAGCAAAGTGTAATTCTCTGTCCTCTGATGTGATCGCACATCAGAGGACAGAGAAATAGGGGGATTCAGGGGCCCTATTATACTTACCGGTGTCCCTGGGTCCTCCTGCTGCTCCTCCTGGCCACCGGCGTCTTCTTGGCAAAGGAAAATGGCGGGCGCATGCGCATTGCGCCCGCCATCTGTCGCCATCTGCCGGCCGGCAGGAGAAGAGCAGTTGGGGCTAAAATTAGGGTTAGGGTTAGGGCTAGGGTTAGGGCTAGGGTTAGGGTTAGGGCTAGGGTTAGGGTTAGGGCTAGGGTTAGGGTTAGGGTTAGGGTTAGGGTTCGGGCTAAATTTAGGGTTAGGGTTGGGGCTAAATTTAGGGTTAGGGTTGGGGCTAAATTTAGGGTTAGGGTTGGGGCTAAATTCAGGGTTAGGTTTGGGGCTAAATTTAGGGTTAGGGTTGGGGCTAAATTTAGGGTTAGAGTTGGGGCTAAATTTAGGGTTAGGCTTCTTTCACACTTACGTCGGTACGGGGCCGTCGCAATGCGTCGGCCCGACATACCGACGCACGTTGTGAAAATTGTGCACAACGTGGGCAGCGGATGTAGTTTTTCAATGCATCTGCTGCCCAATCTATGTCCTGGGGAGGAGGGGGCGGAGTTACGGCCACGCATGCGCGGTCAGAAATGGCGGACTCGATGTACAAAATAAGTTACATTGAACGTTTTTTGTGCCGATGGTCCGCCAAAACACAACTGATCCAGTGCACGACGGACGCGACGTGTGGCCATCCGTCACGATCCGTCGGCAATACAAGTATATGGGCAAAAAACGCATCCTGCGGGCACATTTGCAGGATCCATTTTTTTGTCCAAAACGACGGATTGCGACGGATGCCAAACAACGCAAGTGTGAAAGTAGCCTTAGGGCTAGGGTTAGGGTTGGGGCTAAAGTTAGGGCTAGGGTTGGGGCTAAAGTTAGGGTTAGAGTTGGGATTAGGGTTAGGGTTTGGATTAGGATTTGTATTAGGGTTAGGGTTGGCATTAGGGTTAGGCTTGGGATTAGGGTTACGCTTGGGATTAGGGTTAAGGTTAGGGTTGTGATTAGGGGTGTATTGGGATTAGGGTTAGGTTTGAGGTTAGGGTTGAGATTAGGATTAGGGGTGTGTTGGATTTAGGGTTTTGATTAGGGTTATGGTTAGGGTTGACATTAGGGTTGTTTTGGGGTAAGGGTTGTGATTATCGTTAGGGTTAGTGATTAGGATTATGGATCAGGTTGGGATTAGAGTTAGGGGTGTGTTGGGGTTAGGGTTGGAGCTAGAATTGGGGGGTTTCCACTGTTTAGGTACATCAGGGGGTCTCCAAACACGACAGGCAATTTTGCGCTCAAAAAGTCAAATGGTGCTCCCTCCCTTCTGAGCTCTGCCGTGCGCCCAAACACTGGGTTACCCCCACATATGGGGCATCAGCGTACTCGGGATAAATTGGACAACAACTTTTGGGGTCCAATTTCTCCTGTTACCCTTGTGAAAATAAAAACTTGGGGGCTACAAAATCTTTTTTGTGGAAAAAAAAATATTTTTTTATTTTCACGACTCTGCATTCTAAACTTCCGTGAAGCACTTGGGCATTCAAAGTTCTCACCACACATCTAGATAATTTCCTTTGGGGGTCTAGTTTCCAAAATGGGGTCACTTGTGGGGAATTACTACTGTTTAGGTACATCAGGGGCTCTGCAAACGCAACATAACGCCCACAGACCATTCTATCTAAGTTTGAATTCCAAAACAGCGCTCCTTCCCTTCCGAGCTCTGCCGTGCGCCCAAACAGTGGTTTACCCCCACATATGGGGCATCTGCGTACTCAGGATAAATTGGGCAACAACGTTAGTGGTCCAATTTCTCCTGTTACCCTTGTGAAAATAAAAACTTGGGGGCTACAAAATCTTTTTGTGGAAAAAAAAATATTTTTGATTTTCACGACTCTGCATTCTAAACTTCTGTGAAGCACTTGGGCATTCAAAGTTCTCACCACACATCTAGATAAGTTCCATGGGGGGTCTAGTTTCCAAAATGGGGTCACTTGTGGGGGGTTTCCACTGTTTAGGCACATCAGGGGCTCTCCAAATGCGACATGGCGTCCGATCTTAATTCCAGACAATTCTACATTGAAAAAGTAAAACGGCACTCCTTTTCTTCCAAGCTGTGCGGTGCGCCCAAACAGTGGTTTACCCCCACATATTGGGTATCGACGTACTCAGGAGAAATTGCACTACAACTTTTGTGGTCTAATTTCTCCTGTTACCCTTGTGAAAATAAAAATTTGGGGGCAAAAAAATCATTTTTGTAGAAAAAATGCGATTTTTTATTTTCACGGCTCAACGTTATAAACTTCTGTGAAACATGGGGGTTCAAAGTGCTCACCACACATCTAAATAAGTTCCTTAAGGGGTCTAGTTTCCAAAATGGTGTCACTTGTGGGGGGTTTCCACTGTTTAGGCACATCAGGGGCTCTCCAAACACGACATGGCGTCCAATCTCAATTCCTGCCAATTCTACATTGAAAAAGTAAAACGGCGCTCCTTCACTTCCAAGCTCTGCGGTGCGCCCAAACAGTGGTTTACCCTCACATATGGGGTATCGATGTATTCAGGAGAAATCGCACTACAACTTTTGTGGTCTAATTTCTCCTGTTACCCTTGTGAAAATAAGAATTTGTGGGCGAAAATATCATTTTTGTGTAAACAAATGCGATTTTTTATTTTCACGGCTCTACGTTATAAACTTCTGTGAAGCTCTTGGGGGTTCAAAGTGCTCGCCACACATCTAGATAAGTTCCTTAAGGGGTCTAGTTTACAAAAAGGTGTCACTTATGGGGATTTCTACTGTTTAGGCACATCAGGGGCTCTCTAATCGTGACATGGCGTCCGATCTCAATTCCAGCCAATTCTGCATTGAAAAAGTCAAATGGCGCTCCTTCACTTCCAAGTTCTGCGGTGCGCCCAAACAGTGGTTTACCCCCACATATGGGGTATTGGCATATTAAGGAGAAATTGCATAACAAAATTTATGGTTAAATTTTTGTTTTTACACTTGTGAAAATGAAAAAAATGGTTCTGAATTAAAATGTTTGCAAAAAAAAGTTAAATGTTTATTTTTTCCTTCCACATTGTTTCAGTTCCTGTGAAGCACGTAAAGGGTTAATAAACTTCTTGAATGTGGTTTTGAGAACCTTGAGGGGTGTAGTTTTTAGAATGGTGTCACACTTTGTTATTTTCTATCATATAGACCCCTCAAAATGACTTCAAATGTGATGTGGTCCCTAAAAAAATGGTGTTGTAAAAATGAGAAATTGCTGGTCAACTTTTAACCCTTATAACTCCCTAACAAAAAAAAATTTTGTTTCCAAAATTGTGCTGATGTAAAGTAGACATGTGGGAAATGTTATTTATTAACTATTTTTTGTTACATATCTCTCTGATTTAAGGGCATAAAAATACAAAGTTTGAAAATTGCAAAATTTTAAAAATTTTCGCCATATTTCCGTTTTTTTCATAAATAATCGCAAGTAATATCGAAGAAATGTTACCACTAACATGAAGTACAATATGTCACGAAAAAACAGTCTCAGAATCAGCGGGATCCGTTGAAGCGTTCCAGAGTTATAACCTCATAAAGTGACAGTGGTCAGAATTGCAAAAATTGGCTCGGTCATTAAGTACCAAATTGGCTCTGTCACTAAAGGGTTAATGAATCACAGTCATTCATAGAGTATTATGTACTTTCTGTTACATTTTAGTGGTATAAAGCACTCCAAAAAAGAGTTGAAAAATATTTCTGGAGTCAATTAGTCATCCATACTGTATTATGTGCTTTTTGTTACATTTCTGTGGTATATAACACTACAAAAAAGGGTTGACATATTTTTCTTTATTCAATGCTTTATCCATAGAGTATTACATGCTTTCTGTTCCATGCTGCTTTTCTTCTATTCAGCACTTTTTCCATCCATTTCAACATTTTCACTTCACCCAGACCTCCATGTAGGGTCTGCTAGAAAAATGCTCAAATTTCCCATTTACTTCCTTTATTCTAATTACTTGAAAGGAGCATTTAAGCATTAGGAATTGGTTGGTTTGAATAACGAGCACCGGAGCATTTTATTGCTGGCTCATCTCTAATTTTGAACCTAGGGTCTACTGGTTCAATGCCAATTTAATTTGTTAAACATCACTCATTTGTTCGTGCAGTCTTCCGCATAGATAACACAACTCTACTGTTACAGAAATGACAGCCCATGGATGGGCGCATGTGATCAACTGAGAAACACTCCACATGGGAAAGCAGTTTTTCCTGTTAGAGGAGGTTGGTGTACAGATCTGGTCACATGCTCATCTTTAACTGTCATGCAGCATTTTAATGCTATTTACCTACAGATTAACCCTATATCTCCAAGTAAATACAGTGGCTTGAAAAAGTATTCACCCCCTTGCCTTTGTACTTACTTCTTTGTCACACTTCAACTGTGTTTAAATATTTTTGTAATTTGATTTGTGTGTGGTGGATCAGCACTAAATAGTCCAAGTTGGTGAAGTAAAATGAGAAAAATGTAGGCAGAAATTAAATTTATGGGATCAAATAACTAAAAATTGGCATGTGCTTAAGTATTACCCCTTTTGCTATGAAGCCCCTAAATATTTCTGGTACTTGCAAATGCCTTCATAAATCATATTCTCTGATGATCCCCCGAAGCACCATCAAATTCATTATCATCAAATGTAAAAAACATGGTACCAAAGCAAACCTGCCAAAAGAGGGCCGCTCATCAGAACTCTCAGCCCAAGCAATAAGGGTATTAATCATAGAGGCAGCACAAAGACCAAAGATAAACATGAAGGAGCTGCAGAGTTCCCAAGCAGAGACTGGAGCATCCGTCCATACGACCACAATAAGCTGAACACTTCATAAAGACGGTCTTTATGGATGAATGGGTAGAAAAAAGTCTCTTTACTTACAAAGAAAAATTGTATGGCTCATTTTGAGTTTGCCAAATGATATGTTTGAGAGTTCCCAAAATGTATGGAAGAAGGTGCTGTGGTCAGATGAAACCAAACGTTAACTTTTGGCCACCAAGATAAACGTTACAATGGGGGAAATAAGTATTTGATCCCTTGCTGATTTTGTAAGATTGCCCACTGACAAAGACATGAGTCTCTAATTTTAAGGGTAGGTTAATTTTAACATTGAGAAATAGAATATAAAAAATAAAATACAGAAAATCACATTGTATAAAATATATAAATTTATTTGCATTTTTGCAGGGAGAAATAGTTACCGTATATACTCGAGTATAAGCTGAGATTTTCAGCCCACTTTTTTGAGCTGAAAGCTTATACTCAAGTCATACCCAGGGGTCGGCAGGGGAGGGGGAGCGGGGGCTGTCTAATTATACTCACCTACTCCTGGCGTGGTCCCTGCAGGTCCCTGGCTTCCCCGGCGCCGGCAGCTTCTTCCTGTACTGAGCCGTCACATGGTACCCATGTCTGTATGGGGCATCTTATAGGGCCATAATCAAGGTTTGTGCAGCATTATATTGGGCAAATGTGTATATGGAGCATCTAATGGGGCCATTATTAACCTTTATGTACGATTATATGGGGCATATTTTAATACGGAACATCTTATGAGGTCCATCATAAACTTTATGGAGCATTATATGGGGCTCCTGATTCAATATGGATATTCAAAAACACTTAACCTACTGATGTCTCAATTAATTTTACTTTTATTTGTATCTATTTTTACTTTTGACATTTACAGGTAGCTGCTGCATTTCCCACCCTAGGCTTATACTCGCATCATTAAGTTTCCCACTTTTTTGGGGGTCAAAATTAGGGGGGTCGGCTTATACTCGAGTTGGCTTATACTCAAGTATATACGGTACTTGATCCCTGTGCCCTTAGCAGAGAAACACCACCAAAACATAATGTTTCCTCCTCCAGGCTTGACAGTGGGGATGGTGTTCTTTGGTTCATAGGCAGCATTTCTCTTCCTCCAAACACAGCGAGTTGACTTAATGCCAAGGACCTCAATTTTTGTCTCATCTGACCACAGCTCCTTCTCCCAATCACTCACACAATTACCAGGTGCTCATTGGCAAACTTCAGATGGGCCTGCACATGTGCTTTCTTGAGCAGGGGGACCTTGCGGGCACTGCAGGATTTTAAAACTTTTTGGCATAATATGTTACCAATGGTTTACTTGGTGACTGTGGGCCCAGCTGCCTTGAGATCATTAGCAAGTTCCCCCTGTGTAGTTTTTAGGCTGATCTCTCACCTTCCACATGATCAAGGATACCCCATGAGGTGAGATTTTGCATGGTTCCCCAGATCGATGTCAATTGACAGTCATTTTGTATTTCTTCCATTTTCTTACTATTGCACCAACAGTTGTCGCCTTCTCACCCAGCATCTTACTTATGGTTTTGTAGCCCATTCCAGCTATGTGCAGGTTTATGATCTTGTCTCTGACATCCTTATAAAGCTTTTTGGTCTTGCCAATGTTGTAGAGTTTAGAGTCTGACTGATTAAATGAGTCTGTTGACAGGAGTCTTTTATAAAGGTGATTGTGTAAGACAGCTGTCTTTAATGCAGGTAACGAATTGATTAGGAGCGTCTAACTGGACTGAAGGAGCCAGCACTCTTAATGTTTGGTAGGAGATCAAATACTTATTTCTCACTGCAAAATGCAAATAAATTTATGTACTTTATAGAATGTGATTTTCCGGATTTTGTTTTTGATATTCTATCTTTCAATGTTAAAATTAACGTACCCTTAAAATTATACACTGTTCATGTCTTTGTCAGTGGACAAACTTACAAAATCAGCAAGGGATCAAATACTTATTTCCCCACTCTATGTCAGGCACCAAACAAACACAGCTCATGACCCAAAGAATACCATCCACATGTGAAACATGGTGGTGGCAGCATCTTGCTTTGGGGACCTTTTTCAGCAGCAAGAACAGGGAAGATGAATGGTGCAAAATACAGGGATATTCTTGAACAAAATCTGTTTCAGACTGTCAGTGATTTGAGATTGGAATAGAGTTCACCGTCCAACAAGAGAATGACCCAGAGCATATTGCTAAAGCAGCGCTCAAGTGGTTTAAGTGGAAACATGTAAATGTTTTGGAGTAGCCTAGTCAAAGCCCAGACCTTAATCCAATTGAGAACCTGTGGTCAGACTTGAAGATTGCTGTTCACCAGAGGAAACCATCTAACTTAAACGAGAAGGTTTGACTTGCGTAAACAGCAAAAATCCCAGTGGCAAGATGTGGAAAGCTCATAGAGACTTATCCAAAGAGACTTGCAGCTGTAATTGCCATAAAAGGAGGCTCTACAAAGTACTGACATTAGGGGGGGTGAATAGTTATGTACACTGAAGTTTTCAGTTATTTTGTCATATTGCTTCACAATAAAAAGAAAACTAAATGTTCACAGTTGCAGGCATGTTCTTTACACGAACTGATGTATACCCTAATAAAACCCAGTGAAAAGCCAGGTTGTATGAAAAAAAGTGGTTTGGTACCATGTTAGCTAGTAGATAAAAAGATATAGAGCAGGGGTGTCAAACTGCATTCCTCGAGGGCTGCAAACAGGTCATGTTTTCAGGATTTCCTTGTACTGCACAGGTGATAATTTAATCACCTAAACACATAATGATTACAGCACCTTATGCAACGCTAAGGAAATCTTGAAAACACGCATGGTTTGCGGCCCTCGAGGAATGCAGTTTGACACCCCTGATATAGAGTGCTCTCAGTGGGAGAAACAAAATAGGAATCTTATGGGTGTGATAACTTTTAATGGCTAACAAAATATAGTGAATGATGTTACAAAGCAAGACTTTGGTTGCCTAGCAACCCGGCAACCCCCACATGCACTTATGCTGGCTAAAAGATGTAAATCATTCAACTGCAGCAAGAAAAACTAAATCTCCGAGCACTAAAAAATACTCGGAGGACCCCCGAGCATGCTCGAGATATCTCGAGTAACGAGTATATTCACTCATCACTAGTAGTATCGTCAGAAAAGGTCTGACTCACAGTTCAAATTTCAATTCACTCCAAAGGTACTTGATGGGGTTTAAGCCAGGATTCTGTTCAGGCTCCTTACCCAGGTTCCTTTACACCCGTCTTGTTTAACCATGCTTTTTGGATCTTGCTTTTGTGTGACATAGCACAATTATGCTGGAATAAGAAAGATCCTTCTGTACAAAGTTGGCTGTATTCAATTGGCTAAATTGTGTTTGCATGCTGTAGTTTGAACATAGCCCATCACTGAAAATCAGGTCATAGAGTCCATACCTTTAAATGCGTTCATTATCCCACTGCCCTCCAGTCACTTCATAGTATTTCCTGAGCATCCACCAAACAAAGAGAGGTTTATCCATTTGACTGCCAGATATGGGACTGGATTTGCACATAGCAACCAAGGTTATTATGGGAATGGGTTAACTGTAGTGTTGAGCATTCCGATACCGCAAGTATCGGGTATCGGCCGATACTTGCGGTATCGGAATTCCGATACCGAGATCCGATACTTTTGTGGTATCGGGTATCGGTATCGGATCCATAGGGATGTGTAAAATAAAGAATTCAAATAAAAAATATTGATATATTCACCTCTCCGGTGGCCCCTGGACATCACGCTGGTAACCGGCAGGCTTCTGTGTTTAAAATGAGCGCCTTTAGGACCTGCGAATGACGTCGCGGCTTCTGATTGGTCGCGTGCCGCTCATATGACCAGAAGCCGCGACGTCATTCTCATTCACTAAACTCCTAATTCTAGGAATTAAGGAACTGCGAATGACGTCGCGGCTTGATGAGCGGCACGCGACCAATCAGAAGCCGCGACGTCATTCGCAGGTCCTAAAGGCGCTCATTTTAAACACAGAAGCCTGCCGGTTACCAGCGTGATGTTCAGGGGCCGCCGGAGAGGTGAATATATCAATATTTTTTATTTTAATTCTTTATTTTACACATCCCTATGGATCCCAGGGCCTGAAGGAGAGTTTCCTCTCCTTCGGACCCTGGGAACCATCAGGATACCTTCCGATACTTGGTGTGCCCTTGACTTGTATTGGTATCGGATATCGGTATCGGCGATATCCGATATTTTTCGGGTATCGGCCGATACTATCCGATACCGATACTTTCAAGTATCGGACGGTATCGCTCAACACTAGTTAACTGTAGTATGAAGACAGGTTATCAAACTTAGGGTTATTCAGTTTGGAAAAGCGAAGGCTTAGGGGTAATCTTTTACAATGAATAAATATATGATAGGACAGTGGAGAGAACGTTTTAATGAGCTTACGCATGCAATGGTAACAAGGGGGCATCCTCTAAGTCTAGAGGAAAGAAGGATTAATCACAGATGCAGATTATTTACTGTAAGAGCAGTGAGACTATAGCATTCTTTTCCATATGATGAAGTAATGAAACAAAAAAACTTAGCCAGAGCACAAACTCATGATCGAAATTGTTAGCACTAATGAAATTATTCCTGATATTGAAGAATTTCTATTAGAAAACTATTGCAATTACAATAAACGCATATTTCCTTTGCATTTGTTGGAACAACTCCCCCCCCCCAAAAAAAAAAAAAGAAAAAAACAGAAAAAAGGCAAATTGGACAACATTTTACACAAAAGCCCAAAAAAGGCTGGCCATAATTATTGGCACTGTCAACTTAATATTTGGTTACACACCCTTTGGAATAAATAACTGCAATCAGTCACTTACTATTACCATCAACAAGTGTGTTACATCTCTCAACTGGAATTGTGTACCACTTTTCTCTTGCAAACTGCTCCAGATCTCTCGTATTTGTAGGGTGCCTTCTCCCAACAGCAATTTTAATATCTCTACACAGTTGTTTAATGGGATTTAAATCAAGACTCATTGCTGACAACTTCCGAATTATCGAGCACTTTGTTTCCATCTATTTCTGGGTGATTCTTGTAGTATGGTTGGGGTCATTGTCCTGCTGGAAGACCCATGACCTAGAATGCAAAACCAAGCTTTTTGACACTGGGAAGTACATTGGTATCTAAAATCCTTTGGTAATCTTCAGATTTCATGGTTCCTTGCACACAGTCAAGGCACCCAGTGCCAGAGGCAGCCATAAAACCCGAAACCATCTTTGAAACTAAATCTTATTTGACTGAAGGTACTGTGTTCTTTTCTTTGTAGGCCTAACTCTGTTTTTGTAAAAAAAAAAAAGTAGAATGATGTGCTTTACCAAAAAGCTCTATCTTGGTTTCATCTGTCCAAAAGGCGCTTTTCCAAAAGAATTTTGGCTTACTCATGTTCATTTTGTCAAACTGCAATCTGCCTTTTTTATGTCTGTGTGTCAGCAGTGGGGTCCTCCTCGGTCTCCTGCCATAGCGTTTAATTTCATTCAAATGTCGGATAATTTGAGCTGACAGTGATAAACCCTGAGCATGCAGGACAGCTTAAATTTCTTTGGAATTTGATTGGGGCCGCTTAACCATCATCCAGACTATAATGCATCGCAAGCTCTCATTAAATTTTCTCTGCTGTCCACGTCCAGGGAGACCCGCTACAGTGCCTTGGGATATCAACTTCTTGATTATGCTGAGCAAAGGACCATCAAGATCTCTGGAAATGGATTTGTAGCATTCAGAGTGTTTATAATTTTGGTTCTCAAGTCCTCAGACAGTTTTCTTCTCTTCTAGCTGTTCTCTATATATAGTGTTTCACACACAGAAGTACAATGCAAACAATGAGTCAACTTCTCCCCTTTTTATCTGGTATCAGGTGTGATTTTCATATTGCCCACACCTGTTACTTTCTACAGGTGAGTTTGAATGAGCATCACATGCTTGAAACAGAGTTGTTTACCCAAAATCTTGAAACGGTGTCAACAATTCTGATCAGCCCTTTTTATAGTTTGTGTGAAATTATGTCCACTTTGCCTTTTTTCCTGTTTTGTTGTGTTATTTCAATACATACAAAGGAAATAAACGCTTGAATAACAAAGCATGTACAATTGCAATAATTTTCTAGGAGAAAAACTTAATTTTCTGGAACAAAAACCAAGGGTGCAAACACTTTCGGCCATGACTGTATAATGGTATAAGTGCAATGCATAGGTGTACATTCACACTGCAGGCACTCATAAACAGAACCTAAAATAAAAACAGTCTGAGGAAATATCCTGCAGTGATGATATTGTAATTAGAGATGGGCTAACCCAAACAGTAAATTTCAGCTTCCGTGCCGAACACCTACTGTTCGGGCATGGACTCCAAACTCAAACTTTTTTAAACTGTTAAGCTGAACATGCTGAACTCAAACATACAGGGGTTCGCCCATCTCTAATTTTAATGTTTGATAGTATTATTTTTTACTGTATTCATTTATAAAAGGCTATCTCTATAGCTTAAAAGGTGCAAATGAATTTAGTTTGACCGACACCACCATTGTAAGTCTACAGAGTTCGCTTGACTATTGTCTTCATTGTATGCACTTCGTTGCATCCTCTGCCTCACTGGATTAAGGTACCTTCACACTCAGCAAATTTATAATGAGAACGACAACGATCCGTGACGTTGCAGCGTCCTGGATAGCGATCTCGTTGTGTTTGACACGCAGCAGCGATCAGGATCCCGCTGTGCCTTCGCTGGTCGGAGCTAGAAGTCCAGAACTTTATTTGGTCGTCAGCTAGGCGTGTATGGTCATATTTGACAGCAAAAGCAACGATGCCTACAATGTTTTTACATGGAGCTAACAACCAGCGAGAACGATAAGTGAGTCGCCGTTACGTCACTGGATCGCTCCTGCATCTCTCTGGTGTTGCCGTGTTTGACGTTTCTACACCGACCTAAATAGCGACGCTGCAGCGATCGGCTCGTTGTCTATATCGCTGCAGCGTCGCTGAGTGTGACGATACCTTTACTCATTGGATTGGGTTTTTTCTTTTCATCATTTGTTGGCTTTAGAAATATTACAATGGCCTCATGCCTCTTTTCCTTCTTTTTTTCTACAGAGATAATCAATCAACCATAGGCTCTGTAATGAGTGTGGGAAAATCGGAGAGTATCCGATCCTGGGGTGGATCATCAGCTAGCTGGGCATCACCAACTGGTGGAAGTGTTTGTGGGCGCCAGTCAACACAATCAACATCTGATATACTCAGCATTCACAGTTTAAGGTAATCAATTTTGTCATACTGGTTTAAAAGCTTTTATTTTATACTGTTGTATTATACACATTTATGAGGAAACAGAAGAAACACACAATATACATAGATCAAGTTATACTTTTTTAAGTTGCAATCACCACTATCTCTATTTTTTGTTGCTCCATTGTATTTCATTAAGTTTGTTCACAAGATGTGAGAGTATATAAGGTGTCAGGGTATGTAGTAATTGGATAAGTAGATTGGTCATACAAAACATTTTATTCCTGCTATAATAAATAAATCTGTACTGCATACAACCTATTATACGCTACTAAAATCAAACGTTACATAAATCAAGTAAATGGAAATGGTAAATATGAGCGTTGTATGGGATATTTTCACTAGCTACCAGATACTAGAAGAATGCTAGGCAATGACAAAGGAAAGATTGTTCCCAGCCTTAATGTATTTCTCGTGTCATCTTTGAAATGATTAAGGTATTTTATGCACTGTAATCGATATTGTGATTAATAACTGCAATCATTAAAATCACAGAATTTTCTTTATGATGAGAAATGTACTTTTTTTCCATAATCACTTCTCTCAAGAAGTTCTTGTGCATGAAGTATATCCAAGACTTTGCTACACATAAAATGACTCTGTGCTTGAAGATCAGTGAAAGGTGAACAGTGTTGGATGCATTCATGATGGCCCTACACTTTTATTGTTAGGAAATCATCATAAATAGCCATCCTCTGCAAAGAAATCAAGAGAAGTCATGTGCAAGCTCAGAGTTATTTCTCAGGGAAAATGATTTGTGAGGCTTGAAATGCAATTTCCCTGTTTAGACTTTAAGACTTTGTTGACAAATGTCTGATGATGCCATGAACAGAAAAGTATCTAAACTGAAACTTTACAAGTTTTTTTTTCCTTTTTACTATCAGTCAGAACCAACATGACATACACAGCTTCAAGTATTTTGCAAGCACCTAAATGTGGCTTTTAACTCCAATGAGATACATACTTGTAGGAATACATTTTATGAGTGTCGAATAGTGGAATAAAGCTAGAGGTAAAGAGATCAAAGTTTTTTGTTTATTCTTCACATATACAGTACTTTTATTTTGAGACAAAACCCCATAAAAATAAGTAACTTATACTTGCACCCCCTACCGTAGTCTGGTCCATTGGCTGAGACAGTTTAGTTTGTCTACATTGGCATAGCAGAGATTGATTGATGGTTGAACAAATGTTGAGCAATTCATAGTCTGGTGAACAATTTTTTCACAGATGAAGCCATGCACATTTTAGCCCATATTGGCAGTCACAATAGTTGAAACTACCGATACATTTTCAATGTCAGTGGGAAACGGACAGCCAAACACTGTAGGAAAGTTCAGAGATATTCATCGAAGACAGATATTTTAGTCTGTAGAGAGTATGTGATTTTTTAAGAACGACTTAGGGTATTTCCATTTGATGACCATCTGTCATAGTTCTGTTATAACTTATAACGATGCTTCATTGATAAGTTTCTTCTGACAGCTCTTGTTACTGTATTCTAGCGATCTGCTAACCTAGTTCTGCTAGATATAAGCAAATCTTTTGAAATTCAATTTAGCCAGCTATGCCATATTTAGAAAAAAAATTGTGGAGGATTGATTCTCAAATATTGCAAAGCTTCCAAATTCCCTGAAAGATACAGTATGTATAAAACTATGATGGCCTCCTATGGCCATGTTCAGCCCCTTTCAAGTTCTTTAAAGCAAATACAGCCTTAGTAATGTCAAAGTGACTTTAACAATTAAGGCTGTGGGTAAACAAATGCAAACCATTCTTTACCGGTGTGCTGTTACAAACTGTCTGTACAATTCACTTAGTATTTTATGATTTTCTTTTCTGTTCTCCAATTCCAATATTGTGAACTCTGATGTCCTCTCACTATTAAGAGTCCTTCCAAAATAGCTGCTGCATTCCTGCCTAAGCTTTTATACAGGAATATGATGTGATATGTGAAAGACTTCTTGCTGAAGTGTGTCTAGTTGCATCTGAGGTTATGTCTCTGCCTGATGCAATCATTTGCATTGTCTAAAATGGTGGTAGGCATTGTTAGTGAATTGTGTGAAATGAAATGTAAATTGTTCAAATTCACTGAGTCGAGTGAATTTCCCAACATTTGTCACAATTCTGTCCACATTGTATCAAATTGCTCATTTCTAGTTGTTATGGATCTGCAACACAGGACTAAGGTAGAAGGGGGAAAACTGACCCTGCACTATGACTAGGCTGAAACCCTACGATGGAGGTTAATCTCAAGTGAAGACCTATAGATAAGGGGAAGGGGTACCCTAAAAGAACTAAGGACTGGGTACAAAAACGGGTCACCTCCTAGTAGAAAACACAGAGAAGGCTGCAGAAACTAATAGAAAACAGAAACTAAGGCTAGCAGAACCAAAGGTACCAGTAATGCACAATTAGCACACACAGAACACTTAGCAAAGCACCAAGCTAGAGCTCAAGCAGATTAACACTGTTGTCCAGCAAGGACTGGGAGGCAGGTGCTGGTTAATAAAGAGTGAAGCAAACACCAGACCCAAGACAAACCCAGCACCAGAGGAAAAAGACCAGCAGCCATAACTCCACAAGAAAATGGTGGATAGTAGCAAACTAAACAGATTCTAACAGTACCTCCCCTTTAACGAGGATCCCCCGGATCCTCTAGGCCAGGCCTTATTCAGAAATCTCCTGTGAAAAGCCTTAATTAACCTTGAGGCTGAGACATCTACAGCTTTCACCCAGAAATTGTCCTCGGACCAAAATTCTTCCAGGACACATAATACTGTAACCCTCCTGTATGCCACCTGGAATCAAGAATGCGTGAAATCTCAAACTCGCATTGCTCATCAATTGGAGGAGCAGACGGCATAGCCACCTTATCTGGCATGTCAACCTTCTTCAGCAAAGATTCATGAAAAACTGAATTAATTTTCCAGGACAAAGGAATGTCTAATCTCACTGCTTCTGAATTAACAATGTGAACCACTTTGAAAGGTCCTGCAAACTTCGTCCTCAACTTTTTAGAAGGCATCTTCAAACGCAGATTCCTAGAGGACAACCAAACCATGTCCCCAACAACAAACCTCACCTCCCTTCCACTCTTGTCAAAACATTTCTTAGACCTTCTATTAGCCTGTTTAAGATTATGGTGCACACTCGTCCAAACCCTTTCCAAATTTCCAGAAAAACACTCCTCCTCAGGCACCGCCACCTTAATCCTAGAAAAAGGACCAAAAGATGGATTCTTTCCAGTACAACAAAAGAAAGGAGAACACTCAGCCGAATAAGACGTAGGATTATTGAGAGCAAACTCAGCTAATGGTAAATATTCCGACCACATCTCCTGATTGTCCACTACAAAACATCTCAAAAACTGCTTAATGTCCTGGTTATTCCTCTCGATCTATCCATGGGACTGCGGATGATAGCCCAATGAAAATGACAAATGAATCTTAAGTCTGTCACAAAAGGCATGCCAAAAGTGAGCCACAAACTGTGGTCCCCTATCGGAGACAATGTCGGTGGGAACACCATGGAGTCTGACAATCTCTTTCACAAATGCCCTGGCAAGTGTCTTAGCGCAGGGTAATATATTGAATGGGACCAGATGACACATCTTACTAAACAAGTACACAACGACCCAGATAACAGAAAAACCCTCAGAGACTGGCATGTCGGTGATAAAATCCATTGCAAGATGCGTCCATGGAGAACTAGGAACCCCTAATGGGCAAAGCAACCCTGGCACCGAAGCATGAGAAGCCTTAGACCTAGCTCACATGGTACACTGACGCACCCACTTGACAATTTCTCTTAGTCACCCCAGCCACCAGAAACTCCGACTGATCAACTTTCTTGTTTCGACAATCCCTGGATGACCCGCCAAACAAGACTCATGACATTCCATAAACAAACCTCTCCTCAGGGCTTCAGGCACAAATAATTTCCCATACGAAGTGTTGGTGCCATATCCTGAGCTTTAAGAATGCTATTTTCCAACTCAGAACCCAATGCTGCCATGACCACCCCTCTCTGCAGAATAGATTCTTCCTTCTCAGTATTAACCGCTGGGGAGAAACTTTGAGACAAAGCATCAGCTTTAACATTTTTTTGTCCCAGGGATATATGTCACAGAGAAATGGAACCGGGCAACAAACAATGCCCACCAAGCTTGACGGGCATTCAAATGTTTAGCAGCATCCTGGTAAATCAGGTTCTTATGATCAGTAAAGACTTGTATAGGATGTCTAGCGCCCTCCAAAAAATGTCACCAATGCTCAAACGCAAGTTTAATAGCCAGCAATTCTCAGTTCCCAACATCATAGCTGAGCTCCGCCTCTGAAATTTTTTTAGAAAAGAAAGCTCAGGGATGCACCCCATCCTCCCCCTCCTGGGATAGAACAGCCCCCACTCCTACTGATGAGGCATCCAGCTCTACCAGAAAGGGCTTAGTCTCATCTGTCTGGATCAAAACAGGAGCAGAGCTAAACCTTTCCTTGAGATGCTCAAATGCCTTAATAGCCTCAGGGGACCATTTGGACAGTATTGGAACCCTTCCTAGTAAGATCAGTAAGGGGTTTTGCAATAACAGAAAAATTCTTTATGAATTTTCTATAATAATTAGCAAACCCCCAAAATCTCTGAATCGACTTCAAGCATTCAGGTCTAGGCCGCTCCAATACCGCCTGAACCTTTACCGGGTCCATCTCAAAACCATCACTGGAAACAAAGTGTTAGGGCTGGCGGAACGCACCGAGTAAATAGTGAGATGTTATTTGGTGCGTTTGCAGCCCGGGGTCCACCGTGCAGGAGAGAACCTGCTGCTGGCAAATGGCGGCCCTATATGGTGGTAGAAGTGAACTCTGTTACTTCACAGAGTCGCCTAAAGAAAGCACTGTGTCCTGTTTAACTCACAGGAGTACACAGCAACTGCCGAGCAGATAGCAGTTTGTGGTTACGCAATCAAAGAGGCAATCATACAATCTCCTCACCGGAGGAGCCGGTATTCTAGGGGCTTATTTCAGCCGCGTCCCTTAGAACATATACACGTAACCACACTGGCGCAAAGCACATAACTTAGATTTGATACTAGCGCATAAGCGTGCGGTCATGCAAACCTTTTATAGCTGCAGCAAGTACAGGACCTTCCCAGAAGGATGAATGGGAGACTGCCACAGAAGTTGAGCACCTTCAGGACCTTCTTGGAGGACCAATGGGATTTGCTGCAGTGTCTAAGCATGTGACCCTTGATCTCCAACGAGAGATCTTACCCTGGGCATGCTCAGAAGGGGAGATTTAGTACTTAGTCCCAAAAACGTCTGCTTGCCGCTGCCCAGTACTGGCCACAATGGCAGAAGCTGGAAAGGCAGCAATAACCCTTTGCACAGAGTCAGACTGAGCGAGATGATGGGACCGACATCTCCGCTGAGCAGGTTCCACTGTGGCAGGAGAAGAATGGGAGACCACAGTGGAGATGGCCCAAGATTCCCCCTGTGCAGAGGCGGGAGCTCAAGCCCTAACACAAAGTCCCCTAAAAAACTAATTTTCTGTACCGCAAACTCGCATTTCTCCAATTTAGCAAAGAGTGTGTTTTCTCTTAGAATCTGCAGAACCTCACGAACTCTCTGCCAATGCGACTCCAGATCTGGCGAATAGATCAAAATATCATCCAAATAAACAATCATACTCCTACCGATCAACGGCCTTAGGATGTCGTTAAGGCATAACTAGACACTCAAAATGACCTTCCAGGGTATTAAAGGTTGTCTTCCATTCATCACCTTCGTTAACCCCCAGCAAATTATATGCCCCACGGAGATTGATCTTAGAGAACCACTTGGCTCCAACTAATTGGCGAAACAAATCCAGAATTAGCAGCAAGGGGTAAGGATTGTGCACAGTGATCTTATTAATCTCCCTGAAATCCAGACATGGCCTAACACCCCCATCTTTTTTTGGACAAAAAAGAACCCCACTGCCACAGGGGACTTAGAGGGTCTTATATGACCTGCAGCAAGACTAGTCTCTGCAGGTATTCCTTTAAGGGCTCCCTCTCGGGAATCGTCAGCTTAAATAAATGACTCTTAGGTAGAGTAGCACCTGGGACAAACTCAGCGTAATCGTAATCTCTATGAGGAGGGAGAGCTTGTGACTCCACTTCTGAAAAGACTTTCCAGAATTTCTGAATAGCTTCAGGTAGCTCTTTTTTCTCAACAGCAGCAATGTGTACATCACAATATTTCCCATAACACTCCTGACCCCAGGATCTTATCGAACTTGACAACTAGTCCAGTACAGGATTGTGCATTTTTAACCAGGATAACCCCAGGACAACTGGAAAAGGCAATTTATCAAGTACAAACAAATCTAAAGATTCCTGGTGTTCCATATTCACAATGAGTGGAAACCCGATGACCTTTCGAGAAACACACCCATGCTCTAGAGAAGTGTTATCAATCACCACTACAGGAAAAGGGCATGATAAAGGTTCAGAATCAATCTTATACTTGGCTAGAAATTGTTGATCAATCAAATTAAGTGCAGAACCTCAGTCCACCATCACTTGAAAATCAATCGAATGACCACAACAGGTAGAACTACCAGAAAAAAAAACTCCTGCTGACCATAAAAATGAAATACGAAAGGAAGGGTTATTCTGATTGATCTTTTTTCTCTTTTCCTTGTCTATGCATCCTTCACATTGCTTAATAAAATGGTCAGCCTTACCACAATAAAGACATAGCCCCTCTGAGAATTTTCTCTGCCTTTCCTGGGAAAGAGAGGACATTGCCCCAAGTTGCATCGGCTCCCCACAGTCAACGGGGCTCTCCAGCAAAATTGAAACCTCCTCATTCTGTCTACTTTTTAATCTTCTATCCACCCGGATAGCTAATTGCATAGCAGCCTCAAGCATAGCAGGTGCAGGATATGCAATGAGCAAATCTTTAACTCTGTCATTCAAACCTGCTAAAAACTGACTCTGCAGACCATCGTCTGAACTGGGTACAATATCTCTCAGCGTCGCCAGAACCCTGCTTCAGCCGCCTGAGTTCTGCCTCGGCTGTAGTGACCTGATCAGGATCATCATATAACACCCCCATAGCAAAAAAAACGTTTCTGCAGATATCAAACTAGTGTCATCCGGACGCAATGAAAATGCCCAAACTTGGGGCTCACCTTGCAATAATGACATAATAATCCCCTCATGCTGTAATTCAACCCCTGAAGACCTGGGTCTAAGCCGAAAATAAAGTAAACATGCATTTTAAAACGAAAAAAATTCCTGCCGTTTAACAGAGAATCATTCAGGCAAACCCACCTTAGGTTCTTCAAAGCGTATTCCAGGGCAATTACTCACGTGCCGCTGTAAGCTGGCAGCTTCCAACATTAACCCTTGCAGACACTGAGCAAGATCTTGAACACTGTTCATGTTGCAGAAATCCGGGAGTTTTTTTTTTTTTTTTATACTCCTTTCTGGCTAGACAATCTGTTATGGATCTGCAACACAGGACTAAGGTAGAAGGGGAAAAACTGACCCTGCACTATGACTAGGCTGAAACCCTACGATGGAGTGGGCAACCCATTCCTTGCGAATAGACCCTCCGACGATCCTAGGTTAATCTCAAGCGAAGACCTATAGTTAAAGGGAAGGGGTACCCTAAAAGAACTAATGACTGGGTACAAAAACGGGTCACCTCCTAGTAGAAAACACAGAGAAGGCTGCAGAAACTAATAGAAAACAGAAACTAAGGCTAGCAGAACCAAAGGTACCAGTAATGCACAAATAACACACACAGAACACTAAGCAAAGCACCAAGCTAGAGCTCAAGCAGATTAACACTGTTGTCCAGCAAGGACTGGGAGGCAGGTGCTGGTTAAAAAAGAGTGAAGCAAACACCTGACCCAAGACAAACCCAGCACCAGAGGAAAAAGACCAGCAGCCGGAACTCCACAAGAAAATGGCAGATAGTAACAAATTAAACAGATTCCAACACTAGTACCTGTTTAATCCCTTAATGACCTTTGACGTGTTATTTCCATCATAGCTCACAACCACCTCTGTGTTGCGATGAACCCGCACCTTTTTTGGTACATGATAGCTGACCTGATAAGCTGTCATGTGCCCCTACCAGTTGTGGGTGGAATCACGATCCACCTGTGAGTGTTAACTAGTTAAAGGGAACCGTTCACCTGAATTTGGCGGGACCAGTTTTTTGTCATATGGGTGGAGTTTTCTGGTGTTTGATTCACCCTTTCCTTACCTGCTGGCTGCATGCTGGCCGCAATATTGGATTGAAGTTCATTCTATGTCCTCCGTAGTACACACCTGCGCAAGGCAAAACACACACACACACACACAGTATACGCCGTATGCACCACACACACTGTATATGCTGTACGCACCACGCACAGACACACACACACGCTGTATATGCTGTACACACCACACTCACTCACACACACACACACACTGTATGCGCCGTACACAGCCTCTTGTGTGGTACCACCAGCGGAACAACATCGCGAACATTGTCATGATTCCAATGGCAGGGAATCACAAAAGGACAAGCACCAACGAGCTCTAGGGTGATGGAACCTGAGCTGACCGCGACCCTAAACCTGAACACACAAATAACAATAGCCGGGGAACGTGCCTACGTTGATCCTAGACGTCTCTCACCAGCCGAAGATCTAACTTCCCCTATTAGAAGAAACACAGACCTCTCTTGCCTCCAGAGAAATACCCCACAGAAATAGTAGCCCCCCACATATAATGACGGTGAAATGAGAGGAAGGCACATACACAGTATGAAAACAGATTCAGCAAAATGAGGCCTGCTAAAACTAGATAGCAGAGGATACAAAAGTAAACTGCGTGGTCAGCAAAAAACCCTTCAAAAAACCATCCTGTAATTACTTGAACTCATGTTCCAACTCATGGAACATGAGGAGCAATTACAGCCCACTAAAGCAACCAGCAGCAAAGAGACAATTATATGCAAGCTGGACAAGACAAAAATAAAGCAAAACGTGGAACAAGAAAATCAAAACTTAGCTTGTCCTGAAGATTACTGAAGCCAGAAGCTGAGGTAACAAAACACTCTGATAACCTTGATAGCCGGAGGGGAAATGACAAGAAAGCCCGGTTAAATAGGAAACTCCCAAATCCTAATAGAACAGGTGGACACCAGAGACAGCAGAACACAAATCACCCAGTACCATCAGTAACCACCAGAGGGAGTCCAAAAACAGAACTCACAACAGTACCCCCCCCCTTGAGGAGGGGTCACCGAACTCTCACGAGAACCACCAGGGCGACCAGGATGAGCCCTATGAAAAGCGCGGACCAAATCATCAGCATGAACATCAGAGGCAACCACCCAAGAATTATCCTCCTGACCATAACCCTTCCACTTGACCAAATATTGGAGTTTCCGTCTGGAAACACGAGAATCCAAGATCTTCTCCACAACATACTCCAATTCTCCCTCCACCAGCACCGGAGCAGGAGGCTCAAGCGAAGGAACAACAGGTACCTCATACCTCCGCAACAACGACCGATGGAACACATTATGAATAGCAAACGATGCCGGGAGATCCAAACGAAACGACACAGGGTTAAGAATTTCCAAGATCCTATAAGGACCGATGAACCGAGGCTTGAACTTAGGAGAAGAGACCTTCATAGGAACAAAACGAGAAGACAACCACACCAAGTCCCCAACACGAAGTCGAGGACCCACGCGGCGACGGCGATTAGCAAACTGCTGAGCCTTCTCCTGGGACAACTTCAAATTGTCCACCACATGACTCCAAATCCGATGCAACCCATCCACCACCATGTCCACTCCAGGATAATCAGAAGGCTCCACCTGACCAGAGGAAAAACGAGGATGAAACCCCGAATTACAAAAGAAAGGAGAAACCAAGGTAGCAGAACTAGCCCGATTATTAAGGGCAAACTCGGCCAGCGGCAAAAAGGTAACCCAGTCATCCTGATCAGCAGAAACAAAACACCTCAAATAAGTTTCCAAGGTCTGATTAGTTCGCTCCGTCTGGCCATTTGTCTGAGGATGGAATGCAGACGAAAAGGACAAATCAATGCCCATCTTAGCACAGAACGTCCGCCAAAATCTAGACACAAACTGGGATCCCCTGTCAGAAACAATGTTCTCCGGAATCCCATGCAAACGAACCACGTTCTGGAAAAACAGAGGGACCAACTCAGAGGAGGAAGGCAACTTAGGCAAGGGTACAAGATGAACCATTTTAGAAAAGCGGTCACACACAACCCAGATGACAGACATTTTTTGAGAGACAGGGAGATCCGAAATAAAGTCCATGGAAATGTGCGTCCAAGGCCTCTTCGGGATAGGCAAAGGTGACAACAATCTACTGGCTCGAGAACAGCAAGGCTTAGCCCGAGCACAAACCTCACAAGACTGCACAAAAGAACGCACATCCCTCGACAAGGAAGGCCACCAAAAAGACCTGGCCACCAAGTCTCTAGTACCAAATATTCCAGGATGACCTGCCAACGCAGAAGAATGGACCTCGGAGATGACTCTACTGGTCCAACTATCCGGAACAAACAGTCTCTCAGGCGGACAACGATCAGGTTTACCCACCTGAAACTCCTGCAAAGCACGTCGCAAGTCTGGGAAGACGGCCGACAAAATCACCCCATCCCTAAGGATACCAGTGGGCTCAGAATTTCCAGGGGAGTCAGGCACAAAACTCCTAGAAAGAGCATCCGCCTTCACATTCTTTGAACCTGGCAGGTATGAAACCACAAAATTGAAACGAGAGAAAAACAGTGACCAACGAGCCTGTCTAGGATTCAGACGCCTGGCAGACTCAAGGTAAATCAGATTTTTGTGATCAGTCAAGACCACCACACAATGTCTAGCACCCTCCAGCCAATGACGCCACTCCTCAAATGCCCACTTCATGGCCAAAAGTTCCCGATTACCCACATCATAATTCCGCTCAGCGGGCGAAAATTTTCTAGAAAAGAATGCACATGGCTTCATCACCGAGCAATCGGAGCTTCTCTGTGACAAAACCGCCCCCGCTCCAGTCTCGGAAGCATCAACCTCAACTTGGAAAGGAAGCGAAACATCAGGCTGACGCAACACAGGAGCAGAAGAAAACTGGCGTTTAAGTTCCTGAAAGGCCTCCACAGCCGCAGGAGACCAATCAGCAACATCAGCACCCTTCTTAGTCAAATCCGTCAAAGGCTTAACAACACTAGAAAAATTAGTTATAAAACGACAATAGAAATTAGCAAAGCCCAAGAACTTCTGCAGACTCTTAAGAGATGCAGGCTGCGTCCAGTCACAAATAGCCCGAACCTTGACGGGATCTATCTCAATAGTAGAAGGGGAAAAAATATACCCCAAGAAAGAAATCTTCTGGACTCCAAAGAGACACTTTGAGCCCTTTACAAACAAGGAATTAGCCCGCAGGACCTGAAACACCTTCCTGACCTGCTGAACATGAGACTCCCAGTCATCAGAAAAAAACAAAATATCATCCAAATACACAATCATAAATTTATCCAGATATTGACGGAAAATATCGTGCATAAAGGACTGGAAGACTGAAGGAGCATTAGAAAGTCCGAAAGGCATTACCAAATACTCAAAATGGCCCTCAGGCGTATTAAATGCGGTTTTCCACTCATCACCTTGCTTTATTCGTATAAGATTATACGCACCCCGAAGATCAATCTTAGTGAACCATTTAGCCCCCTTAATGCGAGCAAACAAATCAGTCAACAAAGGCAAAGGATACTGATATTTTACGGTAATCTTATTCAAAAGACGATAATCTATACAAGGCCTCAAGGACCCATCTTTTTTGGCCACGAAAAAAAAACCTGCTCCCAAAGGGGACGAAGATGGACGGATATGTCCCTTTTCCAAGGACTCCTTAACATAATCCCGCATAGCAGTATGCTCTGGCACTGACAGATTGAACAAACGACCTTTAGGAAATTTACTACCAGGAATTAAATCTATAGCACAATCGCAATCCCTGTGAGGAGGAAGCGAACTGAGCTTAGGCTCCTCAAAAACATCCCGATAATCAGACAAAAATACAGGAACCTCAGAAAGAGTAGATGAAGCGATAGAAATCGGAGGTGCATCATCATGAACCCCCTGACATCCCCAGCTTAACACAGACATTGTTTTCCAGTCAAGGACTGGATTATGAGTTTGTAACCATGGCAGACCAAGTACTAGAACATCATGTAAATTATACAATACCAGGAAGCGAATCACCTCCTGATGAACGGGAGTCATACGCATGGTCACTTGTGTCCAGTACTGAGGTTTATTCATAGCTAAAGGTGTAGAGTCAATTCCCTTCAAAGGAATAGGGACTTCCAGAGGCTCAAGTCTAAACCCACATCGCTTGGCAAATGACCAATCCATAAGACTCAGGGCAGCGCCTGAATCTACATAGGCATCAACGGAAATGGATGATAATGAGCAAATCAGAGTCACAGACAGAATGAACTTAGACTGTAACGTACTAATGGCAACAGACTTATCAACCTTTTTTGTGCGTTTAGAGCATGCTGATATAACATGAGCTGAATCACCACAATAAAAGCACAACCCATTTTTCCGCCTATAGTTTTGCCGTTCACTTCTAGACTGAACTCTATCACATTGCATTGTCTCAAGTGCCTGTTCAGAAGACACCGCCAAATGGTGCACAGGTTTGCGCTCCCGTAAACGCCGATCAATCTGAATAGCCATAGTCATAGACTCATTCAGACCCGTAGGCGCAGGGAACCCCACCATAACATCTTTAATGGCCTCAGAAAGGCCATCTCTGAACTTTGCAGCCAGGGCGCACTCATTCCACTGAGTAAGCACTGACCATTTCTGAAATTTTTGACAATATATTTCTGCTTCATCTTGCCCCTGAGAGAGAGCTAATAAAGCTTTTTCAGCCTGAATCTCCTGGTTAGGTTCCTGATAGAGCAAACCCAATGCCAGAAAAAATGCATCCACATTAAGCAACGCAGGATCCCCTGGTGCCAATGCAAATGCCCAATTTTGAGGGTCACCCCGCAGGAAAGATATAATAATCTTAACCTGCTGAGCAGGGTCTCCAGAAGAGCGAGATTTCAAAGAAAGGAACAGCTTGCAATTGTTCCTAAAATTCAGAAAACTAGATCTATCTCCAGCAAAGAACTCTGGAATAGGAATTCTAGGTTCAGACATAGGAGCATGTACAACAAAATCTTGTATATTTTGAACCTTAGCAGCAAGATTATTCAAGCTGGAAGCTAAACTCTGGACGTCCATGATAAACAGCTAAGGTCAGAGCCATTCAAGGATTAAGAGGAGGAAAAAAAAAAAAAATCAGCCTGGCTGCAATTAAGGCTAGGCAGCAACCTCAGAGGAGAGAAAAAAAAAAAAAAAAAACTTCCTCAGACTACTTTTCCTCCTACTTGAGCCCAAACATTTTGGCCGGCTATACTGTCATGATTCCAATGGCAGGGAATCACAAAAGGACAAGCACCAACAAGCTCTAGGGTGATGGAACCTGAGCTGACCGCGACCCTAAACCTGAACACACAAATAACAATAGCCGGGGAACGTGCCTACGTTGATCCTAGACGTCTCGCACCAGCCGAAGATCTAACTTCCCCTATTAGAAGAAACACAGACCTCTCTTGCCTCCAGAGAAATACCCCACAGAAATAGCAGCCCCCCACATATAATGACGGTGAAATGAGAGGAAGGCACATACACAGTATGAAAACAGATTCAGCAAAATGAAGCTCGCTAAAACTAGATAGCAGAGGATACAAAAGTAAACTGCGCGGTCAGCAAAAAACCCTTCAAAAAACCATCCTGTAATTACTTGAACTCATGTTCCAACTCATGGAACATGAGGAGCAATTACAGCCCACTAAAGCAATCAGCAGCAAAGAGACAATTATATGCAAGCTGGACAAGACAAAAATAAAGCAAAACGTGGAACAAGAAAATCAAAACTTAGCTTGTCCTGAAGTTTACTGAAGCCAGAAGCTGAGGTAACAAAACACTCTGATAACCTTGATAGCCGGCGGGGAAATGACAAGAAAGCCCGGTTAAATAAGAAACTCCCAAATCCTAATAGAACAGGTGGACACCAGAGACAGCAGAACACAAATCACCCAGTACCATCAGTAACCACCAGAGGGAGCCCAAAAACAGAACTCACAACAGAACATGCCTCCACCGGGATCAGCCAAATGATTCACTGCCATATTTGTGCAGGAGGAGCGAATGCACAGTTTTTATGTAGCTGCCACTATTTGTTGCACAAAGATGGCGGTGGTCTGATTTACTGCACCTGCACGAATTCCGAGCAGTGAATCATTTGGCTGATTCTGGCGGCAGATGCGTGACATGTATACAGACAGAGGAAACCAGTCACATTAAAAGGGTTTTCCCACGAACGAAAGTTCATTTTAAAAATTGTCTGTGTCTGACCGTGCTTTCATTTTAACACAGGGGGAGGGGTGAGACAGCTCAAACGGGACAGCACATGAGGGGAGAACAATGCACAGGAAGGAGAGGGACAGCAGACAAGGGATAGCACATGGGTCAGACCGGTCAAAGAAGAGAACACAGATGGGATAAGTCAGCACATGGGGAAAGAGAGAGTGGATAGGTAGGTGAGCACATGGGAGGCAGATATTATCAATGCTGCAAAGCCTGCCCCCATCGTGACATTACCGCCCTCCCGATGCAATAGCATCGGGCCTCCATCTAGCATATACAGTCATGGCCAAAAGTATTGACACCCCTGCAATTCTGTCAGATAATACTCATTTTCCTCCTGAAAATGATTGCAAACACAAATTATTTGGCATTATTATCTTCATTTAATTTGTCTTAAATGAAAAACACAAAAGAGAATGAAGCAAAAAGCAAAACATTGATCATTTCTCACAAAACTCCAAAAATGGGCCAGACAAAATTATTGGCACCCTCAGCCTAATACTTGGTTGCACAACCTTTAGCCAAAATAACTACGACCAACCGCTTCCTGTAACCATCAATGAGTTTCTTACAATGCTCTGCTGGAATTTTAGACCATTCTCCTTTGGCAAACTGCTCCAGGTCCCTGATATTTGAAGGTGCCTTCTCCAAACTGCCATTTTTAGATCTCTCCACAGGTGTTCTATGAGATTCAGGTCTGGACTCATTGCTAGTTACCTTAGAAGTCTCCAGTGCTTTCTCTCAAACCATTTTCTAGTGATTTTTGAAGTGTGATTTGGGTCATTGTCCTGCTGGAAGACCCATGACCTCTGAGGGAGACCCAGCTTTCTCACACTGGGCCCTACATTATGCTGCAAAACTTGTTGGTAGTCTTCAGAATTCATAATGCCATGTACACGGTCAAGCAGTCCAGTGCCAGAGGCAGCAAAGCAACCAGAAAACATCAGGGAACCTCTGCCATGTTTGACTGTAGGGACTGTTTTCTTTTCTTTGAATGCCTCTTTTTTTCTCCTGTAAACTCTATGTTGATGCCTTTGCCCAAAAAGCTCTACTTTTGTCTCATCTGGCCAGAGAACATTCTTCCAAAACGTTTTAGGCTTTTTCAGGTAAGTTTTGGCAAACTCCAGCCTGGCTTTTTTATGTCTCAGGGTAAGAAGTGCGGTCTTCCTGGGTCTCCTACCATACAGTCCCTTTTCATTCAGACGCTGACGGATAGTACGGGTTGACACTGTTGTACCCTCGGACTGCAGGGCAGCTTGAATTTGTTTGGATGTTAGTCAAGGTTCTTCATCCAACATCCGCACAATCTTGCATTGAAATCTCTTGTCAAATTTTCTTTTTCATCCACATCTAGGGAGGTTAGCCACAGTGCCATGGGCTTTAAACTTCTTGATGACACGGTAAACACAGGAACATTCAGGTCTTTGGAGATGAACTTGTAGCCTTGAGATTGCTCATGCTTCCTCACAATTTGGTTTCTCAAGTCCTCAGACAGTTCTTTGGTCTTCTTTCTTTTCTCCATGCTCAATGTGGTACACACAAGGACACAGGACAGAGGTTGAGTCAACGTTAATCCATGTCAACTGGCTGCAAGTGTGATTTAGTTATTGCCAACACCTGTTAGGTACCACAGGTAAGTTACAGGTGCTGTTAATTACACAAATTAGAGAAGCATCACATGAATTTTCGAACAGTGCCAATACTTTTGTTCAACCCTTTTTTATGTTTGGTGTGGAATTATATCCAATTTGGCTTTAGGACAATTCTTTTTGTGTTTTTTCAATTAAGGCAAATTAAATGAAGATAATAATACCAAATAATTTGTGTTTGCAATCATTTTCAGGAAGAAAATGAGTATTATCTGACAGAATTGCAGGGGTGTTAATACTTTTGGCCATGACTGTATATATATATATATAGAGAGAGAGGAATTGCACTTTTTTTGCAATTTCACCACATTCTTTTCCCATTTTCCAGTACATGATATGGTAGAAGAAGTTATGTTATTCAAAAGTACAACTTGTCCCGCAAAAAACAAGACTTCACATGGCCATACTGATGAAAAAATAGCAATTTATGATTCTAGGAAGAAGGGGAACAAAAAATGGAAACACAAAACTGGAAATACCCATGGTTATTAAGAGTGTAAAAGGATCCAACAGTGATGGTTTGTCCTTATTTATACACCATTAATTATTAGTTTGGCTACCATATAGACTTCTAATGAGCAAGACCACAAACAATTCAAGATTGAATTTAATCTCCTCTTTTCCAGCACACATTTTTATTCATACCTACAATATACTATATGATAAAACACGCCGGTTTATAAGACACACCTCACATTTTAGACAGGAAAGTTGGATTTTTTTTTTTTTTTTTTAATGGTGGTGCGTTTTATAATCTGCCTTTACGTCATGTTACCTAGGTAGCAGCGGTCCTGAAGCTGGGTTCCAGGTGGCTTTGTCATTGCTGCAGGAAGCTGGCGGCGGTGGAGGCAGGAGATGCTGCGGGACCCAGGCTTGTAGGAGGTGGTGTTGGGTGAAGTTAAAGGTGTGGCTGCAGTTTGTGCTGAGGTCTGCGCATGTGTCGCCTCAGGTGGACATTTTCCCAGAGCCCACCACATTGAAAGGCATGGAAAGTGCAGAGTCTCCTGACTTTCACAAAATGTCGGTGGAGCCCCTGCACTGCCAAAGACCACCTCCTACCAGCCTGGGGCCTGCAACATCACTCCACTCCTGTTGCCACCACCAACAGAAGTTTTCTTCAGCAGTGACCCTGGTAACCCACTCCACCACCGCTGCTAAGCTACATTCGGATTATAAGATGTACCCCCATTTTCCCCAAAAAATGTTTGGGGAAAATTTCATCCTATAATGTGAAAAATATGGTAACTAAAATCAATAACTAGATCCTAAAATGGCTATTATTTAATTTATATATATATATATATATATATATATATATGTATAATTAATCTAATCCAGCTTCAATCTAAAGTAGATTAAAAAGCCACTGAAACCATTAGTTTCGAGTCGATGAAACAACGATCATTCAAAAGAACAAAAAGAAAATATCATCAACCATTATACCAATCAGCTTATATTAACATTATTTTGACAATTAAATTGAGAAATCATCCTCATGAAACCTATACTTTTCATGCAGACAAATGCATGGATAAAGTAAGCTAGATTACACTTAGCTTTCCTGCAAATCCAACTGGAAGCAAACATGTTTTTTATGTTCCTTGATTAGCTTATGTTGTATCTCTCTATTCTACAGAAAATCCAACTAGAGAATTTGTTTTCCTTTTGCATGAAAATGTGCGCATTTGCCTTCCAGTATGCCTTTCTTGGCTGAGTTTCAGAAACCTACTTCATTGCATTTGCAGATTGTAACTCATTTTTCATTTCACATTCAGTCATAAAAGAAAATAGTTTTAAATAAATTCTGATAAACCCTTTTTACTGTCTTTTTCACTGCATGATTTAATGCATTAAAAAGTACACTGTATATATATATATATATGTGTGTATATATATATATATATATGTATATATATATATATATATATATATATATATACAGTATATACGGTATATTATATATATATAGTACAGAGCAAATTTTGGACACACCTTCTCATTTAAAGATTTTTCTGTATTTTCATGACTATGAAAATTGTAAATTCACACTTAAGGCATCCAATCTATGAATTAACACAAAGCAAAAGGTGGCTACTTTGAAGAACCTAGAATATAAGACATATTTTCAGTTGTTTCACACTTTTTTGCTAAGTATATAATTACCGTATCCACATGTGTTAATTCATAGTTTTGATGCCTTCAGTGTGAATTTACTATTTTTATAGTCATGAAAATACAGAAAAATCTTTAAATGAGAAGGTGTGTCCAAACTTTTGCTCTGTACTGTATATATTACAAAAAACAGTAGAAATTCAGTCTTACTAATAATTCAAACAAGCAGCGACGGAAGAAAAGTGAAATCTGAATGGCATGTTCTTCTTGCCAAGGATGGAAACATCGACACATCTCAATCATAATAGGCTGTACAATAAGATGTTGGGAGTAGACTATTGTAAGATGAGCAAATTTAAGTTATTTATTTTTTGTAAAATTTAGAGAACCATTTTTTTGGTTCATTTGGAAAGCTGATTTTAAAAATATTACCGTATATACTCGAGTATAAGCCGACCCGAGTATAAGCCGACCCCCCTAATTTTGCCACAAAAAACTGGGAAAACTTATTGACTCGAGTATAAGCCTAGGGTAGGAAATGCAGCAGCTACCGGTGAATTTCAAAAATAAAAATAGATGCTCCATACCATTCATTATTGCCCCATAGATGCTCCATATAAAGCTGTGCCATATATAATGCTCTGCACCGTTCATTATGGCCCCATAGATGCTCCATATAAAGCTGTGCAATATATAATGCTCTGCACCGTTCAGTATGGCCCCATAGATGCTCCATATAAAGCTGTGCCATATATAATGCTCTGCACCATTCATTATGGCCCCATAGATGCTTCATATAAAGCTGTGCCATATATAATGCTCTGCACCGTTCATTATGGCCCCATAGATGCTTCATATAAAGCTGTGCCATATATAATGCTCTGCACCGTTCATTATGGCCCCTTAGATGCTTCATATAAAGATGTGCAATATATAATGCTCTGCACCGTTCATTATAGCCCCATAGATGCTCCATATAAAGCTGTGCCATATATAATGCTCTGCACCGTTCATTATGGCCCCATAGATGCTTCATATAAAGCTGTGCCATATATAATGCTCTGCACCGTTCATTATGGCCCCATAGATGCTCCATAGACAGCTGTGCCCCACATATAATGCTCTGCACCGTTCATTATGGCCCCATAGATGCTCCATAGAAAGCTGTGCCACATATATAATACTCTGCACCATTCATTATGGCCCCATAGATGCCCCATAGAAAGCTGTGCCCCACATATAATGCTCTGCACCATTCATTATGGCCCCATAGATGCTCAATAGAAAGCTGTGCCATATATAATGCTGCTGCTGCAATAAAAGAAAAAAACACATACTCACCTCTCTTCGCTCAGGACGCTGGTGCTTTCTATATTTACCTGCTCCTCGTGCGGCTCCGACTCCAGCACTGATGCTGAGCAGAGGGCGCGCACTGACTACGTCACCACGCCCTCTGACCTGAGCGTCACTGCCAGAGGACGCTGGAGACGGAGCCACACTCGAATGAGGAGCAGGTAAATATTGCTCAGTGCTTCCCTCCCCATATACTTGAAGACACAAAAGAGAACAGTAAAACCAAAAACACTCAGTTTGAAAAAATGTTGCAGTAATCCGCAAGTGCTAGTAAAAGATGTAAAAAACAGGGTATTTGGTTGATACGTTTTTTGCAAAAAATGTATACTAAGCTGCTCTACCAATCTTCACGGTATACCCTTATCAGAGCAGTCCTGCCTCCCCATATACTTACCTGCTCCTGGCACGGTCCCTGCTTCTTCCACCGCTGCATCTTCTTCCTGTATTGAGCCGTCACATTTACCGATCATTACAGTAATGAATATGCGGCTCCACCTCTATGGGAAGTGGAGCCGCATATTCATTACTTTAATGAGCGGTACCATGTGACCTCAGTACAGGAAGAATCTGCAGCGCTGGAAGAAGCAGGGACTGGAGGGACCGCGCCGGGAGTAGGTAAGTATAACTAGACAGCCCCCGCTCCCCCTCACCTGCCGACCCCTGGGTATGACTCGAGTATAAGCCGAGAGGGGGACTTTCAGCCCCAAAAAATGGGCTGAAAATCTTGGCTTATACTCGAGTATATACGGTACTTGCAAAGTAATTTAGTATTTTTGGAATGTTTGGTCATTATATTGTATATATAGAGTTCAGGGAATCTTTCAAAATTTGAATTTGCTAGTTTTGTCAAAATGACCTAAAAACTTTGATTTGCAACCAATTGTTTTCATTTGCCTTGAAAAAAAGTATAACACTCTGAGGTCTCCTACCACTACTTGTTTCAAGCTCTTCAACACAAATGCAGCTTTAATAACACCAAAGTAACCTTTACATATATGGCTATACAAAAATGGAAAGTAGACATTCTTCACAACTAGTGATGGTTAAGCATGCTGGGTACTGCTCGGCACTTGATAAAGCATCCTGGTGCTCTAGATGTGGCTCGGTGCTTGATCAAGTATCAGGGTACTTGGGCACCATGCTCGATTCCTAATGTTCGGATAGCCATTTTGAGTATCGACTATAATGGGAGTCGAAAATTTTAGCATTTTTCTGGCAGACCCCACAGAAAGGTCTGTGGGGCAGTGGAAATATTGAAAAGGGTGGAAACAGTGCTGAATAGAAGGAGACCAACATGAAGAAGACCCCTGGAAACATCTTTTACTGCTGAGAACAATGGTGTCACACTTTTACTCCACTTTAAGGACTGGCAAGAAAAACATTAAAAATCAATGAGTTGCAGGAAAAAATGTTAAGAAACATTCTTTCCTGTGTAATGACTTGTATATAAGGCAAAATTGAAATATGATTTAAAAAAATATTTTAATTTAATTAAGCTAAAATTTAAATTTTTATTACAAAATTTGAAATGTCATTGTAATTTATGAAGGAAGCTAGGACTGCCAAAAATTATGGACTTGAATACACACTGTATTAAACATAGAGGAGGGCCTCACACACATTCTGCTCAAATTGTCATGTAGTGGTAATCCTAGACTCATAAATGCTATGCATTTAATTGTAATGCCTGGTAGAAATTGCAAGCAGGGTCATCCAGACATCGAAGAAGGTACCCACTGTCGTGCCTCATTAAAATATTGTAAACAAAGTTTTGTTGTGGTACTCCTACACTCATAAAAGTTTTTCACAAACTGCAAAGCCTGCCAAAAATTTACAAACAAGCCTTACACTCTTAAAATCACCAACTGTAGTACCTCATTCACTCATAAAAAGTCTGCAGACAGTCCAAAATCTGCCAAAAATTACAAGCAGGGTCATCTATATACCCTGGAAGGCAACAACTCTAGAACCTTATTAAAATATTGTAAAAAAATTGTAGTTGTGCTACTCCGACATTCATAAAAGCTTTGCACACAGTGGAATGCCAGACAAAAATTACAAGCAGGGTCACCCATACATCCTTGAAGGCACCAACTGTAGTACCCCATTCAAATATTAATAAAGTATAGTTGTGGTACGCCTACACTCATAAAGGTTCTGCACACAGTACAAAACCAGACAAAAATTATAAGAAGCGTCATCCATAGACCCTTGAAGGCACCAACTGGAGGGTCTAATTCAAATATTAAAAAAGTGTAGTTGTGTTACTCATACATGCATAAAGGTTCTGCATACAGTGTAAAGCCAGAAAATAATTATAAGCAGGGTCAAACATAGACTGTTGAAGGCAATAACCTGAGGGCCTCACTCAAATATTGAATATTAAAAACATTTTATGTGCTGCTGTCATCTGGTGGTGTGGAAAAGGCAGGCGAATCATGGCTTTATTCATTTTTATCAAAGTGTCTGTCTGTTATGACATGCGGAGGCACTGAAAACCCACCTAGACAAGACACTAGCATCAGGGCAGCACTACACCTCCAAGGCATAAAAGGACAGCTTATGCCAGGTATCCAGCTTTGAGACCCAATATTTGAAGGTCGCAGAGGAATTAGAGAGTAAGCTGATTTGGACAGCCATGTATTGCTTGACCAATTTTAAGAACTTTTCATGAAACTAACCCAGGCCTTTGACAGGTTGAAGAAGCAGTACTCTTTTTTTTGGCCAAGATGAATATAATTTGTGAGTCACTGGAAAGGCAGAAGTACATAAAGTCAGCCATATGTGCCATACTCCCTACAGCCAACACTTCCCTGTCTCCACTATGATGACAACTCTCCATCTTACGAAATGTGTGTGACTACTAGCCTCTGTGGCACTAGCAACAAGCTCCCGTTCCCCCTCCTAACCCTCCTCATCCACATTGTAACTCAACCTGCAATGAGCGGATGAGATGAGACTGGGCTGTGTACTATCTGCTTGACTTTCTCCATCTACACCTGGTCCACATGCAAAGCTTCATGTTTGTCAGCTCGATTATTTAAGTAAGCACAGAAATGGGATCATTGCGCTGATTATGGCATCATTGTCATGCACCATCTTTGTGGAGTCTGAAAATCTTGGAGAACTGCATAAATGTCAGACATCCATGACCACTGTTCAGTTGTTATGTGTGGAGGCAGAACAGCAAACCGACACTCATGTTGGAGCTGGTATTCAACAACTGGTCAATGCTGCTCACAAAGCCTTGCCAGCATATGCAGTGTGGTGTTCATATGTGCATGGTCACATCACATTAGTGGATGAGCTATGTTTTTAGAAACAGCTGCACCACTAAGTTGAGCACGTGGGCTAAACATGGTATGTGTGTGAGCTTCCCAAGTTTCACAGCTGCCACCATGTTATGGACATTATCACTCATGACCATGCCTGGTTATAGGTTCGGTGGCGAGAACCACACATCTGGTTTTATTCCTTTCAACAACTCTACTGTGGTGTGCAATTTGTCTCCAAGACAAATTAGTTACAGCAGCGCCTGTTGCTGCCTCCCTGAGGCAGTGCTGCAGAGCTTCCAGCTGATATTGACAAAGTGCACTGAGATAACACATCAGATATGTAGGATGAGGAGGAGCAGGAGGGGTGCAGGAGCTGTGTAGGAGTTGGATGAAACCCTGATAGAAATAGGTCCAGCAATCCTCAACATCAGTAGCACATGTGCCATTCCAGGTTTCCACTCAGCCTCCACAAAATTCATCCAGTGTGCCTTTACGGAAATGTAGCATCTCTGGTCACAAACGCTTTTCCACATGTCAGTTGCTAAGTGGACAATCACAGTAACTGCATTGTTAAGGGCATGGGTGATGTTCCTAGACACATTCTGGTACAAGGCAGGGATGCCAAATTGGGAGTAACTTTGGCGCCTGAGGACCGAGTACTGAGGGACAGCAGCCGTTATGCATAAATGGAAATCCTCCGTATCCATGAGCCTAAATGGCAACATGTCCATGGCAAGCAGCCTGGAAATGTGCCTGTTTAGTGTTTGGCTGTTTGGCCCTGTGGGAGGGTGGCTAGGAACTTTATTTTTCATTCCAAGGCTTGGGGTAGGGACAGCTTAATGCTGTGCTGGGACAATTATTTGGAAATGCCTGATGATGGTGCCTGAGAATGTGCAAGGACAGGTGCAGGATGTGAGTCATGGACAGGGAATTTCAATTACCTAGCACAGTGGAAGAGGCAGTGGTGTAACCCTGTTAGGACTGGCGGAACGCACCAAGTATAAGGTGTAATGGTATTAGGTGCGTTCGCTGTCCGAGGTCCACCGTGCAGGTGAAAACCCTGCTGCTAGTAGAGACGGACGAGATGGCGGTACAATATGAATACACACTTTGGTTAACTTCACCCAGTGTGAAGGAAGCGAACCCTGTTGAGTCACAGGGCCGCGGTACCGCACCAAGAGAAAATATTTAGAGGCACGAGAGTGCGTGCGGTGCCGCACTGGCGGACGCCACTAACCACCCAGGCTTGGGTTAGGAAAGCACAGAGAAAGCGCACGGCGCCGCACTGGCGGTCACAGCAATAGGATGCTGTAATGTGTGTACCGTGCTGATGGCTAAGTCGGGCGCTAGGTAGCAATCACCCACCTTCCGCGAGCAGTCATACAATAGGGAGGGGATTTTAAAGAACGACTTTCACTCACAACACACACACATTTACAAAAGACAATACTAGCGCATGGCCGTGCGGCCATGCGAGGCTTAAATAGCTGCAGCATGTTTAGGACCTTCCAAAGAAGGACCAATGGAGTGCTGCAGCACCTGAGCATGTGACCCTGGATCTCCACTGAGAGATCTCGCCCTGGGCATGCTCAGAGTGCAAAGCAGGATTTAGTCCTAGCAGCTACAAGGACCTTAGCTGCAGTATCTGATCATGTGACCCTCGATCTCCACTGAGAGATCTTACTCTGGGCATGCTCAGAATGTAAAAAGCAGGACTTAGCCCCAGAAACGTCCGCTCGCTGCTGCCCAGCACTGACTTCAATGGGAGAAGCAGGAAACGCAGCAGTAACTCTAAGCACAGAGTCAGACTGAGCGAGACGCTGGGATCGACGTCTCTGCTGAGCAAGCTCCAATGCGGCAGGAGAAGAATGGGAGACTGCAGCGGAGATGGCCCGAGATTCCCCCTGTGCAGAGGCAGGAACTTGACCCCTAACATTACCCCCCCCTCCTAGGGCCCCCCCCTCCTTGGGCCTCGCTACGTTCGAAGGCAGCAATGAGCTGCGGAGCCCGAATGTGCTCAGCAGGCTCCCAGGACCTGTCCTCAGGGCCATAACCCTTCCAATCCACCAAATAGAATTTTTTACCACGTACCACCTTGTACCCCAAAATAGCGTTCACCTCGTAATCATCCGTAGACGAACCCGATGTCTCGGCAGATGACTCAGAAAACCGGGACATGTATACGGGCTTAAGGAGGGACACATGAAAGGTGTCGGTGATACCAAGGCGTGGAGGAAGGGCCAGACGGTAGACCACAGGATTAACCTGTTCGAGGACCTTGAAGGGACCCAAGTAGTAAGGTGCAAACTTAGTGGACTCTACACGCAGCCTGATGTTACGGGCGGAGAGCCACACTAAATCGCCAGGAGCAAAGGTCGGGGCAGGGCGCCGATGTGCATCGGCGGAGGACCTCATTCTCTCCTTTGAGGCCCGAATGGCATCCTGAGTGCGGTCCCAAATGTCCCGTGCCTCCACTGCCCAGTCTGCCACCCTGGAGTCAGCAGAGGACACGGGCATAGGCACAGGAACCCGCGGATGCTGGCCGTAATTAAGGAGGAAAGTGTTATGAAAGGTAATTCAGTACCACAATGGACATAGAGGTCAGCGCACATACAGTGACCTGGCAATAACCCAAAAAACAAGAACGAGCTCTGAGACGTGGGAACTCTGTTGACCGCAATCCCTAATCCTCTCCAACCACACTAAAGGCAGCCGTGGATTGCGCCTAACACTCCCTATGCAACTCGGCACGGCCTGAGAAACTAGCTAGCCTGAAGATAGAAAATAAGCCTACCTTGCCTCAGAGAAATACCCCAAAGGAAAAGGCAGCCCCCACATATAATGACTGTGAGTTAAGATGAAAAGACAAACGTAGAGATGAAATAGATTAAGCAAAGTGAGGTCCAACTTTCTGAACAGAGCAAGGATAGGAAAGGTAAATTTGCGGTCAACACAAAACCCTACAAAAACCACGCAAAGGGGGCAAAAAGACCCTCCGTACCGAACTAACGGCACGGAGGTACACCCTCTGCGTGCCAGAGCTTCCAGCAAGCAGAAAAAAACAAATTGACAAGCTGGACAGAAAAAAAACAGCAAACAAATAGCAAAGAGGAACTTAGCTATGCAGAGCAGCAGGCCACAGGAACGATCCAGGAGGAAACAGGTCCAATACTAGAACATAGACTGGAGGCCAGGATCAAAGCACTAGGTGGAGTTAAATAGAGCAGCACCTAACGACTTCACCACATCACCTGAGGAAGGAAACTCAGAAGCCACAGTACCACTTTCCTCCACCAACGGAAGCTCACAGAGAGAACCAGCCGAAGTACCACTTGTGACCACAGGAGGGAGCTCTGCCACAGAATTCACAACAGTACCCCCCCCCTTGAGGAGGGGTCACTGAACCCTCACCAGAGCTCCCAGGACGACCAGGATGAGCCATATGAAAGGCACGAACAAGATCGGGAGCATGGACATCAGAGGCAAAGACCCAGGAATTATCTTCCTGAGCATAACCCTTCCACTTAACCAGATACTGGAGTTTCCGCCTTGAAACACGAGAATCCAAAATCTTCTCCACAATATACTCCAACTCCCCCCCCACCAAATCCGAGGCAGGAGGATCAACAGATGGAACCATAGGTGCCACGTATCTCCGCAACAATGACCTATGGAATACGTTATGTATGGAAAAAGAATCTGGAAGGGTCAGACGAAAAGACACAGGATTAAGAACCTCAGAAATCCTATACAGACCAATAAAACGAGGTTTAAACTTAGGAGAGGAAACCTTCATAGGAATATGACGAGAAGATAACCAAACCAAGTCCCCAACCCGAAGTCGGGGACCCACACAGCGTCTGCGATTAGCGAAACGTTGAGCCTTCTCCTGGGACAAAGTCAAATTGTCCACTACATGAGTCCAAATCTGCTGCAACCTGTCCACCACAGTATCCACACCAGGACAGTCCGAAGACTCAACCTGCCCTGAAGAGAAACGAGGATGGAACCCAGAGTTGCAGAAAAACGGTGAAACCAAGGTAGCCGAGCTGGCCCGATTATTAAGGGCGAACTCAGCCTAAGGCAAAAAGGACACCCAGTCATCCTGATCAGCAGAAACAAAGCATCTCAGATATGTTTCCAAGGTCTGATTGGTTCGTTCGGTCTGGCCATTAGTCTGAGGATGGAAAGCCGAGGAAAAAGACAAGTCAATGCCCATCCTACCACAAAAGGCTCGCCAAAACCTCGAAACAAACTGGGAACCTCTGTCAGAAACGATATTCTCTGGAATGCCATGTAAACGAACCACATGCTGGAAAAACAATGGCACCAAATCAGAGGAGGAAGGCAATTTAGACAAGGGTACCAAATGGACCATCTTAGAGAAGCGATCACAGACCACCCAAATGACTGACATCTTTTGAGAGACGGGAAAATCTGAAATAAAATCCATAGAGATATGTGTCCAAGGCCTCTTCGGGACCGGCAAGGGCAAAAGCAACCCACTGGCACGAGAACAGCAGGGCTTAGCACAAATCCCACAGGACTGCACAAAAGTACGCACATCCCGCGACAGAGATGGCCACTAGGGTTGAGCGACCTTGACCTTTTTGGAGTCGAGCCGTGTTTCGCGAAACCCGACTATCTTAGAAGTCGAGTCGAGTGGAATCGGCCGATTATCGCGAAAAGTCGGGTATCGCCTGAAACACGAAACCCAATGCAAGTCAATGGGGGAGCATAGTCGGCAGTGAGTGGAGGCCAGGAAAACATCTACACTGCCCATTTTAATGGCAAAAACATTGATTCTTGTTACTGAAGCTTGTCAATCATAATTTAGCTTATAATAATTTGAAGGCATTTGAAATTGGGGGTCATTTGGCTAAAGTTGTGGGGGGTAGGGCTGGTTCAAGTAATTAGTGGGCCCAGGAAATCTGGAACACATCACGGCAGTGGAGCAGGGAGAGGTAAGTATTTCAACTTTGCAAGTGCTGTGATCCTGAGCAAGCAGGGGGGGCCCACTTGTTGGCATTGGCACTGGCACAGAGCCCCTCAAAGTACAGCGGTGTGTTTGCACGGCGGGGGCGCCTCCCACCGGCAGCAACACTTTTGCATACTATGAGAGGCCCTGTGCCAGTGACGTCACCAACTAGTATTCCTCCCCCCACCTGATGAAGGAACCTGCACTTTCATCTGCACCTTCCTCTATGTCCCCGTGTAAGGTGGTATGGTATGCGGGAAGAGGAACCTGACTTTCAGCAGGGTCACAATCTTGCTGTGTAGCGTGCACAGGGAATTTTGCGTTATGGGTCAATGTACCAGCAGACTCATCTATCACTGGCTGGGCAATGGGCAGGATGAGGAGGAAACACAGATATAGGCCCAAAGAATAAAGTGGGCTAAATGCAGTTCAAAATTGGTAACACAGGACTAACCAGGGGGCATTGCAGTGGAGGACAACTGGAATGAGAGGCTGACACAGAGAGTAGGCCCAAATCAGTAAGTAGTCGAAATGCAGTTCAAAATTGGCAACCGTAGTAAACAGGCGGCACAGCTTTGTTCAGTGGAGGAGAACAGCAAGGAGCGGCAGACACTGTTAGTAGGCCCCAAACCAACTAGTACGCCAAATGCAGTTGTTCCATTTAACCACTATTTAACAAGAGCCTGAAGATAGAAGCTCAGGAAAGGCAACCTGGAGAACACCTTGGAGTGGAACACACCATCTCTCTACACCCCATACCCAATTTGTAGGCCTAATGCAGTGTAGTTTTCTACAACTAGTAAACGAGAGTTGGAAGACCGAAGCAATGTGGACGAAACCTGGGGAACACCTTGGAGTGGAACACACCATCTCTCTACACCCCATACCCAATTTGTAGGCCTAATGCAGTGTAGTTTCCAACAACTACTAAACGAGAGCATTAAGATCGAAGCAATGGCGAGGAAACCTGGGGAACACCTTGGAGTGGAACACACCATCTCTCTACACCCCATACCCAATTTGTAGGCCTAATGCAGTGTAGTTTTCTACAACTACTAAACGAGAGTCGGAAGACCCAAGCAATGGAGAGGAAACCTAGGGAACACCTTGGAGTGTAACACACCATCTCTCTACACCCCATACCCAATTTGTAGGCCTAATGCAGTGTAGTTTCCAACAACTACTAAACGAGAGCATTAAGATCAAAGCAATGGCGAGAAAACCTGGGGAACACCTTGGAGTGGAACACACCATCTCTCTACACCCCATACCCAATTTGTAGGCCTAATGCAGCGTAGTTTCCAACAACTACTAAACGAGAGCATGAAGATCGAAGCAATGGAGAGGAAACCTGGGGAACACCTTGGAGTGGAACACACCATCTCTCTACACCCCATACCCAATTTGTAGGCCTAATGCAGTGTAGTTTCCAACAACTACTAAACGAGAGCATGAAGATCGAAGCAATGGAGAGGAAACCTGGGGAACACCTTGGAGTGGAACACACCATCTCTCTACATCTCATACCCATTTTGTAGGCCTAATGCAGTGTAGTTTCCAACAACTACTAAACGAGAGCATGAAGATCGAAGCAATGGAGAGGAAACCTGGGGAACACCTTGGAGTGGAACACACCATCTCTCTACACCCCATACCCAATTTGTAGGCCTAATGCAGTGTAGTTTCCAACAACTACTAAACGAGAGCCAGAAGATCGAAGCTCAGGAAAGGCAACCTGGGGAACACCTTGGAGTGGAACACACCATCTCTCTACACCCCATACCCAATTTGTAGGCCTAATGCAGTGTAGTTTTCTACAACTACTAAACGAGAGTCGGAAGACCGAAGCAATGTGGACGAAACCTGGGGAACACCTTGGAGTGGAACACTCCATCTCTCTACACCCCATACCCAATTTGTAGGCCTAATGCAGTGTAGTTTCCAACAACTACTAAACGAGAGCATGAAGATCGAAGCAATGGCGAGGAAACCTGGGGAACACCTTGGAGTGGAACACACCATCTCTCTACACCCCATACCCAATTTGTAGGCCTAATGCAGTGTAGTTTTCTACAACTACTAAACGAGAGTCGGAAGACCCAAGCAATGGAGAGGAAACCTAGGGAACACCTTGGAGCGGAACACACCGTCTCTCTGCACCCCATACCCAATTTGTAGGCCTAATGCAGTGTAGTTTCCAACAACTACTAAACGAGAGCATGAAGATCGAAGCAATGGAGAGGAAACCTGGGGAACACCTTGGAGTGGAACACACCATCTCTCTACACCCCATACCCAATTTGTATGTCTAATGCAGTGTAGTTTCCAACAACTACTAAACGAGAGCATTAAGATCGAAGCAATGGCGAGGAAACCTGGGGAACACCTTGGAGTGGAACACACCATCTCTCTACACCCCATACCCAATTTGTAGGCCTAATGCAGTGTAGTTTTCTACAACTACTAAACGAGAGTCGGAAGACCGAAGCAATGTGGACGAAACCTGGGGAACACCTTGGAGTGGAACACTCCATCTCTCTACACCCCATACCCAATTTGTAGGCCTAATGCAGTGTAGTTTCCAACAACTACTAAACGAGAGCATGAAGATCGAAGCAATGGCGAGGAAACCTGGGGAACACCTTGGAGTGGAACACACCATCTCTCTACACCCCATACCCAATTTGTAGGCCTAATGCAGTGTAGTTTTCTACAACTACTAAACGAGAGTCGGAAGACCCAAGCAATGGAGAGGAAACCTAGGGAACACCTTGGAGCGGAACACACCGTCTCTCTGCACCCCATACCCAATTTGTAGGCCTAATGCAGTGTAGTTTCCAACAACTACTAAACGAGAGCATGAAGATCGAAGCAATGGAGAGGAAACCTGGGGAACACCTTGGAGTGGAACACACCATCTCTCTACACCCCATACCCAATTTGTATGTCTAATGCAGTGTAGTTTCCAACAACTACTAAACGAGAGCATTAAGATCGAAGCAATGGCGAGGAAACCTGGGGAACACCTTGGAGTGGAACACACCATCTCTCTACACCCCATACCCAATTTGTAGGCCTAATGCAGTGTAGTTTTCTACAACTACTAAACGAGAGTCGGAAGACCCAAGCAATGGAGAGGAAACCTAGGGAACACCTTGGAGTGTAACACACCATCTCTCTACACCCCATACCCAATTTGTAGGCCTAATGCAGTGTAGTTTCCAACAACTACTAAATGAGAGCATTAAGAACAAAGCAATGGCGAGAAAACCTGGGGAACACCTTGGAGTGGAACACACCATCTCTCTACACCCCATACCCAATTTGTAGGCCTAATGCAGTGTAGTTTCCAACAACTACTAAACGAGAGCCAGAAGATCGAAGCTCAGGAAAGGCAACCTGGAGAACACCTTGGAGTGGAACACACCGTCTCTACACCCCATACCCAATTTGTAGGCCTAATGCAGCGTAGTTTCCAACAACTACTAAACGAGAGCATTAAGATCGAAGCAATGGCGAGGAAACCTGGGGAACACCTTGGAGTGGAACACACCATCTCTCTACACCCCATACCCATTTTGTATGCCTAATGCAGTGTAGTTTCCAACAACTACTAAATGAGAGCCTGAAGATAGAAGCTCAGGAAAGGCAACCTGGAGAACACCTTGGAGTGGAACACACCGTCTCTACACCCCATACCCAATATGTAGGCCTAATGCAGTGTAGTTTCCAACAACTACTAAACGAGAGCATGAAGATCGAAGCAATGGAGAGGAAACCTGGGGAACACCTTGGAGTGGAACACACCATCTCTCTACACCCCATATCCAATTTGTAGGCCTAATGCAGCGTAGTTTCCAACAACTACTAAACGAGAGCATGAAGATCGAAGCAATGGAGAGGAAACCTGGGGAACACCTTGGAGTGGAACACACCATCTCTCTACACCCCATACCCATTTTGTAGGCCTAATGCAGTGTAGTTTCCAACAACTACTAAACGAGAGCATGAAGATCGAAGCAATGGAGAGGAAACCTGGGGAACACCTTAGAGTGGAACACACCATCTCTCTACACCCCATACCCATTTTGTAGGCCTAATGCAGTGTAGTTTCCAACAACTACTAAACGAGAGCATGAAGATCGAAGCAATGGAGAGGAAACCTGGGGAACACCTTGGAGTGGAACACACCATCTCTCTACACCCCATACCCATTTTGTAGGCCTAATGCAGTGTAGTTTCCAACAACTACTAAACGAGAGCATGAAGATCGAAGCAATGGAGAGGAAACCTGGGGAACACCTTGGAGTGGAACACACCATCTCTCTACACCCCATACCCAATTTGTAGGCCTAATGCAGTGTAGTTTTCTACAACTACTAAACGAGAGTCGGAAGACCGAAGCAATGTGGACGAAACCTGGGGAACACCTTGGAGTGTAACACACCATCTCTCTACACCCCATACCCAATTTGTAGGCCTAATGCAGTGTAGTTTCCAACAACTACTAAACGAGAGCATCAAGATCGAAGCAATGGAGAGGAAACCTGGGGCACACCTTGGGGAGGCAGACACCGTTAGTAGGCCCTACCAAAGTTGTACCCCCCAATGCAGTTTTAAAATTCCTAGAGGCTGAAAACAAGACTATTGACGCTCAGCTTTTTTCAAAAAAACACAGCTGAATTGAGTGGCGCAGACAGACACAGGTAGTAGGACTTAAACCAAAAATGTGGCTCACTGCAGCTTAAAAAAGTTACAGGGGTACACAGGCAGCATTGCTCTGAGCAGTGGAGTACAATTTCAATAGTGGATCGCAGACAGACTTTGTACGCCTACTATTAAAAAAATGATGCTCTATGCAATTAAAAATAGGTTCCAGGGGTCCACGGGCAGCAGTGGTGTGGTCAGTGGACGAGTATTGGAAGGAGGGACCGCAGACAGGCGTAGTAGGCCTAACATAACAAAATTAGGCTGTAGACACTGTAAAATTGGTTCCAGGGGTACACGGGCAGCAGTGGTGTGGTCAGCGGAGGAAAATTGGAATTAGGGACTGCAGACAGACTTTGTAGGCTGTCCCCTGTGGACCATGCATCCAACACATTAACCCAGTGCGCCGTAATGGACACGTAACTTTTTGTGGACATGCCTACTGGTCCATGCGTCTCTTGTCAGGTGCACCTTTCTACTGTTTGATTGCCTGAGTGCTATGACAATGCAGACTTTTTCATGCCGCTGGAGGGCTGGGATGGCTTTTCTCGCAAAAGAAATGTCGACTGGGTAGCTTGAACCGTGGTACAGCGTAGTTCATCTGGGCTTTCTAAATATAAAACAAAGAAAAAAAGGAGGCTACATGCACTTTCAGCTGGGTTCAAGGGGTACACGGCCAGCATTGGTCTGGTCAGTGGAGAACTATTGGAAGGAAGGACCGCAGACAGGCTTCGAAGGCCTAACATAATAACAGATGGCTGTAGGCAATTTTAAATTGGTTCCAGGGGTACACGGGCAGCAGTGGTGTGGTCAGTGGAGGCCTAGTGGAAGGAGTGACCGCAAACAGGCATCGAAGGCCTAACATAATAACAGATGGCTGTAGGCAATTTTAAATTGGTTCCAGGGGAACACGGGCAGCAGTGGCCTGGTCAGTGTAGTAGTACTAGAAAGAACGGACCGCAGACAGGCTTCGAAGGCCTAACATAAAAAAATTGGGCTGGCTGTTGGCAATGTTAAATTGGTTCCAGGGGTACACGGGCAGCAGTGGTGTGGTCAGTGGAGGCCTAGTGGAAGGAGTGACCGCAAACAGGCATCGAAGGCCTAACATAATAACAGATGGCTGTAGGCTATTTTAAATTGGTTCCAGGGGAACACGAGCAGCAGTGGCCTGGTCAGTGTAGTAGTAGTAGAAAGAACGGACCGCAGACAGGCTTCGAAGGCCTAATATAAAAAAATTGGGCTGGCTGTTGGCAATGTTAAATTGGTTCCAGGGGTACAAGGGCAGCAGTGGTGTGGTCAGTGGAGGACTAGTGGAAGGAGTGACCGCAAACAGGCATCGAAGGCCTAACATAATAACAGATGGCTGTAGGCAATTTTAAATTGGTTCCAGGGGTACACGGGCAGCAGTGGTGTGGTCAGTGGAGGCCTAGTGGAAGAAGTGACCGCAGACAGGCATCGAAGGCCTTACATAATAACAGATGGCTGTAGGCAATTTTAAATTGGTTCCAGGGGAACACGGGCAGCAGTGGCCTGGTCAGTGTAGTAGTAGTAGAAAGAACGGATCGCAAACAGGCATCGAAGGCCTAACATAATAACAGATGGCTGTAGGCAATTTTAAATTGGTTCCAGGGGTACACGGGCAGCAGTGGTGTGGTCAGTGGAGGCCTAGTGGAAGGAGTGACCGCAGACAGGCATCGAAGGCCTAACATAATAACAGATGGCTGTAGGCAATTTTAAATTGGTTCCAGGGGAACACGGGCAGCAGTGGCCTGGTCAGTGTAGTAGTAGTAGAAAGAACGGATCGCAAACAGGCATCGAAGGCCTAACATAATGACAGATGGCTGTAGGCAATTTTAAATTGGTTCCAGGGGTACACGGGCAGCAGTGGTGTGGTCAGTGGAGGCCTAGTGGAAGGAGTGACCGCAGACAGGCATCGAAGGCCTAACATAATAACAGATGGCTGTAGGCAATTTTAAATTGGTTCCAGGGGAACACGGGCAGCAGTGGCCTGGTCAGTGTAGTAGTAGTAGAAAGAACGGACCGCAGACAGGCTTCGAAGGCCTAACATAAAAAAATTGGGCTGGCTGTTGGCAATTTTAAATTGGTTCCAGGGGTACATGGGCAGCAGTGGTGTGGTCAGTGGAGGCCTAGTGGAAGGAGTGACCGCAGACAGGCATCGAAGGCCTAACATAATAACAGATGGCTGTAGGCTATTTTAAATTGGTTCCAGGGGAACACGGGCAGCAGTGGCCTGGTCAGTGTAGTAGTAGTAGAAAGAACGGACCGCAGACCGGCTTCGAAAGCCTAACATAAAAAAATTGGGCTGGCTGTTGGCAATGTTTAATTGGTTCCAGGGGTACACGGGCAGCAGTGGTGTGGTCAGTGGAGGCCTAGTGGAAGGAGTGACCGCAAACAGGCATCGAAGGCCTAACATAATAACAGATGGCTGTAGGCAATTTTAAATTGGTTCCAGGGGAACACGGGCAGCAGTGGCCTGGTCAGTTTAGTAGTAGTAGAAAGAACGGACCGCAGACAGGCTTCGAAGGCCTAACATAAAAAAATTGGGCTGGCTGTTGGCAATGTTAAATTGGTTCCAGGGGTACAAGGGCAGCAGTGGTGTGGTCAGTGGAGGCCTAGTGGAAGGAGTGACCACAAACAGGCATCGAAGGCCTAACATAATAACAGATGGCTGTAGGCAATTTTAAATTGGTTCCAGGGGTACACGGGCAGCAGTGGTGTGGTCAGTGGAGGCCTAGTGGAAGGAGTGACCGCAGACAGGCATCGAAGGCCTAACATAATAACAGATGGTTGTTGGCAATTTTAAATTGATTTCAGGGGAACACGGGCAGCAGTTGCCTGGTCAGTGTAGTAGTAGTAGAAAGAACGGATCGCAAACAGGCATCGAAGGCCTAACATAATAACAGATGGCTGTAGGCAATTTTAAATTGGTTCCAGGGGTACACGGGCAGCAGTGGTGTGGTCAGTGGAGGACTAGTGGAAGGAGTGACCGCAGACAGGCATCGAAGGCCTAACATAATAACAGATGGCTGTAGGCAATGTTAAATTGGTTCCAGGGGAACACGGGCAGCAGTGGCCTGGTCAGTGTAGTAGTAGTAGAAAGAACGGATCGCAAACAGGCATCGAAGGCCTAACATAATAACAGATGGCTGTAGGCAATTTTAAATTGGTTCCAGGGGTACACGGGCAGCAGTGGTGTGGTCAGTGGAGGCCTAGTGGAAGGAGTGACCGCAGACAGGCATCGAAGGCCTAACATAATAACAGATGGCTGTAGGCAATTTTAAATTGGTTCCAGGGGAACACGGGCAGCAGTGGCCTGGTCAGTGTAGTAGTAGTAGAAAGAACGGATCGCAAACAGGCATCGAAGGCCTAACATAATAACAGATGGCTGTAGGCAATTTTAAATTGGTTCCAGGGGTACACGGGCAGCAGTGGTGTGGTCAGTGGAGGCCTAGTGGAAGGAGTGACCGCAGACAGGCATCGAAGGCCTAACATAATAACAGATGGCTGTAGGCAATTTTAAATTGGTTCCAGGGGAACACGGGCAGCAGTGGCCTGGTCAGTGTAGTAGTAGTAGAAAGAACGGATCGCAAACAGGCATCGAAGGCCTAACATAATAACAGATGGCTGTTGGCAATGTTAAATTGGTTCCAGGGGTACACGGGCAGCAGTGGTGTGGTCAGTGGAGGCCTAGTGGAAGGAGTGACCGCAAACAGGCATCGAAGGCCTAACATAATAACAGATGGCTGTAGGCAATTTTAAATTGGTTCCAGGGGAACACGAGCAGCAGTGGCCTGGTCAGTGTAGTAGTAGTAGAAAGAACGGACCGCAGACAGGCTTCGAAGGCCTAATATAAAAAAATTGGGCTGGCTGTTGGCAATGTTAAATTGGTTCCAGGGGTACAAGGGCAGCAGTGGTGTGGTCAGTGGAGGCCTAGTGGAAGGAGTGACCGCAAACAGGCATCGAAGGCCTAACATAATAACAGATGGCTGTAGGCAATTTTAAATTGGTTCCAGGGGTACACGGGCAGCAGTGGTGTGGTCAGTGGAGGCCTAGTGGAAGAAGTGACCGCAGACAGGCATCGAAGGCCTTACATAATAACAGATGGCTGTAGGCAATTTTAAATTGGTTCCAGGGGAACACGGGCAGCAGTGGCCTGGTCAGTGTAGTAGTAGTAGAAAGAACGGATCGCAAACAGGCATCGAAGGCCTAACATAATAACAGATGGCTGTAGGCAATTTTAAATTGGTTCCAGGGGTACACGGGCAGCAGTGGTGTGGTCAGTGGAGGCCTAGTGGAAGGAGTGACCGCAGACAGGCATCGAAGGCCTAACATAATAACAGATGGCTGTAGGCAATTTTAAATTGGTTCCAGGGGAACACGGGCAGCAGTGGCCTGGTCAGTGTAGTAGTAGTAGAAAGAACGGATCGCAAACAGGCATCGAAGGCCTAACATAATAACAGATGGCTGTAGGCAATTTTAAATTGGTTCCAGGGGTACACGGGCAGCAGTGGTGTGGTCAGTGGAGGCCTAGTGGAAGGAGTGACCGCAGACAGGCATCGAAGGCCTAACATAATAACAGATGGCTGTAGGCAATTTTAAATTGGTTCCAGGGGAACACGGGCAGCAGTGGCCTGGTCAGTGTAGTAGTAGTAGAAAGAACGGACCGCAGACAGGCTTCGAAGGCCTAACATAAAAAAATTGGGCTGGCTGTTGGCAATTTTAAATTGGTTCCAGGGGTACACGGGCAGCAGTGGTGTGGTCAGTGGAGGCCTAGTGGAAGGAGTGACCGCAGACAGGCATCGAAGGCCTAACATAATAACAGATGGCTGTAGGCTATTTTAAATTGGTTCCAGGGGAACACGGGCAGCAGTGGCCTGGTCAGTGTAGTAGTAGTAGAAAGAACGGACCGCAGACCGGCTTCGAAAGCCTAACATAAAAAAATTGGGCTGGCTGTTGGCAATGTTTAATTGGTTCCAGGGGTACACGGGCAGCAGTGGTGTGGTCAGTGGAGGCCTAGTGGAAGGAGTGACCGCAAACAGGCATCGAAGGCCTAACATAATAACAGATGGCTGTAGGCAATTTTAAATTGGTTCCAGGGGAACACGGGCAGCAGTGGCCTGGTCAGTTTAGTAGTAGTAGAAAGAACGGACCGCAGACAGGCTTCGAAGGCCTAACATAAAAAAATTGGGCTGGCTGTTGGCAATGTTAAATTGGTTCCAGGGGTACAAGGGCAGCAGTGGTGTGGTCAGTGGAGGCCTAGTGGAAGGAGTGACCACAAACAGGCATCGAAGGCCTAACATAATAACAGATGGCTGTAGGCAATTTTAAATTGGTTCCAGGGGTACACGGGCAGCAGTGGTGTGGTCAGTGGAGGCCTAGTGGAAGGAGTGACCGCAGACAGGCATCGAAGGCCTAACATAATAACAGATGGTTGTTGGCAATTTTAAATTGATTTCAGGGGAACACGGGCAGCAGTTGCCTGGTCAGTGTAGTAGTAGTAGAAAGAACGGATCGCAAACAGGCATCGAAGGCCTAACATAATAACAGATGGCTGTAGGCAATTTTAAATTGGTTCCAGGGGTACACGGGCAGCAGTGGTGTGGTCAGTGGAGGACTAGTGGAAGGAGTGACCGCAGACAGGCATCGAGGGCCTAACATAATAACAGATGGCTGTAGGCAATGTTAAATTGGTTCCAGGGGAACACGGGCAGCAGTGGCCTGGTCAGTGTAGTAGTAGTAGAAAGAACGGATCGCAAACAGGCATCGAAGGCCTAACATAATAACAGATGGCTGTAGGCAATTTTAAATTGGTTCCAGGGGTACATGGGCAGCAGTGGTGTGGTCAGTGGAGGCCTAGTGGAAGGAGTGACCGCAGACAGGCATCGAAGGCCTAACATAATAACAGATGGCTGTAGGCAATTTTAAATTGGTTCCAGGGGAACACGGGCAGCAGTGGCCTGGTCAGTGTAGTAGTAGTAGAAAGAACGGATCGCAAACAGGCATCGAAGGCCTAACATAATAACAGATGGCTGTAGGCAATTTTAAATTGGTTCCAGGGGTACACGGGCAGCAGTGGTGTGGTCAGTGGAGGCCTAGTGGAAGGAGTGACCGCAGACAGGCATCGAAGGCCTAACATAATAACAGATGGCTGTAGGCAATTTTAAATTGGTTCCAGGGGAACACGGGCAGCAGTGGCCTGGTCAGTGTAGTAGTAGTAGAAAGAACGGATCGCAAACAGGCATCGAAGGCCTAACATAATAACAGATGGCTGTAGGCAATTTTAAATTGGTTCCAGGGGTACACGGGCAGCAGTGGTGTGGTCAGTGGAGGCCTAGTGGAAGGAGTGACCGCAAACAGGCATCGAAGGCCTAACATAATAACAGATGGCTGTAGGCAATTTTAAATTGGTTCCAGGGGAACACGGGCAGCAGTGGCCTGGTCAGTTTAGTAGTAGTAGAAAGAACGGACCGCAGACAGGCTTCGAAGGCCTAACATAAAAAAATTGGGCTGGCTGTTGGCAATGTTAAATTGGTTCCAGGGGTACAAGGGCAGCAGTGGTGTGGTCAGTGGAGGCCTAGTGGAAGGAGTGACCACAAACAGGCATCGAAGGCCTAACATAATAACAGATGGCTGTAGGCAATTTTAAATTGGTTCCAGGGGTACACGGGCAGCAGTGGTGTGGTCAGTGGAGGCCTAGTGGAAGGAGTGACCGCAGACAGGCATCGAAGGCCTAACATAATAACAGATGGTTGTTGGCAATTTTAAATTGATTTCAGGGGAACACGGGCAGCAGTTGCCTGGTCAGTGTAGTAGTAGTAGAAAGAACGGATCGCAAACAGGCATCGAAGGCCTAACATAATAACAGATGGCTGTAGGCAATTTTAAATTGGTTCCAGGGGTACACGGGCAGCAGTGGTGTGGTCAGTGGAGGACTAGTGGAAGGAGTGACCGCAGACAGGCATCGAGGGCCTAACATAATAACAGATGGCTGTAGGCAATGTTAAATTGGTTCCAGGGGAACACGGGCAGCAGTGGCCTGGTCAGTGTAGTAGTAGTAGAAAGAACGGATCGCAAACAGGCATCGAAGGCCTAACATAATAACAGATGGCTGTAGGCAATTTTAAATTGGTTCCAGGGGTACATGGGCAGCAGTGGTGTGGTCAGTGGAGGCCTAGTGGAAGGAGTGACCGCAGACAGGCATCGAAGGCCTAACATAATAACAGATGGCTGTAGGCAATTTTAAATTGGTTCCAGGGGAACACGGGCAGCAGTGGCCTGGTCAGTGTAGTAGTAGTAGAAAGAACGGATCGCAAACAGGCATCGAAGGCCTAACATAATAACAGATGGCTGTAGGCAATTTTAAATTGGTTCCAGGGGTACACGGGCAGCAGTGGTGTGGTCAGTGGAGGCCTAGTGGAAGGAGTGACCGCAGACAGGCATCGAAGGCCTAACATAATAACAGATGGCTGTAGGCAATTTTAAATTGGTTCCAGGGGAACACGGGCAGCAGTGGCCTGGTCAGTGTAGTAGTAGTAGAAAGAACGGATCGCAAACAGGCATCGAAGGCCTAACATAATAACAGATGGCTGTAGGCAATTTTAAATTGGTTCCAGGGGTACACGGGCAGCAGTGGTGTGGTCAGTGGAGGCCTAGTGGAAGGAGTGACCGCAGACAGGCATCGAAGGCCTAACATAATATCAGATGGCTGTAGGCAATTTTAAATTGGTTCCAGGTGAACACGGCCAGCAGTGGCCTGGTCAGCGGAGGATGATTGTAATGAGTGTCTGCCAGTTAGTAGTCCAAAACAATACATAAATGTGAATGTCTCACATTAAAATCCAGCGAAAACACTAAAGGGTGCAATCTTTAGGTACAGGGGTGGGATCCTCTGCGTTGTTTCTGACCTACTAATTTGGCGCAAAGTTTTTACTTTGGTAAATAGAGGACACTGCCCCTGACTATGTTAAGTACCATTATACATGTCAACACAATGGTATTGTCAGTGGCAGGAATGGAAGGATGTCAGCGCATAGTCTAAACATTGGTGGAAGTGTGAGAGATAATTGTGGAAGTGGCAGAGCAATGTTTGACCTGGGGGTGGGTGAACGCTCTTGTGGACGGCGGTAGAGGCCCAGGGCCCCTCATGTTACAACAGTGTGTCTGACGTTGGGTGCGCACCACCACCGCCAGAGACAGTTTAGTGTACTATGAGGGACCCAGTGGCAGTGCTGTCGACCAAAAGCGGGCACACCCACCTCTTCAGACAAACAGCACTCTCACGGGTGCTTGCGCCAAGTCGCGATACCACGGCCCCGTATGGGGAGTTTGGCCATTTAGTGAGGTGTAAACATGTCGTATGCTGGACAATCAGCTGCTGCAAATTAAGACATTTGAAAAGTCATTCACAGTAGTCCACAGGCATGAGCTTTTCTAAGGAAAGCTAGGTGTCGCCCGGGCAAGGTGGGGCTAAAGAATTAGAAATCCAGTTGTGGTTCATTTTAATGAATGTTAGACCATCAACATTTTGTGTAGCCAGACAAGTCCTTTTTTCGGTTAATATTGAACCTGCAGCACTGAATACTCTTTCTGATAGGACACTAGCTGCCGGGCAAGCAAGCTCCTGCAATGCATATTCCGCCAATTCTGGCCAGGTGTCTAATTTTGATGCCCAGTAATCAAATGGGAATGACGGTTGAGGGAGAACATCGATAAGGGATGAAAAATAGTTTGTTACCATACTGGACAAATGTTGTCTCCTGTCACTTTCAATTGATGCAGCAGTACCTGTCCTGTCTGCGGTCATAGCAAAATCACTCCACAACCTGGTCAGAAAACCCCTCTGTCCAACGCCACTTCTGATGTGTGCACCCCTAACACTCCTGGTCTGCTGCCCCCTGGAGCTCATGTGAGAACGATCACGGGCGCTGTGTGCTGGGAATGCCTGAAGCAAACGGTCAACAAGAGTTGATTGTTTTGTTGCTAATATTAGTTCCAAGCTCTCATGTGGCATAATATTTTGCAATTTGCCTTTATAGCGAGGATCAAGGAGGCAGGCCAACCAGTAATCGTCATCGTTCATCATTTTAGTAATGCGTGTGTCCCTTTTGAGGATATGCAAGGCATAATCCGCCATGTGGGCCAAAGTTCCAGTTGTCAAATCTGCGGTTGTGCTTGGTTGAGGTGCAGTTGCAGGCAAATCTACGTCACTTGTGTCCCTCAAAAAACCAGAACCCGGCCTTGCCACGCCACCAATTTCCAGTGCCCCCGGGAAAGCTTCCTCATTAAAAATATACTCATCCCCATCATCCTCCTCGTCCTCCACCTCCTCTTCGCCCGCTACCTCGTCCTGTACACTGCCCTGACCAGACAATGGCTGACTGTCATCAAGGCTTTCCTCTTCCTCTGGTGCAGACGCCTGATCCTTTATGTGCGTCAAACTTTGCATCAGCAGACGCATTAGGGGGATGCTCATGCTTATTATGGCGTTGTCTGCACTAACCAGCCGTGTGCATTCCTCAAAACACTGAAGGACTTGACACATGTCTTGTATCTTCGACCACTGCACACCCGACAACTCCATGTCTGCCATCCTACTGCCTGCCCGTGTATGTGTATCCTCCCACAAAAACATAACAGCCCGCCTCTGTTCGCACAGTCTCTGAAGCATGTGCAGTGTTGAGTTCCACCTTGTTGCAACGTCTATGATTAGGCGATGCTGGGGAAGGTTCAAAGACCGCTGATAGGTCTGCATACGGCTGGAGTGTACAGGCGAACGGCGGATATGTGAGCAAAGTCCACGCACTTTGAGGAGCAGGTCGGAGAAACCAGGATAAGTTTTCAATAAGCACTGCACCACCAGGTTTAAGGTGTGAGCCAGGCAAGGAATGTGTTTCAGTTGGGAAAGGGAGATGGCAGCCATGAAATTCCTTCCATTATCACTCACTACCTTGCCTGCCTCAAGATCTACTGTGCCCAGCCACGACTGCGTTTCTTCCTGCAAGAACTCGGACAGAACTTCCGCGGTGTGTCTGTTGTCGCCCAAACACTTCATAGCCAATACAGCCTGCTGACGCTTGCCAGTAGCTGCCCCATAATGGGACAACTGGTGTGCAACAGTGACAGCTGACGATGGAGTGGTTTGGCGACTGCGGTCTGTGGAAGAGCTCTCGCTTCTGCAGGAGGACGAGGAGGAGGAGGAGGGGGTGCGAACGCCTACAGCCAACTGTTTCCTAGACCGTGGGCTAGGCACAACTATCCCGAAATTGCTGTCCCCTGTGGACCCTGCATCCACCACATTCACCCAGTGTGCCGTGATGGACACGTAACGTCCCTGGCCATGCCTACTGGTCCATGCATCTGTAGTCAGGTGCACCTTTGTACTCACAAATTGCCTGAGTGCATGGACGATGCGCTGTTTAACATGCTGGTGCAGGGCTGGGATGGCTTTTCTGGAAAAAAAGTGTCGACTGGGTAGCTCGTAGCGTGGTTCAGCGTACTCCATCAGGGCTTTGAAAGCTTCGCTTTCAACTAACCGGTAGGGCATCATCTCTAACGAGATTAGTCTAGCTATGTGGGCGTTCAAACCCTGTGTATGCGGATGCGAGGATAAGAACTTCCTTTTTCTAACCATAGTCTCATGTAGGGTGAGCTGGACTGGAGAGCTGGAGATCGTGGAACTAGCGGGTGTGCCGGTGGCCATGGCAGACTGAGAGACTGTTGGAGACGGTATTGTTTCTGCCGGTGCCCTAGATGCAGTATTTCCTCCTACAAAACTGGTGATTCCCTGACCCTGACTGCTTTGGCCTGGCAAAGAAACCTGCACAGATACTGCCGGTGGTGCGGAAAATGGTGGCCTTACAGTGACGGAAGGGATGTTGCGTTGCTGACTAGCTTCATTGGCCGAGGGTGCTACAACCTTAAGGGATGTTTGGTAGTTAGTCCAGGCTTGCAAATGCATGGTGGTTAAATGTCTATGCATGCAACTTGTATTGAGACTTTTCAGATTCTGACCTCTGCTTAAGCTAGTTGAACATTTTTGACAGATGACTTTGCGCTGATCAATTGGATGTTGTTTAAAAAAATGCCAGACTGCACTCTTCCTAGCATCGGATCCCTTTTCAGGAATTGCAGACTGAGCTTTAACCGGATGGACACGCTGTCCTCCAACAGTTTTTTGCTTTGTCACGCGTTTTGGGCCAGATACGGGCCCGGCAGATGGAACCTGTTGCGATGTTGATGCCTGCTGCGGCCCCTCCTCCTCCGCTTCAGAACTACTGCTGCCTGCACCCTGTTCCCCCAATGGCTGCCAATCGGGGTCAACAACAGGGTCATCTATTACCTCCTCTTCTACCTCATGTGCAACTTCGTCTGTGTCACCGTGTCGGTCGGTGGTATAGCGTTCGTGATGAGGCAACATAGTCTCATCAGGGTCTGATTGTGGATCAGTACCCTGAGAGGGCAATGTTGTGGTCTGAGTCAAAGGACCAGCATAGTAGTCTGGCTGTGGCTGTGCATCAGTGCACTCCATGTCAGAATCTACTTGTAATGGGCATGGCCTGTTAACTGTTTCACTTTCTAAGCCAGGGACGGTATGTGTAAAGAGCTCCATGGAGTAACCCGTTGTGTCGCCTGCTGCATCCTTCTCTCTTGTTGTTGTTTTTGCTGAAGAGGACAAGGAATCGACTTGTCCCTGACCGTGAACATCCACAAACGACGGGCTGCTTTTACATTTACCAGTTTCAGAAGAGGAGGCAAAAGAGCTAGAGGCTAAGTCTGCAAGGTAAGCCAAAACTTACTGTTGCTGCTCCGGCTTTAAAAGCGGTTTTCCTACTCCCAGAAAAGAGAGCGTTCGAGGCCTTGTGTAGCCAGACGACGAACCTGGCTCCACAGTTCCAGACTTAGGTGGAATATTTTTTTTCCCACGACCACCTGATGCTCCAATACCACTACCATCATTACCAGCTGACAATGAACGCCCACGGCCACGACCTCTTGCACCAGACTTCCTCATTGTTTTATAAACTTAACCAAAGTAACTTTATTTGTTGCTGTCAAACAACTTACACGGTGAGCTATAACTTCTGTTTGATTTCAATATCCCTTTACAGGTTGGTGATACCACAAGGAAAATCAGGCACAATGTTACACACTCTGCTTTCTGTGGCACCAAATCACAGAGATGCCACACACGCAGGACTGTCACTCAAGCACAAATGTCAATATAAATCTCCCATTTTTTTTTTTTTCCAGGGAGACTTTATAAACAAAATAAAATAAAATGATTTTTTCAGGAATAATTTAGAAACCAAATAAAATAAAATGATTTTTTCAATGACAATTTAGAAACCAAATAAAAAAAAGGCTTTCTATGCCCCACTGAGTGACAGATGGCACACACAGGAGTCAGGAGTGGCCCACAAGCCCAGGGGCCAATATTTTTCTCCCACTGATTGATGTAGTGATTTTTTCAGGTAGATTTTAGAACCCAAATCAAGCAAAAAAATTAATAGGCTTTCTATGGCCCACAATTTGAGAGAGAGAGAGAGATGGCACACCCAGGAGTCAAGACTGGCACACAAGCAGAAAGGGCAATATTAATCTCCCACCTATTTTTTTTTTTTCAGGGAGACTTTATAAACAAAATAAAATAAAATGATTTTTTCAGGAATAATTTAGAAACCAAATAAAATAAAATGATTTTTTCAATGACAATTTAGAAACCAAATAAAAAAAAATAAAAGGCTTTCTATGCCCCACTGAGTGACAGATGGCACACACAGGAGTCAGGAGTGGCCCACAAGCCCAGAGGCCAATATTTTTCTCCCACTGATTGATGTAGTGATTTTTTCAGGTAGATTTTAGAACCCAAATCAAGCAAAAAAATAAATAGGCTTTCTATGGCCCACTGAGTGAGAGATGGCACACACAGGAGTCAGAAGTGGCACACAAGCCCTGAGGCCAATATTTTTCTCCCACTGATTGATGTAGTGATTTTTTTCAGGTAGATTTTAGAAACCAAATCAAGCAAAAAAATTTATAGGCTTTCTATGGCCCACTGAGTGAGAGATGGCACACACAGGAGTCAGGAGTGGCATACAAGCCCTGAGGCCAATATTTTTCTCCCACTGGTTGATGTAGTGATTTTTTCAGGTAGATTTTAGAACCCAAATCAAGCAAAAAAATAAATAGGCTTTCTATGGCCCACTGAGTGAGAAATGGCACACACAGGAGTCAGGAGTGGCACACAAGCCCTGAGGCCAATATTTTTCTCCCACTGATAGATGTAGTGATTTTTTCAGGTAGATTTTAGAACCCAAATCAAGCAAAAAAATAAATAGGCTTTCTATGGCCCACTGAGTGAGAGATGGCACACACAGGAGTCAGGAGTGGCACACAAGCCCTGAGGCCAATATTTTTCTCCCACTGATTGATGTAGTGATTTTTTCAGGTAGATTTTATAACCCAAATCAAGCAAAAAAATAAATAGGCTTTCTATGGCCCACTGAGTGAGAGATGGCACACACAGGGATGGCACTCTAGCAGAAATGCCAATCTTAATCTCCCACAAAAAAAAAAAAAAAACAGGGACTGTCCTACAATTACTATCTCCCTGCAGTAATCTCAGCCAGGTATGGCAGGCAGCAATAAGGAGTGGACTGATGCACAAATTAAATAAAAAGTGTGGACAAACAAAAAAGATAGCTGTGCAGAAAGGAAGGAACAAGAGGATTTGTGCTTTGAAGAAAGCAGTTGGTTTGCACAGCGGCGTACACACAGCAATGCAGCTATCAGGGAGCCTTCTAGGGCAGCCCAATGAGCTACAGCGCTGAGGAAAAAAAAAAAATGTAGCTTCCACTGTCCCTGCACACCGAAGGTGGTGTTGGGCAGTGGAAATCGCTACAGCACAAGCGGTTTGGTGGTTAATGGACCCTGCCTAACGCTATCCCTGCTTCAGATGAAGCGGCAGCAACCTCTCCCTAAGCTCAGATCAGCAGCAGTAAGATGGCGGTCGGCGGCAACGCCCCTTTATAGCCCCTGTGACGCCGCAGACAGCAAGCCAATCACTGCAATGCCCTTCTCTAAGATGGTGGGGACCAGGACCTATGTCATCACGCTGCCCACACTCTGCGTTCACCTTCATTGGCTGAGAAATGGCGCTTTTCGCGTCATTGAAACGCGACTTTGGCGCGAAAGTCGCATACCGCATGGCCGACAACGCACAGGGGTTGGATCGGGTTTCATGAAACTCGACTTCGCCAAAAGTCGGCGACTTTTGAAAATGTTCGACCCGTTTCGCTCAACCCTAATGGCCACCAAAAGGATCTAGCCACTAACTCTCTGGTACCAAAGATTCCAGGATGACCAGCCAACACCGAACAATGAACCTCAGAGATAACTTTATTCGTCCACCTATCAGGGACAAACAGTTTTTCCGCTGGGCAACAATCAGGTTTATTAGCCTGAAATTTTTGCAGCACCCGCCGCAAATCAGGGGAGATGGCAGACACAATTACTCCCTCTTTGAGGATACCCGCCGGCTCAGATACACCCGGAGAGTCGGGCACAAAACTCCTAGACAGAGCATCCGCCTTCACATTTTTAGAGCCCGGAAGGTATGAAATCACAAAGTCAAAAGGGGCAAAAAACAATGACCAACGAGCTTGTCTAGGATTCAACCGCTTGGCGGACTCGAGATAAGTCAAGTTCTTATGATCAGTCAAGACCACCACGCGATGCTTAGCTCCTTGAAGCCAATGACGCCACTCCTCGAATGCCCACTTCATGGCCAGCAACTCTCGATTGCCCACATCATAATTTCGCTCAGCAGGCGAAAACTTCCTGGAAAAGAAGGCGCATGGTTTCATCACCGAGCAGTCAGAACTTCTCTGCGACAAAACAGCCCCTGCTCCAATCTCAGAAGCATCAACCTCGACCTGGAACGGAAGCGAAACATCTGGTTGACACAACACAGGGGCAGAAGAAAAACGACGCTTCAACTCTTGAAAAGCTTCCACCGCAGCAGAAGACCAATTGACCAAATCAGCACCTTTCTTGGTCAAATCGGTCAATGGTTTAGCAATACTAGAAAAATTGCAGATGAAGCGACGATAAAAATTAGCAAAGCCCAGGAACTTTTGCAGACTTTTCAGAGATGTCGGCTGAGTCCAATTATGGATGGCTTGGACCTTAACAGGGTCCATCTCGATAGTAGAAGGGGAAAAGATGAACCCCAAAAATGAAACCTTCTGAACACCAAAGAGACACTTTGATCCCTTCACAAACAAAGAATTAGCACGCAGGACCTGAAACACCGTTCTGACCTGCTTCACATGAGACTCCCAATCATCCGAGAAGATCAAAATGTCATCTAAGTACACAATCAGGAATTTATCCAGGTACTCTCGGAAGATGTCATGCATAAAGGACTGAAACACTGATGGAGCATTGGCAAGTCCGAATGGCATTACTAGATACTCAAAATGGCCCTCGGGCGTATTAAATGCAGTTTTCCACTCATCGCCTTGCTTAATACGCACAAGATTGTACGCACCACGAAGATCTATCTTGGTGAACCAACTAGCCCCCTTAATCCGAGCAAACAAATCAGATAACAATGGCAAGGGGTACAGAAATTTAACCGTGATCTTATTTAGAAGGCAGTAATCTATACAAGGTCTCAGTGAACCATCCTTCTTGGCTACAAAAAAGAACCCTGCTCCTAATGGCGACGATGACGGGCGAATATGCCCCTTCTCCAAAGACTCCTTCACATAACTCCGCATAGCGGCGTGCTCAGGCACAGATAAATTAAACAGTCGACCTTTTGGGAATTTACTATCAGGAATCAAATCAATAGCACAATCACAATCCCTATGCGGAGGTAGGGTATCGGACTTGGGCTCATCAAATAAATCCCGGTAATCAGACAAGAACTCAGGAACCTCAGAAGGGGTGGATGACGAAATAGTCAGAAATGGGACATCACCATGTACCCCCTGACAACCCCAGCTGGACACAGACATGGATTTCCAATCTAATACTGGATTATGGACTTGTAGCCATGGCAACCCCAACACGACCACATCATGCAGATTATGCAACACCAGAAAGCGAATAACCTCCTGATGTGCAGGAGCCATGCACATGGTCAGCTGGGTCCAGTACTGAGGCTTATTCTTGGCCAAAGGCGTAGCATCAATTCCTCTCAATGGAATAGGACACTGCAAGGGCTCCAAGAAAAACCCACAACGCCTAGCATACTCCAAGTCCATCAAATTCAGAGCAGCGCCTGAGTCCACAAATGCCATGACAGAATACGATGACAAAGAGCAGATCAAGGTAACAGACAGAAGAAATTTTGACTGTACCATACCAATGGTGGCAGACCTAGCGAACCGCTTAGTGCGCTTAGGACAATCAGAGATAGCATGAGTGGAATCACCACAGTAGAAACACAGCCCATTCAGACGTCTGTGTTCTTGCCGTTCAACTCTGGTCAAAGTCCTATCGCACTGCATAGGCTCAGGTTTAAGCTCAGGTAATACCGCTAAATGGTGCACAGATTTACGCTCGCGCAAGCGTCGACCGATCTGAATGGCCAAAGACATAGACTCATTCAGACCAGCAGGCATAGGAAATCCCACCATGACATCCTTAAGGGCATCAGAAAGACCTCTTCTGAAAATAGCCGCGAGCGCACCTTCATTCCACTGAGTGAGTACAGACCACTTTCTAAATTTCTGACAATATACCTCTATCTCATCCTGACCCTGACACAGAGCCAGCAAATTCTTCTCTGCCTGATCCACAGAATTAGGCTCATCGTACAGCAATCCGAGCGCCAGGAAAAATGCATCGATATTACTTAATGCAGAATCTCCAGACGCAAGAGAAAATGCCCAGTCCTGAGGGTCGCCACGCAAAAAAGAAATAACGATCCTAACTTGTTGAACTGGGTCACTAGAGGAGCGAGGTTTCAAAGCCAGAAATAGTTTACAATTATTTTTGAAACTCAGAAATTTAGTTCTATCTCCAAAAAACAAATCAGGAATAGGAATTCTCGGTTCTAACATAGAATTCTGAACCACAAAGTCTTGAATACTTTGTACTCTTGCCGTGAGCTGATCCACACATGAAGACAGACCTTTAATGTCCATTGCTACACCTGTGTCCTGAACCACCAAAATGTCTAGGGGAAAAAAAAGGCAAAACACTGTGCAGAGAAAAAAAAATGGTCTCAGAACTTCTTTTTTCCCTCTATTGAGAATCATTAGTACTTTTGGCCTCCAGTACTGTTATGATTAGGCAATTCAGTACCACAGTGGACATAGAGGTCAGAGCACATACAGTGATCTGACAATAACCCAAAAACATAGAACGAGCTCTGAGACGTGGGAACTCTGTTGACCGCAATCCCTAATCCTCTCCAACAAACACTGGAGGCAGCCGTGGATTGCATCTAACGCTCCCTATGCAACTCGGCACAGCCTGAGAAACTAGCTAGCCTGAAGATAGAAAATAAGCCTACCTTGCCTCAGAGAAATACCCCAAAGGAAAAGGCAGCCCCCACATATAATGACTGTGAGTTAAGATGAAAAGACAAACGTAGAGATGAAATAGATTAAGCAAAGTGAGGCCCAACTTTCTGAACAGAGCGAGGATAGGAAAGGTAACTTTGCGGTCAACACAAAACCCTACAAAAACCATGCAAAGGGGGCAAAAAGACCCTCCGTACCGAACTAACGGCACGGAGGTACACCCTCTGCGTCCCAGAGCTTCCAGCAAGCAGAAAAAAACAAATTGACAAGCTGGACAGAAAAAAAACAGCAAACAAATAGCAAAGAGGAACTTAGCTATGCAGAGCAGCAGGCCACAGGAACGATCCAGGAGGAAACAGGTCCAATACTAGAACATAGACTGGAGGCCAGGATCAAAGCACTAGGTGGAGTTAAATAGAGCAGCACCTAACGACTTCACCACATCACCTGAGGAAGGAAACTCAGAAGCCGCAGTACCACTTTCCTCCACCAACGGAAGCTCACAGAGAGAACCAGCCGAAGTACCACTTGTGACCACAGGAGGGAGCTCTGCCACAGAATTCACAACAGGAAAGGTGTCTGACCAGTGGAGTCGGCTACAGCGTTATTAAGGGCGAACTCTACCCATGGTAATAAAGATGCCCAGTCATCCTGCCTGGCAGAAACAAAATGTCGTAGATATGTGACCAGAGTCTGATTGGCCCTCTCTACCAACCCATTCGTCTCGGGATGATATGCGGAAGAGAGATTTAACTCAATGCTGAGAAGACGACAAAGCTCTCTCCAGAACCGAGATGCAAACTGGGGACCCCGGTCACTGACAATTTTGTCTGGCATGCCGTGTAGGCGGAAGATGTGTCTTATGAACAACGCTGTCAAGGCCCGTGCAGAAGGTAACCGTGGGAGCGGCACCAAATGCACCATTTTCGAGAAATGATCGGTAATAACCCAAATGACGGTACAGCCGCGAGACTTGGGCAAACCCACTACAAAGTCCATCCCGACCATCTCCCAGGGCCTGTCTGCCACCGGCAAGGGATAGAGTAATCCAGTCGGCCGTTGTCGAGGAGACTTATTTTTGGCGCGTGAGACACACGCCAGAACGTAATCTCTGACATCTCGGAGCATATGCGGCCACCAGTACGTCCTCGCCAGCAGCTAAGATGTCCTTTTTGTCCCAAAGTGTCCACCCACCCTGGAGGAATGAGCCCAAGAGAGAACCTATGGTCGCAAATTTATGGGCACAAAAGTCTTGCCCGGAGGCACAGACTCAAGCGACACCGGAGCCCCGGTTCTCAAGCTCTCAGAATGAACAATAAGCCGAGGCTCTCCTTCCTCCTCTTCAGATGACACAACAGAGCGAAAAAGGGCATCAGCTCGAATGTTCTTCTCCCCAGTGAGATAATGGAGAGTGAAGTGGAATCGGGAGAAGAATAAGGACCATCTGGCCTGGCGAGAATTTAGCCGCTGGGCTGTTTGCAAATATAGCAAATATTTGTGGTCTGTGAAAACTTGAAAGGGAAAACGAGCCCCCTCCAAGAGATGTCTCCACTCTGAGAAAGCCAATTTCATCGCCAGCAACTCCCTGTCCCCGATGGAATAATTCCTCTCCGCTGGTGTGAAGGTCTTGGAGAAGAAGAAGCACGGATGCTTCCTACCTTGAGCATCCTTTTGGAAGAGGACTGCTCCAGCACCAACGGAAGAGGCATCCACCTCCATTATAAACGGCTTATCGACATCGGGACGATGTAGGATGGGAGCGCTAGCAAAATGAGACTTAGTAGAAGAAAAGGTCCTGGAGACGTCTTCAGACCACACTTTGGGATTTGCTCCCTTCTTGGTGAGGGCTACCAAGGGAGCTACCAGAGTTGAAAAGTGGGGAATGAACTGGCGGTAATAATTAATGAACCCCATAAAGCGCTGCACCGCTTTAAGAGAATGGGGCTCTTGCCAGTCCATCACAGCCTGTAGTTTGGCAGGATCCATTGCCAATCCCTGGGCGGAGATGATATAGCCCAGGAACGGTAAAGACTCCTGCTCAAACATACACTTCTCCAACTTTGCATAAAGAGAGTTTGCCCATAGGAGGTCGAAGACTCTGCCAACATCTCTCCGGTGGGAGTCAATATCTGGAGAAAAGATGAGAATATCATCCAGATAGACTACAACCGAGGTGGAAAGCATATCCCGGAAGATGTCGTTGGCAAAGTCTTGGAAAACGGCTGGGGCATTACAGAGCCCGAAGGGCATCACCAGATACTCATAGTGCCCATCTCTGGTGTTAAACGCCGTTTTCCATTCGTCCCCCTCACGGATGCGAATCAGGTTGTAAGCACCCCGCAGATCTAGTTTGGTAAACACCCTTGCTCCCCGAAGCCTATCGAAGAGCTCAGATATCAAGGGCAAAGGATACTTGTTCTTAACGGTGATAGCGTTAAGACCCCTGTAGTCTATGCATGGACGTAGTTCCCCATTCTTCTTCTGCACGAAAAAGAACCCTGCCCCAGCAGGTGACACTGACTTCCTGATGAACCCTCTTGCCAGATTCTCTTGAATGTACTGAGACATTGCCTCCGTCTCCGGGAGAGATAATGGATAGACTCGACCCTGGGGAGGCTCAGCACCAGGCAAGAGATCAATAGGACAGTCATAGGGGCGATGGGGCGGAAGGGTCTCCGCCGCCTTTTTGGAGAACACGTCTGCATACGACCAATATTGCTTGGGGAGAGAGGATAGATCTGCGGGTACCTCTGTAGTAGCAACCTGAACGCACTCTCGGTGACACCTACCCCCACATGATTCACCCCATCCCAGAATTCTGCCTGAGGACCACTCGATGTGAGGAGAGTGGTACCGTAACCAAGGTATCCCCAACAGGACCTCATCAATCCCCTCAGGAATGATGAGCAGAGATATAATCTCCTGATGGGATGGTGACATGGACAGAGTAAAAGGGATGGTCTGATGTGTTATCTGTGCGGGCAGTGTCGACCCATTCACCACTCGTACCGTTACTGGTTGAGGTAGCATAACCAGGGGTATTGCGTGACGTTGGGCGAAGGCAGAAGACATAAAATTGCCCTCCGCCCCAGAATCCACGCAGAGGTCTACCGAGTGGGAGGATGAGCCTAATGTTATTGTCCCCTTAAAGGATAATTTGGAGGCAAACGTCGCCGTGTCTAGTGCATCTCCACCTACTACCACTAGACGCTGACGTTTCCACGACCGCTGGAGACATCTGGTGGCAAGATGTCCTGACTGTTGGCAAACATGACAAACCTGGGGTGCACGAGCGGTCCGGGACTTAGATCCCGCTCGTGACACTACCATAGGCTCATGGGACTCAGGAGCCTGGACTGGAGATTCCAAAGTTTTGGCAAAGGTGGGAGCCAGCCGAAACCTCTGCCTACACTGGGCTCGCTCTAACCTCCGCTCGTGAAAACGGAGGTCAATACGAGTGGATACTGTTATTAATTCCTCCAGTGTGGCGGGAATCTCCCTAGTGGCCAGGGCGTCCTTAACGTGGTCAGCCAGCCCCCTCCAAAATATAGGAATAAGGGCCTTATCCGACCACTCCAGCTCAGATGCTAAGGTGCGGAAGTGGACGGCAAACTGGCTGACCAAGGACGAGCCCTGAGTCAATGCCAACAGTTGGAGCGCCGTATCATGGGTGACACGAGGTCCTAAAAAGACCTGTTTCAGAGTGCTCAGGAATAATGGAGCACTCTGCACCACATGATCGCCACGCTCCCATCGGCGTAGCCCACTGCAACGCCCTGTACGACAATAAAGATACGATAAAGCCCACCTTAGCCCACTCTGTAGGGAAACGAGAGGCCAGAAGCTCGAGATGTATTGAGCACTGACTCACGAAACCCCTACAGGACTTACTGTCACCAGAAAATTTCTCTGGTAGCGGGAGGCGAGATAGCGTCGGTACAGGGGCGGCAGTGGACAAGGTAGCTGCAGCCACACTTGCAGCCTGAACAGCGACAGCAGTAACATCTACAGCTGAGGTTGAACGCTCAAGAGCCGCCAACCTTCCCTCCAGCTGCTGGATGTACCGCTGTGCACGGTGATCGTCCGTCATTACTAGCCAGACCTTGGCGCTAGTATTATGTTAGGACTGGCGGAATGCACCAAGTATAAGGTGTAATGGTATTAGGTGCGTTCGCCGTCCGAGGTCCACCGTGCAGGTGAAAACCCTGCTGCTAGTAGAGACGGACGAGATGGCGGTACAATATCAATACACACTTGGGTTAACTTCACCCAGTGTGAAGGAAGCGAACCCTGTTGAGTCACAGGGCCGCGGTACCGCACCAAGAGAAAATATTTAGAGGCACGAGAGTGTGTGCGGTGCCGCACTGGCGGACGCCACTAACCACCCAGGCTTGGGTTAGGAAAGCGCAGAGAAAACGCACGGCGCTGCACTGGCGGTCACAGCAATAGGACGCTGTAATGTGTGTACCGTGCAGATGGCTAAGTCGGGCACTAGGTAGCAATCACCCACCTTCCGCGAGCAGTCATACAATAGGGAGGGGATTTTAAAGAACGACTTTCACTCACAACACACACACATTTACAAAAGACAATACTAGCGCATGGCCGCACGGCTTAAATAGCTGCAGCATGTTTAGGACCTTCCAAAGAAGGACCAATGGAGTGCTGCAGCACCTGAGCATGTGACCCTGGATCTCCACTGAGAGATCTCGCCCTGGTCATGCTCAGAGTGCAAAGCAGGATTTAGTCCTAGCAGCTACAAGGACCTTAGCTGCAGTATCTGATCATGTGACCCTCGATCTCCACTGAGAGATCTTACTCTGGGCATGCTCAGAATGTAAAAAGCAGGACTTAGCCCCAGAAACGTCCGCTCGCCGCTGCCCATCACTGACTTCAATGGGTGAAGCAGGAAATGCAGCAGTAACTCTAAGCACAGTCAGACTGAGCGAGACGCTGGGATCGAAGTCTCTGCTGAGCAAGCTCCACTGCGGCAGGAGAAGAAAGGGAGACCGCAGTGGAGATGGCCCGAGATTCCCCCTGTGCAGAGGCAGGAACTCGACCCCTAACAAACCCATTGTGATTCCACCAATTGAGAGCTCAGGTGTTTGGCCTACTGAGTCCGGTGTTTAGAAGACATGTATTTGTCATGATGGTGGTGGTTAGGCTCTTAGTGGTCAGCACCTTGCTGATCTTGGCATGGCACAGGTTTTAAATTATCATTTTCTTGTTTCAGAACTCTCTTTAAAAAATCCCAGACTGGTGAACATTTAACTCTTTGATGGACAAATGCAGGAGTGTTGGTGCTCTGCAGAACATTTGCCTACCTTCACCCTCTGGTCATCCCACTTCCTGCCTGTTTTGGTGCTGCCAATCCCTCCTCCTCAGTGCTGCTGTCCTTGACTTCCCAGGTTGAGTCGGTGATGTCGTCATCCACCATCTCATCCTCCACTACCACATCCTGGTCCTCCTGACTTGGTGACTTAACAGCAACATGACATATTTACAACTGTGTCTCATCTTCATCTACCACCTTAGAGAGTTTTGCGCACCTCTAATTAGCATGTCCTTCAGTCCCTCTTAGAATATGTAGCGTGAGAGGCCACAACTATTATGATGTAATTATGAAATTATGATGTAACGAGCTCCTCGGAGTGTCCTAGTGTTGAATCACTGGTCTCCTGGGACTCGACATGGAGGGATTAGTTGATGTGATCCAGACTCTTGGCTGGTTAAGCTGGATCGTATAGAGCAGGGGTCCCCAACTCCAGTCCTCAAGGCCCACCAACATGTCATGTTTTCAGGATTTCCTTAGTCTTGCCCAGGTAATAATTGCATCACCTGTGCAATGCAAAGGAAATCCTGAAAACATGACCTGTTGGTGGGCCTTGAGGACTGGAGTTGGGGACCCCTGGTATAGAGGACTGGGTGGTGCAGGCAAGCATGCTGAAAAAACTTTCTGCAATTCAACCAACCACCTGTTCATACTGGTGTGGCTTCAGAAGTGTTGTTTTGTGCCTCCCTGCTAAGTGGGGACAGGAAACTATGTTTCATGGATGGGCGCGTTTCTTGTGCAACAGGCGCAGTTGCATATGCCCCTGCCCCACATCCTTGGTGATTGCATGCACCATCTTCAGCACTTCCACTTCATTACCGGATACCTTACGCATTTTCTAATTGCTAGATCTCTGGAAACCAAGTTTCCTTAATTAGTTGAAATACATTTTTTTTATTAAAAAAATGTGGTCAGTCACCTGCAGCAGGCAAAGCGTTTTTTTTTTGTTTAAAACCACCGTAATTTAACTTAAAGCACGTAAACTGTGTGGATGACAAATTCAATACAGTAAATATTGTAAAGTGCTTTTTTATAGTTTAATACCACCGTAATTTAACACAAAGCACGGTAAACTGTATGGATGACAAATTCAATACAGTAAATTTGTTTGAAGGGATTTTTTTATTTGAATATCACAGTAATTTAATACAAAGCATGGAAAACTGTATGGATGACAATGCAAGTAAATGTTTCACAAAAAGGTCACCTGTAGCAGCTATATATTTAGCAATAGACTGCAAAACCCTAAATCCTGCCTAGAGCCTATGCTCATCTCTTCTCCCTGCTCTAGCAGCTGTTCCTAGGATAAATGCAGAATGTATCTCAAAGAAACAGAAAAGCACAAGGTTAGCCCTTAGAACAGTGGTCCCCAACCTTTCCGACCTTGAGAGTCACATTCAGCTCTGCAAGAGGGTCGAGAGCCACATCCAGCTACTGTCCCCCTCACAGTAGTGGCAAAAAAAGCCCCCATTATGAGTATAATGATAACCAAAGCTTTTCCACACAAATCACCCCGAAGCAGTATACCAAGATCCAGGGGTTTCCACCACACCCCACCAAATTCAGCATTCTCCCATCACGCACTCCCAACACAGTCACATCCAGCTTCAACCGCCTCCTTTGACCGGTAGTATCATGCTGTCTCCAGTGTTCCATACGAGAATTATCTCTAAACCCCCAAGACCTGTAGATGTGTACCCACATCTGCTCTTCTGTGCAGGGCTACTCACAAAGTTCACCATTTTCAGATGTGCTCTTCATACCGGTTTACTAAATCTGGAGCTAATGCACCAAGCTGGCAGACAGCTGCGAGCCACAATTCATGGGACCGCGAGCCACATGTGGCTCCCGAGCTACAGGTTGGGGACCCCTGCCTTAGAAGGACTCTTTGTATAGTTGTTCAGTAGCAGTATGACCACTAGAGGACTCTGATTCCTGAAGGTGTGCACACATGGCTGGACAACTACTCTCTCCCTCCAGTCAGAACTGTCCCTGAGCTTTGCAATGGCATCAGTGTGATGAGCATGATGATGCAGGTCCTTTTATAACCTCTGATGGCCAGTTACTATAATATGGCCAATATAATATGGTCAATATAATGTGGCCAGTCAATCACAGTAATGCCACTATCAAGATGACTACAGCATTGCAGTGACTTGGAAGTAATTCTTGCAATTCTTGCTTATTGGCTGTATAACAGGCGTCAACTGTGGGGCAGGGATTCAAGCATTGTATCCGAGTACCAGCCAATGCTTGGCGATTGTCGAGCACATCCGCGCATCCAGATACTCGTGTTATATCTAAGTATCACCAGTAGTGTTGAGTGATACCTTCCGATATTCGGAAATATCGGTGTCAGATTGGATCGGCCGATATCCAAAAAATATCAGATACCGATACCCAATACCAATGCAAGTCAATGGGACACAAATATCGGAATTAAAATAAGCCATTTCTATCCTTGTACATCCTGTTCCGGAGGGGGGAAGAGTGTGGGCGGTGCGTAGGCAGAGACTGTGTGTCTGTGTGGGACCGTGGGGCTCTGTGCGGGCCTGCCAGGGACCTGTGTGGGCCTCTCGGGGGTCTATGTGGGCTGCCTGGGGTCGGTGCAGGCCTCTCGGGGGTCTGTGCGGCCTGCCGGGGGTCTGTACGGGCCTCTCAGGGGGTCTGTGCGGCCTGCCGGGGGTCTGTGTGACCTGCCGGTGGTCTGTATGGGCCTCTCAGGGGGTCTGTGTGGCCTGCCGGGGGTCTGTTCAGCCTACAAGGGGTCTGTTCGGGCCTCTCTGGGGTCTGTGCGGCCTGCCGGGGGTCTGTATGGGCCTCTCTGGGGTCTATGCAGCCTGCCGAGGGTCTGTGCGGGTGTGCAGGCATCGTCTGATGGGGCTACAAGTCCCATCGGGCGATGCCTGCTACAATGAAGGTTATTGACATATTAGCCAATGATGGGGCAGTAATAGTCCCATCATCCGGCTAATGTGTTGAATATAAAAAAAAAAAACATACATACATACATATTATATACATCATACATACATACTGTTAGGTGTCGAGTTCCCGCCTCTGCACAGGGGGAATCTCGAACCATCTCTGCTGCGGTCTCCCATTCTTCTCCAGCCGCAGTCTGCTCAGCGGAGACATCGGTCCCAGCATCTTGCTCAGTCTCACTCTGTGCATATTGTTACTGCTGCTTTTCCTGCTTCTGCCATTGAAGTCAGTGCTGGGCAGCGGCGAGCAGACGCTTTTGGGACTAAGTCCTGCTTTTCCCCTTCTGAGCATGCCCAGGGCAAGATCTCCCGTTGGAGATCGAGGGTCACATGCTCAGATACTGCAGCAGATCCCATTGGTCCTTTATTGGAAGGTCCTGAAGGTGCTAAACTTCTGTGCCAGCTTCCCATTGGTCCTTTATTGGAAGGTCCTGAACGTGCTGCAGCTATATAAGCTTCGCATGGCCGCACGGCCATGCGCTAGTATACATTTGTAAACGTGTGTGTGTTGTGAGTGAAAGTCGTTCTTTAAAATCCCCTCCCTATTGTATGACTGCTCGCGGAAGGTGGATGATTGCTATCTAGCGCCCAACTTAGCCATCAGCACGTAACACACAATACAGCGTCTAATTGCTGTGACCGCCAGTGTGGCGCCGTGCGTTTTCACAGCGCTTTCCTGACCCAAGCCTGGGTGGTTAGTGGCGTCCGCCAGTGCGGCACCGCACGCACTCTCGTGCATCTTTATTATTATTATTTCTGTCACTCTGACACCCCAGTTGCGGTGTCAAGCGCATTAGGTCTATATGAACTCAAATCCTGTGTCTTGGGATTGAGTTCTGAGACTCCTTGCTTGCGCTCTTGGTGCGGTACTGCGGCCCTGTGACGCAACAGGGTTCGCTTCCTTCACACAGGGTGAAGTTATCCCGTGTGTATTCACATTGTACCGCCATATATTCCGTCATTACTTGGCAGCAGGTTCCATCTCTGCACGGTGGACCCCGGGCTGCGAACGCACCTTACTCTATCTGTCTTATTATTTGGTGCGTGCAGCTAGCCCTAACACATACCACATACATACTACACATACTACATACATACTACATACATACTACATACAAAACATTCATACATTACATACATTCAGATATACAGTACATATAACATAGATTACATACTCACCATTACTTGTCATTTTGTTCCCTGAAGCCAGTGTCATCTGTAAAAAAGATTAAAATAACAAACAACCAATATACTTCCTGATCTGTAGAAATCCACGAGTATCACACGACAATCTCCTGTGGAGAAAGGCAGCATCAGCTGATGCAACCGCTCTCTAGGGGCTCCAGGAACACAATGATGGGAGGAAGGTATCCTTCCGCACTGTATTCCTCCGCCGCTGTAAAAAAAATAGTCCCTAGTCTCACTTTTGGCATTGCTGTATGAGAAATTTTCCCACACAGCAATTGCCATAAAGTGAGACTCTGAGAGGTTACTATAGTTCAGTGATGCACTGCAAGAGCCATTGTCTCTTGTCAGTGTGTCACTGAAGGTCCTATAGAGCAGTGACATCACCCGATGTCACTGTTCTATAGGGGAGATCGTCATAGGACACTCGTTATTAATTGGACTACGGCGGACAGGTAGTATACGGTTTATTATTTTACGTTTTTTTGCAGGCACTGAAGTATGGTAAGTATGGTTAAATGAAGAATATTAAAATACTTTTTTCCTAATGTGTGTGTGTTTTATTAACCCTTTACTAGTATTGGATTAATAATCGATAGGCATCTTATTGACGCCTCTCCGTTATTAACTCGGCTTAATGTTACCTTACAATAGCAAGGTGACATTAACCCCTTATTACCACATATCCCACCTCTACATGGGAGTGGGAAGAGAGGGGCTAAGTGCTAGAATTGACGCATCTTACAGATGCGCCAATTCTGGGGCAGCTGCGGACTGGTATTTGTAGCCGGGGGAGCAATATCCATGGCCCCTCTCAAGGCTATGAATATCAGCCCGCAGCTGTCTGTGTAGCCTTTCTGGCTATAAAATATAGGATGACCCCACGTCATTTGTTTGGGGGTCCCCCTATTTTAATAGCCAGTAAAGGCTACACAGACAGCTGCGGGCTGATATTCATAGCAGGCTACAAATATTGGCCCCCGGCCATCGGCTTTCCCCCTCTGGCGCAGAAAATTGCGCGTGAGCCCACGCCATTTTTTTCATTTTTTACATTAAATTAAACACTCATTAAGGCCTCTTTCATATTTGCGTCACTACTGGTCCGTCGCTATGCGTCGGGCCTGCGTACCAATGCCCGTTGTGAAATATGTGCACGACGTCGGCAGTGGATGCAGTTTTTCAACGCATCCGCTACCCATTCTGAAGTCCGTGGAGGAGGGGGCGGAGTTTTGGCCGCGCATGCGCAGTAGAAAATGGCGGATGTGACAGACCAAAAAATGTTCACTTGAACGTTTTTTGTGCTGATGGTCTGCCAAAATACGACGGACGCGACGTGTGGCCATCCGTCGCGATCCGTCGCTAATACAAGTCTATGGGTAAAAAACGCATCCTGCGAGCACATTTGCAAGATCCGTTTTTTTCCGCTGGATCCATTTTTTTCATATAGAGTTGTATTAGTGCCGGATTGCGCCTGATGTCCACACATTTCATCCGTTTTTTGCAGGATTCATCAAAAAAGCTGTTTCCGCTAGACGGAAAACGCATAAAGAGGAACGGTTTATCTGTCCAGCGAAAAAACGCATAGCGACGGATGTGGCAAAAAATGGATGAAACTGAGATGTGAAATGATGAATCCGGCCTCCGAATCCATTTTTTCATGGATGTTTCCATTCAAATCATGCACATTTTCTGTTTATTTATTTCCAAAAACTGCATCAAAAACTGCACCAATAACTGCATCAAAAGTCACACCAAAAACCTACATCAAAAACTGCACCAAAAACTGCACCAAAAACTGCATCAAAACTGCACCAAAAACTGCATCAAAACTGCACCAAAAACTGCATCAAAAGTCGCACCAAAAACCTGCATCAAAAACTGCACCAAAACTGCATCAAGACTGCATTAAAACTGCACCAAAAACGGCATCAAAACCCCACCAAAAACTGCATCAAAAACTGCTGCAGTTTTGATGCAGGTTTTTGGTGGGGTTTTTGATGCAGTTTTGATGCAGTTTTGGTGCAGTTTTTGATGCAGGTTTTGATGCAGCTTTTGGTTCGGTTTTTGATGCAGTTTTGATGCAGTTTTGGTGCAGTTTTTGATGCAGGTTTTTGGTGCAATTTTTGATGTGGTTTTTGATGCAGTTTTTGGTGCAGTTTTGATGCAGTTTTTGGTGCAGTTTTTGATACACGTTTTTGGTGCGGTTATTGATGCAGTTTTGGGTGCAGTTTTGATGCAGTTTTTAGAGCAGTTTAGATGCAGTTTTTGGCACAGTTTTTGATGCAGGTTTTGATGCAGTTTTGGTGCGGTGTTTGATGCAGTTTTTGGTGCCATTTTTGATGCAGTTTTTGGTGCAGTTTTTGATGCAGGTTTTTGGTGCGGTTTTTGATGCAGGTTTTGATGTAGTTTTTGGAAATAAATAAATAAAGGGAAAATGTGCATGATTTGAATGGAAACATGCATGAAAAATGGATTCGGAGGCCGGATTCATCATTTCACATCTCAGTTTCTTCCGTTTTTTGATGGATCCATCGCTGTGCGTTTTTTTGCCGGACAGAAAACCCGTTCCTCTGTATGTGTTTTCCGTCCGACGGAAACAGCTTTTCTGACAGATCCTGCAAAAGACGGATGAAGCGTGTGGCCATCAGGCGCAATCCGGCGCTAATACAACTCTATGAGAAAAAAAAAAGGATCCGGCGGAAAAAAACGGATCCTGCAAATGTGCTCGCAGTATGCGTATTTTACCCATAGACTTGTTTTAGCAAGGGATCACGACGGATGGCCACACATGTCGCGTCCGTCATTCAACAGATCCGTCATGTTTTGGCAGACCGTTGGCACAAAAAAAGTTCAAGTGAACGTTTTTTGGGCCGTCGTGTCCGCCATTTTCTACATGTGCGGCCAAAACTCCACCTCCTCCTCCCCGGACTTCAGAATGGGCAGCGGATGCGTTGGAAAACTGCATCCGCTGCCCACGTCGTGCACAAATTTCACAACGTGCGTCGGTATGTCGGCCCGATGCATAGCGACAGACCCGTACCGACGCAAATATGAAAGAGGCCTTAATGAGCGTTTAATTTATAAAAAACGGTGTGGGCTCCCGCACAAATTTCTGCGCCAGAGGGGGAAAGCCGACGGCCGAGGGCCAATATTTGTAGCCTGCTATGAATATCAGCCCGCAGCTGTCTGCGTAGCCTTTACTGGCTATTAAAATAGGGGGACCCCCCAAAAAATGATGTGGGGTCCCCCTGTATTTTATAGCCAGAAAGGCTATGCAGACAGCTTTGGGCTGATATTCATAGTCTAGAGAGGGGCCATGGATATTGCCCCACGGCTACAAATACCAGTCCGCAGCCGCCCCAGAAATGGCACATCTGTAAGATGCGCCTATTTCAGCACTTAGCCCCTCTCTTCCCATTCCCGTGTAGCAGTGGGATATGGGGTAATAAGGGGTTAATGTCACCTTGCTATTGTAAGGTGACATTAAAGGGACACTGTCACCTGAATTTGGAGGGAACAATCTTCAGCCATGGAGGCGGGGTTTTTGGGTGTTTGATTCACCCTTTCCTTACCCGCTGGCTGCATGCTGGCTGCAATATTGGATTGAAGTTCATTCTCTGTCCTCCGTAGTACACGCCTGCACAAGGTAATCTTGCCTTGCGCAGGCATGTACTATGGAGGACAGAGAATGAACTTCAATCAAATATTGCAGCCAGCATGCAGCCAGTGGGTAAGGAAAGGGTGAATCAAAAACCCCAAAACCCCGCCTCCATGGCTGAAGATTGTTCCCTCCAAATTCAGGTGACAGTGTCCCTGTAAGCCGGGTTAATAACGAAGAGGCGTCAATAAGATAATATCCATTATTAATCCAATACTAGTAAAGGGTTAATAAAACACACACACATTAGGAAAAAAGTATTTTAATATTCTTCATTTAACCATACTTGCCATACTTCAGCGCCTGCAAAAAATGTACAATAATAAACCATATACTACCTGTCCGCCATAGCCCAATTAATAACTAGTGTCCCCCGACGATCTCCCCTATAGAACAGTGACATCGGGTGATGTCACTGCTCTATAGGACCTTCAGTGACACACTGACAGGAGACAATGGCTCCTGCAGTGCATCACTGAACTATAGTAACCTCTCAGAGTCTCACTTTATGGCAAATGCTGCGTGGGAAAATTTCTCACACAGCAATGCCAAAAGTGAGACTAGGGACTATTTTTTTACAGTGGCGGAGGAATACAGTGCGGAAGGAAACCTTCATTCCATCATTGTGTTCTTGGGGCCCCTAGAGAGCGGTCGCATCAGCTGATGCTGCCGTTCTCCGCGGGAGATCATCGTGGGACACTCGTGGATTTCTGCAGAGTGTATTGGTTGTTTGTTATTTTAATATTTTTTACAGGTGGCAATGGCTTTGGGGATCAAAATGACAAGTGATGGTGAGTATGTACTCTATGTTATATGTACTGTATGTCTGTATGTATGTATGTATTGTATGTAATGTATGAATGTATTGTATGTTGTATGTATGTAGTATGTATGTAGTATGTATGTAGTATGCATGTAGTATGTATGTCTGTAGTATGTATGTATGTAGCATGTATGTAGTATTTTTGTAGTATGTATGTATGTAGTATGTATGTAGCATGTAGTATGTATGTAGTATGTATGTATGTTGTATGTATGCAGTTTGTATGTAGCATGTTGTATGTATGTAGTGTGTATGTTGTATGTATGTAGTATGTATGTTGTATATATGTAGTTTGTTGTATGTATGTTGTATGTAAAGAGTATGTATGTAGTATGTAAGTAGTATGTATGTAGTATGTATGTAGTATGCATGTATGTAGTATGTATGTTATATGTGTGTTGTATGTATGTTGTATGCAGCATGTATGTTGTATGTATGTAGTATGTAGTATTTTTTTTACATTCAACACATTAGCCGGATGATGGGACTACTACTGTCCCATCATTGGCTAATGTGTCAATCACTGCCATTGTAGCAGGCATAGCCTAATGGGACATGTACTCCCATCGAACGATGCCTGCACACCCGCACAGACCCCCGGCAGGCCACACAGACCCCAGGGAGGCCCGTACAGACCCCCGGCAGGCTGCACAGACCCCAGCAGGCTGCACAGACCCCCCGAGAGGCCCGTACAGAAACCTGGCAGGCCGCACAGACCACTAGCAGGTCGCATAGACACCCCAAGAGGCCTGTACAGACCCCTGGCAGGCCAGAGAGACCTCGGCCGGCTGCACCGACCCCCGAGAGACCCATACAGACCCCCGGCAGGCCGCACAGACCCCCGAGAGGCCTGCCTGTACAGACCCCCGGCAGGCCCACACAGACCCTCGGCAGGCTCGCACAGACCCCCCCACGGTCACGCACAGACCCCGCCCCCACACACAGATGCTGTCTCCGCCCACGTAATGCCCACACTCCATTATAGTGCATCATTGCACTATAGGAACTTCCGATTCTGGTTTCCGATATCTTAAAAATATCGGAACTCAGTATCGGAAATCCGATACATCGAATTTCGTCCGATACCCGATATTTGCAGTGTCGGAATGCTCAACACTAATCACCTGGCATCATCCCTAATTATCTGTCATCCAACCAAACACCTGTTTCCACTGGTATGGCTTCAAGAGTGTTGTTCTGTATCCCCCTGCAAAATGGGACTGGAAGCTAGGTCTGGTGGATGTCTGTTTTTGTTACGCTCGTGCAAACTGTGTGGTGTAATATTTGAAAATAAAATATGAAGCCCTGAAAATTAATTTAGCTCGAGTGCCACTTCCTTGATAACCCTGTTGATATGGTGAAGGAGGAGGACAAAGAAAATTATAAAATATGAACCATATACCTTTTTCGGGTGGGAAGGGTGCATGGGAATACACCACAAAAAATGGAACATTTGATTTGGTTTTATGTTCTGTTGCTGTCATTCATTGGGGTTGAGAATTCTGGGACAATCCAAGCCTTGTTCATTTTGAGAAGTCAACCTGTCAGGCTTGGAAGA